>NC_044559.1:111665368-112265368 GCF_007565055.1 Rhinopithecus roxellana
GTAAGCCATGTGGGTAATTGTGTCGTAGGCCATTTGGGCTGTCATAGCAAAATGCCATAAACTGGACAGCTTTTCAACAGCAGAACTTGATGTCTCACAATTCTGGAGGCTGGAAAATCCAAGATTAAGACTGGAAAATCCAAGATTAAGGCACTGGCAGATTCTGTGTCTGATGAGGGCCATCTGGTTCATAGATAGCACCTTGTTGCTGTGTCCTCACGTGGTGGTAGGGACAGGCAGCTCTCTGGGGCTTCTTTTGTAAGGAAACTAATCTCATCCATTAGGACTCCACCTTCATGATATAATCACCTTACAGAGGCCCCACCTTGTATTACTGTCACATTGGGGATTAGATTTCAACACAGGAATTTTGAGGGACAAAAGCATTCAGACCATAGCATAGTGGAAGGGCATTCCAATAAGCACAAAAGCCAGGAGGCGGGAGCTTGCTTAGTGTTTGAGGAATAGCAAGGCAGGCAGTATGGCAGGAGCAGAGTGATCAAGGAGAACAGTAATAGGAGACGAGATCTGAGTCATAGGTGGTAAGGGAAGACCATGTAGGGTTTCGTAGGCCATTGTAAGGACTTCGGCTTTTACTTATAACTAAGTTGGGGGAGGCCGTGTTTGAACAGAAAAGATACATGATTTGACTTGAATTTCAAAATGATCTCTTTAGTGTGCTGAGTATAGTCTGTGAGGATTCTGGATTTAAGTTCAACATAGAGTGAACAGAATTTTACTGATGGCTTGAATGTGGTAGGTGAGAGAAAAAGAGAAATTGAAGATAATTCTAAAGATTTTGGCTTCAGTAACTGGAAGGGTGCAATTGCCATTTATTGAGATGGAGAAACCTGGACTAGGAGCCTGGTTTGGAGAACATCAGGAATTTGGTTTTTGGACATGCTACATTTGGGGTGTCTATTAAACATTGTAGTTGAGCTGGTATGTCGGCAATTGGTTATTCAGGTGTAGAGTTACAAGAAGAAAGGTTTGGGCCAAAGATAGGAATTTGGGAGTCTGAGGCACTTAGACAGTAACTTGAAGCAACAAAACTGGATGAGTTCACCAAGGGAATGAATGTAAAAAAGAGAAGAGAAGAGATTGGGGAGCTAAGCCTTGGGGATTCCAGACTTTAAGAGTCAAGGAGCTGGGTGCGGTGGCTCACGCCTGTAATCCCAGCACTTTGGGAGGCTGAGGCAGGTGGATCACGAGGTCAGGAGTTCAACACCAGCCTGGTCAATGTGGTGAAACCCCATTTCTACTAAAAAGATAAAAATTAGCTGGGCGTGGTGGCAGGCGCCTATAATGCCAGCTACTCGGGAGGCTGAGGTAGAGAATTGGTTGAACCCAGGAGTTAGAGTTTGCAGTGAGCCAAGATCGTGCCACTGCACTCCAGCCTGGGTGACAGAGCGAGACTCCATCTCAAAAAAAAAAAGGAGTCAGGGAGATGGAGGGGAATCAACAAAGGATATGAGCAGGAATGACCAGTAAGGTAGGAGGCGAACCAAGACAAGGTTCCCTCAAGTCAAGTGAAAAAAGTGTTTCAACGAGAAAGGGGTCAGCTGGGTTAAATGATGATGATGATTCATATAAGATGAACTCTGAGATTTCACTGTTGGAATTAACCGTATGGAGGTCACAGGCTACCTCAGTAAGAACTGTTTCAGTGAAGTGGTGAGATCAATAGTCTGGATAGATTGGGTTCAGGAGAGAGTGAAAGGGAAGAATTGGAGACAATTAATATAGAACATTATTTTGAGATATCCATATCCTAAACTAGAAACTAGAGATGGTAGTGACTGACTGTGGCATCTTCTTTATCCCCTTATCCACCAGGTCTAAGGTAATTCAGTTACTCTCTAAGCTCTATAATTTGAATAGCAGATGACTTAGAACTTGGACCAGACCACCTTATGACCTTGGACAAGTTAGTTGCCTCATTTTTAGAATAGATGGTAGCTTTTTATTTTCTTCATAGTAAGGCACAAAGTAGACTCCTAAATATTTATTAAATCAAACATTATAAACATTGTAACTAAAGGTAAACTGTAATTCCCCAAACAAGTAGTTGCTTGACAGTTTTTACTCAACAGATTTTACTTCTATATAATCTTTCACAGCCTTCAGGCAGCAGAAGAATCTCCTTCCATGTATTCTTAGATTTCAAGTCCTTTCTAGAAGTCTAGAAAGGGGTTGCAGAAGTCTTTGTTGAGGGGTATATACAGTTGACTTATTAGTCATTCATACTGTTTTTAGAATGACTTTAATAATAGCGCATTCCAGTTTGGGTATTGCGTCTTTTCAGAGGATATGGGGGGAAGATGAGAGAGGAGTGTAGGAAAAAAGATGTGCTTGAAAGATCTTTTGTTACCAACTTAAATTATAGGTTCCTGCACAGTATTTGTATTTTGTGTAACAGCACCTGCTTCTCAGACATCTGTACTTATTGTGAGGTCAGTGGCAATTCTGTATTTCTTTTTCTTTTTTCTTTTTCTTTTTTGAAATGGAGTCTCACTCTGTTGCCCGGGCTGGAGTGCAGTGGCGTGATCTCGGCTCGCTGCAACCTCTGCCTCCTAGGTTCAAGCAATTCTCCTGCCTCAGCCTCCCAAGTAGCTGGGATTACAGGCACCTGCCACCATGTCTGACTAATTTTGTATTTTTAGTAGAGATGGGGTTTTGCCATGTTGGTCAGGCCGATCTTGAACTCCTGACCTCAGGTGATCCACCCACCTCAGACTCCCAAAGTGTTGGGATTACAGGCGTGAACCACTGCGCCCAGCCTCTGTGTTTCTTTTAATTGTCTTTTGGGACCATGACTTTCCTTATCCTTTGTACAGTAATTCTAGACAACAGTAAACACTTCATATTCATTCAAAAAATCTGTGAATTGAAATAATGACAAGCTAAATTATCTTAAATTTTGTAGTATTTGCTTTATGTTGAAGTCAGAGTTGTCTTCATGGTGCCAGTCAGTCATTATACTTCTGTTTATATAGCTAGAAAATGTGCTTCATTCTCTTTCTCTCGTGTTTTGTAACTAAATCCTTATATTCAAATGAATGCCAAAACTTGGTTAACAGAAGAAAAGCAGAAGAACAGTAATGTGCTTATAAAATATTTGGATTTTAGTTTTTAAATAGGAATTAATATACCTTGTAAGCTTATTCAGTCTGTATTTTCAAATGTACAGATTAGCCATCCTGTTTAGAGGAGGGACAATTATTGCCCATTCATCCGTGCCCCATGGTGGGGAGGAACTTCCCTAAAAAAACACTGCTGATCACTAGACCCATCTCTCACATCTTTCCATGGGGGTGTGAGTTACCTTGCTGGAGGGTGATTGCCTTTGCTCTGTTTTGCTTGATTAGGAAGAGCTAATCAGTCGGAAAGCCATGAGCAGTGGGAATCGGTCTGTTTGCACCTCTCTGCCAAGACCAGTAAGGCAATTATCCTAACCAGACTTACCCTTGAGCATACTGTCTCAAAGTCTAGATTGTAGAGCAGAGGGCACAAATTGCTAGCAAGCCCATTTGGCCGTCACATCTAACCTGTATTCTTCAATAGCTGTATCAGTTATAAAGGTGATAGTTCATCTCTTGTCTGCCTGACTCCTGTGTCCACTCAGTTTTTTGGATGGGAAAAACCAGTTAATGGGGCCTCCCCAAAGCCCATCACAGTCGTTGTTAGAAATGAAGATGATGATTTCATTCATGAATGACAGTGAATTTGTACTGTGATTATCAATTTTCTCCGGTGATTCTTGTGGTGGAATCCACTGAGCTTGTGGTGTTGACTGTAGTTCAGTCTTTCTCTGTTGAGTCTATTCCTTTGTACATGTGTGTTGTGTAATAATAGCTTCCCCATTTTTATTGTAGAATCCATTTTTTTTTTAATTTGGAGAAAGAGATACACAAAATCTAGAATGGTAGATAACCTTTCAGTCATTTATATTTCTTATGTAGGCATGCATAGAGTTAGAGCTGAATAAGTACTTGTTTAATTGTATACATCTTTGCATCAGATCGAATTTTCATAGAATTAGTTATCTTATGTACACACTCTTTTTGTGATACGGTAGTGTAGTTTAGTGGAAGATGCCTGAGCCAATTTTATGGGATAAAGCAAGTCTATTGTGAAAATTTTTTCACCTATAATCTAGAACTGATGGAACAGAGACTTTTAGTTTTAAGTTTCCTTTTTCCTTTTATGCTATTCTCAGTTTTTTCTTTACTCTAATTATGAGAACAGTCTTAGAATATTTTATCTTTTGTTATTCATAGATAATAGCCTAAGTGGAACTGGGAAAGTGGAATTGGCTTCTGCTATTACAATTATTCCTAGAAATATATTATAAAATATTATATGGGTCACCATTTAACCTAGTGATTGGTTTAATGTGGTAAATTTAAAAATCATATTTTATTCGATGTTGATAATAAAACAGAGGTCAAGGTTATTTGACTTGATTGCTGGGAGGAGAATTTATATGGCAATTGTAAGTAGTGCCAATGAAAGTTGTTTGATAAAATGCCTAGTATCTATACTAAACCTTTTCTCAGCTTTGTTATGCTCTCTCTCAATGAACTTCTTATTCCACGAATGGTACTATGTGACTTTCAGAACTGTTTTCTAATGTGGGCATTGTTGGGTCTATTTAGACAGTAATGATACCAGTTAATTCCACCTAGTTATAAACAATTCCAGAGCCTTTCTTACAGAGTTATACAAAGATACAGGAATTGCAGTGGAAAGAGAGATTTCTGATTGGATGAAGCAGGACCCTAGATCATTTTATAATGAAGTTACAGTCATATTTTCAAAAATCTTTATTTTCATCAAAACACTTAATTGTAAAAGATGGGCCCTATACTAATGAATGTGAAAATATGCTTACATGTTTTAAATAGCAGCATAGTATTTCATTTTAAGAACTGAATAGTTGATATTTGAGTATTACTTATATTTACTGAAATTTTTTGTCTAAGAGTGTCATTAGGACCTAATTAGAAATTTAATCTAGAATTTATGTTTTATTCCCCATCTTAAGTAATACTAAATTACGCAAGGTTAGGATTCATTCACCATATTTGATAAGTATTTCTGATAATGTCATCCAGCAACTGAAATCTCATATGTAACCAGGCATATTGCAAAAGCAAGGGCATGCCACATTCTACATTTTTGTTAGAATGTGTGTATAAAACAAGGTACTTCATTATCAGATGGATGCCTGTTTTATTGCTACTGAGGCAGTAGGCATTAAGCTCTGTGCAGCTACACAGTTAACTAATAGTATTTGAGTTGTTTATTATTAAAGCTAAGAGTCTAAGATCAAGAATTAAAGGACATGCCATAGTATATGCAGCAGCATTAAAATGGAGAAAAGCAACATTAAGATGCCACTAAGAGCAAATACTAGAATTCTGAAAGGTAGTAATATCCTTGGTTAAACACATTCTGGACTGCATACAAATCCTGGTTATGGAAGGAACAAGAATTTCATTATTTTTATTTATTTATTCATTTTTTTATTGTACTTTAAGTTCTAGGGTACATGTGCACAGCGTGCAGTTTTGTTACATATGTATACATGTGCCATGTTGGTGTGCTGCACCCATTAACTCGTCATTTACATTATATATATCTCCTAATGCTCTCCCTCCCCACTCCTCTCACCCCACGACAGGCCCTGGTGGATGATGTTCCCCTTCCTGTGTCCAAGTGTTCTCATTTTTCATTTCCCACCTATGAGTGAGAACATACGGTGTTTGGTTTTCTGTTCTTGCAATAGTTTGCTGAGAATGATGGTTTCCAGCTGCATCCATGTCCCTACAAAGGACACGAACTCATCCTTTTTTATGGCTGCATAGTATTCCATGGTGTATATGTGCCACATTTTCTTAATCCAGTCTGTTATTGACGGACATTTGGGTTGGTTCCAAATCTTTGCTGTTGTGAGTAGTGCCACAATAAACATACGTGTGCATGTGTCTTTATAGCAGCAGCATGATTTATAATCCTTTGGGTATATACCCAGTAATGGGATGCTGGGTCAAATGGTATTTCTAGTTCTAGATCCTTGAGGAATCGCCACACTGTCTTCCACAATGGTTGAACTAGTTTACACTCCCACCAACAGTGTAAAAGAGGAACAAGAATTTTAAACTGTTACATGAGACCCAACTGTGGCATGTATAGTGAGCAGTAGTCAAAATGAGTTATGACCAGAAAGAAAAAGATCATTGTTGCCATTTACTGGGAAAGTATGAATAGACCGTGAAGAAATCTTAGGGTCCATACACATGAGGAAGGTAGAAACTTCTTATTTCTAGTCAATCCTTAAGGACTTTATTTATACCATTAAAACAGGTCAGGTTAAGGAATCTATTCCATGACCAACTGAATTTATACATTAAAAAGAAACCTCTGACTTTTAGAAAAGTTTTTTAAATTGCAAATCTTATTAATAGTTATTTTCAATCACCACACTTTTCGTTAACAGATAAGATTACTATTTAGGTTCTTTTCTGACTTTAAGTGGTGTTTTGTATTAATAATTGGTGATTAAATTTGATTTGTGGAAGTTAACATGTATAAATATATATAATATATTAATATATAATATATGTAAGTATACATAATATAAACATATATAAAGTAGGAAGTCTGGAAATTGTGATTTAATTATATCATACAATATTTCTGTATGGATCTTTTATATGTAGTAGGAAATAGATTTCTTGTATTTAAAGCATTTTAGTTTAGACATTTGGTAAAGTTCAAATGACAGCCATGTTGTGCAGTTCTGTAGTAGTTTTAAACAATCAATGTGTGACTTTTTGTATCACCCATTTGGAAGTACATAAGATTTAACTTAAAGTAAATTAGATTGATTTTGCAAGTGTTTATTGTGGAAAGCTTCACAGTTTTTCAACATGCTGCCATCTCTTAAAACGTCACTGAAGCTTCTTGTTTTGAATTGCCTTCAAAGCTTGCAGCATATTCTTCACATTAGCCTCATTAGTAGTACATCTCAAAGTTGGGTTTGGTTTTTGGCTATAGCAAGTAGTCATTTGGAGCTAAATTTGGTGACTAAATTAGGTTAGGAAGCTCGGATAAATAGTTTGTATTGATGAAAAGATCTGAATATAATTTTCATGTAATGCTTACAGACTGCCTTGAGGACTGTTCTCAAGGAAAAGTTACAGAGAAGTTTTGAGTGATATTGACACAAAGTAATAAATCTGTAGCTTCACAAGGCAATAGAATGTGTTAGAGTAAATGACTCTTGGACTACTTATTACTTTCTGGGTAGAAATTTTTTTTAAAAAAGTTTGCAGGATAAAAATGTGTAAATAAAAGTGATCTTAATTTTAGAGAAGTGGGAAAATTTAGAGCTAGAAGAAAATATTTTAATTATCTGCTTGCTTTTAATATTAACAAAGATCATGATAGTATTCATTATATATTTCTATAATAAAGCAAGTTAAAACCGAGTGGTAGAGGAATTAGAATAAATGTTAGAGGCAGTAGCTGAGAATACCACTGAGGAAGAAAGCAGGATATACACAGAGAGAAACAGATACAGAAAAATGCATAAATACAAATATAAATGAAAATGGAGTAATATCTCCATCTTGTGGCCTTCTTTGGATATTGCCATTAAAAATGTTGAGGGGTTGTGTTTTCACAACTGTAGGCATAAGTAAGAATAAAATATGAGACAGGCAGAAACAAAATGTGAGTCAGAGAGTTCTTGCAGTATTTTGCAGGGACTTTTAAGACCGAGCTTCCCAGTTGGTGTGCTGCAAGCAAGTGTGCTGAGATAGTGATGCCCTCCCTTGAGCAGCTGTAACAGTTTATTCCCGTGTGTCTTACAATTTTCTGTAATGTGTCATGGTATGAAAGAGGTTGGGAAAACACTGCTAAGGCATGCAGTTCTGATGCTTTTCTTCCAGGGGAAGATTGATTGATTGATTGATTTTTATTTTTTATTTGTTTTTTGAGACAGAGTCTCGCTCTGTCGTCCAGGCTGGAGTGCAGTGGTGCAATCTTGGCTCACTGCAGCCTCCGCCTCCCCAGTCCACGCCATTCTCCTGCCTCAGCCTCCTGAGTAGCTGGGACTACAGGCGCCCGCCACGACGCCCGGCTAATTTTTTGTATTTTTAGTAGAGATGGGATTTCACCGTGTTCGCCAGGATGGTCTCGATCTCCTGACCTTGTGATCTGCCCGCCTCAGCCTCCCAAAGTGCTGGGATTACAGGCGTGAGCCACCGTGCCTGGCCCCAGGGGAAGATTTATGAGAGAGAGAGGGTGCATGTGTGTGTGTGTATGCATTTATATACTTACAAGTATGTGTGTATAGTAAATATATTTATAAATTTATGAGTATGTAGACTGAGTATATAAATTTATGAGTATAAAATGTTTAGCTTGTAAAGTATATATATGGTAAATATAAAAGTATATATATAAATACAAAATTGTTTTATAATATTAGTCTTACCAAATATTTCCTAAAGATCTTTGGTTAGCTGTCATAGAAACAAAAGTATTGTTTAATGTATGGGCAAGGGAATTTAGATAGAGACGGAATCAATAAGTCTTTGATTAATTAGCATTCTTTACCTGATTACTTACCCTGGATGTCAGAATGGCCATTAAATGTTGCCAAAGTTTGCAATAACTCTAGAGTGATACTTTAATGAGCTGTAACCATCTGCTGTATGAAGAGGATACAAATGACTTTGAAATGTGTAAGTGTTCAAATTCTGGGTAGTCTGAAGTAATATTTTGTGACACTAGAGGATAAGATAATATTTTACATACAAATCTTGACTGGTGGATATTTCAGATTTTTGACAGCTGACAGACTCTTTCAAGCCATTGATCCCTCAGAGCAGCACTGTGCAATAGATAAATGATACAAAACACAGAGGTGATACTAAATTTTCTAAAAGTTATATTTAAGAATGTAAAAAACAGGTGAAATTAATTTTTTTTTTTTTTTTGAAATGGAGTCTTGCTCTGTTGCCCAGGCTGGAGTGCAGTGGCACAGTCTCTGCTCACTGCAACCTCCTCCTCCTGGGTTCAAGCGATTCTTCTGCTTCAGCCTCCCTAGTGGCTGGGATTACAGGAGTGCACCACCATGCCCAGCCTGAAATTAATTTTGATAATGTATTTTATTTAACCCAATATACTAAAATATTATTCCAACATGGAATCACATTTTCAAAAATTATTATTATTTTTTGAGACAGAGTCTCGCTCTATCCCCCAGGCTGCAGTGCATTGGTACGATCTTGGCTCACTGCAACCTCCGCCTCCCGGGTTCAAGCAATTCTTCTGTCTCAGGCTCCCAAGTAACTGAGAGTATGGACACATGCCACCACGCCCGGCTAATTTTTGTATTTTTAGTAGAGACAGGGTTTCAACATACTGGTCAAGCTGGTCTCGAACTCCTGAGATCAGGTGATCCACCCACCTTGCCTCCCAGAGTGCTGGGATTACAGGCATGAGCCATCATGCCCAGCCAAAAATTATTAATGAAATATTTCACATTTTAGCTTTTTGTAGTAAGTCAGCAAAATCCATGTGTGTTTTACGTTTATACTTCTAGCACACCTTAATTTGGAAGCGAAATTTTCATTGAAAATACTTTATCTGTATTGAGATTTCGTAAGGCATATAGCTAACAAGTAGATTCACGTACCCAAATCGTTGTAAGCAAAAGTTTCCAGTAACTGAATAGAATATCAGTTTTTCAATTTAAATATAAATTAATTAAAATTAAAATTTTGGTTTCTCAGTTGTACTGTCACATTTTAAGTGCTTAAATACGTCTAATGCTTATTGGATAGCGTACATTGGATAGCCTTAGGGAATTAACATTTCTGTATTGTGTAGATATAGCTAAATGTATTTGGGTAAAATCACTGATTATTGTTTCCATTTTGTTAGGGATATAGTTTGTAGTTTTCGTATTTTTTTAAACCCAGTAGCTTTTGTTGTTTTGTTTTCAGGTTGTTCCAATTGTGCTAGCGATGATATTCCTAGTTAGTTATCTATACTATACATTTTGACCATACTTTGTTCTGTAAAGGCTATTGATAAAAAGTTCGTGCTGTTCTAGGAACATTGGTTGTCTGAACTTCCATGCATAGGCTTGTCTGCTAAGGGTGGTTTAAGGTAATCACTTCCATTAAAGTTGGTCATTTGCTTTTGCTAGCTAATCTATTATATTTTATAATTCTTTAAGTGTTAATTATTAACTTAATATATAGGTCTTTAGTGATATTTTGATCAAGAAATCACCAGAGTTCCTATTTTGTAGTTTTAGCTTTCAGGGTGCCCATTCTCCCTGTTCTGAAACTCATCCATCTTCTGTATTGCTAGCTATGAAATATTCACTATATTCTCTCCTGTCATCTATTTTGATTACTATAGTATCTTTAATTAAATGATTTTAAAAAGAGATTGCTAGATGCTTTTCTGTTTGTGTGCCAGTCTGTTGGCTCTTTATAATAACAGTCAGGGATTCTAACATTACCCTTTTTTACTAGCTGCCTCTGCTACCTTTTCATAGCTCCTAATGAGTACAGCTTTCCTTTGAACTGAATGATTAATTAGCGATCTTTTTGCCTTTACTTTTTGTAATTTCATAAATAGCTGAGAAAAAGAAGTAGATTTTACTGTTGACAGTTCTTACACATACTTAGCTCCTGTTATTTCAAATGGACCTGGTACATGCAGGAAATTGCACTGGTGTCCAAGATATTAAACATTCTATACTGAGGGAAAACAACAACAAAAGAAAAATTTTAAAACTGACAATAGAGTCCTGAAGTTGGTGGAGACCTCACGAATATCTCTTTCCTCATATAGGAGTCTCTTCTGTAGCACTCCCAGCAGATGGTCTTCTAGCCTGCTTGATGGTGTCTAACAATAGGGATTATGAAACAACCTGTTAAGTTTTTGTATAATACTACTCAGTGGAAATTTTATTGTTAAAGCCCAAATCATAATTCTTATCTCCTTTCAATGTACTCACTATCTTCTGGAGTACCCCTGAACGTACTACTAAATAATTTTTCTGCATGCCTTAAAATAAAATGCACAAGGGAAATAATTATTTGTTGATTTTTTCCACACAGTAAGGTCTTTTTATAAAAAATACAGCCAAACTGAGGGGCTATTTGTTTTCATTGTCTTTAGATATGTACCAAGGCCACCCTAAAGAAGACTCAAGCCGCCATAGTTATAGTTGTCTTGGCACTGCATTGGGCATGATTTGTGGTTACTATATACAATTCCCAGGGTTTATCAAAGTCAGCAATGGGAAATTTATGGAAGACTGAAAAATAAGATGATTTGTTATATGCCATCTTTGATAATAGAGGCCACAGAATAAACTTAATTAAAAATGTAGCCAGAAATTGCTGTAGACTCTTGAAGCAGCACCCTTGTGTACAGTTGTGCAGTTTGTATATCTGCTTCAGACCTGTCATTGTGTTATAAAAATGTTTTAGACATTGGCATTGTTAAGAATTGCACATAGGTGGTTAAAATGTGAAGTAAATAATTTATCTTTGATAATTGAAATATTATTTCTGTAGGTGGAATTTTAATTTTCAGAACTGTCTTGAGTGTGAGTTTCTCTCTCCTCTCTCTTCACCTCTCCCTAGTGGCTTTATAGATGTTTTTACTCTTTTCTCTGAGACACCTAGGAAACAACTAGGTCTTATATAGGTGGCTTAGGGCTCCCTCCTGAGGTTACACTGGGGCCATTGCAGATTCAGATACCAAGCCTTTAGGTCCCTTGGCCTGGTCTGGACTGTGGGGCTAAAACCATTGCCTCTTAACATCTCAGATACATAATGTTTTATAAGTTGTAGCCTCGGGCAGTGTCCTTCTCACTGTTCACATTTTTTTTTCCCCACAGGTGGTGGATTGCCACTGCAGCCCCTGATTTCAAGCAGCAAGCCTGGCTGTGATCCCAGGCCTTTGTAGAGTACTTTTAGTCCTCATCACTCTATGGGAGTCAGACTTCTGGTTTCGTCTGCCTGCTTGTAGTCATGGAGCCCAGGAGGCCTATAGCTTAACTCCTATTTATGGCTACAGGTTTTCATTTATTTTTGTCTATAGAGATGCTTAACAAGTTTTTGATCATGGCTATATGTTTATAATTTTCTCTCTTTAAATCTAACCTTGGTATATGTTTGGTGTGGGGTTTCGGAAGAAGTCCCTCAAATACTTAGAGTGCAGTTTTCGTGTTGGAACATTTTTAAAAGCTACATTTATTTTATAATATTATTTTTTAATGTTCATTTTCTTATTATCTGAGAACCTTTTGCCACTTATCCGGAACTGTGGTCAGGTTGTTTATTCACAGTAATTTAAGAGGCTGTTACTTAGGCATTGAAAGAGACAGTCTACCATTCCATCCCTGTTCCTTTCTGGCAACTGTTCCCAGACTTTATTCAAGTCTAGGGGATAAAACAGTCAAGTAGCATTTCTAAAATAATCAAATCCTACAAGGTTTTGAATGTAGTGATAAATAAGTCCATTATCTCAGAATGACATATATGTCCCTGTTATTAGAGATACCCAGAGGAGAGTCCTGAACTGTCGTGAAATTATTTAGAAAAATTTGCCAGGTGGGAAAAGAGATACTGAATCTTAGGTACGTGTCAGAAAAACTATGGGCTAGGGAAAATTAATCCTCCTAAAGTTAAATTATATGCAGGTAATTTCATGTTGACCCTTTATGAATATATTTCACTCACAAACCTCTTAAAAAGACTTTCTGGGCTAAATAACATTTTGTTTTCTTATAATCAGTCTTCAGAGATTCACAAAACAAAACATAGGACAATGAGGCTAACCCTCACTAAAAACTGTTTTAATAATCAACTTAATGGACAATAGTAAAATTTTAGAATTCAATGGATATTAGCTTCATAGAATTAAGTGTGATCCTTGATTGAAGTTATAAGCAGTTTATAGGGTACACATTTGGAACATACTTTAAATGATGTATTTTTAAGGAAAAAAATATATAATGCAAATTTACAAGAGAAGATAAAGGGCCCTTTCATTTTGGAATCATAGGATTTAGTCAGTTTTTGTATAATTTGAGGAGCACATTGATTTTTTAATTATTATATGCCTTTAATATTGAGTTGTTAATCTAAGAGAAGTCTTTTGAGGGTAACAACATGGAAAAGAACAGTGGTATAATGATCTTCTTAAAAGGCATTTTTACTTATAGGCAGCTGATACGTTTCTAACATGGGTAACAGTACTCTGCACCAATCCTCAGTGTTTTTGTAACACAATAGAATATGCACAGCTACCTAGATTATGTTAAGAAATTTTGATAATAAAGCCTGCTTTTCATGTTTGTTAATTCTTCATTAGTTCTTTTTACAGTATTTCTGTAAAATAGTAAAGCATAGTAAAGAATGAGAAACAATCAAATTCTAATAATGAGTGTATTTGGATAAATTATGACACATTCTTGGTGTGCTGTGAAATTAGTAGTAATATATGTGAAAATGACATAGCAACATGGAAAATACTTACAATGTTAGTGAAAAAAAGCCAAATATCAAGTTGTATTCAGATTGTATTGTAATTTTGCAGGATTATATATGCACAAGGGCAAGACAGAAACATGGGCTAATGGGAAGAGTTTGAATTGTGGGACTGGTGGAATTTTATTTAGGGGCAAATATTTCATTTAGAATTCTGCTAATATTACTAACATATATCCGTATAGATTATATTACTTTGGAAAGAGGAGTATTGTACAATTAAAACACATTGGATAAATTAACAGATGTTTTCATGTTTATGAGATAAATCGTATGGATATTTTTAAAACTTTAACCTATAATCTATTGAAGGTTATAAATGGGAAATTAAATAAGGTAATTTTTTTCAAACAGCCTGGGTTAAATGAAGTAGATTTGTTGTCTGTGTTCAATAAAAGTGCTTGCAAATATACTTACAGTAAGCTGTGGGTATAATTCTACATTCTGGTAAACACCATGTTATCCTGACCAAGAAAGCTTAACCTTGAGGATGAGACCACAGTTTAGTGCCTCTAATCTTTGTATTATGCTTCTGAATGCTTTTGTATATACTGTATCTGTTTAATTCAATATTGTAGATACTGCTGAACAACCAACTATATCATTATATTTACCCTTAAAATCCTCATAGTGCTTATAGGTTTAGAGCTGTGCTGTCCAGCACTATAGCCACATATGGCTATAGAGCACTTGAAATGTGGCTAGACTAAGAACATTAATTTTACATTGTATTTGATTTTTAACTCACTTAAAATTTGAAAAGCTGAGGGAGTATAAAATGTTTTCCCATTAAACAATTTTATTGTTTGGATAGAACTATATTTCATTAATTTCACTTTAATCATCAAAAATTTGGCTTATGAATAGAGATGTATTGTTAAAAACTATACACTGGGCCGGGCGCGGTGGCTCACGCCCAATCCCAGCACTTTGGGAGGCCAAAGAGGGTGGGTCACTTGAGGTCAGGAGTTTGAGACCAGCCTGGCCAACATGGTGAAACCCCGTCTCTACTGAAAATACAAAAAATTATTTGGGTGTGGTGGCAGCTGCCTGTAATCCCAGCTACTCAGGAGGCTGAGGCAGGAGATTTGCTTGAACATGGGAGGCAGAGTTTGCAGTGAGCCGAGATGGCACCATTGCACTCCAGCCTGGGTGACAAGAGCAAGACTCCGTCTCAAGAAAAAAAAAAACAAAAACAAACAAAAAATTTCCCAGCCAAAGTGTTAGCAAACTGAATCTAGCAACGTATAAAATGGATTAAACACCATGATCAAGTGGAATTTATCTCAGGAATGCAAGATTGGTTTAGTACCTAAAAATTGTTTAATACAATATTACATATTTATAGAATAAAGAACAAAAAATATGATCATCCCAGATAGAGAATAAAACTTTTCAAAGACTCAAATATTCATTAATAATGAAAACTCTCAACAAACTAGGAATAGAAGGTAATTTCCTCAACCTAATAAAGAGAATCTAAAAACCTATCTGAATAGACACCTTACCCAAGAAGATATACAAATGCTAATAAGCACATGAAAAGGTGCTCAATAGTAGTAGTTATTAAAGATATGCAAATTAAATCCATAAGGAGGTAACATATTATGCCCATTAGCATGGCTGTAATTAACATGGAGGACAGTAAAAAGCACTGGTGAGGATGTGGAAAACCTGGAATACTTATGCATCGATGGTGGCAAGGTAAAATGCAACCACTTTGGAAAACAGTGTGGCAGTTTTTTTAATAAAAAAGTTAAACTTAATATTCATCTCAATTCCTTTTACATATCCACAGAAGAGAAGTGAAAATGTATGTCCACACAAAGACTTGTACATGAGTGTTCATAGCAGCATTATTCGTAATGTTAGCCAAAAATTGGAAACAATTCCAAATGCCTAGCCACCCTTGAATGGATAAACAAAATGTGGTGTATCCATTCAGTGCAATACTATTTAATATTTAGTAGAAAAAGAAAGAACTTCTGGGATAAACCACAACATGGATGAATTCCAAGAACATGTTAAGTGAAAGGATTCAGACTTAGAACAACTACATGTGTGATTTCCATTATTTGAACTGTCCAGAAAAGGCAAATAATGTATAGAGATGGAAAGCAGGTGGCCAGGCACGGTGGCACACGCCTGTAATCCCAGCACTTTGGGAGGCTGAGGCGGGTGGATTACTTGATGTCAGAGTTCGAGATTAGCCTGGCCAACATGGTGAAACCCCATCTCTGCTAAAAATACGAAATTAGCCGGGCGCTGTGGTGCATGCCTGTAATCCCAGTTACTCGGGAGGCTGAGGCAGGAGAATCATTTGAACCTGGGAGGCAGAGGTTTCAGTGAGCCAAGATCATGTCCCTGCACTTCAGCCTGGGCAACAGAGCAAGACTCCATCTCAAAAAAAAAAAAAGAAAGAAAGAAAGAAAGAAAAAAGCAGGGTAGTGGTTGTCTGGGGATGGGGATTGATTGCAAATGGATGGGAGAGATCTCTATAGGGTGATAGAAATGTTCTAAGATGGGATTTTGGTGATGGTTGCACAACTCTATAAATTTATCAAAATGTATTATACTCTTACAATGGGTGGATTTTATCTTATGTAAATTGTACCTCAACCAAGCTGTTGGAAAAATGAGACATATTTTATGGGAAATTTTCAGAATTTTCTAAATTGAGTCTTATTTGATAGATTAGTCTGTAAAAGAACTTAAATTGTGAATTATATGTCTGAGCATTTAAACATTTTCACTCTTCGTCCTCTTCGTACATACACGTGCACACCCAGACACAACTCTGTGTAAACTGAGTACACAAGGTTATTTCTACTATTTTGCATCTATGCTGTCAGAACTTGGTCTCCCTATGTTTTTAGTTTTGATATTCATTACAATGTGATTTCTTTAGTGTACAGTGTCTTAAAGACTTGTTAATGTGTTTATATCTTTTTTGTTTTGTTTTTTTTTTTTTTTTTTGAGACAGAGTCTTGCTCTGTCTCCCAGGCTGGAGTGCAGTGGCCGGATCTCAGCTCACTGCAAGTTCCTCCTCCCGGGTTTACGCCATTCTCTCGCCTCAGCCTCCCAAGTAGCTGGGACTACAGGCGCCCGCCACATCGCCCGGCTAAGTTTTTGTATTTCTTTAGTAGAGACGGGGTTTCACCGTGTTAGCCAGGATGGTCTCGATCTCCTGACCTCGTGATCCGCCCGTCTCGGCCTCCCAAAGTGCTGGGATTACAGGCTTGAGCCACCGCGCCCGGCCGTGTTTATATCTTTTGATTAGATTTTACACTTTCTAGAAAAGTTTCCAAATAATGCTGAAAGCTGAAATTTCAGAAGAAAAAAATGATTTTAAATATATATGGCAGACTAATCACCTATCCATTCTCCTTTTAGTAGAACTCCTATATTATTGGATATTGGGGGTTTAAAAAGTACATTTTTCTGCCTTCTTTACAGGTAGTGGTGACCAATGAGCAGAAGACATGGGTTGGGCTTCTGGTAAAGCTCTTAAAGGGTGACACACCATTTTACCCTTGTTTATTCCTTCTTTTCTATTCGCTGGGATTGGATGAGATGTATGTAGCTACCGTACCAGATATCTTGCAACTTGAAGTGACCTTCAGAAGCCAAGAGAAGAGATATAGTAGTGGCCTGGGTCCTTGTGATCATAACTGCCCCTGGAACTGCTTTACCTCTATTTTTCTTGTATGTAAGAGAAAAATAGACTTTTATCATTTTTTTAAGCTATTGTTATTTGGGGTCTCTGTTATAAGCAGCCTGTTTCTGATATACTGTTCTTACTTGTATGAGGGATTGTTCTTTAAGTAATTTTTCTATTAAAATTTTTTATGTAAAAGCAAAGAAAAAGTAAATTTAAAATCATGAGAAGAAAACCACTTTTGATATTTTTGTCTATAGAATTTCAGGTTTTTAATCTTTGTTATTGGCCTCAGTAACTGCTCATACTGTTAACTGCACCTAAAATTTCTTTTGACTCCTTATGTGAGTTGTGAGTACAGTATGCAAACTGCTTTTTTGTTTTTTATTGTAGTAAATATACATAATGTAAATTTTAGCATTTTAACTCCTTTAAAATATAAAAACCAGTGACGTTAAGTACATTCACAACATTGTGCAACCATCTTCATTATTCATTTCTAATACTTTTCCATCATTCCAAACAGAAACCCTGCACCAATTAAACAACAACTTACCATTCTTTCCTCACCACCAGCTTCTGGTAACCTCTAATCTACTTTCTTTCTTTTTGAGACAGAATCTTGCTCTGTTGCCGAGGCTGGAATGTAGTGGCTCAATCTCTGCTCACTGCAGCCTCTGCCTCCCAGGTTCAAGTAATTCCTGTGCCTCAGCCTCCCCAGTAGCTGGGATTTACAGGTGAGTGCCACCATGCCCAGCTAATTTTTGTGTTTTTAGTGGAGACAGGGCTTCACCATCTTTGATAGGCTGGTCTCAAACTCCTGGTCTCAAGTGATCTGCCTGCCTCGGCTTCCCAAAGTGCTGGGATTACAGGCATGAGCCACTGTGTCTGGCCCCTCTAATCTACTTTCTTACTCTTGAATTTGCCGGTTATAAGCACCTCATATAAATGGAGTCATATAATATTTGCCCTTTTGTGTCTGACTTATTTCACTTATCTTCAGGTTTCATTCATGTTATAGTGTATCTCAAATTTTCATTCTTTTTTAAGGCTGAATGATATTCCGTTGCATGTATATACCACTTTTATTTATCCGTTTATCTGTTGATGGACATTTAGGTTTTCACTTTGGCTATTGTGAATAATGCTGCTGTGAACATTGGTATACAAGTATCTGTTTGAGCCCCCGCTTTCAGTTCTTTTAGGTTATATACCTAGAGGAAGAATTGCTGGATCATATAGTAATTCTATATTTAACTTCCTTTTTTTTTTTTAAGACAGTTTTCCTCTCTTGCCCAGGCTGGAGTTGAGTGGCATGATCATAACTTGCTGCAGCCCCAAACTCCTAGGCTCAAGCAATCCTCCTGCCTCAGCCTCCCAAGTAGCTGGGATTATAGGTATGTGCCATCATGCCTGGCTAATTTTTTAAAAAATTTTTTTGTAGAGAAAGGGTCACACTTTGTTGCCCAGGCAGTATTTAACTTTTTGGGGAACCACCAAATTGTTTTTCATAGCTGCTGTGCCATTATACGTTCCTGCCAGCAATGTACAAGAGTTTCAATTTCTCCACATCCTCATCAGCACTTATTTTCTACTTTTTAAAATGATAGCTATCCTAATAGATGAGAAGTAGTATCTGTTGTGGTTTTGATTTGCATATCCCTAGTGGTTAGTGTTATGGAGCATCTTTTCATGTGGGTTATTGGTCATTTGTCTGTCTTCTTTGGTGAAATGTCTGTTGAAGTCCTTTGTCCATTTTTAATTGGATTTTTTTGTTGTTGGTTGTAGGAGTTATTCATATATTCTGGATGTTAATCTCTTATCAGATATATGATTAGCAAATATTTTCACCCATTCTGTGGGTTGTTTATTTACTCTCTTACTAGTGTCCTTTGATGCACAAAAGGTTTTCATTTTGATGAGGTCCAATTTATTATTTTTTTCTTTTGTTTGCCTGTACTTCTGTCATATCAAAAAATCATCACCAAATCTGCTAGGAAGTTTTTTCCCATTTATTTTCTTGTAAGAGTTTTATAGTTTAAACTCTTATGTTAGTCCTCGATCTATTTTTTAGTCAATTTATATATGTGATTTGAGGCATCAAAGAAAAACAGAACCTGACAGTAGTTAAAGCAGTAAAAACAAATTTATTCAGGAACAGTTGCAGTAGGAGAGAATAGACTTCGTTATAGACTGAAGCTTAATTCTGAATACAACGTGGAAAGTGGAGATTTATACCCAAGGAACAGGGTCAGTGGATGGAAGATTAGAGGAAACATCAGAGTTAGAGGGGTCTCTGGTGAAACCAGTTGAACAAGGTTTTTGCCAAAGGCAGTCAAGATAATCAGGTATCACCTGGGGGGTTGGTGGGGGATGAGGAATTTGGTCAGATATATTGAGGGTGATCAGATATCAATGGTAGGGTTTCTGGCTTAACTCTCTTAGCAGAATTCTTACTAAAATTGGATGATGCAGAGCAGGAGATAGGAGTTCAAAAGTTGAGGCCTAGCTGTGAAGATGGTTTAGAGGAGCCTGACTAGAGTTTGGTCAAGAAGAGAGTCTTTGTTAAAGGTAAGGGTTGAGTTTTATTCTTTTGCATGCAGATATCCAGTTTTGCTGGCACTATCTGCTGAAAAGGCTGGTTTTGAATATACATATTGTCTTATGTAATTTTTAAAACAGCCCTACTTAGTTAGGTATTTTATCCCATTTTACAAATGAGGAAATTGAATTTCAGAGACTTGCCCAGTCTCAGAAAACTAACAACTGGTGGAGCTTATCTGTTAGGCTCAAAGATCACAACCATTATTTTGTAATTGTTTCTTACTATTTAAATGTTACTATTCTTGAAGGCCCAGCCCAAATTTAATCCCATTTTATTAAGATTTTCTCCATTGCTTGCTCTTCCAGTCAGATATGACTGCTCTCAATTCCATGGCAAATTTTTAATAGATTCTTAATTTATAGTACACCGCAAATGGTATGTGTTCAATACATGCCAAGTGAGTAAATGATAGAATTGTCATTCAGAATAATCTAACTGGTTCCCATACCATCGTAAACTATGAGTTGAAAGGATGGAATTAATCAGGGGAAAATGTAATTCTGCATTTTGCTTAAGAAAATCATTTGCACAAATATAAAACGGGGAGATCTGGTTTGACTTCAGTAAAGATAAACACTCAGGTTTTAGTTGTTCACATGCTGAATTAGGCCAGCAGCATTATGCATCTGCTTTTAAAATTCAGCTGTAATTTGCATTAATAAACGTAGAAACAGAGAGTGACTTGATCACAGAAAATGAGAAATTTAATGCAATCTACATCAAGGTATTATAAACACTCCTGGTACCACACTTAAGGAGGAATATTAACAAACTGAATTTTTTTTAAGGGGAGCTACAAATACAGTAGGGGTTCTGGGAATCTTGCCCAAAAAGAAGAACATATTTAGTCTGAAAAGGAAAGGCTAAGGAAATATGTGATCACTGACTTCAAATATTAGACTTAAGAAATATATTTTAAAACCTTTTATTTATAATTTTTTATTTTGAAATAATTTTAGGCTTAACAGAAGGTGGCAAAAATAATGCAGAGTTCTCATATACCTTTCACCTGGCTTTCTCAGATATAACCTTAATAAATTGATAAAAACCAGGACATTAACACTGTTAATAATACTATTAACTACATATGTTATTCAGATTTTCCAGCTGTCCCATTAACATCCTTTTCCTGGTGCAGAATCACACATTTAGTTGTCTTATCTCATTTATGTCCACTCTGGGACAGTTCCTCGGTCTTTCTTTGTCTTTCTTGACCTTGACGCTTTTGAAGAGTATTGGACAGTTATATTTTGAAGTGTCCCACAGTTTGGGTTTGTCTAATGTTTCCTCATGATTAAATTCAGGCTATGCATGTTTGTTATAAATACCATGGAAGTGTTGTGCCCTTTTCAGTGTATTGTATCAGGAGGCACATGATCTCCATATATCTCATCACAGATGATGTTAACTTTGATCATTTGGTTAAGTGTCTGCCAGGTTTCTCCACTGTAAAGTTACTATTTTCTCTTTGTTAATTTCCTTGTAGGAAATTACTTCTTAATGGACAGAACTAGGAAATATATATGTGTATATAGTTTGTTCAATATCTGGATTTTGTGTCTGTTTTTGTTCACTGCCATTTCTAGCACTTGTTTAACACTGTGGTCAGTAAATATTTGTAGCTAATAATATAGAATAGTGTAAAGTTAGACTAGATAACCTAAGGACTTTCCTGCCTCACAACTCTGCTAATGTTTTGATTCTGGAAAAATAAGCTGGGGAACAAGACAAAAATAAACTCTAGGGCCGGGCGCGGTGGCTCAAGCCTGTAATCCCAGCACTTTGGGAGGCCGAGACGGGCGGATCACGAGGTCAGGAGATCGAGACCATCCTGGCTAACACGGTGAAACCCCGTCTCTACTAAAAAATACAAAAAACTAGCTGGGTGAGGTGGCGGGCGCCTGTAGTCCCAGCTACTCCGGAGGCTGAGGCAGGAGAATGGCGTAAACCCGGGAGGCGGAGCTTGCAGTGAGCTGAGATCTGGCCACTGCATTCCAGCCTGGGCGACAGAGCAAGACTCCGTCTCAAAAAAAAAAAAAAAAAAAGACAAAAATAAACTCTAAACAGGGTTCATAAGAAGAAGAATGCAAAAGTCATAGGAGCAGAAAGCTTTGATTATTATCAAAAACAATGAAGGTGTCAAAGGCCTGGAATAAACTTTGCTGTGGGTAGGTAAGAAAGAGAAGCTTGATAGTCCTTTTATCCATTGTACATTAGCTTGATTGACTTGCAGAAGGTAAAGTCATGGTGAAAAAAAAAAATTATAAATAGGGATATCTCCTTTACAGGTATTCTGTCTTTAATTTACTTTCCATTATTTCTTACTTTATCCAGGTAGACCGGATCCAAGTACATGTATTCCCACTGTAAAACCATATATGGCTTCATATTCTGCAAAATCACACCATAACAATAACAGTACCTATAGGAAAAATAGGGTTGAGGTAGAGCATTCAAAAATCTGTGGAACCTTATAAGCACTAACGAAAATAATAATACTGTAAAACATTAATTAAATCTCCTCCACCGTTTTAACGTAGCATCATAGTTCTTAAAAATCCTTTAAACCCTTGTTCTCATGCCTCCTTATTTGGGATATAGATTCTTTAGATCAGTTGAATAAAAACACATAATATGATTCAGAGAAGAGCCCTTGTTACTAATCCTTAAGTTTGCAAATGGAGGAAATGTCTTTGCAGCTTCTTGAGCTGCACTCAGAGATTCATCAGCTAGCTTTACATAGTAGAAAATATAGAAGTTCTTGAAGCCACAAAACCAGCTATTACTTATATTAATAGAAGGCATGTCTAATAGATTTCTAGCTGGTTTTTTAAAGGTCTTCATATTTTACTAAGATTGCAAGAAAACTTATCTTGGATCATTAAAAAAAAAAAATGAGTATGCCAGGGGAAAAAAAATCAAGTCGAACTTATGTAACTCTGCATTGTAAGAATATCATTCCGCTGTTTACTAATTATATGTAAGATCATTCAAGTTAAAAAAGTCATAGTGGCAGTTAATCTGTAATAATCTGAGTAACCGATTGCACCTCAGTGACAGTGTGTTTAACCAGAGTCAATATTTCCTATATATGTATTTTTTATAGCCTTAAATGTTTCTGATAATATCGTATAAACATATCACTTACTGAATTTACAGTCTCTGAATAAATGGTGGCTTCATGATACAGTTTTGAAAGTATCTTCACCTTAGGATCCTTGGGTCTTGTATCAGCTCTTGTGGGTAGTTTGTGTATGTTTCCACAGTCTTTTAACTTCTTTCCCTCTTTTTCCTGTGCCTCATTCTACTTAATCTACTTTAGTAGTCACTAGCACTGCCAGGTTTTATGGAATCTTTGAAGGAAGTGTATGATTTCTGCCTTTTACATACAGGAAATAATTTGATAGTACTGGAAGACAAAATATAATTAATTGATAGACTGCTGCATGTTGTCTGTAAATACTAGGCCTGTGTGTGCTCTTTGCTAGCATTGTCTGGTTTTACTGAAAGCACTTCAAGCTTAAGAAATTGCTGACCCCTGTCTTACTAGGTTCTGAGCCGATCTTTTCACTTGCTAATCGACTTTCCCACTTTACTGAAAGGAGAGGCTTTCAAATTCTATACTTTATCAGTGTATTAGTTCTACAAAATCTTGCTTCAAGAAATAATGGAAATTCTTAAAGAGTTTGCATGTTGTTGCATGTTTCTCTCTCCCTCTGTTCAAATTTCCCTCTTGATGGAGATGTGCTTTTGGGTGACTGGTTGCCAGGGAACTTTTATATTCATAAGTACTTTTTGAATATTGTATTACCTATTTAAAAAGTTAAGAAAAATTTATATATATATTTGGATGATGAGGAATGAGATAGATGGAAGAACTTGTGAAGAGTAAAAGAACTTTAGGAAGAGAAACTATTGAAGCTTATCTAAATTACAAAATAAGTCAAATGCTCCTATATAAAAAATAGACATTCTTATTTTAAAAAAACTTTTTGCAGTTAAATATCATTTAAATATTGCTTTGATGTACAAATGTAGAAAAATATCTTGGGCATAGGTTTTTTTTTCCCTTGTCACTTTGAAAAGAAATTTACTTACTATTTTTCTGTAGGCTTTTCAAAGAATTTTCATATTAGACAATCACATCAGCTTTCCAAAAGAGAAAACACTGACTAGGAACCCTCACTATCCAGGTGGGGAAGTGGGGATTTAGAATGATATAATGTTCATGTGCAGGGTTGCACTACAACATAAACCTCCTGACTCCTAACTTAAATATGTATTGGATGTGTTAAGATGCTTTTGTTTTATTTAATGTGAAAAAATCTTAATAATTGACTGTTGGCTCCTGGGCATGTATATTTTGGTCCCCTGCACTGGGAATCAATTCTAAACTCAAGTTCAAAATTGGCTTCTGGAATTAGGGTGTTCAGACTATATAAATAGATATTCTGTACTTCTTTAAGCCACACAAGTCTTTTCTTGGGTTTAGTTAGTGATTACTACTTTGGGAAATTATATCTCCTTCAGAGTTGTTGTTTTGATTCATATTTTAGTTCTTGTGGATGTTTACAAAATAAGGAGTAAATTCTTGAAGAAAACCTGCTAATAGTTGTTTTATAGAAACTGAGCTTTGTAGATTAATTAGACTATCTAAATTACAGCTTTTAGCTACATAATAAAAGTTTACTTGCATAGTCATTTTGTGTTTGTTTGTTTTTTTTTCATTTCTTAAGTGTGGTAGTTTTCTTTTTAAAAAATTGCTAAGATACGGTCTTGAATGTTGTTCTGGTATTTAAGTGCTGAGTCCTAGGATTCTGCTTTTGTGTTTGTGAGAATTGCTGGGAGAGTAAGAGGCCAGCAGCGTGAATGTCCACCATGTTCTCTACCTATCTACAAAGAAGCCTTAGTATGCTCTGGCTCTTTGATGAAAGCAGGTTGGAAACTCTCACTGCTTTTTTCTTCTGTTGCTTACCATTGGCCCCCTTTACTAATGCTGCTTGTTTTGATTGGTTGCTTTTGCAATGTTTGTGCTGTTGTTGTTATGGAAGAAAAGAGAAATAGGGGAGCCTGGTGGGTGGGCAGGTGGCATTCAAGAAGACAGAGAAAGGCAGAAGCTACAGTGTTTGTCTCTTCCTCCACTGATTTTAACATGGCCACAGGAGTCATTAAACATAGCCTCTGTAGCATAAGGAAGGCAGAATTCTCTAGCTCATTTGCCTTTTGTTACTTAGTGGGAAGAGCTGAGAGAAAAACAGAACTGGAAAACATCCCTTGCTCCTAAAATGCAACGGTAACCTTTTCAGACTTCTATTGATTTTTGACGGGTTAAGAAATACAGTATGTACATATTCCTTTAAACTCTCCCCCAGCAATATGGTCTGTTGGCATTTTCCTATTATTTGACTAGCATCTTAAGAAGTATTATTACAAAGATTCAGTGACAAATAACGTGGCCAGGAGAAGACGTGGCATGTAATTTCAGATGACAGTGGGATGATGTTGGTACTTTCAGGACCTGTGGATAATAGGGAAAAGGTAGCGTAACAGTTAATAAATGTTTGTGTGGATTGCCTTAGTTTACAACTGAACAATCACATACTTTTATTATTGGCCCTACCTCATAGAATCAAAGCCTTTTACATATGCCAACATTTTACAATATATTCATTACCAAATATTGCATGCCTGGTTTGTATATGATACTTCTCTAGATTTTGTAGAATATGTAAAAAATTTGATGCTTGTTCTCAGATATGGATAAAGAAGATACATGACTGTACTTTGGAATCAGGAAGATGAATACAGTTTCCAGCAATAAATCTATTACTGTCTTTTGAAAAAAAAAAAATCTTATTGTGTGGCCCTTCAGGATTCATAGTTACTCTTATAAGTAATAAATTGTAATTGTAGATAAAGCTGCTTATGCAGCAGCTGATTTATGGACCTCTTCAGTGCATTTGAAGATTTCCCTATTATATTTTTGCCCATCTAAATATGTTACTCTTTCCCTAATTTACCCCTAATTTATCTAGAAAAAAATTGAGGTGAATCTAACTTAAAAAAAAAAAAAAACTTTAGGCCAAAAAAGTTGAGTAGTAATCAGTTCATAGTTTAATAAAGGACACGTGTAGTTTGAGTTTCTGGGTAACCTTTCTTCCTTTGAAAGTGTTTCTTAATTAAAACCAGATGAGAGTAGCAAAGAAGGTATTCAGAACACTAAATAAAATTAATGTGCTTCATGGAATTTGCAGGATTCATCAATACATGTAACAATGATTTATAATTGCATTTGGTCCTAACACATAGCAGTGTAGGTCTAACAGAGGCACAGTAAGTAAGATAGCTAGTATAAAACACTAAGGTGAAAGGGTTAATTGGCCTTGCACAGTTCAATTTGCCACTCTAGTGGCACTTTCTGTTGTCTGTGTAAACAGAGTTGCTAAGTACTTTCCCACTAAGCTGCCACCCTTTTATTTATACAGTTGAACCACCAATGAGGAATGCATCAGTTTACCAGTTGTTAGGCCTTTTCTTCCTGCCTTTTCAGCCCACTTCATGCTTTTGTCCCCCAGCTATTGCAATATACCTCCCTAATAATTCCTTAGTCTATGATTTTGGTCTCTCTCACTCTCTTTCTCATTTATTTATTTATTTATTTTTTGGAGCTTATTTTTTTCTCATATTCATTGATTTGAGTTGGGATATTTATAACCTGGTTCTATTCCTTTATACCTCATTTCTTCTTGCCTCTACTCCTGTTTTACCAATTAAATTCTCAGAACTTGCTGCAGCTCTTTCAAATAACTATTTTAAAGTAACATTTTAAATAGCTCTGTAAAAATGAAAACATTACATATATAGTACTGAAGTCCTCTTTAACCAGCCTATACTGTATGAGTACCCCCAGTCTACTGTGAGTTAATATATTAAAATATATACTTCCTTACCATTTTTATAATTTTATATCTGTGTAAACATACTATGGTGTTGTTAGAAATTTACATAAATGATATTATTTTGGGAACATTGTTTATTTTTTTTACCCTGCATTATATTTTTAAGATGTATACATATTACATAGGAAGTATATATATTATGTTACATAGAGAAATCTACTTTAAACCATTAATTACTTCATATTACATTGTATTTTGCAGTTATCTACCTATTAATGAATGTGTAAGTAACATCTTTTTTTCTCCATTTTAAATGATATCACCGTGAACAACCTTATAAATGTTGTCTTGTATATATTGCTACAGGTTTTTAGAGCAATGTTTTCTAAACAGCAGGTAATGAAGCCAGTGTAATAAGTTGGAATCTGTACTTTTAAGAATAGAATGCAGTACAAAGTGTCAGGGTAAAAGGTCCTTACTTTTTCATGAAATATATATAATTGTGTTCTGAGTTGTGATATAAAATGTATTTCCTATTGTAGGTCTCAATAAAAAAAGTTTATGGTGTGATACGAAATAAATTTTGTGCTGTGTATCTTAATCGGCTGTGGATTATGTACCCAGAATGGGTTAGCTGCATCACGGGTTACATACTATTTTGAATGTTCCTAGACACAGCAAAATTACTTCCCAAAGTGGCTGTACTAATTTACATTCCCCATACCCTCTTCAGTATTTGACATTCTAGCCAGACTTTTACATTTCCTATATTCTTGAGGGTGAGCATTCCATTTTGTTTAAATTTTCATTTTAACTGGTGAGATTGAGCCTAACTTCCTCATTACTAAAAAGAAAAGTGTTAAGACCTATCTGGTTGGTAGGTTACCATTGAAAATCGAATTTCTTTTCTTTTTTCTATTTCTTGGTTTTTTGTTTTTGTTTTTGTTTTTGTTTTTTGAGATAGGTCTCACTCGATTGCCCTGGCTGGAGTACAGTGGTGCAATCTCGGCTCACTGCAACTTCTGCCTCCCAGGTTCAAGTGATTCTCCTGCGTCAGCCTCCTGAGTAGCTGGGATTACAGGCATGCACCTCCAGGTCTGGCTAATTTTGTATTTTTAGTATAGATGGGGTTACACCATGTTGCCCAGTCTGGCCTCAAACTCCTGACCTCAGGCGATCCACCTGCCTCGGCCTCCCAAAGTGCTGGGATTACAGGCGTGAGCCACCGTACCCGGCCAAAAATCATATTTCAAGCTAAAGAAACTTTCATCTCCAAATCTTTTCTAACACTTCTTTTTTTTTTCTGTTTCTTTTTTTTTTTTTTTTTTTTAAGTAGTGAGCATAAAACTATGCAGCCTTAGTAAATAATTACCAAAAATAATTTTGTTAACTATGCACAGTCAGGTTTGTCACACATTTGTTTTGAAACACAGTTCTTTTACCTAATATGAGTAACCTCAGGTACAACTGCATATTTGAGGAATACTGATACAGTATGTGGATTTAGATTCATTTCAGCAAAAAGTTATCACTTTCATCTGTTGTATAACAGAAGATGGATTCTAGTCAAGTGCTAGGAAATATTTATCCCTTTGCTAGGATCACAATAGAACAATAGAATCTTGGTATTGAATAGAACATTAGAAAATAATTTTAGTCTAATGGTTGGTTATGTACCTTCAGCTTGATTTTCTCTGGTAATAGAAATAAAGGACTTTCTTCCTAGGCAGCCATTTTCATTGTTAGTGTGGTTATTAAAACTTAACCTGATAACTGTCAGTTTCATTTATTGGTGCTACATTTACCTTCAGGAGTCACATAGGAAAGACTGCTGCTATAATTATGGCAGTTCAAATATTGGAAGTAACAAGTTTTCTTCTTTGATTATAGAAATTTTGATTTTTGCAGAACTGATAAACCACAATACATATCCAGTACACAGCCCTGTTATTTAGGTAATGTAAATATAAATATGTATTTATTAATTTCATTTCTGGCTTTATTGCTTCCTTAAGGCTTATTCACAAATTATCAGTTTTTAATATTTCTTTACTTTAGTTAACTATGTGATTTATAAAGTTGTGAACAAGGTGGAAGCTGATTTGAAAAATGGTGTTATATTTTGAAGGGCCTTTCAGCTTTCTATTCTTTTGAATCGAAGACATTTTATTGGAAAATATTATTGTATTTAGGTTCTCTGGTTCTGTTTTCAACCTGAAATACCCTATTTTCAGTTTCTTGGTGTAGAACAGGAAATATATCAGCAACCCTTCTCCAGTAGTAGTTAGCGCAGAAATAGTTATGTTTTAAAACCAGTGGGTGATCATCTGTTCATTTTACGTGAATCATGGCTGTAACCTCCTAATCACTCATTTAGAACAAGTAATGTTTTATACTGGGACAAATAGAAATTATTTATAGGACCGATTTAACAACCGGTGTTACTCTTAAGGGAAAACAGGCAGACAGATTAGATTAATTTAACTTGTAGAGTTTATTTTATCTTCAAGGCCAAATTTTTTTCTCATTTAAATTAATTGCATGCTCAAATATCCTTCAAACTCTGTATTTGTTTTACAGTGTGATAAAGCTGCTGCTTAATTTTGAGAAGAAAGTTACATTGATGCATTTACTTTAGATTTAAATACATACTCTTAAGCAGAAAATTTATAGATTATTTATCACTTAAAGCTTTAAGTACAAATTCCTAATTAATATTTTTTGTGTAATGTCTTTCTTGATCCCTGCCTGGGGCAGTGCTACTCAAAATATGGTCTGTGGACTTGTGCTGGTTTGCAGATTGTTACTTGTTTACAATAAAATAAGAACAGAAATTGAGACTAAACATTTAGAAAATTTTATAGCAATTTTACGTGGTAATTGCATGCCTATGAAATCTAATAACAACGCTATTTGGAGTTACATTTTATATGTCTTTGTTTTTTAATTTCATTATTTTAGTAATTTACTTATGTTATATTTTACGAAAGTCCCCTTGAAAGCAAAACAAAGACTAGGTCACACTCCATATCAGTGAACCACTACAGTAGAATGTAGTTTTTAATTTTATGCAGATATATACAAAATAAAGAAGATAAAGGAAAAGTGGGGTGAGAGAGGGTGAGCTTAAATTATAGAGTTCAATTTTTGAGTTTTTCTGAGAACTTGAATTTTTTTTTATGTATTTGAAATCAGTTTACATGCCACATTCAATCATATTTTCTCTTAATATCCTCCAGTTATAATACCATGAAGGTTGATCTAAAAGTCTAAAGTGTAGAAAATGATTTAGTTATCTTTGTCATATATTCATATTTGTACCATTTGCTCTTTAGTTTTAATGACAGTTTTAACAGAAGTAATTTGAATTTTGATGTCAAACTTCTCATTTCAGAATATTTTCAAAATAAGTTTTAGAAGAGTTTCTGACATGAGCAGAAATTTGTTGTGACAAATTATTATTTTTTTAAAGTACAGCATCTTTTGTTTCTCCAAGGAAGGAGCTTAAAAAATTGTCCCCGTTTTTCATATATCATTTATTCTAAGCAAGTATTTCTTATTAAAAGATTCTTCGCCGGGCGCTGTGGCTCAAGCCTGTAATCCCAGCACTTTGGGAGGCCGAGACGGGTGGATCACGAGGTCAGGAGATCCAGACCATCCTGGCTAACACGGTGAAACCCCGTCTCTACTAAAAAATACAAAAAACTAGCCGGGCGAGGTGGCAGGCGCCTGTAGTCCCAGCTACTCGGGACGCTGAGGCAGGAGAATGGCGTGAACCCGGGAGGCGGAGCTTGCAGTGAGCTGAGATCCGGCCACTGCATTCCAGCCTGGGCGACAGAGCGAGACTCCGTCTCAAAAAAAATAAAAATAAAAATAAAAATAAAAGATTCTTTAAATTCTGTTTTCAGTTGCTCTTTTCTTTTGATTTCTCATAGAACTTAAAAACGTTAAGTTGGTCATTATAAATACATAACAGAAGAATAAGATATGACTCTTTGTAATGATTTTAACTTCTAAAGTTGAAATACGTTGTTAAGATAAACAGTTCATTACTTGACATAAATAGAAGATATCTAAATAATTATATATTTCATTGCCAACTATTACTGAATTGTTGATGAGGCAAATCTAATGTTAAAAGGGAAACATTCACTAGCAGTCATTGGTTTCCTAAATATCTCTAGAGAAATGATACATTCAAAGGTGTTATGCCACATGTAAGATTAGATAGTTATTATATATACTCATATATATTTCTGTGTCTAGTGTTATATCAGGACAAACTAAAATACTATTTTATTCAGTATGGTATAAAAGTGTAGAAACTAAAAAAATGTTAAAAGATACTTATGTAAGGTGATATGTTAATTAGCTTGATTGCGGTGACTTTCATAGTGTATACATTTATCAGATTATCAAGTCATATAACTTAAATATATGCAGTATTTAACTGTCAACTAGACCTCAATAAGGAGGGGAAAAGTTTAGAAGGTATATTTCAAAACTATCAGATGGAATAAAAGGTATGTAAGAGATTAGAAATACAGAAAAATTAGGTTATGATTAGAGAACTCTTTGGCTAATAATTTGATCTTTTTTTTCCTACCATAGTCATAGAACGTACTAACTATGCCTGAGAAAATAATTTCAGGAATATTTTTGTGGGAATAGCCCAGCAGGCATCAAGTCAACTCTGTATTCCATTGTGGTCCATGTCTGAAAATAAATCTTTGGTCTGTCACCTTTAGATAGAGATGCTGGCCGGGCGCGGTGGCTCAAGCCTGTAATCCCAGCACTTTGGGAGGCCGAGACGGGCGGATCACGAAGTCAGGAGATCGAGACCATCCTGGCTAACCCGGTGAAACCCCGTCTCTACTAAAAAATACAAAAAACTAGCCGGGCGAGGTGGCGGCGTCTGTAGTCCCAGCTACCCGGGAGGCTGAGACAGGAGAATGGCATAAACCCGGGAGGCGGAGCTTGCAGTGAGCTGAGATCCGGCCACAGCACTCCAGCCTGGGTGACAGAGCGAGACTCCGTCTCAAAAAAAAAAAAAAAAAGAAACCCCGTCTCTACTAAAAATACAAAAAAACTAGCCGGGCGAGGTGGTGGGCGCCTGTAGTCCCAGCTACTCGGGAGGCTGAGGCAGGAGAATGGCGTAAACCCGGGAGGCAGAGCTTGCAGTGAGCTGAGATCCGGGCACTGCACTCCAGCCTGGGCGACAGAGCGGGACTCCGTCTCAAAAAAAAAAAAAAAAAAAAAAAAAAAAAAAAGATAGAGATGCTGACATGGGAAGGAGTTTGTCGAGATCTGCAAAGGAAAACATTGATTATGGAAGGACAGGAAGAAATATTTGAACAGGATTGCAAGTACTTTCTCCCCTCTTGATAAATTTCAAATCCTTAATTTAAAAATGTTTATTAGCCTATCTTGTAACTGAGAATTTCCTGCTTCTGTTTGGTTTCTGGTTCCAGTGCTATTTTTAAATTTTTTGGTTTTTTTAAAGTCATATTTTAATACCTGTTAAGAAATGTGGAATTTTTGTTGTTGTTTTCTTCTATTGACCTCCTTCAACAACTTAGGAAAATATGAAGATGAGAGAATTTATTAGATAATTAAGCTTTCAGAATGATACAATTTGGAAGGACACAGAGAGAGAATTTACCAAATGTATAGTGTTCATTTTTTACAAACAGAAAGTTAAAAATAATGTAATTCAGATTTGTATTAATATAATTTTGTACTATATAAATTTGTAATGTATTTTGTACTGGATAGTACAAAATTATATTAATACAAATCTGAATTACATTATTTTTAACTTTGTGTTTGTAATAAATTTTTCCAGTGAAGAAAGAAACACCAAAATGCTGAGTAGTGAGAAATGCTAATGCAAATAAATTGTTAAAAATCTTCCTGATAATAATGGAAACTTAAGAAAGTAACTTAAATACCTAAAATATTTTTAGTTCTCAGTCTTACAAACTGCATGTAGGCTAAGGTGTAAAGAAAATCAGGAACTGAGTAAATGGGAAACTCAGCAGATAAATATTATACTTTATGAATCTGAAAAAATTGAGAAAGTGCCAAGTGACAAAATGGGTTAATCACCACATTTCCATCCTATGTAATGCATAAGCTCATGGTCAGAAGATGGGGTTAGAGGTGGGAATACGATTTCATTGATGTTATATCCTTGAGATATAATACCAGTCATAGGATGCTATATAGTGAATCACAGAGTATTCACTGTTTCTGCTTTTCATAGTTGGCCACACCATTATTTTATGTACTACTTAAAAAGGAAACATACTGCCAATGCTTTTTAAAATTTAGAATTTTTATATTTGTTAAAATAACCCTATCAGAATTAGTAAGACATAGATTATATTATTTATAACTCTCGTACATACCTGAAAATGAAAATGTATTGTGAAATCAACTGGCTAAGGAATTGCTAATGTTCTTTATTGACTCATTTGAATCACTTTTTGACTCAGTCATTGGTGTTCAAGTTTTCTACATGCAGTCTTTATTCAGTATTTCTAAAGAGGATCAAGAACCACTGGCGCTGAATTCTTAAGCCAACTTTGCAATTATGATGAGTTAATTTATTTTTATACCCATTTTGGAAATGTTGCCAAATATGTCTGATATCTCCCACCCTCATTCTCTCTTCACAGTTCTTTGGATTTTAGGAGTTAAAAGGTTATTCCAACTCTTTGTCCCTAGGATTTTCTTCCTTTTTTTTTTTAAATGAAGTCTTGCTGTGTTGCCCAGGTTGGAGTACAGTGGTGCGATCTTGGCTCACTCACTGCAACCTCCGCCTCCCGGGTTCAAGCAGTTCTCCTGCCTCAGCCTCCCAAGTAGCTGGGATTACAGGCATGTGCTGCCACACCCAGCTAATTTTTAAATTTTTAGTAGATCTGGGGTTTCACCATGTTGGCCAGGCTGGCCTCGAATTCCTGACCTCAAGTGATCTGTCGACCTTGGCCTGGCCCAAAGTGCTGGGATTACAGGCGTGAACCACTATGCCCAGTCTCCTAGGATTTTCTTCCAACTCAAATTCTACAAGTTTTGTGGACACACAGGGAATGGCAGCTGCCTTGTTATTGCCACTTATTACTGCTACAGCAGTGTTTGTAATATGCTAGCAATTTCAGGATATGTCATGAATTTTGAGAATTTAAAGTATGGAGAATTACCCATTTTTAAAGCATAGTGGCTAGGAACTCGAAGTTGGGTTGCTGTAATACTAATTTTATGATCTTAGGTAACATAAGGTCTCTAATCCTTAGTTTTCTCACCTGTGAGATAAGAAGCCCTTACCTTGTAAGGTGATTATGAGGTTTTGATGAAATTCTGTATGTAAAATACACTGCTTAACGAATGTTAGCTAATAGTTTATCTTAGGTTTTATGGCAGTGTACTTTTATTGTTGAACTCCTTGTGTGTTCTTTTACTTGTTTAATCCTTCTACTTTGAGAAAGTGGTAACTTGTAGAGAGGAAAAGATACTGATAAGTATAAATAATCCCTTGCAAATGGCTGAGTGAAAATCCTGGAAAATTTTTAATTGAACTTTGTTGATGTAATATAAAGCTATTCAAATATTATCTGTCAATAATGGGTAGTATTGTATGAAGGCTCATTGTAGAAACTTGAGACTAAGTGACTGTTTGATCTTTCTATTATTTTAGAAGGTAGTAAGTTAAGTTGTATAGATATATGGCTATCAAGCTGGAAACAGCATATACTAACTTTCCTTGAATGTTGGTATGGCCTCTGAGTTTTTGGCAGTGGATTCAGAATAGAAGTCATGTGTGACACCTTTGTGTTTTGCCTCAAAAAGGAAGGTATGTGTACTGCCCCCTATCTGTTTCCTCTTCTTGTATACTGATCATTGATGAAAACTCGAGTCTGCAGAATTTGGACCCAGAGATTGAAGTATGTGTTGAGCTGCCTCACCAGCTTTACACCGCTTATTTCTAGACTATTACATGAGAAGGAAACCATTTTCTATCTTATTTAAGCCACGTATTTTATAATCTCTTTGTTACAGGGTCTTAGCCTATATCCTAATACTTTTTGAAGAACAGCCAAACAGATTTAAAAGGAACTAAATAGTACTTCTAAATATGAAAAAGGGAATTGAAATAAAAACTCAATGGGTGAATAGGGATGCCTAGAAAAATGGTTGATTCCAGGGCTGGGACAGAAAAAATAGAGGATGATCCTGGAACACTGTGGTGCAAGAAAGTAAGGAAGTGCGTAAAAGAGTATTGCTTTGCAATTTAAAAAAAGGGAAGAAGAACTGATACATGTGGTAGTGTGGATGAACCTCAAAAACATTATGCTAAATGAAACAACCAGACACATAAGACTGCATATTGTATGAAATTTCTAGAAAAGGTAAAACTAAAGGCACAGAAAGTAAATCAGTGTTTGCCTGCAGTTGGGTATTGGAACAGGGATTGACTGCAAATGGACATTATAGAACTTTTGGAGTGATGAAAGTATTCTAAAACTGGATTGTGATGAATGTTGCACAGCTAAATACATTTGTTAAAAATTGTATTGTACACTTAAAATAGGTGAATTGTGTGGTATGTAAATTTCAATAAGACTGTAAAAAAAATTGAGAGATACTGTAAAAAAAAAAAAAAAAAGACAGAAGAAGAAAAAGGTGGGCAAAGCCGGGTGCAGTGGCTCACACCTGTAATCCCAGCACTTTGGGAGGCCGAGGCAGGTGAATCACCTAAGGTCAGGAGTTCGAGACCAGCCTGGGCAACATGGTGAAATGCTATATCTACTCAAAATACAAAAAATTAGCTGGGTGTGGTGGCGCGTGCCTGTAATCCCAGCTACTTGGGAGGCTGAGGCAGGAGAATTGCTTGAATCCAGGAGGCGGAGATTACAGTGAGCCAAGATGGTGCCATTGCACTCCAGCCTGGGCAACAAGTGTGAAACTCCACCTCAAAAAAAAAAAAAAAAGAAGAAAGAGGTGGACAAAAAACTCAGTAGTTAGCTTGGAGGGTCTCTCAGTGGCCAAATCTGGGCCAACTTAGACAACAGAATGATGATAGTAAGGGATTTTAACCTATAGGATAAAAGACATATCCATGAATTTATACCTACATAAATAAATAACTGAACAAATAGGGGAGAAAGCACAGCTTTTTTTTTTAACAGTAGAATCCCAGTTAACAAAGGTAAGACTGATGATGATAAAAAAAAAATCACCACTAGATAAACACCCCAGCAATAATTGTTACAGACAAGAATTATCAATGGATGCTCAAATTAGTTTTTAAAAGTATGCCCAGAATACTTAGTAAGTATCCCACAAAATATGTATTAATTATATGGGGAAAAATAGTAACTTCATAGGGAAGAAACTTGGCAGATACCACTTTAACCAAGTGAACAGTGTTACTATTACCAGTAAGAACATGTATCAGCATATTTACCCCCAATAGGATGCATAGAGATGTGTACAGTATAACTTACATGGTTGTCTTGACCCCAAAAAAGCATAACCTAAATTTAATCATGAGAAAATGTCAGGCAAACCCAAACTATGGGACATTTCACACATAACTCACTGGTACTCCTTAGAAGTGTCAAGATCAAGAAACACAAGAAAGACTGAAGAACTGTCACAAATTGAAAGTATCTACAGAGATCTGAAAACCAAATGTGGTGATCTTAGACAAAGTCTCTAGGTAATAGTGTTACAGGAAAGGGGTACCTGATCCAGAATCCAAGAGAGGGTTCTTGGATCTCGTGCAAGAAAGAATTTAGGGTGAGTCTGCAGTGCAAAGTAAAAGCAAGTTTATTAACAAAGTGGTGAAAGTAAAGCTACTCCATAAACAGAGTAGGACATTGCTGAAAATACGAGGAGGAACGTGTCCACCCTAGGTACTATAGTCGTATATACGGGGAGGTGTGTTCTGCTACAAGGGTTTGTGTTAAAGGATTAATTTTCTTAATTACTATATTTTGCAAAATTGATATTATTATCTTTAAAGCAAAATTAGGAATACCTCTGCTCTCCAAATACCGGGATATCTGGACACTTCCAAGTCTGGGTTTGTTTAGTAAACATTATTAATTTGTTCCCTTAAATGTAAATATCTAGAGGCTAGGAATGCCTAATTTTCTGGGAATGCAGCCCAGCAAGTCCCAGCTTCATGTTCCTAGCCCTCACTCAAAATGGAGTCACTCTGGTTACAATGCCTCTGACAATAGTATTGCATCAATGTGTGAGTTTCCTGGTTTTAGTACTTGTAATGTGGTTAACTTTCAGGAGAGCTGAGGTAAGGGTATATGGAAACTTTGTACTATTTTCACAATTTTTCTGTAAGTCTAAAATTATTTCAAAGTAAGAAGTTTTATAAAATACAAAATAAACTAGACAGCAGATCAGACTCAGCTGAAAAGAGAGTTAGTGAACTGAAAGGGAAAACAAAAAATTATCTTGAATTATCTCTAGAGACGTAAAGAGATGCAGACATAAAGGACTGCGATATAGAAAATGTGAGAGATAAAAGATATATCTAATTGGAGTTACGGAAAGAAGCGGAAAGATTGAAAGATAATGACTGAGATATTTTTGAGAATTGTTGAACAATATAGTATTTTCAAGAAGCTAAATGAACCATCAACAGAAACAATAAAAATGCAGAAGAGAGGGAGAAATTTTTGAAAGCAATCAAAGAGAAAAGACAGATTATCTACAAAGGAATGGTAGATTGATGACTTTTCCATAGCAACAGTGAAGAAAAAGAGTGTATTGTCTTCAGGACTTTGAGGAAATTTTAACCTCAATACTAGAATTCTATGCCAAGTGAAGCTGCCTTTCAAGAAAAAGAACACAATGAAGACAGTTCCTGAAAAACAACAAAAACAGAGTTAATTTTTAAAAAAACCAACAGACTTTTTCTGAGACAAATACCAAAGACTAAACTTCAGGAAGAAGGAACATGATTAGCAGATGGAAAGTTTGAGCTGTAACATTGACTAGTGAATAAACATAATAATAAATACATAAATACATAGATACATCCTAAGCAAACATTATCTGTATAAGAGAAATACCTGATTTGTAAAGATGGTAAATAGGATAAAATTAAAATTTTGAATCTGGGCATGGTGGCTCATGCCTGTTCCCAACACTGTAGGACACCAAGACTGGCAGATGGCTTGTACCCAGGAGTTCAAGATTGGGCAACATGGGAAAACCCCTTCTAAAAATACAAAAAAATTCGCCAGGCATGGTGGCGCATACCTGTAGCCCCAGCTACTGGGGAGGCTGAGGTGGGAGGATTGCTTCAGCCCAGGAGGCGGAGGTTGCAGCGGGCTGAGATTGTGCCACTGCACTCCATCCTGAGGGACAGAGTGAGACCCTGTCTAAAAAATAAAATAAAATTTGGGGTAACAATGACATATGTTTGATGAGAGTGATCAGAGTTCAAGTGTTCTAAGGTTTTTGTCTTTTTCAGAAGGGAACAACATTAATTAGACAACTTTGTTAAATTTAATATGCATCTAAAATTAACTAGAGTAGCCACTAAATAGAGCATATGACTTCCAAAAATGTGTAGGGAGTAACGGTGGGGAAAGAATGCCCTAAGGCCTGTGGCCCCTAAGGGTTTAGAGAAACAAACAAATGGAAAACACTCATTCTAAAATAAATAAAGGCAATAAATAAATAAGAAAGGAAAGGAAAGAGTAGAAACAAAAAAGCAAAAAGGCCCTGATAAAATAAACAGTTAGAAAAACTTCACATGTATCAATAAACACATTAAATGGAAATGAATAAAATTATCTAAAGACAAAAATTGACCAAATGAAAAAAAAATGATGAAATTAATATATGCTGTTGATAAGAGACATATTTAAAATACAGAGATGCAAAAAGATCAGAAGTCAAGAGATGGAAATTAATATGATTTGACCCACTGAGTACTTAGAAGTAAGGCATTGACTGCCCTACTCAGTAGCACTTCCTTTTTTGCATAAGTGTTCACAATTATGTAAAGCAGATTTTTACGTAATAGTTTTCTTTATAAACCTTCCACAACTTGTTCAAACCTTCAGCTTTATTCTATCTAACTTAAAACAATCTTTTAACACTTTAATCTAGGCAAGAGAAATCCACATTTTCATGCCTTTTTATAATCTTTTACCAAAAGTATATTCTGTTTTCCTTACACACCTTGCATGTAAAACTGTTCTTCAGTTGTCTCAAGTATGTGTTTCAGTGTTAACTCTTAGCAACTTTTACTTGCTAAAATCTTGGTGAAAATCTTGTGAGTTCGGGATTCAAATTATGTACTGGGTGTGGAGCTAATTATAAATAGCTGTACTAATTATAAATAGCTGTAGTTAGTGTGACATATCCATATTTCTTTTTATATATTTCCTGTGTATTTCTTTTTATAAAATGTATTTTATTAAATTGACTTTTACCTGCTATATGATATTATTTATTCTCTTTCTTTATGGTGATCAGGAAGAACCAGAAAGAAACAGGTTCTTAGGAGCAAGTAAGATGTTCTTTGGTCACTTGAACAAAACGAAATGTCTTTCAACAAACTGATTGTTCTTCGTGAAATACTGAATTAAATGAGGGAACTGCTTATTCTAATTCTTATATCAGTTTAAACCATATTATTTTAAAACAAGAAAACGAAGGATAAGTTCCTAGAGAGAAAATTACATTGGAAATTAGAAGCCTGGTTTTCCCGTTTAATTGTTATATGGTCTTTTTCAATATTTTACTTTTTCTCATCTGTTAAAATGAATAGGGAAATTTTAAATAATATACAGGAACAGTAGGAATGATTTTTAATGCTAAGTTAAACATAACACACTAAAAAAGTCAGGCCAGGCATAGTGGAGTTAAAGACCTGCCTGGGCAACATGGCAAGACCCTATCTCTACAAAAATAAAACAAAACAAAAAAATTAGCCAACCATGGTGGCATGCACCTGTGGTCCTGGCTACTCAGGAGGCTGAGGTGGGAGGATCATTTGAGCCCAGGAGGTCAGGGCTGCAGTGAACCATGTGTTGGTGCCACTGCACTCCAGCCTGGGTGTGACAGAGTGAGATCCTGTCTCAAAAAAAAAAAAGCAATAAAGTAGCAAGTTTTAATTGCATCCTAGATGGATAGAATAGAATTTAGAGTTTAGAATAAAAATAGAGCCATCTCCAATTTTGAAGAAGCTTTAAGAAGTGGCAAGTCTTAATAATTTGTCAAAAGTCTTATGTTGGAATTTTAAATAAATTATTATACGTTAATTCACAATTATTTATTGGTTGCTTACTATGTGCCTAGCAATGTTTTAGGGACACAGCATTAAACAAAACAGACAAAATGTCTGCCCTTACTGTGTTTATATTCTAGTGGAAGAGAGTAAGTGTAAATAAAAAATATGTATTATATACTAGTTACAATTTTATGGAGAATAATACAGCGGAGAAGAGGAATAGGAAGCGTGATGGGAGAGACTGCAGTTTTAGGTAAGGGTAGACAAGGGAGTCCTCGCTGAGAGGGCGATATTTGAGCAAAGACCTGAAGGAGGGAGGATGTGAATAATGAAGATAAGGGGGAGGACCATTTCAGGCAGAAGAATCAGCAAATGCAGAGGCCATGATCAAGGCCATGCCCAAAGTGTTCAAGGAACATGAGGGAGGCCTGAGTGTGGAGAAAGTTAGAGGAAAAATGATGGGATATGAGTTCAGAGAGGTAATGAGGCATCAGGTCCCAGTGACTTCATACGCCATTTAAAAGACTTTGGAGGATGTGATATGATGACTTGACTTTAAAAAACAAAAGTAAAACATGTATGGCAATAAGTTGCCATTTTACCCATTTTAAGTATACAATTCAGTGCTATTAAGTACAATTACAGTGTTGTGCAACTATTACCGCTATTCAAAATTCCCAAAATTTTCTCATCACTCCGAACAGAAACTGTACCCTTTAAGCAATAACCCCCCTTTTCCCCCTCCCCCACACCAACCCCTGGTAACCTCCAATCCACTTTCTGTCTCTATGAATTTGCCTATTGTAGATATTTCTTATAAGTGGAATCATATAATATTTGTCCTTTTGTATCTTATTTCACTTAGTATAATGTTTTCAAGGTTCATCTTTGTTGTAGTGTGTCAGTACCTCAATCCTTGTTATAGATTAATCGTAGCCATTGTATGTATATACCTCATTTTGTTTATCCATTTATCTGTTGATGAACATTTGGGTTGCTTTCACCTTTGGCTATTGTGAATAATGCTGCTATGAACGTTGATGTACAAGTATCTGTTTGAGTTTATGCCTTCAGTCTTTCAGGTATATACCTAGAAATGGAATTGCCAGATCATATGGTAATTCAGTGTTTAACTTTTTGAGGAACTGTCTCACTGTTTTTCACAAGCAGTTGCACTGTTGGAGCCCCCTACCAATGTATAAGGGCTCCAATTTCTCCACATCCTCGTAAACACGTTATTTTCCTTTTTAAAAATTATAGTGATTGTAGGTGTGAAGTGGTATGTATTGTGGCTTTGATTTGCATTTCCCTAATGGCTAATGATGGCATCTTTTCATATACTTCATGGCTATTTGTATATCTTCTGTGGAGAAATATCTATTAAAATCCTTTGCCTATTTTTTTTTTTATTTTACTTTAAGTTCTGGAATGCATGTGCAGAACATGCAAGTTTCTTACATAGGTATACATGTGCCATGGTGCCTTTGCCTATTTTTTAATTGGATTGTTTGTCTTTTTGTTGTTGAGTTGTAGGAGTTCTTTATGCATTCTGGATATTAGCTCCTTACCAGATATATGATTTGCAAATACTTTTCTCCTTCTGTAGTTTTCACTATGTTTGTTTAAAGGCAGGGTCTTCCCTCTGTCCTTCAGATGTAGCAGTGCAACTTTGGCTTACTGCAGCCTCAACCTCTAGGGCTCAAGTGATCCTCCCACTTCAGCCTCCAGGTACCATGCTTGGCTAATATTTGTAATTTTTTTATAGGGACAAGGTCTCACTATGTGGGGCAGGCTGGTCTTTAACTCCTGGGCTCAAGTAATCCTCCTACCTCAGCCTTCTAAAGTGCTGGGATAATAGGCACCCGGCCTTAGTTGTCACTTTCTTGTTTCCTTTAATGTTGTTTTCTATATCTTACATGTTTTTATTCCCGAATTCTTCAGTCACTGCCTGTTTTTGTATGTAGTTGATTTTTTAAATGGTATACTATTTTGATTACCTTCTTTCCTGTTTTATATCTTTTTTAGTTACTTTCTTAGTGGTTACCTAGATTAAGTTAAACCTAGGTTGTTACAAGTTTAAGATGTTAATTGTAATTCCTAAGATAACCACTAAGGAGTTTGGCTTTTGATCTGAGTAAAATGGAAAACCGTTGGAGGCTTTTAACTGCAACTGTTTTTTGTTTTAATCTCTCTGCTGTGCTGAAAATAGACTGTTGAGGGAAGGTGCCAGGCAGGAGCTGAATGAAGTTGGGAGCTACGTTAGATTTTGTAATAATCCAGGCAAAAAACCATAGTGGCTTGGCCCATTGTGGTAGTGGTAAGTGTGTTAGTATTCAGATTCTCAGTATGCTTTTGATAGTAGACCCAACAAGACTTACTAATGAATTGAATGTGGACTGTGAGAGAAAGAGGAGTCAAAAGTGACACCAAAATTTTTGGGAGATGGAGTTACATTTGGAGATAACATTACAGATTTTAGGAGATCTGTATAAAATGGATTTCTCTCTCAATTTTTTTTTTTTGAGATGGAGTCTCCCTCTGTTGCTTAGGCTGAAGTGCAGTGGCATGATCCTGGCTCACTGCAACCTCTGCCTCCTGGGTCCAAGTGATTCTTCTGCCTCGGCCTCCCAAGTAGCTGGGACTATAGGCACCCACCACTGAGCCCGGCTCATTTTTGTGTTTTTAGTAGAGATGGAGTTTCACCACGTTGGCTAGTCTAGTCTCAAACTCCTGACCTCAGGTGATGTGCATGGCCTCCCAAAGTGCTGGGATCAAAGGCATGAGCCACAGTGCCCGGCTGGATTTCTCATCAATGTTTTAAAAATGTATTCCACATTCAGGAGAAACTAAAACATCTTGAGGATATAATATGTTCAATATGGCTGGGCATGGTAGCTCACACCTGTACTTCTAGCACTTTGGGAGGCTGAGGCAGGCAGATCACTTGAGGTCAGGAGTTCAAAACCAGGCTGGCCAACATGGTGAAACCCCATCTTTACTAAAAACACACAAAAAATTAGCCAGGCCTGGAGGCGGACACCTGTAATCCCAGCTACTCGGAAGGCTAAGGCGGGAGAACACTTGAACCCGGACGGCGGAGGTTGCAGCAAGCCGAGGTCTCACCAGTGCACCCTAGCCTTAGGTGACTGAGTGAGACTCCATCTCAAAAAAAAAAAAAAAAAAAAGTTCAATATGTTGGATTTCTTGGTGTTTTGTTTTGTTTTCCTGTTAAACTATCAGGATATTTAGTGGAGTTGAACTAGAAAGGCCAATTCCTAATACCTTCCATGTGTTCTAGACTGAGAAACCGGGCTGTTGAGAGTGTAGATTGTTAAATATTAAAAGAGCATAAATTGGTAAAAGGAAAAGAAGGAAGGGTGAGAAGGAAAGAAGGAAAAGGAGCTCTGTTATTTTCATAATGTTCTTACCAAATGAACAAAGCATGTTAATAACTTTTAGAAAGAAGTTCAAGAGCAAAATTTTTCTGCAAAAAAATAGTCATTTTTTTCTGCCAAATCTGATGTTAAAATATATCAGAAAAACCTCATCCCTTCCATTTATATGAAATGTCTAGAAAAGGCAAATCTGGGCCAGGCACGATGACTCACGCCTGTAATCCCAGCACTTTGGGAGACCGAGGCGGGCGGATCACGAGGTCAGGAGATCGAGACCGTCCTGGCTAACACGGTGAAACCCCGTCTCTACTAAAAATACAAAAAAGTAACTGGGCGTGGTGGCACGCGCCTGTAGTCCTAGCTACTCAGGAGGCTGAGGAAGGAGAATCACTTGAACCCGGGTGGCAGAGGTTGCAGTAAGCCGAGATCGTGCCACTGCACTCCGACCTGGGCAACAGAGCAAGACTCTGTCTCAGAAAAAAAAAAAAAAAAAGACAAATCTGTGGAGATGGGTACAAGGAATCTTTTTTGGTTGATGGAAATATTCTAAGACTAGAGTATCCTGATGTTGCAGAACTATATAAATGTGCTAAAAATCACTAAACACTTAAAACAGGTGACTTTTATGGTTTGTAAATTATACTTAAATGTTTATACTTAAAGCTGTTAAAAATACATACATATCAAAAATAAAGAAAAAAGCCTTCATGTCTCAATCATTTGGATTAGAATTTTATTAGTATTATATGGAGAAATTTTGGTTGAACTTTTTAATTCCATTATAGTTTTAGGTTTCTACTTATATATTTCTGTTTTAAAATAGTATATATTTTATTTTATTTTATTTATTTATTTATTTTTTTTGAGATGGAGTCTCGCTCTGTCGCCCAGGCTGGAGTGCGGTGGCCGGATCTCAGCTCACTGCAAGATCCGCCTCCTGGGTTTACGCCACTCTCCTGGCTCAGCCTCCCGAGCAGCTGGGACTACAGGCGCCCACCACCTAGCCCGGCTAGTTTTTTGTATTTTTTAGTAGAGATGGGGTTTCACCGTGTTAGCCAGGATGGTCTCGATCTCCTGACCTCGTGATCCGCCCGTCTCGGCCTCCCAAAGTGCTGGGATTACAGGCTTGAGCCACCCCGCCCGGCCTAAAATAGTATATATTTTATACAATGGTATTCTCAATTATATGCTTCTAATAAAAAGCCAAATCCTTGATAAAACTAGTGTTAGGTAGCATATCTTATATGAAAATGAATATTACAGTAAAGCCCAGTAGAGAAATAGGTGAATGGACAGAAGCAGGTATTATGAGCCTGTTTTAATATAAGAAAGGTATTTTGCTTAATAATAGTACATTAAGTTTGCCATCACTTAATGTACCATCACTTAAAGAAAGTGGAACATTTCTCCATGTACACATATATGAAAGTAAGTGCATTTTTAAAAAAAAGTTGGTAAGTATATGTACCAAACTAATGATAAGTACTTCTGTTGAGAGAATGAGGCTTTGAAAAAGAATGTATATATTTATTTATTTACTTGTGTAACTGATAGAAAGCAAAGTATAAAGAGACTAAACAACTGAAAAGGAAAAAAGATGACTAAGGCCTAAATAATGGCCGTGGTGATAGAGAAAAAAGTAAACACATGAAAAATGTTTAGTTGCCAAGTTGATATAGTACAGAGCTATTGCAAAGATCAAAAATGAATGGGTAAGTAGATTATAGTAAATTAACTCAGTGGAGCTGTAACATTACTTGACCATAAACATAACTTTATTAAATTTATGATGTCAAATGGAAACTTTTATATATGCTGACAAAAGGAAGGTACAATATAATATGTACAATTTATTTATAGCAGTAAAAACAAATAGGAAAATAGAGGAAAAGAATTAAGATGACAATGAAAGTATTAATGATAACATTAAGTGAATAGAGGAGCCTTTATTCTTCCATGCTTTCCTTAAAGGGTTTCTGAATAATCAGAAATAAGAAACATTGCTATAATCAGGGATTGGCAAAATACATATGGTTAAAGTTATTACAGAGAATTCTGGCCAGGCGTGGTGGCTCACACCTGTAATCCCAGCACTTTGGGAGGCTGAGGCGGGTGGATTACGAGGTCCAGCCTGGCCAAGATGGTGAAACCCTGTCTCTACTAAAAATACAAAAATCAGCCGGGTGCTGTGGCGGGCACTTGTAATCCCAGTTACTTGGGGGGCTGAGGCAGGAGAATCGCTTGAACCTGGGAGGCGGAGGTTGCAGTGAGCCGAGATTGCTGCACTCTAGCCTGGGCGATAGAGCAAAACTCCATCTCAAAAAAAAAACAAAAAAAACAAAACAGAATTCTAGAAATAAGTAAGAATTGTCTGAAAAGAAAAATTTACACCTACTTTTATATATATGTGTGTGTGTGATGTATGAACTGTTGGAGGCTTTTAACTGCATCTGTTTTTTGTTTTAATCTGGCTGCTGTGCTGAAAAGAGACTGTTGAGGGAAGGTACCAGGCAGAGTCTGAAGTTGGGAGATATGTTAGATTTTGTAATGATCCAGGCAAAAAATTACAATGGCTTGGCCCATCATGGTAATGGGAGAGGTGTTTTATATATAAATATAAATTATATAAATTTATATATAAAATTATTTATATAATTTATATGTGAACATATATAAACATATGTTTTATATATTAAAACATATATAAAACATGTTTGTATGTATATAAATATAATTTGTATATATATTTATATTTATATATGTGCACATAAATTTATATGTGTATATATAAGCAGCACTCTTGAAAATAATACTGCTAGTGTCCTCTTATAAATCTTTTAGCTTTCAAACCTATGGTTAATTAATATTTTTTGTGTAATTAGACACAGTTATTTTTATCATGATAGTAAGATGTAAATGTATTTCCTAAAGTTTATGTGTTGGAAACTTAATCTCCAGTGCAGCAGTGTTGAGGTGAGACTTTTAAAAGGTGATTGGGTCGTGAAGGCTCTACCCTCATGAAAGGGTTAGTGCAGTTATGGTAGGAGAGGGTAGTTATTGGGGTGGGTTCCTGGTAAAAGGGTAAGTTCAGCCCTCTTCCCTTCTTTCTCCCTCGTGTGTGCTCTCTTGCCCTCTGTGTTCTGCCATGGGATGATGCAGCAAAAGGCTCTCGCCAGAAGTGGGCCCTTTGACTTTGGACTTCTCAGCTTCCAGAGCTGTAAGAAATAAATCTCTGTTCTTTATAAATTACCCAGTCTCAGGTATTGTTAGAGCAGCACTATACAAAGACAATGAGGTTGGGCTATATATACCGACATGAGAAGAATTCAAAGGTAAAATAACTTTTTTCTTTAAATTTTTTAAGTAGTTTTTGAAAATCAAGGTATCACATCTACCATATTCTGTTACAACAACGCAAAACAGATGGACAAAGACACATGAATTTGGTATTTTCTGTGTTAGCATGTGGGATAGAACATAACACAGAATATGTGAAAATAGCTTACTTTATAAGTGTAAGCATATGGAGATGCTAACATCAAAAAGAATGCTTTTGCTAAAATTTGATTTTTAAAAAACTTAGTAATAAACTTGTTTGATAAAAAATTTAATAAAATACAATAGATTTTAAGTGTTCTCATTACAAGGAAATTATATGAAGTAATGAAAATGTTAATTAGCTCTATTTTAGCCATCTACAATGTATACCTGTTTCAAAACATCATGTTTATAAATATACATAATTTTTGTTATTAGAAAAATTAATCAAAAGGAAAAAACTTAATACAGAAATATGTAAAGTGAAAGGTGATATTTTCATACTTTGCCCCTCAGTCCCATTTGTCAGAGGTAATACTTTTAAAAATTTTGATGAAATTTCTGTATACGCTCCATTATTATATCTCCATTATTTCCATGTTTGCTTACATAAATTTTACCTGAAGAGGTTTGCCTCTCGTATAATTTTTACCTTAAATAGTAAGATGTAGAGTGTTACTATTCTAAATCATCTGTAGATTTAAGAATTTCTGTGTTCCAGTAAGTAAGTTAAAATTGGGGAAAACTGGTTTCAGGTAAATCGTTCATCATTTGTTCCTGCAATGTTATAATGGATTAAATTTTTATTTTATATCACTGATTCTGAACTAGGGGCTGTCCCCCCCGCCGAGGGACATTTGACAATGTCTGGAGATACTTTTGGTTATTAGAACTAGGGGAGTGGGAGTGGGTAATGCTACTGGCATCTGGTAGTAGAGGTTAGGGGTGCTGCCAAACATCCTACAATGCACGTTCAGCCTCCTACAACAAAAAATTACCTGGTTCAAAAATGTCAGTAGTGCAAAGGTTGAGAAAACCTGACTTAGAGGAAAGTGGTTAAGAGTGAGGACTACCCTGGCAGACTGCTGGGGTTTTGTATCATAGCCCTGCTACTAACTGTGTGTCTGTGGGTGGTTATTTAACCTCTTTGTCCCCAGTTTCCTTATTACATAATAGTAGTAGTACCTATATTATAGGGTTGTTGAGAAGCTGTTTAATATATTTATTATGTGATATGCTTAGATTTGTACCTGGTACATAGTAGGAATGTTGGCTGCTATTTTATTGTTTCTCAGTAAAAACTAAAATCTAATCAATTATATAACATCAAAAGCATGGCCAATTAATGAAGGTATCTTAGTAATTTGGGGGAGTTTCTAAACGTGATTATGAGAGTGACTAAGTTAACTGTGTATTTCAGCCTACTATTTCCTATACAAACTTTTTTTTTAGTATTTGAAAAATTATTTTTGGGGCGATGCTGCCTCTTTGTAGAGCAGTAGCCCTTCGACTGAGATATTATTTCATTGGCCTTTTCTCCTAGATTTTGTAGTTGTAGTTTTTGCCTCTTTGAAAGTTTCAACTCCTGCAACATAGTGTTAAATCCTTATTCTGATCTTTCTTCACTTCTAGGCTAGTGAAGACATTTTTGGGAAGTATCATTATGACTACACCCTGAGGGTACAATGAGAGTGTCTGATTTATGAAATCTAGCTTATTTTTAGAGGCAAGAGAAAATACTTAATTTAGTCACATCATGATTTTATTTCCTCTTTTAATAAGTATTGTAGTGTACTGTAAAATTCATTAATCCCAAGTAATTATTTGTGTTTCTCATTGCTATTCCTCTCAGTGGAGTAATTCATGAACTGTACTTACATTAAAACACATAATTTAACTAAAGGTTTAATTGAAAATATTTTTATATGCCTTGAAAATATAAAAATGCCCAGAAAAAATTTTAGATTGAGAGACAATGTATAGTGCTATTTTCTAGAAACATATGGCAACTTTATTTTTTATATAATTTGATGTAAACTATAAATAGCAAAGGTTAAAAACACAAACCCATTTATTAAACTAACAAAAGAAGGTGTGTAAGTGGTGAAGAATACATAGTTGGAGTTTTTTTCCCCCTCTTTCTTCCTTTTTTTTTTTTTTAAAAAAATTTCAGTTTTAGTTTTTTACCACTTGATGGCAGTGATGGAGCTAGAGCTCTACCCTGAGAAGGTTAGGGCAAGAACTCATTATGAATAACAAAAGGGTAGGTACAAAGGAAATCCCTGACATTTTAATATTATTCACATTTCTAGGTGATATTACTTATATTGCAAGTGACAGTGACAGTAATAGGGGGGAAAGCCTCTAGATGGAGCTTCAGTACTTTCTAAGGGAAAATGTTTCCTGTATCTTTCCAAGTACATGTTTTATATTATTTTACATAATATATTAAATCCAGAATGGATTTTTAAAAAATAATATTTAAGGGTGAATTTATTTCAGCTGTAATTATGGAAATTAATTCACCAGATTACCTAATGATTTGAAAAAATGGCTATTTAAGTATCTTATATTTTGATTTCATTGTTAATATTTGTTGAAATAGTATGTTAAACTTTGAGTCAAACATTTCTCTATAGTATAAATGATTTGCATATCTAACAAGTTAGTAAAAGATATTTAATAAGAAGTCAGGTACTTAAAATCAATATTGCACTATAATTAAATCTGACCATCTATTATTATTATGCCTATTATCATTCAACATTTGAGTTCCTAAGAGAACATAACTATTACTCCAACTCAGTTGCCCAACTAAAAAAATTAAAAACATTAGGAATTTTAATGTAAAATAATTTTTTAAAGAATATATATGTTCTTTAGTAAATATTCTTACTTTCATCACTGATGTTTTCCTTTTACAATCAGAGTCTATTATCACTATATATTGAAGGGAAGTTGTCATTTTTGTTAGTAGAAATAGGATGTCAATGTTCTCATTGCACTGTTGATTTTAGTGTCTCCTTGAATAATAAGAAAACTTGAAACAAGAACAACAAGTTTTCTGAAAGTGACCCTATATGGTGAATTTTAAAAAAGAAGAATAGTAAGTTTTTTAGCTGGCCTTCTCAGGAGCCTGAGGTGGGAGGATTGCTTGAAACTAGCCTGGGCAATATGTCGTGACCCTGTATTTATTATTGGTTGATTGATTGACACGGAGTCTTGCTCTGTCACCCAGGCTGGAGTGCAGTGGCGCAATGTCACCTCACTGCAAGCTCTGCCTCTCGGTTTCAAGTGATTCTCCCACCTCAGCCTACCAAGTAACTGGAATTACAGGTGCATGCCACCATGCCTGGATAATTTTTGTATTTTTTTGGTAGAGATGGGTTTTCACCATGTTGACTAGGCTAGTCACGAACTCCTGACCCCAGGTGATCTGCCCGCCTCAGCCTCCCAAAGTGATGGGATTAGAGGCATGAGCCACTGCACTTGCCTGACCCTGTCTTTAAAATAAAACAAAAAGAATAGTAAGTTTTCTTACTTTTCTACTAGTATGCAATTACATAGGTTAATTTTGGTGTCTCATAAAGCATTCAGTGAAGAAAAAAATAGCTATTGCTTTAAGTTGTCTGTTTTTATGCACTCAAAATATTAGAGGGAAACCTTGGGTAATCTTTGGTTTGAAATTGACCTAAGATAATAATTGTTTTATGTTGAAAAAAAGTATAACTGAAAAATTATAAGAGAAGCATGAAAAGTAGTATTTGGGGGTTTTACTTATTTTCAATTTCATGAATGAATGTTTTATTCTCTATTGAGACAAAAACCTTACTAAAACAGTAGTTGCCAGTAATTTTTTATGATTACACTCAACAATAATGTTGGTAACAGTTGATTTTTTATTTGGCTAAGCAAATATGGTATAAATTCATTTCAGGATGTATAGTCAGCTAAAGTTGCAGCATAATTTGCTTGCTAATCACCTCAGTAGTAACAGTCTCCCAGAAAGGCATGCGTTGCTTTGTTTGTTCCTTATCTAATTAAATTTTTTGGACTTTAGTAACAAAAGGACACATTTCAAGAACATCACATAAATGTTCAAGCGTTCTTTTATTATTAATACTTTCTAAACATATATAATTGCATTAAAGTAGCTTTTAATTGTGTAACAAAGTGAACTTGAAAAAGTATGGCCTGTTTCTCAGGGGTAGGAAAACTCCACATTAAGGAACTATTATGCCACTACAAATATTTATTAGTAGTTACCTTGTAGTAGTAGTTACTAATGAAATAAATTTATTTAAAATACTTATGGGTAAGTTTGGACTTAATTTGTAACTTGAGGAGTCTCTCTGGACAAAGGGAAACTGATATTTTCTGTTTCTGTGAACCACTTGCACTATGAAGGAATGGTTTCTATATCAAGTTAATTTTACATTGTTAAACCTTTTTTTTTAAGGGAAAACGAATAAAGCACAAAGTTGCCATTTGCTGTAGAAACAGTTTAAACTGTCTTTAATTTGGTAGGGGAAACATTTCTCTATTTTATAATTTAGGTTGTCAGATTACGTTTTCTGCTTTTTTAACCAGTATATTGGCATTGTGTAGTGTCATCTGTCATATTTTAGGCTTGTCTAGATTACTTTTATTTTCCTTTTTTTTTTTTTTTTTTTTTGAGATGGATCTCTCTCTGTCACCTAGGCTGGAGTGCAGTGGCACAATCTCAGCTCACTGCAACCTCTGCCTCCCAGATTCAAGCAATTCTCCTGCCTCAGCCTCCTGAGTAGCTGGGATTACAGGTGCGTACCACCACACCCTGCTCATTTTTGCGTTTTTAATAGAGACCTGGTTTCACCATGTTGGTCAGGCTGGTCTCAAACTTCTGACCTTGTGATCCGCCCACCTTGGCCTCCCAAGTGCCACGGCGCCTGGCTGTCTAGATTACTTTTTTTATCTTTCTGGCAGTAGTGCCAAGCCTGAATTGAAGCATTTCTGCAGCTTCTCTATCAGAACTTTCTGCTGCATCTTGCACTTTTATGTTGTGGAGACAGCTGCTTTCCTTAAGCCTCGTGATCCAACTTCTGCTAGCTTCCAACTTTTCTTCTGCAGCTTCCTCACCACTCCTGGCCTTCTCAGAAATGAAGAGAGTTAGAACCTTGCCCTGGATTAGGCTCTGGCTCAAGGGAATGTTGTGGTTGGTTTTATCTTCTATTCACACCACTCACACTTTCTCCATATAAGTGTTAAGGCTTTTTCACTTTCTTATCATTCATGTGTTCACTGGAGTAGCATTTAATTTCCTTCAAGAACTTTTCCTTTATGTTCATACTTGCCTGTTTGGTGCAAGAGGCCTAGCTGTTGGCCTCTCCTGGCTTTCAGCATGCCTTCCTCACTAAACTTAATCATTTCTAGTTCTTGACTTAAAGTATGAGATATGTGACTCTTCCATTCACTTGAATACTTAGAGATCACTGTAGGGTTATTAATTGGCCTAATTTCAATATTGTCGAGTCCTGGAGAGTAGGGAGGCCCAAAGAGAAAGAGAGAGATGGAGGTACAGCTGATTGTTGGATCACTCAGAACACATACAATATTTATTGATTAAATTTACCAGTTTATATAGGCATGGTTCGTGACTCCCCAAAATAATTACAGTGGTAATATCAAAGATCACTGGTCATAGGTCACTATAACAGATGTAATAATAACGAAAATGTTTGAAATGTTGCGAGCGTTACCAAAATGTGATACAGAAACAGCTGTTGGAAAAATGGCACCCATACCCTTGATTGACTGAGGATTGCCACAAACCTTCAATTTGTTAAAAAAAAATGCAATAGCCTCAACATATACTAAAGCACAATAAAGTGAGGTGGACTGCGCCACTGCACTCCAGCCTGGGCAACAGAGTGAGACCCTGTCTCAAAAAGAAAAAAAAAAAATTCTGTGGATAACTACATATTTTTGCATTTGTAGACTACCACAGGAGAAAATTATATGACATGGAAAATTGGACTAAGAACATTTGTAGTACAGGACACTCATTTAAGCAAAAACCAAAGCAAATTTGAATGAAATCAACCCAGTTCTAAACACTAGTCATCATGCAAAATGACACACCAATAAATACACAACTAGATTAAAAGTGTGCTGTGATTATATTCCATAAAATGGCAGTCCTCCTTAACTCTCCCAGTTACCAAATTAACTCCAAGCAGTGGCTCACGCCTGTAAGCCCAAAATTTTGGGAGGCTGAGGTGGGCAGATCACTTGAGGTCAAGAGTTCAAAACCAGCCTGGGCAACATGGAGAAACTCCGTCTCTACTAAAAATTAGCCAGGCATGGTGGCAGGTGCCTGTAATCCCAGCTACTTGGAAGGCTGAAATGCAGGAATCACTTGAACTCTGGGGGTGGAGGTTGCAGTGAGCCGAGATCCCGCCACTGCACTCCAACCTGGGCAACAAAGCGAGAGACTCCATCTTTTTAAAAAAAAAAAAAAAAAAAAAAAAAAAAAAAAAAAAAGAGAAGAAGGGGGTGGGGGGAGGGAGAAGGGCAAAGGAGCAATCACTTATTGAAGCATGGATACTTCAAAATAGACTAGGATATAACTCTTTAATTCTGGAAATGATTCAAAATCATCCAATTGGTTAAAAGCAGAGAACAATAAACTATACTCAAATATATCCGAAAATTATTTCAACAATTTATTTCTGATTCTCATAATATGTAATGTGAAGGAAGCAAATTGAACCCTCATTTTAAAACTGGTTAGGTACAGTTATTTCTTGTCCCTTCCTGGAATCTTACTTTTTTTCCTGTTTTCATTTGTTTGTTTTACAGTAGTCGGAAAACACTTAACCCAAATATACGTACAGATTTTTAAACTTTTAACTACTGAAAATGAGCGAAAGTTTAAAAATATTGCCTCCACTGTAACTGATAAGGTCTGACTTCATGCTGAGACAAATACAATTTGGCTACTCTTCTGAATTAATTAAATGAGTTTTACTAGCATCTCTATCCTAGAAATTCTCCAATTGGGAGGGAGTGAAGCATGAAACTGAGATAAGTGGCAAGCATTTTTAAAAAGAGGTACTTTTAACTTGTCCCAAGCTCTTTTTGAACCTTAACTGGGTTCCTAATATCCAGTAGTCTCCCGTTATCTGTAGGGGATATGTTCCAAAATCCCAATGGGTGCCTGAAACTATGTTTCTTCCTATATATTAATATCTTATGATAAAGTTCAATTTATAAATTAGGCACAATAAGATTAACAGGAATAATAATAAAATAGAACAATTACAACAATATAGTATAATAAAAGTTACGTGAATATGATCTCTCATCTTAAAATGTCTTAATAGTTTCAGACTACAGTTGACCATGGGTAACTGAAACCTCAGAAAGCAAAAGCACAGCCAAGGGAGCCTGTGCCTACAGGTCACCAAACACAATCTGCCTGGAATTAGAAATTTCCCCATTAATTTCAGTAATACTGACTTGAAGATTTTTATGATATTATATCTAAGTATTTCTTAGATTCAACATTTTATTTACTTTGCTCCTAGAATTATTTTGTGCAATGATTTCTGGCTTCTTGCAAGTAGTAAATATGCAGAAGTTCAAATATTCATATTTGATAGATATTTTAACATTCAAGACTGCAAGTTGGGCCAGGCGTGGTGGCTCATGCCTGTAATCCCAGCTATTTGGGAGGCTGAGGCAGGAGAATCACTTAAACCCGGGAGGTGGATATTGCAGTGAGCCAAGATCATGCCACTGCACTCCAGCCTGGGCAACGGAGTGGAACTCTTATCTAAAAAAAAAAAAAAAAAAAAAAAGGGAAGAAAATAAGGACTGGTTAGTATTAATACTTTTATTATATCCCATATTTTTGAATCATGACATGAGAGAGAGATCTGAGAAATCAAACTGTGTATTTGCCTTGCTTCTTTGTCATTTCTGCAAAGGTTGAATGATAAATTATTACAAATAATTTGACTACAATTTTGGTCAAAAGTCAAGTGTAATAAATAAAATATCTCAATTATTTTCGGAGATAAGAACTATGAAACACTTCCTAAAGGATAATGATCAGGAAATAATAAGCAGCTATTGCATAATAAAATTTGTCTGAAGAAACAAAAGTTGTATACAATTCCTGGCTTCTGGGACTGCTAAGCTTCATAGAAAAGATATGCAGTATCAAATTTTAGCTGACTCTTGCACAACAGAGGGGTTAGGGGTGCCGATCCTCCAGCACAGTGGAAAATCCATGAATAGCTTTTGTCTCTGCCAAAACGTAACTACTAGTAGCCTACCACTGACAAACAATTAACACGTTATATGTATCATATACTGTATTCTTACAATAAAGAAAATGTTATTAAGAAAATCATAGGAGAAAATATGCTTACTATTTGTTAAGTGGAAGTGGATCATCATAAAGGTCTTCATCTTTGCATCTTCTCATTGAGTAGGCTGAGAGGACAGGCTAGTGTTGCTGCCTCAAGGATGGCAGAGGCAGAAAAGGTGGAGGAAGTGGAAGGGGAGTCAGGAGAGGCAGGCATGCTTGTATAACTTTTATTGAAAAAAATCTGAATATAAGTGGACCCTCGGAGATCAAACTCCTGGTGTTCAAGGGTCAGCTATATGTATTCTGATACTGATTTTTTAAATTACTTGATAATTTGCTTCTTAAATTGGCTTCTGCTTCTCAACATCATGCACAGGACATTTTGCACATGACGTCAACGTGACGTTTTACACATGACATCATGCACATGAAATTTTGTTTCACTGTGACAGAATACGACAGACTGGATAATTTGTGAAGAAAATACACTTCTTTCTCACAGTTCTGGAGCTGGAAAGTCCAATATCAAGGTGACAGCATCCAGTGAGGGCCTTCATGCTACATCATCCCATGGCATGAGAGAGAGCAAGAGATGGAACTGGCAACCTCAAGCCCTTTTATGCCATTAATCCGTTCATGAGGGGGAGCCCTCATGACCTAAACACCTCCCATTAGGTCACTCCTCCCAACATTGTTGGCTTGGCGATTAAGTTTCCAACACATGCTTTCAGGGGGACACATTCAAACCATAGCAGGATCCCATTTTATTGATAGATACTACTTTTAATGGATATTTAGGTTGTTTCTAATTTGGGACTGTTATGAACAGTGTTTCTATGAACATCCTTGTACATATCTTTTAATGAGTTTATATGTCCTTTTCTGTTGCATATATACTTGGGAATGAAATTACTGTATCATTGCTGTGTACGTTCAGCTTTAGTAAATACTGCCGAACCTTTTTCAAATGGTTATAGTAGTTTATCCTCCCTCCAGCAGTGCGTTGGTGTTGTGGTTGCTCCACAGCCTTCACATTTGGGACTAATTATCTTTTTTATAAAAGTAAAATATTTATAAAGATACATTTTTATTTTGGCCATTCTGGTAGGTATGTAGTGGTATCTCACTTTGACTTTAATTTGCTTTTTCTCTGTAATTATGGAAATTGAATACTTTTAATATATTTAATGGCTGTTTGGATATAAAATGTATAGATTATAAAAATATTTCTATGTGTATCAGCACTTTGGGAGGTGGAGGCAGCAGATCATGAGGTCAGGAGATTGAGATCATCTGGCTAACACGATGAAACCCTATGTCTACTAAAAATACAAAAAATTAGCCAGGCGTGGTGGCACGTACCTGTAGTCCTAGCTACTCAGGAGGCTGAGGAAGGAGAATCGCTTGAACCCGGGAGGTGGAGATTGCAGTGAGCTGAGATCGCACCACTGCACTCCAGCCTGGGTGACAGAACCAAAATAAAAAGAGAAAAAGAAAGGAATTTGAATTATTTTATTCAGCGATTAGTATGATTTTGATTTTGCATTTATCACTTCTCAAATTACTAAATTATCAGTTATTTTGTATAAAGTTGGAAATATGAAGAAACACTAATTTGGAGAGAAAGGGTTAAGTTAAATGTAGAATTAATCACTATAGATCTTCTTTTAAAGAACAGCTGGGCAAAATTGTACAGACTATCTTACCAGTCCTATCTCCGTGTCATCTACATGTCCATTTTTCTCTTACTGCGACCTTTCAGATACCTCTGATGAAGGATGTAAAAGATCTCTCTTACTATCAGCTTGCACCCTCATGCCTGTTAATTCAAAGAATTCCCCTCTCAACTTTTATTGGCCTTGACATTTTATATATGGCCAGAATCTATACTATTTATACTCAAATACTTTCATCTTACAACCAACCCACAGACTTAGACCTACATGTATCCCTCCTTCTTCCTGCTAATGGTGTCCCCTCTTTGAATGCCAGCTTTTCTCCCATATTTTGGATTCTGTCCCTTGCTCTACCCCTTCCTGCTCTGGAAACATACTGTCAGTGCTGCTATCTGTCACCTGTATTTAAAGTCCTCTCTCAACTACATCTTCATCATAAGTATTTATGTAGATGTTTCTTTAAAAAGACAAAGTCTCTCCCAGCCACATATCTTTTTCCATTCAGCAGCCAAATTTCTTGAAAATTTACTTTCATTTTACACCACTCTTCTTAGGTATCTGTACCCATTACTCTAACAAAACAGCTGTTCCGAAGGTTACCAGGGATTTTCATCATAGCTCGTCCAGTTGATAACTTTTAGTGTTCATTATACCTGACATCAGCAGTACTGACAATGCTGACATTCTTCAAAGCTCATTTAAGCTTTCATGTATTACCACTCTTCTGTTTTTCTTTAAGCAATCTCTTTCATATCTATTTGACTTTTCTTCATATACCAATGGCTTCTACATTTATATATGTCTAATACAAACTACTACTTTGAGTTTCAGACCTATGTAACCAGATGCTTAACTGGCAGTTCCACTTGACTATTTCAAAAACACCTCCTGCTTGGCAAGCTCATTGTCTTCTCTAGCCTACAGATGTTCTTCCAGTGTTTTCCTATTTCTGCAGATGTTATCAGTATCCTTGCTTATGCAAGTCTGATACCCACAAGTTATCTATCATATACAGCCTTACTCCCAATCTAATTCATCAAAAGTTCTCATAACATTTTTTTCTCTTTCCTGTTTATTTTTATTTTCCAGTTTTATTGAGGTATAATTGGCAAAAATAATGTATATTAAGGTGCACAACATGATTTGACTTTTTTTTACAGACTCTTGATTCTGTCTCCTTTGCAGATTATACAAGACAAATTAACTTCCACTCTTCCACAGTATTTTAATTCTCTCCCCGCTGTGATTTTCCTAGACTTATCCAATCTCTCTTACCTGTGCCATGCTGTGATTGCTACAATTAGGAAGTCACTGGGACCAGGAAACTACTATGATCAGTTAGCCACTGCAGCTGCAGTGGGAACTTAAAACAATATATAAAACGGAAAGAGTTGGTCTGTCTTCAAGGGATTTACAAACCATACTATGAAAAACTTAGAAATTTTCCCTAACAATCTTTGAAGAGCAAGTAAATATGGAATGGAATATTACATGTCTATTTATATGGAGATAAGGATACATCCTTAAAAGGTGAATTAATTTCAGAGATGTAAAGAAAAGCATCCAGTATCATTCTATTACATTTACTGGTTTGCACTTTTATTTTGAGGATTTCTCAGTGTTTTTACATGCTGTGAAAATTTGCTTATTAAAATTGGAGGATAATATGAAAAAAAAAACCTTTATGTGATAAAAACAATGGATTGGTTTCAACATTTATTTTTCCATGCCGGTGTCCTTTCCTATTTTGCCTAGTGTTGAAAGCTAATAACTGTGTTTCCCAGATCCACTTGCAGCAAGTATTCTGGATATAAGGTAGACTTGGCCCATGAGATGTACTTGTGTATGTTTTAGAAGGTGGAAATGAGATAGAGGCCATGCTTTTGACGCTTTTGCTTTTCCCTTTACAGACATGGGTGCCTATCCTTTTTTTTTTTTTTTTTGCTGGTGTGGCATGGATTTGAAACCAACATTTGCAGTTGACCGCAGCCATTTTACTCACTTTCCTGATTATATGCAGGGTAGAAACAACATTGGGAAATTGGACTATTCAGTTTAGCAATAGCAGTCACTGAAGTGTTTAAGAGATCCTGCTGTGGGCAGGGGGACTATGCTCTGGGTTGACTTTCAAGGATAGGGCTACTGTGTTTGGAAAGGAGACAGCCAAGAACAAGATTGTCTGGCAGGAACCACAGCAGAAAAAAGCCCTGTAAAGGCAACTGGAACTCTGGGATTAGGGATCAGTCTGTGTCTGAAAGGAAATAAATACACAACAGTATTAGGTGAATGACAGATTGTAATGTTCCCTATGTCACATTTAAAACCAACTGGGCTGAGCTTTCACAGGAGCTCATTTGACATTGCTATTGGAAGGTACAGTAGGCAGAAGCAGAGGGAAGGAAGGAAGGTAAAGCAAATATGTGACCATTTTCCAGATAAGAAAGCTGAGGTTTAAGTAACTGTTGAGGCACGCTCTGTTTGGTGTATTTATTTTAATTATGTTTGCTAGGGAATTAATCTATTTTGCTTGCCTTTCAAAAGAACTAGCTTTTTTCCCTTTTCTGTTTTATTAATTTCTGCAATTATGTTTACCTGTTTCTTCTTCCTACTTTTTGGTGTATTTTTTTTTTTTTTTTTTTTTTTGAGACGGAGTCTCGCTCTGTGGCCCAGGCTAGAGTGCAGTGGCCCGATCTCAGCTCACTGCAAGCTCCGCCTCCCGGGTTCACGTCATTCTCCTGCCTCAGCCTCCCGAGTAGCTGGGATTACAGGTGCCCGCCACCTCGCCCAGCTAATTTTTTTTTTTTTTGTATTTTTAGTAGAGACGGGGTTTCACCGTGTTCGCCAGGATGGTCTCGATCTCCTGACCTCGTGATCCGCCCGTCTCGGCCTCCCAAAGTGCTGGGATTACAGGCTTGAGCCACTGCGCCTGGCCTGTTTGGGTGTATTTTAATTGTTCTTTTTCTGCTTTCCTGGCCTGGGCACTTGGTTCATTCATTTTTAGTTTGTCTTGTTAATAATAGCATATAATGCTGCATAAATTTTCCTCTATGTAGAATTTCATTTCTCATAGATTTTGATGTAAAATATTTTCCCTTTCATTAATTTCTAGGCTATTTGTAATTTAAACTTTTATTTCTGTCTTGAAAAAAATTTTTTTTTTAACTTGTAAGTTGCTGGGGTTTTTAAAAATCATCTTGGTCTCTGATGGGTATTTTATTTGATTATTATTTTAAAATGTAGTCTGTACTATCTCTAAGTTTTAGAATTAAGGCTCCCTTTGTGACCAGACTTATTACTCATTTTTTTAATGAACCGTGAATATAGGCTTGGTATTAACTGCTGGTAATATTTATATTTGTATGCTTATATTTATCTGTATTTTATTTTATTTTATTTTTTGAGACGGAGTCTCGCTCTGTCACCCAGGCTGGAGTGCGGTGGTGCCATCTTGGCTCACTACAAGCTCCGCCTCCCGGGTTCACGCCATTCTCCTGCCTCAGCCTCCCGAGTAGCTGGGACTACAGGTGCGTGCTGCCATGCCCGGCTAATTTTTTGTATTTTTAGTAGAGATGGGGTTTCACTCTTTTAGCCAAGATGGTCTCGCTCTCCTGACCTCGTGATCCGCCCACCTCGGCCTCCCAAAGTGCTGGGATTACAGGTGTGAGCCACCGCGCCCGGCCACTTGTATTTATGTTATATATCTTATATTTGTAAACATAAACATCTCAAAAGTGTTTTCAAAATTATTATTCAAATTCTCTATAATTTTGCTTATTTTTTGTTTACTTACTATGTCATACTCTGGTAGAGGTATATTAAAATATTCTGCTGTGATTGTTTTTATCAAGTTTTTATATTTAGGAGTTTTGCTGTTATGTGAATGAATTTGGAGTGTTTAGAAAATAAAGGTTTATGACTGTTTTAACTTTTCAATGGATTAGACCTTTTATCATTACTTATTACCACTCTTTGTCTTATTACTTGCTTTTGACCCTGAATTCCCATTTCCACTATTATCAACATTATTGCTTTTCTTTTGTTTGCATCTGGTTTTTCTTCATCTCCATTTTCTGCCTTTTCGGTTTTGTTTCAAAGTTAGTTTGTTGATCAGTTATATTTTGATAAGGGAGCTCAGTATATGTTTGTATGTGTTAATGAGAAACAAATGCTTGATTTTGTTTTTCCTCTCTTGTCTGTAGTATTTGTTATACTTTTTTAAGTTTTCTTTTGTTGGCTTAGTAAAATTTCTTTCTATTAATTTGGAAATTTTTGTATGCTTTTCTGTTACATAGTGGTTACCTTCTCATCCTTAAAGATGATAATAAAACCTGTACTTTTCTACTAATAAATCAAAATCAAATAACAGCTTTTACTTTACCACTTACCTTTCTTGGTTGACTTCCTCTTATTTTTTTCTTTTTTGAAAATTCTAGGCCACTATTAGGTTGTCTCTTATACACTTACAGATATGTATATTACAAATCATAATACTTTTGTATTTATTGTTCACTATTTATGCTTTTTTTAATTATCAAAAACTTATAAACAGTAGTAGAGAGAATAGTTTAATGAATTCTATATTTAATCATCGCTCATTTGATAATTATTTTCCTATATAATCCATTTTTTCTGAAGTATTTTAAAATGAATATCAGACATTATGACATTTTATTCCTGAGTGCTTCACTCTGCATCTCTTAGATAAAGAGATACTAAATACCCAGGATACTATTATCCCATCCAATATAATGAATAATTCCTTAATAGCATCTAGTAGCAGTCTTTATTCAGATGTTCCTAGTTGTCCCAAAACTGCCTTTTTACTCTGGTTTAATTTGAATCAGGGGCCAAACAAGTTACATACATTACATTTGTTCTGTTTCTTAAATCTCTTTATTATAAAACTGTCTCTCCTCCCTCTCTGTCTCCCCCGGCTATTGACTTGTTAAAGGGACCTCCTTTTCAAGATAAATCAGTGGCAAGATTTAGTCTAAGATCTAGTTACCAGATTATCGAAATTATTATTTTGTTTTGTGAATAGTTGATCTGGTGTTCCTGCCAACTCAGTTCCCCCAGTAATTAGATATCAGAAGCAGCTGTCTCTTGAATCGGCGGTCTTTTGTTGATCTATATTTTGGAGAACGCTTACCTTTTTAATCTTATGGAGAGGACAGAGGTGTATCCAACTCAAATAAATGTGTTATTCATCTCAATTTATTTAGCTACTAGTTTAAAATAGGGGACAGAATGTATTCCTAAAATAAAGGAACAGAATACATTCTTCTACTGTGCTCGAAATTATTTTCTTATTTGTCAAGAAATCATTCTTATTGACCTTGACTCTCAAAGAATAATAAATGTTCTTTATCAGTAGCCAGGATTTGGTATAGATTAACCTATCACTGGTTACTGTATATAGTTTAAGGCTAAGGAAGTCAATTAAAGTTATAATCTTACATAAATTTTAATACATCTCTCCAAAGAAGGTTGACTTTAACAGTGATCTATTATGGAGAAACCCAAAGCCTCCCCCTACTTCTTTTGTAGGATATTGGCCATAGAAGCCCAGACTTAAAATTTATCATGAAATAAACTATATTCTTGTATTTACTATTTTTGCCATGAAAATTAGTTTTTATTTTGAAACTTATTTCTAAAGCATTTTCTTTTTTCAATTTATTTTAAATTTTATATGCATCTGGTGTAAAATCTTATAATCCTGAAGATACTGTGATGAATCCAAGTTTCCTGCCTTATCCTTCTGATCCACTCACCAGAGACAACTTCCTTTACATATCCCTATTATTTAGTTATTCTAGTGGTGACTGCACTTGTGTAAAGACACATATGTTTGTTTTGGGTTTTTTTGTTGCTTTTTTTTTGAGAGGTTTGGCATGGGGTGAGAAAGCTGTGTTGACTGCTAAATTTACACGTGTGCAGGTCAGAGTAAAGAGGGCAAAGTCATTAGTAAGAGTTTAGCTTGAGCTTTTAATCGATAAATCAGATACGAAAATGACCCAAAGACCCAGTGAGAAAGATGACATGGAATTACAGTCAAGCATTGCTTAATGATGGGGATGCATTTTGAGAAATGCATCGTTAGGCAATTTTGTCGTTGTTTCAGCATCATAGAGTGCACTTTTACAAACCTAGATGGTATAGCCTACCATACACCTAGGCAACATGGTATAGACTGTTGTTCCTAGGCTACAGACTTGTACAACATGTTACTAAATACTGCAGGCATTTGTAACACAATGGTATTTATGTATCTAAACATAGAAATGGTGCAGTTAAAATATAGTAAAAAGATTTAAAATGGTACTCCTATATAGGTCAGCTCCATTATAATTTTACAGGAACCACTATCATATATACAGGCCGTCATTGACCAAAATGTCATGCAGTGCATTGACTGTATTAACTTTGAGGCAGTTGGTCTTGATTAATAACACTATACAAATTAAGGGTCCCAGGTGTCAATTAGAGTTTGAAGTTCCTAAGTATAATTTGGATGAATGTTGTCTTCCTTCCTCAGTGAATCTGATAGCCAAATAGATGATCTTCCCTTCAATTTAATACTCCTGAGTCTTTTTCAAGGGAGTAGAAGTTTCATTAAGAAGAGTTTACTTTGAGCGGGCCGAGAGCGGTGGCTCACACCTGTAATCCCAGCACTTTGGGAGGCCGAGGCAGGCGCATCACAAGGTCAAGAGATCGAGACCATCCTGGCCAACATGGTGAAACCCTGTCTCTACTGAAAATATAAAAATTAGCCGAGTGTGGTGGCGTGTGCCTGTCGTCACCACTGGGGAGGCTGAGGCAGGAGAATCTCTTGAATCTGGGAGGCAGAGGTTGCAGTGAGCTGAGGTCATACCACTGCACTCCAGCCTGGCAACAGAGTGAGACTGCATCTCAAACAAAACAAACAAACAAACAGAAAAACGGAGTTTCCTTTGGTCAGATCCTGGATGAGATCTTTTGGTTTTGGTTTTGGTTAACTAGCCAAATATTTTTCTACTACCTGGCACACCTAAAAATGTGAATATCACATTTGTGGAGACACTGTATAAATAGAATGAGTTTTAGATTATTGTCAATCCATTGATTAAAATCAGGGTCGGCAAGCTACAGTACTTGGGCCAAAAGCAGCCACTACCTGATTTTGTAATAAAGTTTTATTGGAACACCACCATACCCATTTATTTATGTATTGTCTGTGGCTGCTTTCTTACTACAATGGCAGGATTTAATAGTTGTAATGAAGACTGTTTGACCCACAGACCCTAAAATATTTACTGTCTGTCCGTTTTCAGAAACAGTTTGCCAATCCCTGATAAAAAGTAAAATAATAAGTTTCCCTTGAGTCACCTAAGGCAGATTTTTCAGTGCTGTTAGGTAGCAAAACTTAGGATAGCGACCATGGAAGGTAGAAAGTTAGGTTGAGATTTTTCTTCTTCTTCTTTTTTTTTTTTCAAGTGTGTTTATAACTGTAAATTTTCTTCTAGGCACTGCTTTTACCGCATCCTATGTTTTGGCATGGTATGTTTTCGTTTTCATTCATATCCTTCTCTAGTGATTTTTTTTACTTTAAAAATTAAATATTGTGATTTAATTTTATTCTTGCTTAATCCTCAGTTGTTTTTAATTAGAAAAAATAGTTAACGATTAACTGTTAACATTAATGAATTAAAATCTTCCAGAAGGAATGAATCCAAACAGAAATATCTAACGACTAATAAAACCCTAATATTTTACGGCCTTTCCTATTTTAGTCTCAAATATTCTAAACATAAAGGAAGAAAGAACTTTTCAGTTTTATTCTTTTAAAAAGAGCATAGGCTTCTCTCCTGCTACTGAGGATGGTCTTCTAACACATTCACAGTCATTTAGAGACAACATAATGGCACATTCATTCGTATCACAGTATTTTCTAATTTCCTTTTTGATTACTTATTTAAAAATGTGTTGTTTAATTTCCACATACATGTGTATTTTTCAAATTTCCTTTTGTCATTGATTTCTGATTTCATTTCGTTACGGTTGGAGAAGGTACATGGTATGATTTCAGTCTTTTTAAATATATTGAGACCTATTTAATAGCCTAAAATACAGTATATCTTGGCTAATGTTCCATATGCACTTCAGAAAAATGTATATTCTCTTTTTGGGTGGAATGTTCTATAGTTGTCTGTGAGATGTGTCTAGTTGGTTTACACTATTGTTCAAATCTTCTGTTTTCTTACTGTTCTTTCTGATTGTTCCAGTCATTATTAAAAGTGGAGTATTGCAGTTTCCATTTCTGTAGAATTGTCTATTTCTCCTTTCAGTTCTGTTAAATCTTTACTTCATTTATTTTGGGGCTCTGTTAGGTGCATGTTTATGTTATTTATATTGTTATGTCTTCTTGATAGATTGACCTTTTTGTCATTAAATAATGTCCTTTGTCTTTTGTAACAATTTTTGTGTTTAAATTGATTTTGCCTAATATTGGTATAGCCACCCAGGTCTCTTTTAATTACTGTTTGCAAGGAATATCTTTTTTCATCCATTCCGTTTTGACCTATTTGTATTTTGGTTCTAAAGTGAGTCTCTTATAGACACCATGTACAGTAAATCCTCTCTTGCTGTCATCAGTAGAGTTTTAGAAACTGCCACTTGCAGTAAGTCTTTAAATAGCATCATTTCCTTCAATGTTGTTTCATTATAGCATGAAAAAAATTGTTTTCATTGTATGTCATTTTACTTAAAGTTGCAGTATCTAAGAACCTATCAATGACCGTAAGTGAGGACTTGCTGTGATGAGTCATGTTTGTTTTGAATTCATTCTGCCAATATCTACATTTTAATTGGAGAATTTAAGTCATTTAATTTTAAAGTAATTACAGACAAGGAGCGACTTACTTTTGCTGTTTTGCTATTTGTTTTCTATATATTATAAGTCTTCTTTGTTCTCCTGTTCCTGTATTACTGCCTTTTTTTGTTTTCAGTTTTTTTCCTAGAAAATAAATAAATAAAATAAAGCTATTTTATTCACTTTTAATTTCTTTTACTGTAGATCTTTATATTCTTAGTTTTTGCCATGGGAATTACAATTAACATCTTAATTTATAGCAATCCAGTTTGGATTAATACCAATTTAGTTTCAGTAATGTAAAAATTTTTGTTAGAATGTTAGATGCAGAAAGGAAAAATTAAAAATTAATTTAAAAAAAAAGTTGCTCGTATAACAAGCACTGTTCCCTATTCCTTATGTTGTTTATTGTCACAGATTACATTTTTATGTATATAATGTCTGCCATAGACATAGATTTCTATTATTTATATTTATAGTTACTGCTTTATGTAACTGTCTTTTAAATCATATAGAGTAAAATTGAAGTTACCAAAATGCATTAATAATGACTTGTATATTTATCTATGTAGTCACCTGTTTTAGTCTGTGCTGCTATAACAATATGCTTTATGCTGGGTAATTTATAAATAACAGAAATTTGTTGCTCATAGTTCTAGAGGCTGGGAAGTCCAAGATCAAGGTACCAACATATTCACTATCTGGTGAGGGCCTGTTCCTCATGGATAGTCCCTTCTGTGTGTCCTTCCAGGGCAGAAGGGCAAAAAAGGCACAGGTCTGTGGGACGTCTTTTACAAGGGCACTAATCCCATTTGACCTAATCACTTCTTAGAGGCCCCACCTCTTAATGCCATCACATGGAGGATTAGATTTCAACACGAGTTTTGGAGGGATGCAAACATTCAGACCACAGCATTATCTTTATCAGTGTTTTTTATTTCTTTGTGCTGATTTGAATTACTTTCTAGTATTTTTTTCTTTCAGCTTGAAGGACTCCTTATAGCATTTCTTATAAAGCATATCTACTAGCAATGAATTCTAGTTTTTTAACTGGGGTATCATAATTTCTTTTGTTTTTGAGGGATAGTTTTGTTGGATATAGACTTCTTGGTTGATAGATTTTTTTTTTCCTGTTACTTTACTACCATCTAGCTTCTATAATCTCTGATGAGAAATTAGCTGTTAACTTATACATGATAAGTTGCTTCTTTTGCTGCTTTTGGGACTCTTTCTTTTAACAGTTTGATTATGATGTTTCTAGGTGTGGATCTCTTTAGTTTTCTCCTACTTGGGGTTTGTTGAGATTCTTAGATATGTAGGTGTATGTCTTTTATCAGTTTTTGAGGTTAGATGTCATTTTTTCTTCACATATGTTTTCTCTCCCCTTTTCTCTGTCTTCTTCCTCTTTGGAGGTCCCTTATGTGTTTGTTGGTACTTTTAATAGTGTTCCACAGGTCTCTTAGGCTTTGTTCATTTTATTCATTTTTTTTCCTTTCTGCTCCCCAGATCAGGTAATCTCTGTTGATCTAAGTGTTCATTGATTCTTTTTTCTGTCTACTCAAGCCTGCCGTTGAGCCCCAGCTAGTAAAATTTTCATTTCAATTATTGTATTTTGCTAGTCCAGAATTTCTATTTTGTTTTTTTAAAGTTTATTTTTGTTGATATTCTCAATTATGTGAGACATTATTCTCATACATTCCTTTAGTTCTTTGTACATATTCTTTAAGCATATTTAAAATAATTGATTTAGAGTCTTTGCCTAGTAAATGCAATATATGGACTTCCTCAGGTACAATTTCTATTAATTTTTTTTCTCTGTGTGAGGACCATACTTTCTTGTTTCTTTACATGCCTCATAATTTTTTATTGAGTATTAGACATTTTAGATATATAATGTGGCAGTGATATTTTCTACTTTCTTAGAGGTTTTTGTTGCTGCTTATTGTAGTTGGTGTTGTTTGTCTAGTGACTTTTCTGAAATGGACACTTTTGTAAAGTTTATATTCTGTGCTATGTGTGGCCACTAGAATTTTCTGTTCAATTGGCTTAGAATATCTGGTCAACTAATGATTTGGCAGTTATTTTCTTAACAGTTGGAGCCAGAAATATACAGTCATGCATCACTTAATGACAAGGATGCTTTCTGAGAAATGCATCACTTGGCAATTTTGTCTTTGTGTGAATATCACAGTGTATTCATACAAATCCAGATGGTATAGCCTACTGCAAACCTAGGCTATATGGTATAGCCTATTGCTCCTAGGCTACAAACCTGTATAGCATGTTACTGTACTGAACACTGTAGGCAGTTGTAACACAAAAGTATTTGTGTATCTAAACATATTTAAACATAGTAAAAATACAGTGTAATAGGTAAAAAATGTACGTGTATAGGGTATTTACTATGAATATATCTTGCAGGAGTGGAAATTGCTCTGGGTGGGTCACTGAGTAAGTGGTAAGTGAATGTGAAGGCCTAGGACATTACTGTACGCTATCGTATAAACACTGTACACTTAGACTACACTACATTTATTAAAAATATGTGATCTCTTCAATGATAAATTAACCATACCTTACTATGTAACATTACTACTTTATAAACTTTTTAACTTTTTGACTCTTTTGTAATAACACTTAGCTTAAAACACAAACTCATATATAGCTGTATAAAAGATTTTTGTATCCTTATAAGCTTTTTTCTATATTTAAAATTATTTGATTTTTTTACTTTTTAAACTTTCTTGTTAAAAATTAAGACACAAATACACATGAGCTTAGGCCTACACAGGGTCATGATCATTAATATCATGTGTCATTTAATTGGAAGGTCTTCAGGGTTAGTAACATGCTTGGAACTGTCATCTTTTATAACAGTGCCCCTTCTGGAATATCTCCTGAAGGACCTGCTTGAAGCTGTTTTACACTTTATTTCTTCTACATATTTTTTTAAAAATTACCCTCTGAAATAACCATAATAGTATAGTAAATACATAACCCTATAACATAGTCGTTTATTATCATCAAATATTATGTACAATACACAGTTGTATGTACTATACTTTTATACAACTGGCAGCACAGTAGGCTCGTTTACACCAGCCTCCCCATAAACACGAGTAATACATCGCACTGTGACATTAGGAAGGTAACATGTCACTAGAAGATAGGAATTTTTTAGCTCCATTGTATTGTATTCTTATGGGACCACCATCATATATGTGATTCATTGTTGATGGAAACATTGTTATGTGGTGTATGACTATATAAATATAAATAAATAAATTATATATATATATATGTATTTCCAGTGTTTGCCAGTAGACTGTGTATATCTTGGGGCCATGCCGTCAGTACTCATTTGGGCAGTTTATATCTTTCTTAGCTTCAGTTTCTGCTTGTGCAGAGCCTGAAGATCAGCCAGAAGTGAGAACTAGGGCCTTCTCAAGTGTTTCTGAGCGTGTGCTCTGTCCTGGGCACACACATGGCCATCTAGTATCCAAGGAATATGTAGGACTAGATGTCATGTCAGTTTTCACAAGGAACATGTCACTTTTCAGTCTGTGTGCCCAAGCTTTTTGAGAGCTTGTTTGGAGATTCTAGCAGGAGAGCGCAGCTACTTATATACCTTTGACTCAAGACTGGTCCTCCTCTATCAGGGATGGTTGTCCTTTTGGACTGAGCATGCAGCTTCAGGAAGGACGCACATGGAGTGATGAGGGAAGAAGGGGACACCCGCCTGCCAAGCCAGATTAGCCAAATCAACCCTGGCGATCAGTGGGGTGGCAGATGTCGCAGCCAGATCCCCCTCACATCCCCAAGCTTTTTGATAATTAACTGTAGCTTACTATATAACGTTTCTACTTGATGAACTTTTAAATTTTTTATCTTTTTGACTCTTCTGTAATGATGCTTAGCTTAAAACACAAACATATATGTAGCTGTATAAAAATATTTTTGTATCCTTTCAAGCTTTTTTCTATATTTATAGAAACAATTTATTATATCCATTGTTTGCCTCAATTGCTACCCCTTACCCCATTCAGCGCCGGCCAATATATTTGCCTGTAGGCCAGGCACGGTGGCTCATGCCTCTAATCCCAGCACTTTGGGAGGCCAAGGCAGGTGAATTGCTTGAGCTCAGGAGTTTGAGACCAGCCTGGGCAACATGGCAAAACACTGTTTCTACAAAAAATAAAAAACAAATAAATAAAGTTGCCTTTAAATGTTTACGACAGACGGCCTATCTGCCCTGGCAGAGTTCTGAGTGTGGCAAAATAAAAGCAAGCCCTTTACACAGTTTTAAGCCAACAGAGAGGTTAAAACAAAACAACCACAGATCTTTGAGAACAAGGTAAACTCTGATCCCTCTGTCACCAGGAACCTAACCAAGGCCTTAGGTTGGCATCGTTAAGACCCTTAGTGAGAATCATCTTTTTCTTAAGTGCTTGCCTAATTGCTGTAAATTTTGACAGGTTTTCAGAGTTCAGATAAAGTTGATTCTGACAGTTTTTGTCAGGTTATTTTCACTGTTTCTGTGGAGGGACGAACTTGGAGTTCCCTAACATGCTGTTTTTTGCTGACATGCCATTGCATTGTTTCCATTTTGATAAGCTTACATTATTTTCAGGTTTTGTTGTTGTTGCTGTTTTGGAGACAGGGTTTCACTGTGTCACCCAGGCTGGAGTGCAGTGGCGCAGTCATGGCTCACTGCAGCCTCAACCTCCTGGGCTCAAGTAACACGCCCACCTCAGCCTCCCAAGTAGCTGGAATTACAGGCGCATGCCACCACACCCAGCTAATTTAAAAAATTTTTTTTGCACTGATGGGGTTTTTCCATGTTGCTCAGGCTGGTCTCAAACACTTGGGCTCAAGTGATCTGCCTGCCTCAGCCTTCCAAAGTGTTAGGATTACAGGCGTGAGCCACCACACCCAGCCTCAGAGTGTTTTGTTTTGTTTTGTTTTGTTTTGTTTTGTTTTGTTTTGTTTTGTTTTGTTTTTCAAAAGTTAAGATATGTTTCTTCTTCATAGAGGTCACCTGACTGTTAAAATAATTCATGTTTAGCTTGCCAACCATGAATGGTTAGCTTGCACATTTAGAAGGAAAATAATTCTAACAGATGAATCCAGTAGATCTGAGTTAAAGATAGCCATTTCACTCACGTGCTGGCAAAAAATTTTCTCTCCAAGCTAGAGAGATAAAACGCCTAATCCAGTGAATATGGGAGATGAATGTTCTAACATTCAGGCTTCTAATAGAAATGTGATGTCAAATGTATTAGACAAGCCAATACATACCAGGGTCTTTACCTTTAAAGCTCCAATGGAACATACTCACACTGTAGTTATGTGGACATGTTCCATATAGTTTATCAGGTCAAGAATGTAACAGTTGTTCTCACTACCTTCCCAAAACTCTATCTCATTGGGAAGTTAGCCCAAATCTGAAGCTAAACAGCCAACATAAAGAGATCTGATTCTGAAGCAATATTTTCTGAGTTTGAATTCATTGAATACCTAATATTAAATGAATACATAAGCTAGTTTGAAGTACAACTTATCTAGAGCATGTCTTTGTAGATAAGAAAATCTTCATGTTTTTCACCTGTATCTACTTGAGGTAGAATTTATTGGTGAAATAACTCTACTGGATAGATTCTCAAGAGGAAAATAGTCAGGCAATATTTGTGTATAAGGAACACAGCCCTGTTCCTTAGAAGAGAGTTGTCTGTATGTGTAGCTGGGTGAAAAACAACATGAGGTTGGTGAACTGTATCCTAAGGTGTAATAATCTGGGGGACCAGGAGGATGAGCCAAGAGGATGGGAGATAAGGCTAAAAAAATTGGAAAACATAGGTGACAGAGGCACCTGGTAGCTGCTCAAGGATTTAGAGTAGGAGAACCGTCTGACCACATTTACATTTGGGGTATATATGGTGACAGAAAAATGGAGGATTGGGGGATCAGAATGGCAAGACTGGAAGCAGGGAAATGCCTTAGGTTACTATTAGTTGTTTTTATTTTTAAGTAAGAAATGTTCCATAGTGAGGATGTATTAATTTTGTAATATAAGAAAATACATAGCTATTATTTTGTATGGAATATACTTGTTGAATAATTTATGATATAGTCCCAATTTTTAAAAAATCTGAGATTAAAATCTCAATTAGAGATTGGTTATTCAGTTGACACTTGATGTCTTTGCTCAACAAAAGGATTCGTCATAGATTTTCATTAGATAATAATTTGTTTCTACCACATTATCTGTAGTCTATGTAGGGAACATGTCAATTTTATTAAGCAAATTAGATTGAAAATTACAACCATGTTACCTGCCGTACTTTAGTAATTTTTATAGCTCCACAGCCTTCCACAAGTCACAAAAATACTCACACCCCGGGTAACATACTGGTCTGGAGCAACAAGCCCCAGAAAACTGATAATAAAAATAATGGTTTGTAAAGACAAGCCTGACAGACTAATTATAGCTTCACTTTGTCTCTCTCCAACTCTATTTAAAAACTATTGATAATATTTAGTCCCAGGTATATAGATTTTTTTGTGTTGGTTTGGTTTGGTGTTTTCATCATTTGAACTTCTTAGTAGTTTTTGAAATTAATTAGACAGTCTGCTATCAGATGAGAGACATTTAATATGCAAGTTTACTCTCATTTTTCCCAATACAAGTATGTTATTTGAATATACTTTAAGTTTAATACAGATCAAGTTTTAAACCCCAGCCAGGCACGGTGGCTCACACCTGTAATCCTAGCTAGCACTTTGGGAGGCTGAGGTGGTTGGATCACTTGAGGTCAGGAATTCGAGACCAGCCTGGCCAACATGGGGAAATCCCGTCTCTACTAAAAATACAAAAATTAGCTGGGTGTGGTGGTGCATGCCTATAATTCCAGCTACTCCAGAGGCTGAGGCACAAGAATCTCTTGGACCCAGGAGGTGGAGGTTGCAGTGAGCTGAGATTGTGCCAGTGTACAATTGTGCCTGGGTGATAGAGTCAGACTGTCAGACTGATAGAGTCAGACTGATAGAGTCAGACTGTCTCAAGAAAAGTTTTAAACCCTACTTGACAGTGTATTCTTTGTTATTATTATGCATTTTATACTCGCCATGTAGAAATCATGTTGTCTGATTTTACCTGTGCACACAGGATTATATAAAATGTAATTTTAATATCCACTTAATCTAAGTACTGAACCGTGGTAACCTTTTAGATATATTTAAACTATACTAGTAATACATAAATATTGGGCAAATTTATTTTTATGAACCAGACTGAGGAGGCTGGCCAACATTGAAAATACCCTTTAAAGTACTAAGTAAATAAGTATAGTATATTTAACTCTTTCTAATGATAATAATTTTTGATAAATGCGAATTTAACTCCCTTCAGATAGGCATGCTTTTTGACATGTGAAAGTGAGATTCCGTAAGTTGTTGCTAAGATGATAAACTCAATATAAATAACAGTAGAGAAACCATACGGTTAGCCTGGGATTCAGAAATTGGCTTTAACATTTGCCAGTAAATAAAGAGTTTCTTTGAAGGCACACAGATGTATTAATTTTTAATTTGTTTCTTTTTGATCTCTTAATTGCTGAAAAAGATTTATTGGTTAATTTTAGGAAGGCAAGTGTTTGAAAAGTTTCGCCAAATACTGTCTTCTTTAACTGACTGTATGGTAATGAAAAGTTAAGAGGAGAGCCAAATTAGATTGAATAATTGTTCAGTCATGTGGGTCAGGCTAGTTGCATAGCCTGGTTGTTAGACTGATTGCTCAAATTACATTGCCTGGGGTCCTGCACTTGGTTGGCTGTCTTCTCAGATCTTAACAAGGTTCTGGGAATTTCTTTTTCTGACAAAGTTTGCTTTGTATTTTCCCCTCCCCCTACCACCTCCAGGATGCATCATCTGCAGACATCAGAAAAGCATATCGTAAGCTTTCACTAACTTTACATCCAGACAAGAATAAAGATGAAAATGCAGAAACTCAGTTTAGACAAGTAAGTGAAATATGCTATTATATATATTTTTGTGACAAATGTATTAATATGTTGATGGTAGAAAAATTCACTTATATATGGAATATTTTCATTTGAAAATGAGGTAGTAGTTTAAAATATAGTGTATATGTTTTTATTCAAGTTTCTACAAAATACGTTTTTACCATTTTGTATTAGCATCTCTAAATTCTTGGAGGGTCATAATTGTCATAATTTTCTTGTCTAAATTACAGCTTTTGTTTTTAAAATGCACATTTTAAGATAAGTATTACTTTTGTAACTGTCACAAAGGTTTATTTTGATATCAAGCATTTTTAACCTCTTAAGGTACTACCAAAACATAAAGTGTTACTTATAATTGAGATTTCATCTGTTTATTGTATATATGGGCACATAGGATTTGCTGCATGTGTATTGTAGTGCCTTCACTCTCCTACGTGATTTCTTATAGTTGAGAGTATTTTTATTTTAAAGTAATGCTTTTATTTTAGTTGGTGGCCATTTATGAAGTTTTAAAGGATGATGAACGAAGGCAGAGGTGAGTGTTCATTTCTGCTTTTGAATTAAGATGTTATAATTTCATGCAACAGTTTATAAAGAATTAAGTCTCCTTAAACATTTTGTTATGTTAGTATTTTATTTTTGTTCCTTCCAAGAAATGCAGTGTTTTAAAAATGTGTGTTTGAAGCAGAGTTAATTTTATTTGAAAGTATTCACTAGATTGATTCGATACTTACAAGATTCAAGATTATGAGTCATAATGTTAGCAAGTCCTGGCTTCCTTAATACGACTTTTAACGTGAGTGTTTATGCCCTGGGAAATGCAAATACTGCTTGAATTCAAATAAATGTCCATTCTTTCCCGTATGTCAGTAATAGCTCCTATCTGTGCCTGGTGCTTGGTGCTTTTTCCCCCACTATTCCTTAAATGTTTGAATTAGACCATAGCGATAGTCAAGTTAGTACTCTTTCTTGATCTTTCCTCACTCTCAAAATAACCCAATTATATAAGCTTCTGTAAGCCTGTAGAAGATAGGGGTGGAAGAAAACTTCGCTTCTTGTGTCTATTTCTTTTGCCTCCTTCCCTTCCTTTACTCTGCTCCAGCGATTCTGCATTGAGGGTTAAACTTCAGAGTGGTGGCAGTCCCTCACACTAAGACTTCTCTGTGCCCCTTTCAGAAGAGTGGCAATATATTTATGTAGTAGTTTATAATGCCAGTGACTTAAGAGGAGATTACACAGAGGCCCCTTTCCTCTACTCCTACAGAAAGTATGGAATGTAGACATCTTTTCAGCAACCTTCTAAGTTTTTTGAGTCAGACCACAACACATATGCACGTACACAACTAAAACAATAGTTTCACAAAATACTTCTTATTGCAGGTTAAACACATCATTTTCTATTCTAGGCTAGACTAGTCTTTTGGTGTTTTTTATTTATTTATTTTTTTAAAATGTTGGTTGTGGTTCACTAAATTGATTTCATGAGACACTAGTGGACCACAATCCAAAATTTGAAAATGTTGTTCTACAGTACAAGAGTACCTTTAAAAAACAAAGCAAAACAACACCTAGGTATTTGAGATTTAGGCAAAAGCCAACTTAAATATCTGTATACTTCAATAGGGGGGTAATACATCTTTAGACAACTCTATAAATTATGCTGTGTTACATTCTGAATCTTTCCTCAAATGTATTATCTGGAATTAGTCTGTATCCTAAAATGTTATCTACCATTCTTGATTCTCATCTTAACCGTTTAATTTGAATACCTCTGCTTGTCAGATTGCAAAGCACAAGGATTCAAGATCTTCTCTTAAAGTGTTCTTTGCTTTATAACAAGGGCTGGCATTGGTCCAGATACCATAGCAGACATTCCTCTGGTTTGAGATAATCCATAGTGTTGAAAGAGTCCGAGAAGTGTGTTGAAAGAAGTTTTGGTCATTCTGCGCATATTTTCTAGTTAGTTTCTCTATGAGCCCTAGTTTTATTTCACACATTTAAGAATGTGTCTGTAAAGGTAGCTTTATTTAGTCTTCTAATATCTCTGGCTTGAGGTTTTTTCTTTTTGTTTGTTGTTATTTTAAGTCAGTAAACTTTGTAATTTCTTTCAGTTACCAAAATTATTTCTATCTTTTCAAAACAAATCACTTCTTATATATAAATGGTTTCTTCATTAACATGGAATCATCTATTAATAAATAACATCATCTCTTTAGGATTAGTTCTCTCATTTATTTTAGAGAGTTGATAGAAAAAAATGAATGTGACAGTTACACAAACAGCTGTAGTATTTATACCCCTTGAGGCACAAGTAACTCTTTGGTAACTGGTTTTCCTTGAGGCAAAAGTCTTAACTAATCAAGCTAAGAATCACTCCTCTAAAGCTTGTGCCTGAGGCCAGGTGACCTGTGAGTATTTAAACATAGGAGACAGACATCTCTGCAATTACTTAATGTTTATAATTCCTTTAGGGAAAAAAAGAAGAGCACAGTCAGCATTTTCTTCAAAAGAAGATTATCTACATATTGATATAAAAAGTGCTTTTTGGTATCACAATTATTTACTATAAATATTCATTAAGTAATACTTTCAAATGTGTAACCTTCCAGGAATTGGTAATTTGGGAAATTGTCAGACATGTTTCCTATTTATTTTCCTTTTATATAATTGTGTTTTCTCTGAAATCAGATGCATTATTTGAATTTTGCTGGAAAAGGGAATAGCAGTGAAATTGATAAATTAACAAACCAAATAACTTTTTATAGAAAAGAAAGGAAAGGCTGACTGGGTACAGTGGCTCACATCTGTAATCTTAGCACTTTGGGAGGCTAAGAAGGGCAGATCCCTTGAACTCAGGAGTTCGAAACCAGCCTAGGCAACATGACGAAACCTCGTTCTGCAAAAAATACAAAAGTTAGCCTGGCATGGTGGCACATGCCTGTAGTCCCAGCTATTCAGGAGGCTGAGGTGGGAGGATTGCTTGAACCCCAGAGGCAGAAGTTGCAGAGAGCTCTAATTGCACCACTGCGCTCAGCCTGGGCCACAGAGCAAGATCCTGTCTCAAAACAAAAAAAGAGGAAAAAGAAAATGTCAGCTTTGTTTGATTTTTTTAATGTCCTTATTTGGGTATAATTTGCATACAATAAAAGTCACCTGTTTTAAGTGTACAGTTAAATGCTTTTTAGTAAATTTACAGGCTTGTGCAAACCATCACCACAGTCCAGTTTTAGAACATTTACATCATTTCAAAAAAGCTTTAGCCCGTTTGCGGTAATTCTTCACCCTGATCTCCAGCTCCAGGCAATTACTGATCTATTTAGTGTATTTATAAATTTGTCCTTTCTGGACATTTCATATAAATGGAATCATGCAATATGTAGTTTTTTGTATGTGGCTTCTATTAACATAAGGTTTTTGAGATTCATCCATATTGTAGCATATACCAGTAGTTCATTCTTTTCTATTGCTGAACAGTATTCCATCGTATGGATATACCACTTATGTTTATCTGTTCACCAGTTGATGGACATGTGAGTTGTTTCCAGTTTGGGGCTATGATGAGCAAGGCTTCTGGGAACATTCACATAAACTTCAGATGGACATATGTTTTCGTTTCTCTTGGTTAGATTCCTAGGAGTGCACTTGTGAATAAACGTTTAAGCCTTTTTCTCCCCCAAGAACATAGACTATAGCATGAAAACACACTCATGTACTGCATAATGACATTTCACTCAATGAGGGACCACATATACAATGCTAGACGAGCGCAATGGCTCACACCTGTTATCCCAACACTTTGGGAGGCTGAGGTGGGAGTTTGGCTTGAGCCCAGGAGTTTGAGACCAGCCCTGGCAACAAAGCTAGACCCTATCTCTACAAAGAATAAAAAAATTAGCAGGGTGTGGTGTGCCTGTAGTCCCAACTACTTGGGTAGCTGAGATGGGAGGATTGCTTGAGCTACTTGGGAGGCTGAGATGGGAGGATTGCAAGGCTGCAGCGAGCCATGATCGTGCCATTGTACTCCACCCTGGGCGAAAGAGTGAGACCCCATCTCTAAAACAACAACCACAGCAACAAAAAAACCCAATGCTTGTCCCATAAGATTATAATATGGTATTTTTACTATACCTTTTCTGAGTTTAGATATACAAATACTTATCACTGTGTTATATTTGCCTACAGTATTCAGTACAGCAACATGCTATACAGGTTTGTAACCTAGAAGCAATAGGCTACCATGTAGCCTACATGTGTAGAAGCTGTACCACATAGGTTAATGTAAGTACACCATGATGTTCACACAACGAGGAACTTGCCTAACGGTTTGCCTAATTATGCATTTCTCAGACCCAATCACTGTCATTATTAAAGCATGCCTATAACAGGTTTTCGTGGTTATTGTAAGAAAGCCTAGCTTAGCAGCCTTCTCTAAACTCTTTAGCTAACTTACTTTGGGAAACAGTAGCCCAGCTATGTTCCAACAAATTTTTATGAGTGCCCTGAATGTTAGTTGAGGTAAAGTACTGAGTACCAGCCATTACATTTATATACTAGATTGCGCTTTAGTAATATTAACATAGCTACTTTTGTTTAAAATATATTATGAATTTTTAACCAGTCTTCTTTTGCTAAGTTGTGAAACTTTAAAATATTTTGTCTGTTTCATGTTACTATATTTATATAAGTTGAATGTGTTTTTAGTTTACTAAATAACGTTTTATTTACAAATGCAGTTAAAAGTATAGTTATTCAGCCTGAATATGTTAAACTTTTATAAATTCATTAACTAGTTATTGTAAATTTGATTACAGGTGTGTTCGAATCAAAATAAACGTTAGTCTGAGAATAGGAAATTTACTTTAGCACCTTTCCTAAATAAAGTGCAGTGTACCACAATTTTTGGCGTATATATTGTTTTTTCAAAGAAGAATGAGAACAATTAATTTAGACGTGTTTTCTGTTTATAATGTTTGTACAAGTAGTTTTTATTCAAAGTTTCAAAATGTTATCTAAATGGAAATTATGTTATTATTGTTTTAAACTAAAAATTTCAGCTTTGTAATACAGAAAATTCATAATTTAGGCACATGCTAGAATTATTTAAATATTTTCATAATATACAGATTTTTAATTTTAGTTACGTACTTACTATTTGATATTTCAAAAAATAGTAACATTTTAAATTTCCATGCATTTTTCTGCTGGTAACTTTAAAAAAATTTTAAATTTGTTTTCCATTATTTGTATTAGCCTAAATATGTTTCATGAATTGCAGATTATAGTATGAAACTCACTAATGAGTATGTAACCATTATTTTATGTTCATGATGTATATTGTAAGAAAATCAAGTGAAATAAACACACATTAGGCCATATGTTGGATGTGTGGAACTGATTAATGTTTTCATTTCCAAGAAAATTCCGTTATAATTCCCTGTGATTTTAGCATTAGTGATATTTTTTATCATAGAGATCTATTTCTTTATATCTTACAACACATACATTTGTACATTCTTAATCTGACTTTAACAAATGTTGAGAACAGTTTGTGTGAATCCCAAATACAGAGCATTTTAACAGTGTTATATGTTTAAATACAGAAAAGCCTAATAAAGTGATGTTTTAAATTTTATGTGTCAACACAGTATTTCTTCTTAAATAACTTATGAAAATAGTGTCTGTGTGTACTTTAAGAAATGTATTTTCAATGTTTCATCAGGAAAGCAGTGATTTATCTTTTAACAGCATATATTCTAAAAAGTGAACTATAATGGAAGCTATCTTTCCTTAAAATGGCCAGTCGTGTGAGCCATAATGTTCATTGATAGTAAAATCAATAGAGCATTGATTCGAAGCTTAATCCTTAGAGACTGTTATTTAGAGTGACAGACATAGCCTAGTAAATATCTAGTTCTGTTTAATGTGTTCAGTGCATGAGGTTTTGCTATCTTGAATGTGTGCACTAAATACAATTTATACGTAGGGTAGAAAATAGTAGCTATTAACAGACACATAGCACTTTCAGTTACGATGGTGATAAAATATTTGATAAGAGATTCTTAGCTATGAGTTCAGCTGTTTTCTCTTCTGCTATAGTTTAGTTATATCCAAAGCAAATTTAATACGTAAGAGTGCTATTAAGGAATTGTCTCCATTTTCTTAGATGTTCTTTATCAATAACTATACTTTTTTTCCTGAAATTATTTCATGGGAGAGGTTTGCTGAAAATAATGATTTTTATATTCACCTTTTTTCCCCCTCAAGAAATCTGAAGTAGAATATGGATTGAGAATAGATTCAGGACTTAAGATTGATTGGACTTCATTTGAATGTTGTAACCTTATGTTAGAGCACTTGAAACCTTTTTACCTATACATTTCTCATTTAAAATGAGCCGGTTTTTATAAGATTGATTTAAACATAAATTTTTGATAACATGAATGATAGTTTCTTATGAAGTCATATTATTATATATTGATGTTAATATTCAAGCATTTCGATAAATATTGAAAAAGAATAACACCAGATATTTCTGATCTAGCTACTGCCAAACCATACATTAATTTGTAGACTCTTGTATGTTACACAATTTGCTTTTTAAGAGTTTAGTACTAATTAATGTCCTTTCCTTTCAACATTGGTTATTCCAATTTGTTGATACTGTTATTAATAACCTAAGTTGATCACAAAGGTTTTCTAGATTTGCTAATAAAATATATTTTGCATTTATATCTGATGTTTTTCTGCTGAAAAAAGAAGTTGCCTGTAATAAATCCTCTGCTTTATTTTTTTAGCATATCTCCAAGGTATCAATTTAATAACTATCAAAGTAGCTACTGCAGTTGTTGCATTTAAATTGATTTACATGTCAAGACTGGCAGTTTAGCAGCTGCGCTATTATTCCTAGATCGGTCAATTTACTTGAGAAAAACCTACTACTGAGTTCTACTGACCTGCCTGACAATATAGGCCCTATTTCTATTCCTGTAATTAGGCCTGCAACTAACTCAGAATATTTTTAATTAAAATATTTTGGTCAATGTGTTGCACCAAATTAGGCCTTTCAGTGAAGATTTAATTCTGGAAATAGTGTGATTAGAATATTTAATGAGTTGTGTTCAATTAAGATTAACAGGTTGTGTGTGTTGAACACAGTGTGTGTGACCATTTTGAGTTTTACAATCATAAATGCTACTCCTTATTTTTAACCTCAAAGATATTTGTTCAATAGTTGTCTGACAAGTAAATTTAAATTCAGTTGAAAATTTATTTTAAAGTAACTTTTTTATCCTGATAGTACCAATAAAGCTGATTTGAAATGCATCAGCTTTTTAAAGGACTAGGAAAGCTTTTACTTGTTAATGTTGTTCTCTTCCAGCAAAAGCCAAAAATGAGGAAATCGCCACTTAAATGTTTACAAATAAACAGTTGAGAAATCCAACATAAACACTGGTTGTTTCCACATCTCTTTCTAATTTGGGAGTCTTTTATTTTCTAAAGGAATATAGCAATACAAAATTAAAAGGTACTCAATTTTATAGGCTTTTACCTCATTTAAAAGCTTTGATAAAATCGTGTGTATAAATATTTCAACATTGAGCCACCATAGTATAGGGGTAGAAATAAAAGCACTGACTAGAAAATTTATTCAGAATTTGATTCAATTAATATGTAATTCACGGTAACAAACAGCTCTTATCTTGATCTTTCTCCTGTTGAGATCCTTCTTTTTGTTGCTGACTTCAACGGTAGAGTCTTTACTGTAGACTAGTAGACAGGTAGACTACATGTAGCTCCTTTAGTTTAGATGTCACTCCAGGAGTCACATCTTTGGGTGCTGCAAAAATATGAGATCTAGTATCCACAGTATATTATTGGGCACTTTTTTGAAGAGTGTCAGTGACTACAGCTATCTACAGTGCTTTGAATTTACTAGATATTATAATGCTGGGAATGTACATAAACATTATCTATTTTGGATAAATTATTTTCTTTTTCCTCTTTGTAGTATAGGCACAAATAATTTTTTTGTTTTTATTTTAAACTCCCCATGAAAAACTGTTATATTTGTACTGTAGGTACGATGATATTCTGATCAATGGACTTCCAGATTGGCGACAGCCTGTATTCTACTACAGGCGGGTGAGAAAAATGAGCAATGCTGAGCTGGCATTACTCTTATTCATTATTCTCACAGTGGGTCATTATGCTGTAGTTTGGTCAATCTACCTGGAAAAACAACTGGTAAGTATTAGTAATAAATCAAATGAACTTAGCCTCCTTAATTTTATATGGAATTTCAGACATTTATTTTTCAACTGATGAAAATTTCTATTTCTCTGTGTATACTTCTTATTCTAATAGTTTTATACTCAATGTTTGACATATTTCTAAGTCAAGAAGAACACATGAAATAAGAAAATATTCTTCTTTTTAAAAAATGTGGCACTTAAGTTTGTTATAAAACTTTGTGAAAGCCCACATACCTAGCTGGGAATTAGAAGATAGAACCATGTTTTAATTATCACCTTCCAAATAGAAATTTTTTTTATGTAAGACTGACTTTAGATTTTTTTGTGTCATAGGCCTTTATATAATGAATGTTTACTTTTAAAATGTTTTAAGTAAATAAATAAAATTGGAAATGAATATAATATTCTAACTTCAAAGATCAACTGGTTAAAAAATTATTATACTTTTCTTGGTTTAATATGCTACTCTATAGTTTATTCTTTTGTGGGTTTTTATTTATATGTCCAAGATAATCAAACATATTTATCAGTATTCATGAATTAGCATCTGTTTACTCATTCCTTTTGAAGTGACATTATTAAAGTTGGATGAATGAGAAAAAGTGAGTTGAATGCTTTCTCTTCTTAGAAAACTTTGATTGCTATGGAGATGCACATGACTGACAGTGCTGAACTTCACGTGTGTTTAAGGCCTGGATACCATGGCAACAGTTATTGTGAAAGATTGATGATTTTACTTAATCATGTTGGACCCTACATACATTTGCATAAATGTTCCTCTATAATGTTTACCCTTCACAGAAGAGCCTAGATAACATTTGAAGTGTACATGTTAATGATAACCTGTAACCATAATTCTTTCCACATTAAGGATGAACTGCTAAGTAGAAAAAAGAGAGAAAAGAAAAAAAAGACTGGCAGCAAGAGTGTGGATGTATCAAAACTTAGTGCTTCAGAAAAAAATGAAAGGTGAGAGTATATAAAAATACTTCATAATTTGAAGCTGTTTTAAAATATATCTTTAATATGATTCAACTTCATATGTATATTTACATGTGTTCTCATTTATATCTGTGGTAGTCTTATAAAAGACTAATAAGGTGCCATTGTTTATGAGACAAATTCTAATCTTAAGCAAAATTTCTTCAGGTTTTTTTCCCCCGTATGAAATGTTAATATATATTTAAATAATCCCTCAAATTCTTCTAGTTTGAAATTTTTATACTGAACTTTAGAAACAAAGTACTATTAGATGGACTTATCACTTAGCTCAGGAGTGACCGTATGTAGAGAAGCGGTGATATGCAGTACACTCAGAAAGATACCACCATTTCTTCTATTGATTCATAGAAAGGAATAAAGGGTTTAAATAGTTCACACAGCAGGGCATGAACTGGGATCAATGAGGGATGGAGATCAGAGACTATTCTGCCTGTCTTCTATTCTGATGACATCAGTGAGTAATGCTTCAGTGAACTGCAAATGACATTAATTTTTATGTATTGGTTTGTTTATGCTACAGTCTTCATATCTGGTTGTCAGCACTTGGGAACACTCTGATGATGGTTAGTTTTTTTATAGCTGAAGTAATCATAAGGCTTAAGAATTCATTGTACAAAGTGATGAAAAGCCCAGGTTAGAAAGAGGGCTTTTGTTTATCTTTGTAACTTGATTAGGAACCTCCTTCCCCAAAATCTTAGCCTGGTTTCTCTTACATGCTATATATATTGCATTTGTTGTGACTACTATATTTCATGATAGCGTAAGTCAGTTATAAATATTTCAGTGAATAGTTTCTTCATTTTTTTTTGTTGAAGTAGTCATTCAAAAAAGAATTCATGATCTTTATAAAAATATTTTGTCTCCCAACTTTCTCTGTATATTCCTCATTTGTTGTGTGTTGTTCTTTTTTCTCCCTCCCTTTAGATTGCTGATGAAACCACAGTGGCATGATTTGCTTCCATGCAAACTGGGGATTTGGTTTTGCCTTACACTAAAAGCATTACCTCACCTAATCCAGGTAAAATGTACCTCTTTTATATAACATTAGATCCTTTATTTTTAATCATTCACGAAATAATTTATGCCCATGTTGGCTTTCTGAATGCCGATATGCAGTGGATGCTGTATAATGTTGATTGAGTAGGATTTTTGTAAGTTAAACCTAATTTAGACAATTCTAAGATTATTTAGATATCTGTTTCTGTAATTATCTTTTACAATGGTTTTAGATCACCTTAGAGTCCCAAGATACTAGAAAAAGAGAAAAATACTATCTTTAGTACAGAGATAAAAGCAATAAAAATTTAATCCACTGTTATCATTAAAAGCATAACCAGTAAAAAGGAACAGCATTCAAGTAGCTTGCCACCCATTATTTTAATAGCATTTAAGTACAGAGTGTTAAAAAAAAGAAAAGAAAAACCAACCTTTACATGAACATCTGTATAATTATGCCAAAATATATATTGCATTCCATTTTATTTGCAAATTTAAGAAGAGTGAGGACATTTTGTCTTTTATAGGTAATCAGTTTCTGTTTCTATTTAGTCTTGATTAAATAATAAAATGTGGATATATATCATATTTATGTCAGTTTCTTTTTTTTTTGAATTTAGTATATCAAAGCATATTTTATTAAATTACTGCTTTGTTAATTTTGGTTATTGCATCATTTTAGAAAATCCCCAACACGTAAATATTTGACAGTAAATAAAACACTTTTTGGTGTACAGATTCTGAGTTGAGATTGTAATTTTTGGAGAGAAATGTTTTATTTTAGAAAATAAGTGTTTATAATCTAGTGGACCAGATAATATTCTATTCAGTTCTGCCCACTTTGTAGTTATATATTAGAGCTATTTTTCCTGATTGTTTAAGGAAGCTGATGACTACAACTTCTGCATTTTCCTTTATTTTTCTCATAATGAAAATTTTATATTTAAAGGAGAAATGAACCAAAATACTAGTGTGCTTCTTTCTATCCTTTGAGAAATTACCAGTTTTTCCATAAGTTCATCTTAATAGTTATTGCTTATAGAATCTTATATTTTGTTTACAGTTAATAGAGAAAAAGTACAGTATTTTGGTAATTTGAAAGGCTTGTTTTTAAGTTGTTTAGCGTGTTATATTGTTTGCTTGAAAAAATACTCTGCAATGCTTGTATGCTGTCTGTAAGACTTAATGAGAGAGGAAAAGTCTTTATCACACTGGTATGTTTACGAGAAAATGAGACGGAAAAATAATTTTAGGGCAGATTTTCTTATTTTTTTAAGTCTGATAATTTTTTGCAAACTTTGGAATCTGTGCAACAGGCAAACCAGAATATAGATGAGTTTAAAAGTATATTCATGAGGCAGTATAAATGGAATATTACGTAAGATGTCAATATTAAAAACTTCTTTGTAATTTTAATCTAATTTGAGATAAAGTTTATTTGGTAAAATTAACGTATTTCTTGTTTAGCATGTAGGGTAATTTACCATACTAGAACCAACATATTATTATGGCTTAGATTTATAATTTACTTTAAAATACTTGCCTGTGATAGCTGTTAATTCATGTAACAGATTGATTGTTTTGCCTCATCATAAATTTGTAGAAAATATACAAAAATGAGGAATTTTACAGAAACTTTTTAGTTTCTTTAGAAACTCTGCTTTTTTTAACTGATCAGTTTAAATTTTAAAGTTTTTACTTACTTGATGGTACCTGCTGCCTTTCAGTTTTGAGATGCGAGGCATTAGGGTTTCAAGACCTTTTACATCTAATTTTTAAATTTTATTTTAATTATTTCTTCTTGATAAATAGATTTCAAGAAGAAAAGTAAGATGATTTTCCTTTTTAAAGCAAATATTTGATATTTTTATTCTGCTTTGGGGACCTTAGATTAGTGTTTCTAGTGGTCACTAACAAAATAATGTCATGCAGTAGACTCTTTCAAATACATATTATAATAGTGAATGTACTTTAGATTGATAAATATTGCTTATGAAATACATTAGCAAAACAATACTAATCAGTTGCTCTCAGGATTAGATTTTTGTCAGCTTTTTGTTTTGTAGTATGCTATGACCTACGTATTAATCTGAGATCTTCTTAAATAAGATATTTATGAAATTTAGTATGAGTCTTTTTCACCTGAAGTTATCTGGATTGGTAATTGGAACAGTGATCAAAAAAGAGCCCTCTTAAGACTCTAAGAATAAAAAATGATAGGTGCAACCTTAAAGTTTTAAAATGTGTACTTTATGCACCACTTTTGTGATATAGAACCATTGTTTTTTATTTTTATTTTATTTTATTTTTTGAGACAGAGTCTCACTCTGTCACCCAGGCTGGAGTGCGGTGGTGCGATCTCAACTCACTGCAACCTCTGCCTCCCAGGTTCAAGCAATTCTCCTGCCTCAGCCTCCCGAGAAGTTTAGACTACGGGTGCCCGCCACCATGCCCGGCTAATTTTTTGTCTTTTTAGTAGAGATGGGGTTTCACCATGTTAGCCAGGATGGTCTCGATCTCCTGACCACATGATCCGCCCGCCTCGGCCTCCCAAAGTGCTGGGATTACAGGCGTGAACCGCTGTGCCCGGCCATTGTTTTCTTTTTAAATAAGAGTCCACTGATTGAAGTTTCTTGTACTCTTCCTGGCATAAACTATGCCGATAATCTTGCTTTCTTTAAAGAAGAGTCAAACTAGTCTTTTGAAACAATGTAATTATATAATCTTTGTAGATATATATGATTTCCTCCAAGTCTTTCATAATTGGCTTTCTTACATCTAGTTAACATCATTTTAATTTAATTTAATTTTTATTTTCTAGAGACAGGAGCTTGCTATGTTGCTCAGCTGGCGTCATACTCACAGGCTCAAGTGATCCCCCCACCTCAGCTGTCCAAGTAGCTGGGACTACAGGCACGCACCTCCATGCTAGACTTTTGTTTGGGAGGTTGGGGGTACCCTAGGTGGGACATTGAAACAGCATTTTTAACAACTCTTATTTTGAGCTTGCCAAAGCATTCAACTTGGTTTTTCAGAGAAACAGTTCTTACTCCTTACTCATATCGCATCCTTTTTTACATAGTAATTAATTGAATCATGTAATTAGAATAACAAGGAGATTTAATAGTTAACACAAGCAGCTCTTGTAAGTATACAGTAAATTAGTTAAGCACATGTAAGTTAAGAGAGTTTTACTTTTGGTGTAAATTCCTTGCATTTTATGAAAAGTTAATTAAAACTGAGCTGCAAATATTTGATGTCTGTATATAGTTGTTGGTTAAGAAGCAGGGTCCAAGCTAAAAGTGGGAGATTCAGAGGCTTCCAGCAAGTGACCTTTACACTGACAGAATCTGAACCCAAATCTTGTCATAGCAACAGTTCTTCAGTCTAATTTCTTTCCTTCCCATTCATCCTCTAAATACCCATTCCTTTGCTGCACTTCACATACATAAGGTCGTTTGGTAGGATTGGGAAAAGTGGCATTTCTGGCTCACTTGTGTTCCCAGGTTTGCTTTTATTACTTAGCATCTAAGAGCCTTAAGAAAACTCCTATTGCCTGCTTAGTATACCTAAATTATTTTCTATTTCCTCCCAAACAAAATTACAAATGCAAATAATTATTTCTACATTTGATGTGTAAGGCGTCTTTTGGTCAGATGTTTAGAAAGACGATTCAGCCAGTTCATTAAACAGATATTAAATGTGTATCAGAACATGGCACTACTAGGGACTACAGAGATAAATATGCCTTCTCTAGGACCTTAATGTCAGGTAGCAGTTATAACACATGAGTTTAAATAACCATTCTACAATACAGTATATATGCTTCACATGTTTAGTATGATCAGTGACTTTTATAGATATTCAGAGAAGTAAGGTTGTCTCTATTTGGGATGACCAAGAAAAACTAAAAAGAGGAACCACTTGAACTGAGTGTTGAAAGATGAATAGACACTTAACAGTTAAGTGCCCACTTTGTATACTAGGTGGTATACAAAGATAATTTTGTAGATGCAGTACTTCCCATAAAATCATACTGTGTTAAGGCTAACACAGTATGATTTCCTGAGGAAAACATTATACAAGAGCCTTTTTTAAAAGAGGGTATCATGTAGCCCATTACTAGGTTCTCAGATTGTATTTCAGGTCTGTAGATTCTGACTATATCTATTTAGGAATTTATATTATAACAGGTAAGTCTGATATGACAAGTCTAAAAAGAATAGACAGAATAAAGTTAATTGATAAGACAGCAAAGTATTTCTTTGATTACACACACATCCGTGAAAGATATGTGTACATTGTTAGGAATGGTAGAAATAAAGTACATAAGGACTGTGAAACCAGCAGAAAATATATGAAGTGGTTCTGTGATTAGGCAAGATAGAGGTAAAAGTATCTCTTTGATAGTTCCCCTTGCTTTTTGAGAAGGTCCTTATAACCTCCAGAGTACTGGACTTTGTTGCTTTCCTTTGCTCTGAGAAGGATATTGGGAAAATTATAAGAATTGATAGAACAAAGTCAAAGAGTGAAAAGCTATTATACTTAGTGGATGTTAAATATTTGATAATATTAAATTAATATTAGACATTTCCCAAGTAGATCAGTATTCAAGGACAAGATATATGGATGTTGCCATATTTAGTCAAATGTATGCCCCATCTAATCTACATAGGCAGAAAAGGTAAAAGTCAACTGAGAAATTAAAGGAAATTAAAGGAAAAGAATACGGTGTTTGTAAATTGATGAGTGAATGGAAGGCTGGTGTGTGTGTTTAGAGAGATGAGAGAACACTGGAGAGGAGTAAAATGCATGACTACATACAAGGAAGCAGGGGGAGCTTGAGGAAGTATGTTGAGATAGCTAACAAAGCAAGTAGAGTGATCCCCAGAAGACATGGGTATGAATTAGTATATAACAAGGAACTTGGACTATATCAACAGAGGGCTTAAATCCTTTGAGGCAAGAATTTAATTGTAACATTTAAAGTATAGCTCCCGTGACACTTTGACATCTTACCAATCTGTTTCTGCTCTTACAGTGGGTTTGAAGGAAGTACACATTCTCTTGGAATCTGACAAAAACCAGTCTTCTTTGTTGGTTGTATTCAGCTTGTAACCCCAGGAAGTTTTTCTAACCTCCAAAATGCCCGTCTTGGGTATTTTTAAATTGATCATATGTTGTGTAACCTGGAAAATAGCGAGTAGTTGATGACATATAATCAGTGCTCTGTGCATAGTTTCAATTTAGCCGTTATAACTTAGTTTATTTTCGCAATTGTATCAGAACCTTATATATTTTGCCCATAATAATTTAGATTGCTCAGACCATCAGTTTCTCTCATAAAATCAGGAAGTGCCACATATCCCAAGTGATTACCAGTCTGAATCATAGACACAGTTCCCTGTATTTCCTAAGATCAAACAGGTCTTTAGCAGTCAGAACTTAATTTGCTTGAGAATTTGTTTGATTTTTCTAGGAATTCACCATTCAAGTTTCTCTCTGACCTATATATTACATTTCTCGGTAGCATAATTTATAAAATATAAAACTCATTTGGTTGTGCATTGCCTAAAGTTGTAAATTTGTCACCTTTTTAAGTCCCAGTCCCATCTTTTCTCATTACCAAGCAGATCTAACAAGAACACCATTCAAGTAAAAATTGTCATAGGAAGTTTCCAGCATGCATATCCCCACCCCCATCAGGATGTATAGGTTGCCTAGGAGCAGTGGCTGAGAAAATAGAGGAATCTTCTCTGTATAGCTCTGGCTTTTACCTAAAAAAAAAAAAAAAAAAAGTTGCCTGAGAGTAAAGGAGTGCTATACTTTATAAAACTATCTGTAAATGGAAGCATCCTCTCTCACAAGAAGCTACTTTTCCCATGTAGACTACAACTGTTGACAAGCCTGGAGGTCACCCTTCCTGACAATTAGGGCCCTTCCTTTCTAGCCCCTTTGCTTCTGCTTGCTGGGACTCTGTCAGAAACCAAACAAACAAAACATTCACAGCTAATTAGCAGGAAAAAAAGCTTCTAAAAGGCTATGAGGCTTTTGTTTCAAGCTGAGTCGCCTGCCCTTCTACTTAGAGTTAAACAGATTTTCCAAGGGATGAGGCAGCTTCCTTTTAATACTCTAAAACTTTTTAAAACTTTTCAGACACACACACACACAAACCTGACACAGGAAATACATAAACAAATGAAAAGAGATGGAGGAGTTCATCTGAATTTTTATAAGCTGAAACTCTACTGCTGCAGGACAAAGGGATACAGGAAAACTGGAACGACCTTACAACATAAGACAGAGATTCCTTACTTCCACCCTCTGAAAGTAAATCCTTGCATCTTACACAAGTACTCAGAGATCCAAAGACAGACTATAGAGTTTTGTAGATTATTGCTAGATGTAGAAAAGATAAAAAGCCGCAAAATGTTAGGTAGGATGTTAGCAACATATAGTCTCATCAATTCTATATTTTATAGATGAAAATACTTAAGACTCAGATTGGTGAAACAGTTTCCCCAAAGTGACACAACTAGTTAATGGTAGAAATGAAACTTAAAACAGATGAAAATAAATACTAAAATATAAGAAAAAAATATGTAAGAAATATAAAAACTAAAAAAGAATAAATTTCTCCCCAGGTAGATAACTAGAACTTTTTAGTATAAGCTGTCTAATCTTAAACTCCCTGTCAGAATGTTCAGGCTGATTATAATTACAAATTTTCCTCAACTTACCGGTTGCATCCTGATAAGCCCATCATAAGGAGAAAATACCGTAAGTTGCAAATACATTAAAAAACCCAACCTCCTGAACCTCATAGCTTAGCCTAGTCTACCTTAAACACGCTCAGAACACTTACATTTAGCCTACAGTTGTGTAAAATAATTTAAAACAAAACCTATTTTATTTTTAAAAAGTGCTGAGTATCCCATGTGATTTACTGAATACTGTACTGAAAGAAAATACAAACAGAATGATTGTATGGGCCCTGGAAGTATGGTTTCTAATGAATGTATGTCACTATCTCACCATCATAAAATGGAAAAATTGTTCTGTTAAACCATCGTTAAGTCAAGTTGGAAACGTCTGTATGACATAACTTGTAGAAGGATTCTTACATTGAGTTAGGGCTGAATAAATGGCTTCTACAGTCTCTTCTATCTCTTGGAACAAATGGAAAAAATAGTTTTTAGGCTTTGCATCTCCTTGAATATTACTGTCTCAGATCAGAGGAAGACAGTAGCTTCTGGTTTTCTGTTTTATTTTTATTACTTTTTGTGGATTTAGTCTTATTATAATTCTGTACAGAAATTTTGACTCATCAAAATATAAAATTTTAAAGTTTTTCTATATTTTTCATTGTAATTTTATTGCATATTATATGTAATTCTGCGATGATAGTATAAGTCGGTGGGAGAACAAAACAATATAGAGCATTTGATTTTGTGGGCAGATTTTCAGAAATGTACTTATGGTGTTTTCCTATATTGAAGGTTATTTCTAAGCTTCAAACAAAAGATTTGGGCTATCAAACAATGAAAAAGAAATAGAGCATCCTCTATATTGTTTCTAGGTATCCTTCCTCATAACTTCCACATTCCTTATTCCCATCAGGACAGGTGGTATTTCCCTGCTCCTACCATTGTAAATCAATGCCTGCTCACCTGCCCGCCTTCGTACCTTCCTGCCTGCCCTCCTTTCTCTCTCTTTTTCTCTCTTTCTTCCTCCCTCTCTCTCTTTCTGTCTTCCCCCCTTTCTCTCTCTCTTTCTTTGTCTCTTTATCTCTCACTTTCTCTTTCTCTCCCTTTTCCTTTCCTTTCCTTTCCTTTTTCCTTTCCTTTTCCTTTCCCTTTCCCTTCCCCTTCCCCGTCCCCTTCCCCTTCCCCTTCCCCTTCCCCTTCCCCTTCCCCTTCCTTTCTGTTCCGGGGTACATGTGCAGAATTTACAGGTTTGTTTACGTAAGGACACATGTGCCATGGTGGTTTGCTTAATACCCATCACCTAGGTATTAAGTCCCATATGCCCTGTTAGCTATTTATCCTGAAGCTCTCCCTCTTCCTGCTCCACCACAGGCCCCGGTGTGTGTTATTCCCCTTCTTGTGTCCATGTATTCTCATTGTTCAGCTCCCACGTATGAGTGAGAACATGCAGTGTTTCGTTTTCTCTTAGTTTAATGCCCTTGTTTCTTAAGTTTTTCTTTGGATTGCTTAATATGTTGACATTTATATGGAGAGGTAAAAGTAAACCAAAACATTACAAACAGTGCCAGCTTAGCATATTCTCTTATCACTTAATGAACTATGTCAAGAATGTTAAAGGATGGCTGAGCACAGTGGCTCACACCAGCACTTTGGGAGGCCAAGGCGGGCCAATCACCAGATATCAAGAGTTTGAGATCAGCCTGGACAGCATTGTGAAACCCCGTCTCTACTAAAAATATAAATAGTAGTCGGGTGTAGTGGCAGGTGCCTGTAGTCCCAGCTACTTGGGAAGCTGAGGCAGGAGAATCACTTGAACCCAGAAGGTGGAGGTTGCAGTGAGCCGAGATATTGCCTCTCCGCTCCAGCCTGGGTGACAGAGCAAGACTCCATCTCAAAAGCTAAAAAAAAAAAAAAAAAAGGTTTAATGTAAGGATATTCTCCATCTCACAGCTTACTAATCTTGGAAATACTGTATCTTCAGGGCTTAAACTAAATTATCATCATTACAAAGCCTTGCCTTCATCAGGCCAACTGAAAAATTCTCATTGTATGTTCTCCATACTAACTGTGTAGCATTTACTATTTGTATTAATCACAGTAGACTGATAGACCTTAGTCTGTTTCTGGCATATACCTCATGTCTGTCACTGGTTGATAGGAAAGTGGGCATTCTGCTCAGGAGCTCAGAGCAATGATGTCTTCACCATCTTCTAGCTCTATCCATCTGGAGCATGTGGCCTCCTTGCTCATTATGACTGGAGGATTTGCATGAGCTTTTCTGTGAGTTGGTTTGGAAATGACACATGGTATTTCCATCAACAGTCCATCCAGAACTAGTCCTCTGACCCCACCTAATCTTGAAAGAACAAGGAAATGTGGGGAAACAGAATGTTGAGTGAGCACCACTTTCTTTGCCAGTAATTCTTTCAACAAACTTTATTGATTGATTGCATTATTTACTTCGTGCCAGGTATTCTTTTAGGCCCTTGGGGCGGGAGTGGGGAGAGAAAGACAACAATTCCTGTTCTCATGGAAATATATTCCATATTTTGATTAATATTTATAGTTATTTTTACATATTCCTTAAGGGAAACTGTTATGTCTTATGTAATCCCCACATATCCTAATAATGTACAACATGTATAATAGTGGGTCAATAAATAAGCATAAATATCCCTGTTTAATGTCTTCTTGTGCAGGAGCCTGTGCTCTATAATTACATACAAAGAACACTCATACATTCTTTAAGTTAGCCATTGTTTAAATGTAAAACCTGTCCCCTGTTTGATGTTTTGAACTCTTCAGGAAATTTTAAGTACTGGCCAAGGGCGGTGGCTCACGCCTGTAATCCCAGCACTTTGGGAGGCTGAAGTGGGTGGATCACCTGAGGTCAGGAGTTCAAGACCAGCCTGGCCAACATAGCAAAACCCCGTCTCTACTAAAAAATACAAAAATTAGCTGGGTGTGGTGGCAGGCGCCTGTTATCCCAGCTACTCAAGAGGCTGAGGCAGGGAGAATTGCTTAAACCTGGGAGATGGAAATTGCAGTGAGCCGAGATCATGTCACTGCGCTCCAGCCTGGGCGACACAGCGAGACTCTGTCTCGGGGAGAAAAAAAAAAAAAGAAATTTAAATACTAATACAGTTGCTTCTAGAATAAAAACTTTTGCTTATGGTTCCATTCATAAGGATTATAAACTCCTTGAGAATAGGAGTTCTTTCTGTTTGGAAAAATGTAAACTACATAATTTTAATACAGTATTATGGGGCAGGCAGTTCAGAGCCCTAATCAATTAAAGTAAGCATTTGATTATTCATTAAATGTTTATTAAGCTTCTGTAAGTGCCAGGCAGTATACTGGAGCTATAAGGATGGATTAGAAGTTTATATCCCCAGGAAATCTAACTTTCTGTGTAGGTAAACTAGAGTTTACTCTGGACCCAAGTAATTTTGTGCTTATTTTTCCCATTGAGCAATTTTATTATAATTTTATTCACTTGAATTCACCGCCCTGTGGAAAATGGGAGGGAAAAAAGGTTGAAAACAATTTTTCCTATTCATCCTCTTTTGAATACTTGAATTCAAAAGCATACCTTAAAGAATAGCCGTACCTTAGAACATACCTTAAAGAATAGCCACCTGGTTTCTTCTTGAATACTACCTCCAAAATCAGTGTATTTCATTTTCAGGTAACTTTAATTATTAAGAAATGCTTATATATATATATCTATAGAGAGAGAGAGTTTTTTTTTTTTTTTTTTTTTTTTTGGAGAGAGAGTCTCGCTCTGTGACCCAGACTGGAGTGCAGTGGTGTGATCTTGGCTCACTGCAACCTCTGCCTCCCAGGTTCAAGCTATTCTCTTGCCTTAGCCTCCTGAGTAGCTGGGGTTATAGGTGCCTGCCACCACACCTGGCTACTTTTTTGTATTTTTAGTACAAATGGGGCTTCACCATGTTGGTCAGGCTAGTCTTGAACTCCTACCCTAAAGTGATCTGCCCACTTCAGCTTCCCAAAGTGCTAGGATTGCAGGTGTGAGCCATCATGCTCAGCTTCTTCCTTGTATTTATCCAAAATCAAAACTTTCATCTCTGGAATCATATATAGTAGTTTATACCATTCTTTCCTATGATAAACCTTGAGATATTCTATGGTAGTTAGGAAGTTATCCTCAATCTTCTTATCTCTAATCCCTTATAAAAACAGTTTCAAGCTGCCTCCCTGTTTAATCACTTTCCTTTTAAAGTCTGTTTGCCAGTGTATCTTAAAGTGCGATACCCCAAACTGTACACAAGGATGGTTGAAACAATGTAAAGTTGTACAGTAAAGTAGAATTGCTTGAGTTGATAGAATTAAGGAAATAATGTTTCCTGGAGTGGGTATATTGTAATTTGATTTCAAAGCATAGGTACAATATGAAAAAAAGAGAAAACATGAGGAGTGTTTGAATAAATGCTTAGAAATAGAGCAAAAGGAAGATAAAAGCAGTGAATGAAACTATGGAATGTATTGAAACTCTCAGATTAAGTAGAGTAGGTTAGGATGATTGGGTGGATTGCAGTCCTTAGATAAGTGTAGATTTGTATTAAATGTGTATGTCAAAGAGGAAGTTTTAGTGGGATTATGTACCATAACAGGAAGAAGAAACATTAACAGAGAAATGTTCAAATTTGGCAGGACTACTAGGAAGAGGTTGCTATTACGCAGCAAAATGAAGTGAGAAGGATACAATTAATAAGTTCACATAAGCAAAAAGATACAGGATTTGGCAGGGGAATTTTGGTGAAGTATGAAGCACAAAACTCATCCTTTGTGTTGGAAAACAAGATCCTTGTCAAATTGGTAGAAGTAGTAATGAAAAGGCCGGGCGCAGTGGCTCACACCTGTAATCCCAGCACCTTGGGAGGCCGAGGCGGGTGGATCACCTGAGGTCGGGAGTTTGAGACCAGCCTGACCAACATGGAGAAACTCCGTCTCTCTACTAAAAATACAAAATTAGCCGGGTGTGGTGGTGCATGCCTGTAATCTCAGCTACTCGAGAGGCTGAGGCAGGAGAATCGCTTGAACCTGGGAGGCGGAGGTTGCGGTGAGCCGAGATCGTGCCATTGCACTCCAGCCTGGGCAACAAGAGCGAAACTCCATCTTAAAAAATAAATAAATAAGAAGAAGAATAGCTAACATACATATAAGGCCTAATTATGTGGAAGATGTCATTCTATTTCCCAGGTATTAACATATTTAATCTTCATGACAGTCATATAAGTTAAGTACTTTTATTATCGCCATTTTATGGAGGAGAAAATGGACCTACAGAGAAGTTAAATAATTTGCTGAATGTCACATAGCTAGTAAGATGGCAGAGCTGGCCGGGCGCGGTGGCTCAAGCCTGTAATCCCAGCACTTTGGGAGGCCGAGACGGGCGGATCACGAGGTCAGGAGATCAAGACCATCCTGGCTAATACGGTGAAACCCTGTCTCTACTTAAAAATACAAAAAACTAGCCGGGCGACGAGGCGGGCGCCTGTAGTCCCAGCTACTCGGGAGGCTGAGGCAGGAGAATGGCGTAAACCCGGGAGGCGGAGCTTGCAGTGAGCTGAGATCCGGCCACTGCACTCCAGCCTGGGTGGCAGAGCAAGACTCCGTCTCAAAAAAAAAAAAAAAAAAAAAAAAAAGATGGCAGAGCTGAGATCTTAATTCAGAAAGTCTGGCTCCAAATCTGTCCTCTTAATCACTATATTTCACTGTGCTATACTGTGATGATTGATTTCAGCCTACTTTCTTTTACCTCTCATAAATAACTAATCTGTGCCCTTCTTTTCTTGCATGTGCCACATTTCCTACTCCCCTCAAGGAGCCAATGCCTTCCTGACCTTTTCTTCTTCCCTATTAAAACTTACTCTGTGGAAAGACGCTAATAAGCTCATTCATTCATTCACACCAAGGTATAAATGACTCATATGGCTTAATATAAAATAATAATTCTTTAGGGTTGACTTTTTTCAGGGGGGTGGGGAATGTTAAGGGGCTGTAAAAACTTAACCCAAAACCCCGTTGAAACTTAAACTATATATGGGCATGGGAGAATGAGTAAGTTGGGTGCATGGCCATCTGTGCTCTTCCAATAGTACCATTGTTTACCTGGCCTAGGGCTTGTGTGAATCCTCATAGATATGAAGTAGGAGCATAAAAGTGGGGATGAAAAGAATTAAGAGATCTTTTACTGTATTAATAATATATCTGTATTGTATTGAGTCAATGATTTTAGAATACCTAATTTTTATTAGGTGGGGGAGTTCTGATAGAACCCCAAGAGACACAGACCCCCAGGAGAAAGCTTTAATTTGGCCACAGTCATAGATGAAAAGAGTTTCTAGGGTTTAAGTATTTATGTATTTACATCTGAGTCAAAGTAGTATCAAAGATTTTGTTCCTTTTTTTCCTGCCGAAATAAAGCGCTCTCAGATGGGTCTATGATTTATCTGCTCTAGGAATCTTATAGTCTGGGAATGTTACCCTAGAGTTATTCTTGATACCCTTCTTTTTCTTATTTCACCTCAGTTCGTCATCAGGGCCCTTCATTTCTTGCTTTATTAGGTTTCTCATATATTTCAGTCTAATTCAATTCAGTAAATACTTACTTACTGAGTACCTGCTTTATGACAGATACTGTGCTCTGGGCATGTAAGTATTCCTATCTCAATTTCTCACCTGGAAGAGAATATAACATGATACAAAGCAGTTATAGACATGTTTAAATACAAAAGGTAGTATACAAGGGAGAATTACACTGCCAGAGAAGGTCAGAAAAACTTGCAAAGGAGATGGGGCTTGAATGGATTTTCAAGGATTAATAAGAGTTCATCAGAATAATGCCAGAGAAGCATAATATTGTAGGCAGAGGGCAAAGCAGTTGCACAGACATGGAAGCACAGTGTGGGCTGGTAGCTGTTGTACAAGTGGTATTCCTATAAAATATCTGAGGTTTGAGCCAAGGAGTGTGGTAAAAGATCTGTTTGTTTATTTTCATTGTCAAGATCTCATATGCCTAGAGCATTAACTTGTTTATTTTTGTGTATGTCATTATTTAAGACCTAGTTTTTTTTTTTTTGGTACACCACTAAAGCCTTACCTGTGTGCCACTCATTGAGACTTCAGTCACTGTATTTTGACACCTAAGTGTATGTATGCAGTATGTGTCCTCAGTCGTCAATCCTCAAGACTTCATGGTAACGGTTCTTATACTGGTCTCTAAGGTTGGTAGAAGAAGGAGTGACAACTTTCACTTTTATATACATGCGCATATAAGTTTTATAATCAGATTTGAAAATAATTTTGAATATCTATTGTAGTTAAAGGGCTAATATGAATATAGCAGTAGTACTTTGTTAGTCACAGTAATATAAATTGCCATGCCAAATCAGTTCAGCAAATGAGTTTTTCTGCTCTTTGTACATGCAACAGTATATTATGAAAATAGCTGGCCGGATGCAGTGGCTCACGCCTGTAATCACAACACTTTGAGAGGCCGAGGCGGGATCACAAGGTCAAGAGATCAAGACCATCGTTGCTAACACGATGAAACCCCGTCTCTACTAAAAATATTTTTTTAAAAAATTAGTCGGTCATGGTGGTGGGCACCTGTAGTCCCAGCTACTCAGGAGGTTGAAGCAGGAGAATGGCATGAACCTGGGAGGTGGAGCTTGCAGTAAGCCAAGATCGCGCCACTGCACTCCAGCCTGGGAGACAGAGCGAGACTCCATCTCAAAAAAAAAAAAAAGAAAGAAAGAAAGAAAATAGGATACAATGGAAGAAAACAGGAAGAGGATACCTCCTTTCCATATCTGAGAGAAAAAATAGTTTAAAATTATACTCAGAATTTCTCGTTGTAACTGGCTCTCCAGGAGAGAAAAATCATAGACAAATGTTTAATTTCTGCTCATCATAAAATCTGAAAACAAAAAGAAAGGCTACTTATAAAATGAATATAATGCTTTAAAATTAAGTTATATGGAAAATATTATTGAAGCACACTGATTTTTATGTTAATTTATGTATGCTTTTTTTTTTTTAAGGATGCTGGGCAGTTTTATGCTAAATATAAAGAAACAAGATTGAAGGAAAAGGAAGATGCACTGACTAGAACTGAACTTGAAACACTTCAAAGTGAGTTCTAAATATTAGTATTTTAATAATATCATATAAAATTAATGATTTAAATGTGAATTATCTTTTAAATTCAGCAGTAATTAAATTTTCTGGTTTTCTTTTTTTTTTTTTTTTCCCCACTCCCTAGTGGAGTCACTTGTACTTAATGTGTTTGACATGGAACATACTACATTATAGCATTACTTTACCACCCAAAGTTTGGTATCAGAAGGAAGGATAATCAGCTTGAGTCATGTAACTCCTCAAATCTAGGGGCATCCAAAGTCTGCAAAGCCCTAAAATACTTCAGTATTGTAATTACAATTGATATTTAGTGCTAGTTTAACCAGTTAATCACCCAACTTGCTGTGTAACAGTTGTAGTTAGGAAACCTGAAAATACCATTGATTTTTGTTTTGAAAATCTTTGTTTCATACTATTGTTATATAGTATGAACAACTTTGTATAAATTATCAGTATGGTGAAAAGAAATCTTCTATTGAACACAAAGACAGTTCTTGCTGATTTTAGGAAAAGTTGAATATATTATTTAAAAAGGTGTTTTCTCAGCCCCAGTCCTTTTGTCTGTTTTTGCCTTCTCTACATCTTGGCTCCCACACATATAGGCTCTGTCTCTTTGCATTTCTTTATTTTTATTCCAAGCACTTAATACTACTTTAATTTATATGTTAGTTTTGTTTACCATCTGATTTCCACCCCACCCCCCACCCCCAGTAGAATGTAAGCTCTGTAAGGACAAGATCTTTATCTGTTTTGTTCACTGTTATGTCCCAGGTTCTAGGGATTTGGGTGTGGTCATTTTAGGGGGTCATTTTTCAGTCTGTCACAATCCTTCAGGTGTCTGGACAGCTTTAGAACAGAGACCATTCATCTTTGTGTCTGCAACATCAAACAGGGTCCTGGCACATAATAAATGTTCAGTAAATGGATGGATGTATGAATTCATGTAATTCCATGAATATTAATGAGCATCCACTGAGCACCTAGCCTTATAAAACACCATCTCGAGAAGCACATTATTTAATTCAAAAAGTTTCAATACTTACAAATACAAAATAATATTCGCATCAACTATATAATTGTTTAAAGTAGACTTCTGTTAAGAAGAAGGAGTTAGAATGGTAGAGGATTATTACATACCAAGGTTTACATGTGTGTTAAGAAGTAGGAGTGTGCAAGTGAAACTCTGTCGTTCTTATATAATTGTTATTTTTAGGAAAAATTGGTATATAACAATTTCTAAGCCTTTTCAGACTAATCACAAGGTGAAGAAAAATTACATTTTTAAAAAAAGAGAAGACTATTGGCCAGGCGCCGTCGCTCACGCCTGTAATCCCAGAACTTTGGGAGGCCGAGGCAGGCAAATCACCTGAGGTCAGGAGTTTGAGACCAGCCTGGCCAACGTGGCAAAACCCCGTCTCTACTAAAAATACAAAAATTAGCCATGTGTGGTGGTAGACACCTATAATCCCATCTACTCGGGAGGCCGAGACAGGAGAATCACTTGAACCTGGGAGGTAAAGATTGCAGTGAGCCGAGATGACGCCATTACACTCCAGCCTGGGTGACAAGGGTGAAACGCTGTCTCAAAACAAAGAAAAAAGAAAAGAGAAGAATATAAAATTAATCCAAAATTTACCTAGTGGCAACATAAATACACTACATTTCATTGCTCTCATAGACACAGCTTATCATTTCTATGTAATTTTTTGTTAGAAAACTTAATTGTAATTTTGGTAGATCCGTTAGAATTCTTTAATAGTAACAAGACTAAGTATATACACTACTCTTTCTGAAATTAGAGGTTAAACATGAAGTGTTTATCACTATACAAAAGCTCATTTTGGAGTTAACTATTTTTCCAAAATTGTTCAATGACTTTTGTTCTGCTTAAGAGTTTGATATAATTCTCAAGCATATTTAATAGTTTCTTCTTGGCTGGGCACAGTGGCTCATACCTGTAATCCCAGCATTTTGGGAAGCCAGGATGGGCGGATCACTGGAGGTCAGGAGTTCGAGACCAGCCTGGACAACATGGTGAAACCCCATATCTACTAAAAATACAAAAATTATCTGGGCGTGGTGGTGGGTGCCTGTAATCCCCACTACTCGGGAGGCTGAGGCAGGAGAATTACTTGAACCTGGGAGGCAGACGTTTCTGTACATCGAGATCATGCCACTGAGCTCCAACCTGGGTGACAGAGCAAGACTCCATCTCAGAAAAAAAAAGTCTCTTTCAATTTTGTCATTGTCTGATTTTGTAAAAATCACAAACTAAAAAATGTGTAAATATCTGAAAGTAAAAATGTGTAACAGTCTTCTAAAACATTTGAAAATTCATCACTAGCTTATCAGTTATTGAAACTCAGAATAGAGTAAGTAAATACCAGAAAGCATATTAAAAACAATCCTCATACTATGCTCTGAATAATAAGACTGTTATCTTGCATGCTTCTTTTATCAGTGGTATATTTAGAAAAGGTGATGGTATCAATATTAAGAATGTTAAAGAACAGTCACATTTACTGTTAACAATGTCAGACTGTCATGTATTTTTTAATGTAGTCTCTAATGGTTACATGCAAAGAATATTTTAATTAATTTTGTTAACTTCATTACAGTATTCTGCATTGTATACTTTAGAATTAATACATAAAGGCCCCAAATCCCCCAGTGTGCATTTCATTTGCCCCATCCTTCTTAATTTTAAAGACCATCATCAGAATATCAAGTTCATAATAACATTTCCGTCTACTTAATTGAGTAAATGCATCTCATGTAGATTAGCAATAGCTGTTTTATGCTGCCTGTTTTTCATGACCTAATTGCTAATCTGCCCTCATCTGCTTTACTGCTTAGATTGTGCAGTATTCTCTGATGGCTGCGCTAGAACTACTTCGAGTAGGATGTGATAGTCCTATTAAAATAGTATTTTAGATATGGGGGGGCAGTGAAAAGGGTGATTTCTTAAAAATAAATATCCTTCTGAGAAGTCTTTATGCAAAAAAAAATATTGATATATGTTTGGGAAATTTGGGGCACTTACTATAAACCTTTAATCAGTTTTGTGGTTTAGGTTTAAATAAGTTGAATACTTACAAATATTAGACTTTTGAGGGTTAATGATTTTTTACACATTCTCTAATCATATGTTTTATTCTAAATTAATAAAAGTGAATTATGTGTACTAAAACAGCCCATATCATGAATGAGAAAAAGACGTTTGACTTACTTTATAAAGAAATTGCAAAGGTCACAATTTGAATAGACAAGGAAAGGAAAGGATAGAAGTAAACTTGATTATTTCCTTGACCCCTTTCTTTGTACCTTATATGATTTTAAAACAAAACCAAAATTAATCAAAACTCTGCTGCCAAGTACTTCCTTTAAATATGGAGAAATAGTTCCCAACATTAGTTATGTTTTTCTTGTTTTGTGGTCCTTGTTGCATGCCCCAGAAAGGGATTCAAGTAGGGGTGCCTCAGGGATACCCTGTAAGATGAAGCACTCAGTGAGAAAGTGGGGACAGAATGTGACTTTTTAGTGTGGCAGGATGAGAAAATTTAGTCACCTTCCTTAAGAGTAAAGGAAGAGTGATTTTCTAGAAAACTCAGGTTCATGAAGAAAGTAGTTGATTCAGTGGTTGGTAGGGAAGAATTAAAAATAGATTGAGGAAGAGCAGCCACAGTTTAGGTTAGAACACTTTGCTTATGGTAACATAGGGTGCTCACGGATGAGAGCATACTCTCTGAGATAACTTATGCAAAGACATATAACCGATCACTAGCTCCAGCATATCTGAAAACATGACCTAATAGAATCTCTGTACCTTATGCCATTTTATATTATAAAACCTAAAATCTAATAGGAGCCCTCGTTCCAAAGCAGTTTGTATATAGGCAAATAATATCTAAAGAATATAGTATTTTATCCTAGGTACTTTTACCTAAGGTACAGTATAATATCCTAGGATATTTGAATACCAATGGAAGTGTGAAATTTTAAAATCATACAACTCGAATATAAATTTACAATTCCCTTAATATTTCAAATCATATACGTATATAAATATATAAGTATATATATTCAATATATAAGGGACCAATTTTGTGGAAGACAGATTTTTCCATGGACCTGGTGGCAGTGGGGGATGGTTTTGTGATGAAACTGTGGTTAGATTCTCATAAGGAGTGTGCAACTTAGATCCTATGAGAATTTAGTGCCGCTGCTGATCTGCCAGGAAGCAGAGCTCAGGCAGTAATGCTTGCCCTCCTGCCGCTCACCTCCTGCTATGCAGTCTGGTTCCTAACAGGCATGGACTGATACCAGTCCATGGCCCAGGGCTTGAGGACCCCTGCTGTACATGAAGTTGATAAAGTTTCCCTCTATTCCTAGTTTTCTGAGCATTTTTAGAAATCATGACAGGGTGTTGAATTTTGTGAAGTGTTTTTTTCCTGCATCAATAATTGTGATTATGTGATATTTCTTTTTTGGTATATTAATACGATAGATTACATTATTGGATTTTGAATATTGAACCAGCAATGCGTATTTGGAATAAACACCACGTGGACATGGTGTATAATTCTTATTGCTGAATTCTATTTGCTACTATTTTGTTAAAGAGTTTTACATCTATATTCATGAGAAATACTGGTCTGTAATTATCATTGTCCATTTGTGCTGCTGTATCAAAATACCTGGGAAATAACTTGAGACTGGCTCATTTATAATGAACAGAAATTTAATTCTCACTCTTCTTGATGCTGGGGAGTCCAAGATTGGGGCATCAGTAGGTTTGGCGTCTGGCGAAGGTTTCTGTCTGCTTCCAAGATGGCACCTTGTTGCTACATCCTCCGGAGGGCACAAACGCGTGTCCTCACAGGGAACAGAGGGGAAAAGGGGCTGAATGCTGTGTGAAGTCTCTTTTGTAAGAGTCTTAATTTTTTCAAGAGGGGAGGTCTCTCATCACCTCCCAGTGGCCTTTTCCTCTTAATACTATTGCATTGGAGATTGCTTCAACATAAATTTTGGAAGGACTCAAGCATTCAAACCATAGCATTTCACTCCTAACCACCCCCCTCCAAAATTTATATCCTTTTCACATACAAAACATATTAATTACATGCCAATGGCCCCTAAAGCCTTAACGCATTCCAGCATCAACTTTAAAGTTTAAGGTCTGTAGTCTTATCTAAATATAATCTAAATCAGATATGGGTGAGACTCAAGGTACAATTCATTCTGAGGCCAATTCCCCTCTACCTGTGAACCTGTGAAATCAAACAAGTTATATGCTTCCAGATTACAATGATGGGACAGGCATAAGATTGATATTCTCATGCCAAGAGGGAGAAATGGGAAAGAATAAAGGGGCAACAGTCCCCAAGTTGAAAACCCAATATGGCAAACATCATTAATTTTTGAGGCCTGAGAATAATCAACTTTGACTTCATGTTTCATCTTCCAGATACACGAGAGTAGAGGTTGGGTCCCCAAGGCTCTGGGCAACCCCAGCACTATAATTTTGCTGGTCACAGCCCACGGAGCAGCTGTCACAGGCTGGGGTCTCATGCCTGCAAGCTCTCCCAGGCTAGAGTTGCATGCTGGTGGCTCTGCAGTTCTGAGGTCTTCGTGGTGCCCTACTCCTATGGCTCCACAGGGCATGGCCCTAGTTGGGGTTGTCTCTGGTAGCCCCACCTTTGTGGCAGTTCTTTGCCTGAGCGCTGAGACTTCTATGAGGCATCCATTGAAATCTAGGTAGACATATCTCCACAACTCACACACTCTGTGCACCTGCAGAGTTAGCACCACATGGATGCCACCAAGGTTTACTGCTTGTGCCCCCTGAAGTGGTGGCCTGAGATGCACCATGGCCTGCGTGAGCCATACCTGAGGTGGCTGAGGAGCACTGTGGCTGAATGCACGGAAAAGAAATGAGACATCCTGAGCAACAAGCCCCATGGTTTCACAAGTGGTTTGGGCCCCTTTTTTGAAACTGTTCTGCCCTCAAGGACCTGGTGCTCTGAGCCTGCTATGAGAAGGGCAGCACAGATAATCTCCAAAATACCTTTGCGGTCATTCTTCCATCGTCTTGATGAATAGCATATGTCTTCCTTCTATTCATATTATATCTCCTTATCAAATGTTTGCTTGGCCACACCGTTGGCATTCTTCTTCAAGCATACTTTAAAACCTGACCAGGCTGAGAATTTTTTAAATCTTTAACTTCTGCTTTCCTTTTAATTATAAATTTTATATCTAATTTCTTTCTCTCTTCTTGCATTTTACTGTAAGTAGTCAAGAGAAGCCATGAAGCATCCTGAACAATTTACTTAGAGATAGAGGTGTCATCCACAAAATATCCTAGCCCATTGCTCTTAAGTTCTGCCTTCCTCAAAGTAATAGGACCCAAAACACAATTCAGCCAAGTTCATTGCCACTTTACAGCAAGGGTGGCCCTTCTTCCGGTTTCCAATAAACTGCTCATTTCCAACTAAAGCCTTATCAGAATGGCCTTTACTGTCCTTATTTCTACCAGCATTCTGATCACAACCACTTAGATCATCTCTAAGATGACTGAGGGTTTCTCTACAGCTCTCCTCTTCTTCAGAGCTCTCACTGGAAGCATGCTTAATGCTTTAGCATGCACTTCAGAGCTGTTCTGGCTTCTACCCATTACTCAATTTCAAAACCACTTCTACATTTTCAGGTATTTGTTATAGTAGCACCACCAGTTCTCAGTATTACTTTCTATTTTAGTTTATTTTGTGCTGCTATACAAAATACCTGAGACTGGATAATTTATGATCAACAGAAATTTATTCTTACAGTTCTGGAGTCTGAGAAGTCCAAGATCAAGGTACCAGCAAGTTTAGTATCTGATGAGGCCCTGGTCTCTGTTTCCAAGATGGCACCTTGTTGCTGCATCCTCTATGGGAGATGAATGCTGTGTCCTCACATGGCAGAAGAGATAGAAGAAGAAAGGGGACAGAATGCTGTGTGAAGCCTCTTTTATAAGGCCTTTAATCCTATTTATGAGGGAGGAGCCCTCATGACATAATCACTTTCCAAAGGCTCCACCTCTATGAGACTGTTTCAACATGAATTTTGGAGGGGACACAAATGTTCAAACCATAGCATTATCTTTCTCTTTTTGCACTGTCTTTGTATGACCTTGGTATTGGTAATACCAGCTTCATGTAATGAAATAGGAAGTTTTCTCTCCTCTTCTATTTTTTTTTTTTTCTTTTGAAAAACAGAGCTTTGCTTTTCTTGCCCAGACTGGAGTGCAATCATGCAATCTTGGCTTACTGGTTCAAGTGATTCTCTTGCCTTAGCCTCCCAAGTAGCTGGGATTACAGGCGCCCACAACCATGCCTGGCTAATTTTTGTGTTTTTAGTAGAGATGGGGTTTCACCATGTTGGCCAGGCTGGTCTCAAACTCGTGACCTGAAGTGATCCACCTGCCTTGGCCTCCCTAAGTATTGGGATTACAGGCATGAGCCGTCGTGCCCAGCCTTCCTTTTCTATTTTCTGAAAGAGAATGTCTAACACTGCCATTAATTCTTGAAATGTTTGGCAGAATTCTCTGGTGAGATCATCTGAGCCTGAATATTTCTTTCTTTGGAGTATTAAAATAAATTAAATTTGATTTAGAGTTATAGAGCTATTTAAATATATTTCATGTTTCATTTATCGATTTTATGAGTGAGTTGAGATAGTTTGTGTTTTTTGAGCAATTGGTCTTTTTCATCTAAGTTGTCAAATACATGTATCTAGAGTTGTTCCTAGTATTTGCTTTTTATCCTTTTGATGTCTGTATGCCCTGTAGTGATTTCAACTTTTTAATATAGGTAACTTTTGTCTTCTGTTTCCTTTGTCAGATTTGCCAGATGTTGATCTTTTCAAAGAACCAGTTTTTTTGTGTAGTCTATTTTCTCTGTGTTTTTGTTTTCAATTTCATTGATTTCTGCTCTTGTTTTGATTGCTTCTTTCCTTCTGTTTGCTTTTGGATTGTTTTGATCTTTTTATAGTTTCTTGATGTGGAAGTTTAGATTATTAATTTGAGACTTTTTCTCTTTTCTAATGTCGGCATTTAATGCTATACATTTCCCTCTCAGCACTGCTTTGGCTATGTCTCATATATTTTGATTTTTCTTTTCTTTTTTCTTTTTTTTGGCAGAATGTCACTCTGTTGCCCAAGCTGAAGTGCAGTGGTGCGGTCTAGGCTCACTGCAACCTCTACCCCCCAGGTTCAAGCAATTCTTCCACCTCAGCCTCCCGAGTAGTTATTACAGCATGTGCCACCATGCCCGGCTTATTTTTTTATTTTTAGTAGAGGTAAGGTTTTACCATGTTGGCCCAGGCTGGTCTTGAACTCCTGACCTCAAGTGATCCACCCACCTTGGCATTCCAAAGTGCCGGAATTACAGGCGTGAGCCACTGCGCTCGGCCACATATTTTGATACATTTTTATTTGACTCAGCTCAGTATTTTTTTCTTGAGATTTCCTCTTTCGTGCATTGATTATTTAAAAGTATATTGTTTAGTTTCCAAATGTTCAGGGCCCTTTTTGTTATATTTCTATTAAACATTGGTAGTTTGATTCCCTTTTCATTAGGAAGCATATTCTGTATGAGTTAAATTCCTTTAAGTTTGTTCAGATCTATTTTATGGCCCAAGATATGGTCCATCTTGGCATATATTCCATGGACATTTGAAAAGAATGTGTATTCTGCTGTAGTGAATTGGAGTGTTCTATAAATGCCAGTTAGATCCAGTTGGCTGATGGCATTGTTGAGTTGTATATCATTGATGATTTATATATTTAGTTATGCTATTAATTATTGAGAGGGGGTATTGGAATTTTTTACTGTAATTATAAATTTGTCTTCAGTTCTATCAGTTTTTGTTTCACATGTTTTGCAGCTCTGTTGTTTGGTGCATACACATTTAGGATTGCTATGCCATCTTGGTGGATCTTTTTATCATTATATAAATGTCTCTCTTCATTCCTGGTAATTTGTTTTTGCCTTATAGTCTACTTTACCTTACCTGATACTAGTATAACTACTTCTGCTTTCTTTTGATTAATGTTTGTATGGTATATCTTTCCAATGGTTTTACTTTCAACCTACCCATATTGTTATATTTGAAAAGAGTTTGCTACAGATAGCATATATATGTAAAAAAGATGAAAAACCATATGTGTATATGTTTGTGTGTATTAAATAGTTTGTATATTTACACTGTTTACATTTAATATAGTGATTGATCTCTTAGGGCTTAAGTCTGCCATTTTATTATTTATTTTCTATTTTTTCTCTCTCATTATCATTTCTCTGTTTTCTCTATTACAGATAGCAGTTCTCTGTTATAAATAGCATATATATGTAAAAAAGACAAAAGACTGTGTGTGTATGTGTGTGAGTGTTAAATGGACAATTTGTGTATTTAAACCATTTACATTTCATATAGTGATTGATATGTTAGGGCTTAAGTCTGCTATTGTATTTTTTATTTTCTATTTTTTCTCTCTCATTATCATTTCTCTGTTTTCTTTCTGCCTTCCTGTGGCTCAACATTTTTTAGAATGCCACTTTAATTTATTTATGGTTTTTTTTTTACTATTTTTTTGTATCACTTTTTAGTGGGTATAATAGGTATAATGTTACATATACATAGCATATCACAGTCTACTGGTGTCGAGATTTTTGCTATTTTGACACGTAAAAGCCTTACCTCCCCTTAAATCCCTTTACCTTCCTTGTTTATACTATCATTATCTTGAGTATTTTCTCTGTAACACTGAAGGTTATAATTTTGATTTAACCGTCATACATAATTGGAAAACTCAAGAGCAGGAGGAAAGTCTGTTGCGTTTACTCATATTTTTATTCTTTTGTCCTTTCTTCTTTCCTGGTTGTCCAATATATTTTCTTTTATGATTTATTTTCCGTTTATAGAGCTTGCTTTAGCCATTATTGCAGGATAGGTCCACTGGTGATGAATTCTTTTAGTTTTCCTTCATCTCAGGATGTCTTGGCTTCCCCTTCATTCCGGTAAGATATTGTTACAGGATATTGATTTCAGGCATAACAGTTATTTTCTTTCAACATTTGAAAAATGCTGTGCCGCTTCCTTCTGGCCTCCATGGTTTGAGGTGAGAAATACACTGTCATTTGAATGCTCTTTCTACTACAGATAAGGTCTTGTTTCTCTGTTGCTGCTTTTAAGTTGCTGTTCAGAGTCCCAAAACTTTCCAGGGCTGTGTTTTTAGTTTTTTGTTTGTTTGTTTGTTTGTTTTGTTTTGTTTTGTCTGCTTTGTTTTTCAGATTGGGCAATTTATGTTTTTCTATCCTCAAATTCACTGATTCTTTTCTCTGTTTGCTTCATTCTGCTGTTGAGCCCATCCATTAAGTTTTTAACTTCAGTTACACATCAGCTCTGACATTTCCATTTGGTTCTTCTGTATGTCTTCTATTTGTTTTTGCTGAAACTTTTTATTTATTTGTTTCAGGAGTGTTCATTATTGCTTGTCATATCATTATTACATGGCTGCTTTAATAGCTCAATCAAGTAATTTTTTATTTTTTATTTTTTTGAGATGGAGTCTCACTCTGTTGCCCAGGCTAGAATGCAATGGTACCGTCTTGGCTCACTGCAACCTCCCCCTCCTGGGTTCAAGCGATTCTTCTGCCTCAGCCTCCCAGGTAGCTGGGATTACAGGTGCACACCACTACACCCGGCTAATTTTTGCATTTTTAGTAGAGACAGGATTTCACTTTGTGGGTCAGGCTGGTCTCGAACTCCTGACCTGAGATAATCTGCCCACCTCGGCCTCCCAAAGTGCTGGGATTACAGATGTGAGCCACCACGCCCAGCCAAGTGTCTCACGCATCCATGTGAAGAGACCCCCAATAGGCTTTGTGTGAGCAATAGGCTGTTTATTTCACCTGGGTACAGGCGGGCTGAGTCCGAAAAAGGAGTCAGCAAAGGGTGGTAGATTATCATTAGTTCTTATAGGTTTTGGGATAAGCGGTGGAGTTAGGAGCAATGTTTTGTGGGCAGGGGGTGGATCTCACAAAGTACATTCTCAAGGATGCGGAGAATTACAAAGAACATTCTTAAGGGTGGGGGAGATTACAAAAACATTGGGGCAGAAACAAATTACAGTGGTGGAATGTCATCAATTCAGGCTATTTTCACTTCTTTTGTGGATCTTCAATTGCTTCAGGACATCTGGATGTACACGTGCAGGTCACAAGAGCTATGATGGCTTAGCTTGGACTCAGAGGCCTGGCACCAAGTAATTTAAATATCCCTTTTATCTTGTTGGCATCTGTTACTTTTTCTCATTCAAATTGAAGCATTCTTGATTCTTGGTGTGACAACTGATTTTTGATTTAAATTTGGACATTTAGGGGTATGATGAAACTTTGGACCTTATTTAAGTCTTCTGTTTTACCTGGTCTTCTTTGGCAATACTCTAGCCATGGAAGGGGTAGTGCTGCCTGTTACTGCTAGGTAGAATTGAAGTCCAGGTTTCCTATGTGGTCTGTTTGACAGATGAGGAACGGAGTGTTTGTGGATTCTCAAGTGGGTATGGGTATTCCTGCTTGCCTCTGGACCTCCACTGATAACACGCTGTCTAGGAGGAGGAGCAGGAATACCTACTTACTGCACCCCACTTGGCCTCCACTGACATTATGTGGGGATGGCTTTGCTACCATTGGGCGGTTATGAAAGCCCTGATTCTTCACTAGGCTTCTGTTTTTGTTTTTTTTTGTTTTGTTTGAGATGAAGTCTCATTGTTTCGTCCAGGCTGGAGTGCATTGGCGCGATCTCGGCTCACTGCAACCTCTGCCTCCCAGATTCAAACATTCTCCTGCCTCAGGCTCCCTGATAGCTGGGTTTACAGGCACACACCACCACACCCGGCTAATTTTCATATTTTTAGTAGAAACAGGGTTTCACCATGTTGGCCAGGCTGGTCTTGAACTCCTGACCTCCGGTCATCCACTCCCCTCAGCCTCCCAAAGTGCTGAGATTACAGGTGTGAGCCACCACACCAGCCCACTAGACTTCCTCTGTAATCACACTGTCTGGTAGAGGGAGAGACACCTATTACTTCTGGGAGGATATGGAGGTTCAGGCTACCCATAGAGTCTCTACTGACTTCATTAGCAGGAGGAGGATCCACCTTATCTTTTAGCCTTCTCTCTTACATCTCCCTGGTGGGGAGGTTGGGTGCCTCATTACAGGCTGGCAATGGCAGGAGCCTAGGTTTCCCATTAGTCTTTGCTCTCATGGTGAGTGGTGGGATGGGGGTGACACTACTTTCTGTCTTGTTTGTCTGAATTAGAGTGGTTATTGTCTAAAAGCTTTATCTTTTAGACAAAAGGTAAATGCCTGTGCTGTCTCTTTTTTGGTCCTTTAACTAGAGAGAGCAGGCTGTTGTTGTTTTGCCTGTATGTGTGTGTCTTTGCCTGTTAGTGTTTCTGGGTTGCTAGTTTCTGCAGCACCAAGTCTGAGATATGTAAGAAACACAAGGAAAACTCATAGAACTGACCACTCTGGGTATTCTTGAGCCCTGTAGTACCTCGCTGGTCAGCCTTCTCACTAACTTTCAAATTCTTCTTGTGTTTGTTTTATATATAATGGTTAATTTAAGATGAGTGAACAAATAACTTGTTTACTCTTTTATCTTTTTTATAATTCTTAGTGAGACGAATGTGGAAAAGTTCTCCATTTTTTCTGAAATGGAAGTTTTATATTAATTTCTCATACGATTGGGATCTGTGCCCCCACCCAAATCTCATGTCGAAATATAATCACCAGTATTGGAGGTGGGGCCTGGTGGGAGGTGATTGGATCATGGGGGCAATTTCTCATGAATGGTTTAGCAAATCCCCTTGGTGCTCTTCTTGAGACGATGAGTTCTCATGAGATCTGCTTGTTTAAAAGTGTGTAGCACCTCCTCCCTCTCTCTCTCTCTTTTGTTTCTGCCCCTGCCGTCTACCTGTTCTCCTTTTGCCTTCTGCCTTGATTGGAAAGCTTCCTGAACCACCTCCACAGAGGCAGAAGCAGTCACGCTTCCTGTACAACCTGCAGACCTGTGAGCCACTTAAACCTCTTTTCTTTATAAGTTACCCAGTCTCAGTTATTTCTAGCATTGTGAGAATGAAGTAATACACTTTGTAAAACGATTTTTTTAAAGCTTATTTATTTATGTAGTTTTTAAACTTTTAGGTTCAGGGGAACATGTGAACCTAAAAGTTTAGAAACTACATAAATAAATAAGCTTTTAAAAAAGCTTATATAGGTAAACTCATGTCACAGGAACTTGTTGTACAGATTAATCACCCACATATTAAGCCCAGTACCCAATAGTTATCATTTATACTCCTCTCCCTCCTCCCACCCTCCAACCTCAAGTAGACCTCAGTGTCTGTTGTTTCCTTCTTTGTGCTCATAAGTTCTTATCATTTAGCTCTCACTTTTAAGTGAAAACATATGGTATTTGGTTTTCTGTTCTTGCTTTAGTTTGCTAAGGATAACAGCCTCCAGCTCCATCCATGTTTCTGCAAAAGACATGATCTCATTCTTTTTTATGACTGCATAGTATTCCATGGTGTATATGTACCACATTTTATGGCTGCATAGTATCCCATGGAGTATATGTACCATATTTTCTTTATCAGATTGGTCATTGATGGGCATTCAGGTTGATTCCATGTCTTTGCTATTGTGAATAGTGCTGCAGTGAACATTTGTGTGCATGTGTCTTTATGGTAGAATGATTTACACTCCTCTGGGTATATACTCAGTAATGATATTGCTGGATTAAATAGTAGTTCTGCTTAAAAGCTCTTTGAGGAATCACCATACTGTCTTCCATAATGGTTGAACTAATTTTCACTCCCACCAACAGTGTATAGGTGTTCCCTTTTCTCCACAACCTTGGCATCATCTGTTATTTTTTGACCTTTTAGTGATAGTCATTCTGACTGGATTGAGATGGTATCTCTTTGTGGTTTTGATTTTCATTTCTCTAATAATCAGTGATATGGAGCATTTTTTCATATGCTTGTTGGCTGCATGGATGTCTTCTTTTGAAAAGTATCTGTTTATGTCATTTGTCCACTTTTTAATGGGGTTGTTTTTCTCTTGTAAATTTATTTAAGTTCCTTATAGATCCTGGATATTAGACCTTTTGTCACATGCAAAGTTTTCAAAAATTTTCTCCCATTCTGTAGGTTGTCTGTTTACTCTGTTGTTTCTTTATGCTGTGCAGAAGCTCTTAAGTTTAAATCTCAATTGTCAATTTTTGCTTTTGTTTCAATTGCTTTTGGTGTCTTGGTCGTGAAATCTTTGCCCATTCCTACATCCAGGATGCTATTGCCTATGTTGTCTTCCAGGGTTTTTATAGTTGGGTTTTATGTTTAAGTCTTTACTCCATCTTTAGTTTTTTGTATATGGTGTAAAGAAAAGGTCCAGTTTCAGTCTTCTGCATATGGCTAGCCAGTTATCCCAGCACCACTTACTGAATAGGGAGTCCTTTCCTTATTGCTTGTTTTTATCAGCTTTGTCAAAGGTCAGATGATTATAGGTGTGCAGCCTTATTTCTGGGTTCTCTGTTCTGTTCCCTTGGTCTATGTGCCTGTTTTTGTACCAGTACCATGCTGTTTTGGTTACTCTAGCCCTGTAGTATAGTTAGAAGTCAGGTAGTGTGATGCCTCCAGTTTTGTTCTTTTTGCTTAGGATTGCCTTGGCTATTCAGGCTCTTTTTCATTTTGTATGAATTTTAAAATAGTTTTGTCTAGTTCCGTGAAGAATGTCATTGTTAATTTGATAGGAATAGCATTGAATCTGTAAATTACTTTCAGCAATATGGCCATTTAAATGATACTGATTCTTCCTATCCGTGAGCATGGGATGTTTTTCTACTTGTTTGTGTCTTCTCTGATTTCTTTATTTGAGTTTTGTAATTCTCGTCGTAGAGCTCTTTCACCTCCCTGGTTGGCTGTATTCCTAGGTATTTTTGTTCTTTCTGTGGCAGTTGTGAATGGGATTGCCTTTCTAATTTGACTCTCGGCTTGGCTGTTGTTGGAGTATAGGAATGCTAGTGATTTTTGTACATTGATTTGTATCCTGAAATTTTGCTGAAGTTGTTTACCAGCTAAAGGAGTTTTGGGCCAAAACTATGGGGTTTTCTAGATACAGAATCATGTCAACTGCAAACAGGGACAGTTTGGCTTTCTCTCTTATTTGAATGCCCTTTATTTCTTTCTCTTGCCTAATTGCTTCAGCTAGGACTTTCAATACTGTGTTGAATAAACTGTGTTGAATAGAAGTGGTGAGAAAGGGCATCCTTGTCTTGTGCCGATTTTCAAAGGGAATACCTAGTTTGTTGAGAGGTTTTTTTTTCGTGTGTGTTTTTTTTTTTTTTTTTTTTTTTTTTTTTTTTTTTTTACGTAAAGTGGTGTTGAATTTTATTGAAAGCTTTTTCTGTGTCTATTCAGGTAATCATGCAGTTTATGTCTTTAGTTCTGTTTATGTGAAGAATCACATTTGTTAATTTGCATATGTTGTACCAACCTTGCTACCTGGGGATGAAGAATACTTGATTGAGGTGGATTAGCTTTTTGATATGCTGCTGCATTCAGTTTGCAAATATTTTGTAGTTTTTGCATCACTGTTAATCAAGGATATTAGCCTGAAGTTTTTTTGTTGTTGTGGCTCTGCCAGGTTTTGGTATCAGGATGATGCTGGCCTCATAGAATGAGTTTGAGAGGAGTCCTTCCTCCTTAGTTTTTTGGAATAGTTTCTGTAGGAATGGTACCAGCTCTTCTTTGTACATCTGGTAGAATTCAGCTGTGAATCCATCGGGTCCTGGCCTTTTTTTAGTTGGGAGCCTAATTTATTACTGATTCAATTTTGGAGTTCGTTGTTGGTATATTCAGGGAATCAATTTCTTTCTGGTTCAGTCATGGGAGGGTGTGTGTGTCCAGGAATTTATCCATCTCTTTTAGGTTTTCTAGTTTGTGTGCATAGAGGTTTCTGTAGTAGTTTCTATTGGTTATCTTTACTTCTGTGGGGTCAGTGGTAATGATGAGTCCCTTCATCATTTCTACTTGTGTGTATTTGGATTTTCTCTCTATTAGCCTAGCTAGTAGCTTATCTGTCTTGTTAATTAAAAAGAAAAAATCCATTCCTGCATTTGTTTATCTTTTGAATGGTTTTTCTTGTCTCTGTCTCCTTCATTTCAGCTCTGATTTTGGTTATATTTTGTCTTCTGCTATCTTTGCAGTTGATTTTTTCTTGCTTCTCTAATTCTTTCCGTTGTGATGTTAGATTGTTAATTTGAGATCTTTCTGACTTTTTGATGTGGGCATTTAGTGCTATGAATTTCCCTCTTAACACTGCCTTAGCTGTGTCACAGATATTCTGGTATGTTGTATCTTTGGTTTCATTAGTTTCAAATAACTTCTTAATTTCTGCCTTTATTTCATGATTTATCTAAAAGTCATTCAGTAGTATGTCATTTAATTTCCATGTAATTGCATTCTTTTAAGCAAGTTTCTTAGTCTTGACTTCTGTTTTTATTGCACTGTGGTTCGAGAGTGTGTTTAGTATGGTTTTGGTTCTTTTGCATTTGCTGACGATAGTTTAATGTTCAATTATGTGATCAATTTTAGAGTATGTGCCATGTGGCAAGGACAAGAATGTATACTCTGTTGTTTTGGAGTAGAAAGTTCTGTAGAGATCTATCAGATCCGTTTAGTTCACTGTTGATTTTGAGTCCTGAATATCTTTGTTACTTTTCTGCCTCAGTGATGTGTCTAATACTGTCAATGGAGGGTTGAAGTCTTCCACTATTATTGTGGGTGAGTCTGTGTCTCTTTTTAAGTCTCTAAGAACCTGCTTTAATCTTTATTTAGGATTGGAACCCCTGCTTTTTCCTGTTTTCCATTTGTTTGGTAGTTTTCCCTTCATTTCTTTATTTTGAGCCTAAGGGTATCATTACTCGTGAGATGGGTCTCTTGAAGGCAGCATACCATTGAGTCTTGTTTTTTTATCTGGCTTGTCACTCTCTGTGACTTTTAAGTGGGACATTTAGCACATTTACATTCAGGGTTAGTATTGATATGTGTGGATTTGATCCTGTCATTGTATTATTAGCTGGTTATTATGTTGACTTGTTTGTGTGGTTAATTTATAGTGACACTGGTTTGTGTATTTTTGTATTAGTTTATAGCAGTACCTTTCATTTCTGTATTTAGTGCTCCTTTATAAATGCTTATTTAAAAAGACATCACTTGCAATTGTAATGAAACACCCCAGAAATAAATACAAACAACTGAATTTATTTGCTTTTTAAAAAAATAACTGATTCTCTATATGTAGCCCAAATTAGTTCTGCTATTGCTCAACTTCAATGGTGATTTCATACCTTTCAGTGTAAAAGCATTATCAATAATTATTCAGTCATTTCTCCTAATAGCATTTACTATGTTAATAGTTTCACCTCTCTATGAAGAAACAGTAAATAGTCATACACACACTCAAACACATACATAACCACATGCAGTTATATTTGAGTACTTTTGTTTCTGGGAGAATTGCTGGGGAAAAGGCTGTATATTTTAATTTTAATACATATGTTCAGACTGCTTTCCAGAAAGACTGTAATAGAATAATTCACCTTTCCTCCACCAATTTAAAAGTAGCCTTTTCCCTGCCAACAGCACATCTGAATTAGATTTTAAATTTGTACCCATATGATTGGTATAAAATTATATCTCGGTATTACTTAATTTGTATTTCTTTAACCTTTAGAGTGTATGAGCCTCTTTTCTTATTTCTTGGCCATGTGGATTTGCTCAATTGTGGATTGCCCATTTATGACCTTTGCCTATATTTTTCTATTGGGTTGCTTATCCCCTTGTCCATTTATAAAATCTCTTTATAGCTATCTTCTGTTCATACTCTGAATTGGATACATCCTTTCCAAATCTATTATTTGTCTCTTGATTTGTTTACTCTTATTTTTTTTGTAATTGCATCTGGGTTTTCATTCTTAATTAAGACGTCCCCTTCCTTTAAATAGTACATGTAGTTTTTAAGATTCCTTTTTGCAAAATTTTTTTTTTTTTTTTTGTATTTTTAGTAGAGACAGGGTTTCACTGTGGTCTCGATCTCCTGACCTTGTGATCCACCCGCCTCGGCCTCCCAAAGTGCTGGGATTACAGGCGTGAGCCACCGCGCCTGGCCTATTTGCAAAATTTTTATTGTTTTGGCTTTTAAAGTCAACTCTCTTATCTATCTGGAATTTATTTGTGTATACGGTGTAAGAGTATGTCCAGTTTTAGCCGGGCGCGGTGGCTCAAGCCTGTAATCCCAGCACTTTTGGAGGCCGAGACGGGCGGATCACGAGGTCAGGAGATCGAGACCATCCTGGCTAACACGGTGAAACCCCGCCTCTACTAAAAACTACAAAAAAGTAGCCGGGCGAGGTGGCGGCGCCTGTAGTCCCAGCTACCCAGGAGGCTGAGGCAGGAGAATGGCGTGAACCCGGGAGGCGGAGCTTGCAGTGAGCTGAGATCCGGCCACAGCACTCCAGCCTGGGTGACAGAGCGAGACTCTGTCTCAAAAAAAAAAAAAAAAAAAAAAAAGTATGTCCAGTTTTCTTTTAAATGGGTATTCAGTTGTGTAAGCATTACTAATTAAATTGTTTTCCCACTAAAGTGAAATATAGACAATCCTAGACTTATAATGATTTGACTTACAATTTTTTGACTTTATGATAGTGCAAAAACAATACTGTACTTTGAATTTTGAATATTTTACTGGACTAGCAATATGCGGTAGGATACTCCCTCATAATGCTGTGTAACAGCAGCAGACTGCAGTGTCCACTTAGCCATATGATCATGAGGGTTAAAGCTGATCCCCTACGGTGTACTGTGTCGCTGTGTTATTTTGCCCAACTATAAGCTAATGTAAATGTTCTGAGTACACTTAAGGTAGGCTAGGCTAAGCCATGATGTTAGTTTTATTAAATGCATTTTCAAATTAAGGATGTTTTCAATATATGATAAGTTTATCGGGATGTAATCCCATAATAAGTCAACAAGCATTGGTATTTACGGATTCTCTATTCTCTTGTAGGAATTCATCCATTCCTATGCCAGTATATATTGATTTTGTTACATTGGCCGTTTAGTACATGCATATACACACATACACACAGGGTGGTGAAAATACTCTTATGAGGCTGTTTGAGTTTGACTATAGTAATTAAGAATAGAGTTGCTTCTCAGTGTCAAGTCTCCAATTAAAATGGTGTGTGTGTGTGTGTGTGTGTGTGTGTGTGTGTGTGTGTGTGTGTGTGTGTGTGTGTGACAGAATCTCACTCTGTCACCCAGGCTGGAATGCAGTGGTGTGATCTCGGCTAACCCCACCCACCACCTCCTGGGCGCAAGTGATTCTCATGCCTCAGCTTCCCAAGTAGTTGGAATTACATGCATGTGCCACCACACCCAGCTAATTTTGCATTTTTAGTAGAAGAAGCGTTTTGCCATTTTGCCCAGGCTGGTCTCAAAATCCTGGCCTCCAGTGATGCATCTGCCTTGGCCTCCCAAAGTGCTAGGATTACAGTTGTGAGTTACTGCTCCCAGGCCCAAAATGAGATTTAATAAAGAGCCCAGTGGATTGCCATCTATTCATAACTACTCTTGATGTTGCCAGATCATATTTCACCTTTGTAAAATATTGAAAAATAAATGTATACCATTTAGTGAGAGCCAGTTTTTTTTATAGATGAGAAAGTTGATACTGTTCTAAGTGTTATTTGCCCGGTATTATTTAACTATTGCATGGTAAAGTTAGGATTACAACATTAAATTGAAGCTCTTTTTATTGTGCCAAAATGAAATATTTTGTGAAAAGTATTTTGAAAACAAAGGTGTTTGTATCAATGCAAATTGATATGATGGCTATCTCATGATCGTCTCCACAATAATAGCAGCTCTGAGTTTTATTTAGAAACAGTGCAATGGTTTATGTACAATAATACTTGTAGCTAATTATTTATAACAGAACAATTATATTTTGATACTTTCAGGATATGGACTATGAATAAAATGTTAGAAATTAATTTTATTCTTTAAAAATCTCAATAATTGGTTCTTTTAAACATTTTTTAGAACAGAAGAAAGTTAAAAAACCCAAACCTGAATTTCCTGTATACACACCTTTAGAAAGTACATATATTCAGTCTTATGATCATGGAACTTCCATAGAAGAAATTGAGGAACAAATGGATGATTGGTTGGAAAACAGGAACCGAACACAGAAAAAACAGGTAAATAAACTTTATAAAACTTGATTTGAGTAAAACATTTACAGAAAAGCACATAAAATGTAGGATTAAAATACAGGGTTAGCTCACAATATAGTGCTTTGTTTTATTGCACTTCACAAATACTGTTGTTTTGTTTTGTTTTTGAGATGGAGTCTTGCTCTGTCACCCAGGCTGGAGTGCAGTGGTGCGATCTCAGCTCACTGCAAGCTCCACCTCCTGGGTTCATGCTATTCTCCTGCCTCAACCTCCCAAGTAGCTGGGGCTACAGGCGCCCGCCACCACACCTGGCTAATTTTTTGTGTTTTTAGTAGAGACGAGGTTTCACTGTGTTAGCCAGGATAGTCTCCATCTCCTGACCTCATGATCCTCCCACCTTGGCCTCCCAAAGTGCTGGGATTACAGACGTGAGCCACTGTGCCCAGCTGGGGTTTTTTTGGGTTTTTCTGTTTTTGGTTTTTTTTTTTTTTTTTTTTTTTTTTTTTTTTTTTTTTTTTTTTTTTTTACAAATTGAGGGTTTGTGGCAGCTATGAGTTGAGCAAGTTTACAGGCACCATTTTTCCAAAACCATTTCCTTCCTTTGTGTCTCTATATAACATTTTGGTAATTCTTGTGGTATTTCAAACTTTTCATTATTTTAACATCTGGTATGGTGATCTCTGATAAGCGACCTCTGACGTTACTATTATAATTATTTGGGGTACCGTGAAGTGCACCCATACAAGACAGCAAATTTAATTGGTAAATATTATGTATATTCTGCCTGCTCCACTAATCAATCATTCTCTAGTCTCTTTCTGTCTCCCTCCTCTGGTCTCCCTACTCCCTAAGACACAGCAGTATTGAAATTAGGTCAATTAATAACCCTACCGTGGCTTCCAAGTGTTCAAGTGAAAGGAAGAGTTGCATGTGTGTCACTTTACATAAAAATGGTTAAACTTGGTGAGGAAGGCATGGTTGAAAGCCAAGACAGGCCAAAAGCTAGGCCTCTTGCACCAAACAGTTAGCTAAGTTGCACATGCAAAGGGCATATTCTTGAAGGAAATTAAAAGTGCTATTCCAGTGAATACATCAAAGATAAGCAAGCAAAACAACCTTATTGCTGATATGGAGAAAGTTTGAGTGGTCTGGATAGAAGATCAAATCAGCCACAACATTCCCTTGAGCCAAAGTCTAATCCAGAGCAATGCCCTATCTCTCTTCATTCTAAGAAGGCCAAGATAAGTGAGGAAGCTGCAGAAGAAAAGTTGGAAGCTAGCAGAGGTTGGTTCATTAGGCTTAAGGAAAGCAGCTGTCTCCATAACATAAAAGTGCAGTGTGCAGCAGCAAGTGCTGATGGAGAAGCTGCAGCAAGATATCCAGAGGATCTAGCCAAGATCATTGATGAAGGTAGCTATACCAGCCAACAGATTTTTCAACATAATGAAACAGCCTTCTACTGGAAAAAGATGCTATCTAGGACTTTCATGACTAGAGAGGGGAAGAAGTTGATGCCTGGCTTCAAAGCTTCAAAAGACAGGCTGACTTTCTTGTTAGGGACTAATGCAACTGGTAACTTTAAGTTGAAGCCATTGCTCGTTTATCATTCTGAAAATCCTAGGGTACTTAAGAATTGTGCTAAATCCATTCTATCTGTGCTCTATACATGGAACAATAAAGCCTGGATGACAGCACATCTGTTTACGGCATGGTTTACTGAAGCCCCCTGTTGAGACCTATTGCTAAAAAAAAAAGATTTTTTTCAAAATATTACTGCTGATCGACAGTGTACCTAGTCACCCAAGAACACTAAGGGAGATATGCAAGGAGATGAACATTATCTATATGCCCACTACCACAACAGCCATTCTGCAGCCCATGAATCAAGGAGCCCTTCCAATTTCAGTTTTATTATTTAAGACATATATTTGATAAGGCTATAGTTGCCAAAGAGAGTGATTCTTCTGATGGATCTGGGCAAAGTAAATTGAAAACTTTCTGGGAAGGATTTACCATTCTAGATGCCATTATAAATCATGCAATTCATGATTGATGGGAGGAGGTCAAAATATCAACATTAACAGGAGATAAGAAGAAGTTTATTCTAATCCTTGTGGATGACTTTGACGGGTTCAAGATTTCATTGGAGGAAATAACTGCAGATACAGTGTCAATAGCAAGAGAGCTAGAATTAGAAGTGGAGCCTGAAGATGTGACTGAATTGCTGCAATCTTATGGTCAAACTTGAAGAGATAAGGAGTTGTTTCTTATGGATGAGCAAAGAAAGTGTTCTTGAGATGGAATCTCTTCCTGGTGAAGATGCTGTGAAAGTTGTTGAAATGACAACAAAGGATTGAGAATATTCTATAAGCTTCACTGATAAAGGAACTAGCAGGGTTAGAGACGGTAAAATGCTATCAAGCAGCATCACATGCTACAGAGAAATCTTTTGTGAAAGGAAGAGTTAATGCATCAAACTTCATTATTGTCTTATTTTAGGAAATTGTCACAGACACCCCAACCTTTACCAGCCACCACCCCAGTGAGTCAGCAGCCACTAACATGGAGGCAAGACCCTCTACCAACAGAAAGATTATGATTTATTGAAAGACTCAGATGGTTGTTAATACTTTTTAACAATAAAATATTTTTTAAATTAAGTATGTACATTATTTTTTGGACATAATGCTATCACACACTTTAAGCTATAATGTAAACATAACTTTAAAATTTTTTCTGATTTTTTTTTTGACATAGAGTCTCTCTCTGTCATCCAGGCTAGAGTGCAAGTGACATGATCTTGGCTCACTGCGGCCTCTGCCTCCTGGGTTCAAGTGATTCTTATGTCTCAGCCTCCTAAGAAGCTGAGATTACAGGCAAGTGCAATCACGCCCTGCAGATTTTTGTAATTTTGGTAGAGATGGGGTTTCACCGTGTTGGCCAAGCTGGTCTCAAACTCCTGACCTCAAGTGATCCGCCCACCTTGGCCTCCTAAAGTGCTGGGATTATAGGTGTGAGCTACTGCGCCTGACTTGTAAACATAACATTTATAAGTACTGGGAAACCAAAAAAATTTGTGTGGCTCATTTTTTTACAGTATTAACTTTATTGTGGTAGCCTGGACCTGAACTTGGAATATCTTTGAGGTATGCGTGTATAGATATGCAGCTCAGCGAACTATCACAGGTGATGCAAGTTAACCATTGCGCAGATCAATGACTAGAATCCAGAAACCATGCTTTCTGACACTCACTATTTCCTTTCTTCCACAAAGATGATGACGTTCCTGACTTCAGAGTAGTTTTACCTGCTTGTTAGTTTATAAATAGCATCATTTCATATGTAGTCCTTTGTGTATGATTTCCTCTATTCAATATATTTGTGAGATTTATTCATCAGTATATTTGTGAGATTTATTAATAATTGCATATAGCAGTAATTTATTTTCATTGCTGTATAATACTTTATAAATATAGCACAATTTATTTTTGTTGGAGAAATGTGGTGTTTTCAGTTTGGGGCTATAATGAATAATTTCTCTGTGAACAGTCTTGTGCATGCCTTTTAGTACGTATATGTGTAAATTTCAATTTTTGGAGTTAGTTGCAGGGTCAAAGCTCAACTTCAGTAAATACAGTTGATCCTTGAAAAACATAGGTTTAAACTGCTTGGGTCCACTTATATATGAACTTTTTTCCAAAAAATATTTTGGAAAATTTTTAGAAGATTTTGGGTAATTTTTCAAATCTCAAACCATGTAGCCTAGAAATATTGAAAAAATTAAGAAAAAGTTAGGTATGTCATGCATAAAATATATGTAGATACTAGTGTATTTTATCACTTATTACCATAAGATATATACAAATCTGTCATAAAAAGTTAAAACTTATCAAAATGTACACAAATACTTACCGTACATGGCACCATTTGCAGATGAGGGAAATGTAGACAAATGTAAATACGCAGTACTAAATCATAACTGTGTAAAATAAACTGTAGCACATAGTGTACCTACTATACTACTATAATAATTTAAAACACCTCCCGTTGCTGTTGCAGTAGGCTCACGTGTTGCAAGTATTGGCTTAAACCTCCCCATGATGCTAATTATCTCTGTGTGAGCAGTTTGTCTCTCCAGTAAATTGCATAGCATAGAAAATGTGATCTATCTTAGCTCTTATGTGTTTTTTATCATGTTTAGTAAAATACTGTAAACCTTGAATAACACCATCGGGCCTATGGAAGGTACCACTAGTGATGCTAGGACTGCTCTCGAGAACCAGAGAAAAGTCATGACATTACAAGAAAAAGTTGAATTGTTTTATAAGTACAGTAGAGTGAGGTCTGCACCTGCTGTTGGCTGCCATTTCAGACAGACAACAACATGAATTTAGGATATTGATAAATACAGTACATTACTAAAAAGGTGTTTTCCTTAAGATTTTGTGTTCTCTAGTTTATTGTAAGAATGCAGTACATAAGCATGCAAAATATGTGTTAATTTATTGTCTACGTTATTATTAAAGCTTCCAGTCAACAGTAGGCTGTTAGTAGTTAAGTTTTTGGGGAGCCAAAAGTTATACTTAGATTTTCAACTGCCCAAGGGTTGGCGCCCCAGCCTCCATATTGTTCAAGGGTCAGCTGTGTTTTCCAAAAGTTTGTGTCAATTTATATTTTAGCAGCAGGATATGAGTATTCCAGTTACTCTATATTTTTGCCAATACTTGGTCAAGTCTTTTATATTTTAACCATTCTGGTAAGTATGTAGTGATACCTAATTTTGGTCTAATTGGCATATCCTTTAATGAATAAGACTGAACACCTTTTCTTATGGTTATTGGATACTGATATCTTACTGTGTGAAGTACCTTTCCAAATCTTTCTTTAATTGTGTTGACTTTTTTTTTTTTTTTTTTTGAGAAGGAGTCTCGCTCTGTCACCCAGGCTGGAGTGCAGTGGCCAGATCTCAGCTCACTGCAAGCTCCGCCTCCCGAGTTTACGCCATTCTCCTGCCTCAGCCTCCCGAGTAGCTGGGACTACAGGCGCCCGCCACCTCGCCCGGCTAGTTTTTTGTATTTTTTTAGTAGAGACGGGGTTTCACTGTGTTAGCCAGGATGGTCTCGATCTCCTGACCTCGTGATCCGCCCGCCTCGGCCTCCCAAAGTGCTGGGATTACAGGCTTGAGCCACCGCGCCCGGCCGACTTTTTGTTTTTGAGACTGGATTATAAATAGTTCTTTCTGTATTTCAGAAATAAGCGTTTTGCACATATTTTCTCCCATTCTGCTTGGCCTTTTTTTACTCTTAGTGTTGCCATTTGATGACTAGAACTTACTAATTATTATTAATCAGTCTGCCTTTTCCTTATTTGGTGTTTTCTATGTTCGTGTGTGTGTGTGTGTGTGTGTATGTGTGTGTATAGTTGTTGTTGTTGTTGTTGTTGTTGTTGTTGGAGACAGAGTCTCACTGTGTCACCCAGGCTGAAGCACAGTGATGCAGTCACGGCTCACTGCAGCCTCAATTTCCCAGCCTCAAGTGATCCTCACACCTCAACCTCCTGAGTAGCTGGAACCACAAGCATACACCACCACACCCAGCTAATTTTTGAATGTTTTCTAGAGTTTGGGTCTCTCTGTGTTGCCAAGTCTGGTCCAACCCCCTGGGCTCAAGTTATCCTCCTGCCTCAGCCTCCCAAAGTGTTAGGATTACAAGCATGAGCCACCACGCCTGAATGAACAAATATTTTTCTATCTCACAACTATAAAGATTTTGAAGCTTTATTATTTGACTTAAACATTTCCATTAAACATCCTGGAATGTTTTGTTTGTTTGGCATTAAGTAATGATCAAGATTAATGTTTTGTTCCAAAAGTTCTCCAAACCCATGGGCCTGCTACAAATTATTTTAAAAACTGCTTCCTACAGCTCTACAAAGGTCACTTTAATCATAATCCAAGTGCCCTTAACTGTGTAGGTCTGTTTCCAGATGTCCTGCTTAGTTCCATTTATCTACTTGTTCATGCTTATGCTACTACCACACAGTCTTAATCACTGTAGCTTCATGATAGGTATCTAGTACAGTAATTTTCCAATTTTGTTTTCCTTCTTTAAGATTGCCATTTTACATTTTCATATAAATGTTTAATGTAGCTTGTTTTCCACAAATTATTCAGCTGAGATATGTAATTGGGATAACAATTATATATGTATCAGTTGTAGAGAAATTGACATTCAAATTGTATTAACTCTAAAACCCATAAATAGATCCATTAATTTGGATCTTTTGAAGTTTTTTCAGGCTAGGCACAGTGGCTCACGCCTGTAATCTCAGCACTCTGGGAGGCTGAGGCGGGCAGGTCACTTGGGGTTAAGAGTTCCAGACCAGCCTGGGCAACATGATGAAACCCCATCTCCACCAAAAAATACAAAAATTAGCCAGATGGGGTGACACGCACCTGTATGTAATCCCAGCTACTCAGGAGCCTGAGGCAGGAGAATCTCTTTAACCCAGGAAGTGGAGATTGCAGTGAGCAGAGATCATGCTGCTGCACTCCAGTGTGGGCGACAGAGCAAGACTGTGTCTCAAAATAAATAAATAAATAACATTTTTTCAATAATGCGTTGCAGCTTTTTGTACATATGGGATATTTTTTAATTAGATTTATTTTGTGTTTCTAGATGATTGTAAGTGGCATTGTGTCTCAAATTTCACTTTCTAATTATATTTAGTATATAGAACTAAAACTGATTTTTGTCTAACAATCTTGTACCTAACAACCTTGCTAAATTTTATTTATTTATTTTTTGAGACAGAGTCTCACTCTGTCACCCAGGCTGAAGTGCAGCGGCACGATCTCACCTCCCTGCAGCCTCCACCTCCCAGGTTCAAGTGATTCTCCTGCCTCAGCCCCTTGAGTAGCTGGGATACAGGTGCCTGCCGCCACACCCAGCTAATTTTTGTATTTGTAGTAGAGATGGGGTTTTGCCATGTTGGCCAGACTGGTCTGAACTTACGACCTCAAGTGTTCTGCCTGCCTCAGCCTCCCAAAGTGTTGGGATTACAGGCGTTAGCCACTGCACCTGGATTATTTTTTAATTCTAATGGTTTCTATGTATATTATGCATTTTTTCTTATTCGTATTGATTAGAATCTCCAATACAATATAGAAGTGGTGATAACAAGTATCCTTGTTAAATTTTATTCCCAATCTCAAAGAAAGCTTTCATCACTGAAAATCTTTATTTCATCATTGAAATTGTTTATTTAACTTGTGGCTGGTTGTGATGGCTCACACCTGTAATCCTAACACTTTGGGAGGCCGAGGTGGGAGGATTGTTTGAGGTCAGGACTTCAAAACCAGCCAAGGCAACCTAGCAAGACCCCATCTCTACAAAATAAATGAATTAGCCAGGCTTGGTGGTGCACAGCTGTGGTCTCAGCAAGTTGGGAGGCTGAGGCACAAGGATTCCTTGAGTCCAGGAGTTTGAGGCTACAGTGAGCTCTGATCACACCACTGTACTCCATTGTCTCAAAAAAAAAACTGTTATCGCTGGGCGTGGTTCCTCAAGACTGTAATCCCAGCACTTTGGGAAGCTGAGGTGGGTGGATCACCTGAGATCAGGAGTTCAAAACCAGCCTGGCCAACATAGTGAAAGCCTGTCTCTACTACAAATACAAAAATTAGCCGTCTGTGGTGATACGTGCCTGTAATCCAGCTACTCGGGAGGCTGAGGCAAAAGAATCACTTGAACCTGGGAGGCAGAGGTTGTAGTGAGCCAAGCTCACACCACTGCACTTGAGCCTGGGTGACAGAGCAAGACTCCCTCACACACACAAAAAATAAAACAAAAACAAAACAAAAACATTTTTATCTTGTTACTATTAAATATGATGTATGCTATAGGCTTTTTATAACATTCTTGTTGGAATGTACTTGACAGAACATAAAATTCGCCATTTGAAAATGCACAGACACTTAAGTAGTTTTTAGTCTATTTAGGTTGTGCAACCATTACCACTCTCTGATGCTAGAACATTTTCATCGCATCAGAAAATAAAATAAAACCATATTATTAGCAGTTAGCAATTCTCTGATGTCCCCTCTTCTGGCAACCACTAACCAACTTTCTGTCTCTGGATTTGTCTATTCTGGACACTTTATATAATTGGAATTATACAATATGTAGCCTTTTATGTTTTGCTCCTTTAATTTGGCATAATGTTCTCATGGCTTATACATATCGTAGTGTATAACAATACTTTGTAACTTCTCTCTCTCTCTCTCTCTCTCTCTCTTTTCTTTTTTTTTTTACAGACAAGGTCTTACTCTGTTTGCTCTGTTGCCCAGGCTGCCAGGGTATAGTGGCATAATCGTGATCACAGCTCACTGCAACTTAAATCTCCTGGACTCAAACAGTCCTCTTGCCTCAACCTCTCGAGTAGCTAGGACCACACGTGTGTGCCACCAAGCCTGGCTAATTTATTTTTTTGTATGGATGGGGGTCTCACTATGTTGCCCAGGCTGGGCTTGAACTCCTGGCCTCAAGTGATCCTCCCTCTTCATCCTCCCAAATTGCTGGGATTGCAAGAGTGAGCTGCTGTGCCTGGCCTTCATTTTTTTTTGTGACTGAATAATAGTGTGTGAATATGTCACATACTGTTTATTTGTTAATCAGCTAATGGACATTACATTCTGGGTCTTTTGGCTATGTTACAGCTGCTATGAACATTCTAATACAAGTCCGTGTGAACATAGTTTTGTGGTTTCTCTAGGGATTACAATTAACATCTTAATTTATAGCAGTCTACTTAGAATTAATGCAAACTTTAAAAAGTACAAAAACTTTGCCCCTGTTCCACTTCCCTTTATGCCTGTTCTTATTATTTATTATTGCCACAGATTAAATTTTTATATATTATGTTCTCATCAACCTAGATTTGTAGTTATTGCTTTATGCAGTTGTCTTTTGAATTATATTTTTAAAAAGAAAAGGAATTACAAGCCAAAAATGTCTTTATAGTGTCTTTTCCGCTTACCTATGTTTATACCTTTCTTGGCATTTATTTTTCCATAGGGAGTTGAGTTACTGTCCAGTGTTATTTTATTTCATCCCTAAGGACACCCTTCTGCATTTGTTGTAGGGCAGGAGTGCTAGCAGTGAACTCTCTCACTTTTTATTTTACTGAGAATATCTAGATTTATACCTCATTTTGAAGGATAGTTTTTTTCCAGATATATTAATTCTTGGTAGAATTTTTTTTCACCACTTTTGATTGCATAATGCTATTACCTGCTGGCCTTCGTCGTTTCGGATTAGAAATCAGCTGTTAATTTTATTGAAGATTCCTCGTAATCATGAGTTACTTCTTTGGGGCTTTTCAGTATTGTCCTCTCTTTAGCTTTGATGGTTTGATTATGATGTTCCTTAATATGAGTCTGTAGCAGGAAGAGCTGCAGACAAGAACCCCTCAGACACCGAGTTGTAGGAGAGGGCTTTATTCAGCTGGGAGCATCGGCGGGCTCACGTCTCCAAAAACCAAGCTCCACGAGTGAGCAATTCCTGTCCCTTTTAAGGGCTTACAACTCTAAGGGGGTCTGCATGAGAGGGTCATGATCGATTGAGCAAGCAGGGGGTACGTGACTAGTGGCTGCATGCACTGGTAATTGGGAGAGAACAGAACAGGACAGGGATTTTCACAGTGCTTTTCCATACAATGTCTGTAATCTATAGATAACATAACCGATTAGGTCAGGGATTGATCCTTAACTACCAGGCCCAGGGCACAGCGCCAGGCTGTCTGCCTGTGGATTTCATTTCTACCTTTTAGTTTTTACTTCTTTCTTTGGAGGCAGAAACTGGGCATAAGACAATATGAAGGGTGGTTTCCTCCCTTCGGTCCATTTGAATTTATCCTGATTGGAGTTCATTGAGCTTCAAATTATGGAAGGTTTAGACCATTATTTCTCGAAATACTTCTTTTTTTTTAATTTTTTAATTATTATTATTTTTTTTTTTTTGAGATGGAGTCTTACTCTGTCGCCCAGGCTGGAGTGCAGTGGTGTGATCTCGGCTCACTGCAAGTTCCGCCTCCCGGGTTCACACCATTCTCCTGCCTCAGCCTCCTGAGTAGCTGGGACTACAGGTGCCCGCCACCACACCCAGCTGCTTTCTTTGTATTTTTAGTAGAGACAGGGTTTCACCATGGTCTCGATCTCCTGACCTCGGGATCCACCTGCCTCGGCCTCCCAAAGTGCTGGGATTACAGACGTGAGCCACCGCGCCTAGCTGAAATATTTCTTACCCGCTCTCTCCTCTTTCTCCCACTACTCCCCACCACCTTCTGGCACTTCCATTGTTCATATATTGATATGTTTAATGATGTTTCTGAAGATTTATTCATTTTTCCTTTATTCCTTTTTTTTTCTGTTCCAGAGTATTTCAACGCACATATCCTCAAGTTTGCTGATTCTTTCATTTCCTGCTCGTACCTGCTGTTGAGCCCCTCTAGAGAATTTTTTATCTCAGTTATTAGACTTCAACTCCAGAATTTCTATTTTGCCTTTTGAATAACTTAATCTGTTGATATTCTGAATTCGGTGTGCCATTGTTCCCATGCTTTCATTTAATTCTTTAGACATGGCTTCCTTTAGCTCATTGAACATATTTAAAATATATGATTGGCCTGACACAGTGGCTCACGCCTGTAATCACAGCACTTTGGGAGGCCAATGCAAGCGGATCACCTGAGGTCAGGCGTTTGAGACACACCTGGCTGACAACCCTGTCTCTACTAAAAACACACAGAAAATTAGCCGGGTGTGTTGGTGGGCACCTGTAATCCCAGCTACTTGAGAGCTTGAGGCAGGAGAATAACTTGAACCCAGGAAGTGGAGGTTGCAGTGAGCCGAGGTCATACCACTGCACTCCACCCTGGGCAACAGAGTGAGACTGTCTCAAAAAAAAAAAAAGAAAAAAAAAGATGATTTAACATTTTGTCCAGAAAGTTAATTGTCTGGTCTTCCTCAGGCACAGTTTCCATTTTTTTCCTTTATGTCTGCCATACTGTCTCATTTCTTTAGCCTGTAAGTTTTCGTTGTTGAAAATTGGACATTTTGGCTGGGCATGGTGACTCACACCTGTAATCCTAGCACTTTGGGAAGCCGAGGCAGGAGGATCACTTGAGGCCAGGAGCTCGAGACCAGCCTGTCCAACATGGTGAAACCCTGTCTCTACTAAAAATACAAAATTAGCTGGGTGTGGTGGTGCACAGCTCCTCAAGAGGCTTAACCACAAGAAGTGTCTGAACCCGGGAGGTGGAGGTTGCAGTTAAAAGAGATCACACCACTGCATTCCAGCCTGGGTGACAGGGTGAGACTCTGTCTCAAAAATAATAATAATAATGAAAATTGGACATTTTAAATGTTATAAATTAGCAGTTATGGAAATCAGATAACTACTTTTTAAATGACTTGTAGTGTTCGGCTTATTGTAGTTGTTTGTTTTTTAGTGAGTTTTCTGAACTAATTCTATGAAGTCTCTATTTTTTGTTACGTGTAGCCACTGAAGTCTGTTACGTTAGCTGGGTAATCAGCTAATAATTGGAAAGAGATTTTCGTTAATGCCTGGAAGCAAAAATTCTTTCCGTCTTTGCTTTGGGTTCTGTATTGGTTTACAATTCTGCCTTAACACTTTGTTTTGTTTTGTTTTGTTTTGTTTTTTGCTTCCACATAGCCTTAATGTCAGCAGCAGGTGAGAGCTTAGCTCCTTCTCAGATCTTTCCTGAGTATGTGTGCAGCCTTGAACATGCACACGGCCTTCTAGGTTCCCAGGAATGTCAACATTTCATGCCTCAGCCTTTCCTCTCAAACTTTTTGGTTTACCTGTTGTTTGCCCCAACTGTTTTAATAGCTTCATGCCATATACAAAGACAGTATTCTGTAAATTTTTTTAACAAATGCCCCCAGGGAAGCAGCTTTAGCATAAGGCTAGTTTTAAGTTAGGGAAAATAAAGACAAGCCTTTTAAACCTGTCTTCCAGGGAGGTACCAAACAGGACAGAACAAATAATTTCCATTCTTTGCAAGTTAGTTCATTCTGCTGCTTCTAGTACTAGTAATACGGGTCGTGATGTTCACAGGTTGTGGTCACCCAGGAACAGGGGGTTAGACTAGAGTAAATTAATGTGCCATAAAGTTACTGTTCTGATCAAAAATCAGATGTCTGTCTTTCTGTCTGTCTTTTGTTCTTTCTTTCTTTTCTCTCTTTCTTTCTCTTTTTGATATGAGGTCTCACTCTGTTGCCAAGGCTGGAGTGCTGTGGTGCCACTATAGCTCACTGCAGCCTTGAACTCCCAGGCTCAAGCAATCCTGCCACCTCAGTCTCCCAAGTAGCTGGGACTACAGGCATGTGACACCAGGCCTGGCTCATTTTATAATTTTTTTCTAGAGATGAGGTCTCCCTACATTACCTAGGCTGGTCTCCAACTGTTGGGCTCAAGCAGTCCTCCCATCTCAGCCTCCCGAAGTGTTGGGATTACAGGCATGAGCCACTATACCAGGCTCTAGCTGGTTTTCTTAAATATATCTTACTCATGGTGCTGCAAGCCTTTTGTTAATTTCTGGAGTTCAGAAAAAGTCGATTATATAGTTTTGGCTTTTTGTTGTTGTTGTTGCTTTTATGGAGGGGTGTAATTTGGAGTTTCTTACTCTTCTGATTTTGTCCACATCAGTATGGGTTTTTTTTTTTTTTTTTTTTTTTGAGGCAGAGTCTCGCTCTCCCCCAGGCTGGAGTGCAGTGCCTTGATCTCAGCTCACTGCAAGCTCCGCCTCCCGGGTTCGTGCCATTCTCCTGCCTCAGCCTCCCAAGTAACTAGGACTGCAGGCATCCGCTGCCACACCCAGCTAATTTTCTGTATTTTTAGTAGAGATGGGGTTTCACCACGTTAGCCAGGATGGTCTCGATCTCCTGACCTCGTGATCCGCCTGCCTCGACCTCCCAAAGTTCTGGGGCTACAGCAGTCTAGATTTTTTAAAAATCAAGTTAAGAAGTTTTCTTTCTAGTTTTGCTAAAAATTTTTTATTTATTGCAAAAGAATATTGTTAAGTGTTATCAAATATTTATTTTTGCATCTATTAAGATGATTGTGTGATTTTTCACCTTTATTTTGTTAATGAGATAAAGTATACGGATTGATTTTCTGGTATTAAATCACTTTGTTTTTCTGGAATGAGCCCTCTTTGGTCCTATGAAATATTATTCTTTATTATTTGATTTGATTTGCTATATTTTTAGGATTTTTGCTTTTATGTTTATGAGAGAGATTCACCTGTGATTTTCTTTTCTTATAATATTTTTGTCAGGTGTGGTGTCAGTTACATGCTGGACTTATAAAATATGAATTTTTAATCGTTTTTATTTGAAAATAAATAAAATTATAGATTGATGGGAAGTTTCCAAGACAGTACAGAGTTCCTCTGTACCTGTCACCCAGTTTTTCCTGATGGTTACGTCTTATGTAACTATAGTGCAATATCAAAACCAGGAGATTGACTTTGGTACATTGGCTGTTTATAGATGTATGTCATTTCATCACCTATAGATTTATTAACCACTTCTCCAACAAGATTTAGAAGTATTTCATTGCCACAAAAATGTCACTCATACTTCTCCTTTATAATCACACCTGTTGATGAAAAAAGCCAAGCTCTGTAAAATATTTAAAGAGGTTTATTCTGAGCCAAATGTTAGCAGCCATGGCCCATGACACAACCTCAGGAGGTTCCCAGGTGTGCCCAAGGTAGTTGAGTTACAGCTTGGCTTTATATATTTTAGGGAGACAAAAGTTACAGGCAAAGGCATAAATCAATACATATAAGGTATACATTGTTTAGCTCAGAATGTCAGGACATTTCAAAGTAGGGGCTTCCAAGTCAAAGATTTCCTGATTGGGAATTGATTGAAAGCATTAAGCTTTGTCTGGAGAATTGAAGTCAATATAAAGAAATGCTTGAGTTAAGATAAGGGGCCTTGTAGAAGCCAGGGTTCTTGTTATGCAGATGAAGCCTCTAAGTAACAGGCTTCAGAGAGAATAGATGGCAAATGTCTCTCTCTTTTTTTGCGGGGGAGGGGGACATGGTCTCATTCTGTCACCTAGGCTGGAGTGGAGTGCAGTGATGTGGGCTACTGTCTCTTATCAGACCTTAAAAGGTATCATATTTTCCAAAAATATATCTGGAAAAGACCTAGTAAGGGAAGGAGATTCTCTGCAGAATACAAATTTTCCCCACAAGAGATCGCTTTGTAGGGCCACTCCAAAATGTGTCAAATAAATGTATTTGCAGACAAAATACTTGGATTTCCTTTAAGGACTGTTACCTGTCTTGTGATGCTATACCACAGGTTGGAATTTGGTATCCTATTGCTACAAAGAATCTGTTTTGTCAGTCTTATGATCTCTATTTTAATGTTAATTTTTGGTCAGTTGTGCCTAAACTCCAAAGGGAGGAGGGTATAATGAGGCATATCTAACCTCCCTTCCCATCATGGCCTGACCTAGTTTTTCGGGTTTTCTTTGGGATCAGTTGGACCTCAGTGGAGGTCCATAAATTTGCTTTGGGGGGCTTCAGATTTTATTTTTGGTTTACACACCCATTATCCACTCACCCTCCTTAACCTCTGACAACCAATTCTCTAGAGTTTTGCCATTTTGAGGATCTAATGACATTGAGGATCTAATGTCATTTTGAGGATCTTAATGGAATAATATGTGACCTTTTGAAATTGACTTTTATAGGTAGCATAATGCCCTTGAGATTCATCCAAATGTTTGAGTGTATCAGTAGATTTCTTTTTATTGCTGAATATTCCATTGTATGCCTGTACTACAGTTCATGTAATTATTTCTCCATTTAAGAATATTTTCATTGCTTCCAGGTTGGTTTTTTTTTTCTTTTTTTCTTTTTTGAGACAGAATCTTGCTCTGTCACCCAGGCTGGAGTGCAGTGGCACGATTTTCTCAGCTCACTGCAACCTCTGCCTCCCAGGTTCAAGCAGTTCTCCTGCCTCAGCCTCCTGAGTAGCTGGGACTACAGGCTCACGTTATCATGCCCAGCTCATTTTTCTATTTTTAGTAGAGATGGGTGTTGTGTATAAAGTTTCGGAGCTGCAAAAGGAATAACATTCGAATAGAAAATTTTCTTTTTAATTCTTAGCAAGGCAAGTTACTTATATAGAAGGGTGCACCCTTACAGATGGAGCAATGGTGGTGAGCGCCCACTTGGACAATGGAGGGGAAGGGGTTCTTATCCCTGGGCCTTGCTGTTGTGTCATTCCCCTATTGGCTAGGGTTAGACTGCACAGGCTAAACTAATTCTGTTTGGCTAATTTAAAGAGAACGACAGGGCGAGTGCTTTGGGGTGAGTGCTTTGGCGGGAGCCAGGGCAGAGCAGGTGGCAGGTAATATGAATGAGTTAGGGTGGAGCAGGTGATCAGAATGAGTTAGGGAGGAGTAGATAATCAGAATGAGTCAGGGTGGAGTAGGTAATCGAAAAAGGTTGCTTTATGAGGAAGTTAAGTTTAAAAGTAGAAGGCAAAGAATTGAACATACTGACATACTCTTTGAAAAGAAATTTACAACTCATATCTGACACAGGGTTTCGCCATGTTGGCCAGGCTGGTCTCAAACTCCTGGCCTCAAATGATCTGCCCACCTTGGCCTCCCAAAGTGCTGGGATTGTAAGTATGAACTACCATGCCCGGCATGTTTCCAGTTTTTATTAATTACAAGTAAAACTGCTGTAAACAAATTTCTTGTTTGAAGAGTTTATTTCTCTTGGGTATTGTGGAGTTACTGGGTCATATGGTAGCTCTATGTTTAACATCCTAAGGAACTGCCAAGCTTTTTCAAAGGGGCTGTACCATTTTACATTTTTACTAACAATATGTGAGAGATTCAGTTTCTTTGCATTCTCACCCATGTTTGGCATCATTATTTTTTATTTTAGTTATTCTAACGGGCATGTAGTGATATCACTTTGTTTTATTTTCCATTTCCCTAATGACTGACCACATTGAATATCTTTCATGGCTTATTTGCCATCTATATATTCTCTTGAAAGAAATGTTCATGTCTTTTGCCCATTTTCTAATTGGGTTGTTTACTTTTTTGATGTTAAAGTTTGCGAATTCCTTAAATATTCTAGATGTGGGTCATTTATCAGATTTTTGATGTACAAGTATTTTCTCCTAGTTATTTGTAACTTGCATTTTTATCTTCTTAACAGGACGTTTGGCAGAACAAGTTTTTAATTATGATAAAGTCCACTTTAGTATTTTTTTCTTCTATAGAATGTGCCTTTAGGTCATACCTAAGATCTTTTTGTAACCATGCCATAAGTCCCAAAGAGTTTCTCCTGTGTTTTCTTCTAAAGATTTAGTAAGTTCTTTATCTTACATAAACTATATGATCCACTTTGGCTTATATTTCTCTAAGATATGAGGTTTAGGTCAAGGCTTTGGGGTTTTTTATTTCTGGTTTGTTTTTGCCTATCAATAATCCAACTATTTCATCACCATTTGTTTAAAAGACTATCTCTGTTTGTTTTTTGTTTTTATTCCCTGGAAAAGTTGCATAAGATTGAGGTTATTTCTTCCATAAATACTTAGAGGCAATCACTGGTAACACCATCTGTGCTTTCTTGGAGGGTTGATTTTTAATTGGGTTCTCGTTTATTTAATACTTACATGATCATTCAGATTTTATATTTCTTCCTGAGTCAGTTTAGCTTAGGTTGTGTTTTTCCCAGAAAGTTATCAGTTTAAATTATGAAATTAATTAGTATAAAGTTGATCACAGTGTCTTCTTATTTTAATTTAATGTTTATAGCAGTGATGTCCAATAGAACTTTCTGTGATATGGAAATGTTCTGTATCTGTGCTGTCTGCTATGGTATTGATACTGTTGGGCTGGGGGAGATCCCTGAATGCCAGTGGGACCTCAACCCCAGCTGGCGTCCACGCCCTTGACACTGTTGCAAGAATGAATTAAGGATACGTCAGAAAATAGCGAAAATAGGGAGATTTATCGCAAAGGGGAAAGTATATACTCAAGAAAGGGGAGTGCGAGCATCCTCAAGAGAGAGTCGCACATAGGATGTGGGGTTTCTGTCTTTATGGGTTTCTTTAACCGAGGGGTAGAATATTCATGAAGATTCCTGGAAAAGGGCAGAGATTTCTTAGAACTCTAGTGTCACCCAGTTTTTTTGTTTTTTTCTGGTTTTTTTTGTTTTTGTTTTTTTGTTTGTTTGTTTGTTTTGTTTTTTTTTTTTTGGGGGACGGAGTCTGGCTCTGTCGCCCAAGCTGGAGTGCGGTGGCCGGATATCAGCTCACTGCAAGCTCCGCCTCCCAGGTTCACGCCATTCTCCTGCCTCTGCCTCCCAAGTAGCTGGGACTACAGGCGCCCGCCTCGTCGCCCGGCTAGTTTTTTGTATTCTTTAGTAGAGACGGGGTTTCACCGTATTAGCCAGGATGGTCTCGATCTCCTGACCTTGTGATCCGCCCGTCTCGGCCTCCCAAAGTGCTGGGATTACAGGCTTGAGCCACTGCGCCCGGCCTTTTTCTGTTTTTTTGAGACGGAGTTTCACTCTTATTGCCCAGGTTTGAGTGAAGTGGCACGATCTCGGCTCACTGCAGCCTCTGCCTCCCGGGTTCAAGTGATTCTCCTGTCTCAGCCTCATGAATAGCTGGGATTACAGGCGCGTGCCACCATGCCCAGCTAATTTTTTGTATTTTTAGTAGAGACAGGGTTTCACCATGTTGGCCAGGCTGGTCTCAAACTCCTGACCTCAGATGATCCGCCTTCTTCGGCTCCCCAAAGTGCTGGGATTACAGACGTGAGCTGCTGTGCCCAGCCTGTCACCCAGTTTTACACCAAGTATGGATGTTCCTGAAACTGTCATGATACTGGTAGCTGTGTGATTTTTGTATGTTAATGAGCATATAATGAGGTTCTAGGTGAAACCTAGGTCAAATCCAGTGCCATGTTGGGACCAGTTGGTCTCAGCCAGCTTGGTCTACTCCTGGGTTTTCAGGGTCTTATCAGTCCCTAGCTGCAGCTATTTCAATAGATTTCTTTTGCTAGTCATGTGAAACTGCTGCCTGAAATTTTCTATTCTACGATCACCTTGTATTATTCCTTTCTCAGCGACCACCTTGTGTTATTCCTGTCTCAGTATGCGGCTCTTGAGCACGTGAAATTTGACTAGTATGACTGAGAGACTAGATTTTAAATTGTGTTGCCCTGTAAATACTTTAAATTTTACTTTAAATAGCTTCAACTGACTAACAGCTACCATATTAGCACACGCCTATAGGCTGTGTAATGATGTTCTCCTTTTCATTCCTAATATTGGGTATTTGTATATATATATATATATATATATATTTTTTTTTTTTTTTTTTTTGAGACGGAGTCTCGCTCTGTCGCCCAGGCTGGAGTGCGGTGGCCGGATCTCAGCTCACTGCAAACTCCGCCTCCCAGGTTTACGCCATTCTCCTGCCTCCGCCTCCCAAGTAGCTGGGACTACAGGCGCCCGCCTCGTCGCCCGGCTAGTGTTTTGTATTCTTTAGTAGAGACGGGGTTTCACGGTGTTAGCCAGGATGGTCTCGATCTCCTGACCTTGTGATCCGCCCGTCTCGGCCTCCCAAAGTGCTGGGATTACAGGCTTGAGCCACCGTGCCCGGCCTATTTGTATATTCTTATATTCTCTCTCTCTCTCTCCTTTTCAGGCCATTAAGTTACTAATCTTTTCAAAGAACCATGTTTTGCCTTTTTTGAGTCTTGTATATTGTATGCTTGTTTTCTTTGTTACTGATTTCAGCTGTTTTATTTTTTCTTTCATTTTACTTTCTTTGAGTTTAATTTGCAATTTTTGTCTCTCCTCTAAAGATGGAGAATTACTATACTGATATTTAGTCTTTCTTGTAATATAGGTATTAAAGGCTATAAATGTCCCTCTAGGATCAGTATTAGCTGAAAAGCCAGTTTTAATAATTTGTGTTCTCATTTCCCATTTACTTAAAAAATAATTCTAATTCTCCTTGTGATTGTTTTCTTGACCCATTGACTCTTTATGAGTCTGTTTCTTAATTTACAAACACATGAGAATGTTCTAGTTATCTTTCTGTTATTAATTTCCAGCTTGTTTTGTAATAGAACACACTCTGATTTCAGTCCTTTGAATTGTGTTGACACTCGCTTTATGGACTACTGTATAGTCAGCTGTTTGAAATATTTGATGTACTCCTGAAAGAATTCTGTATCTGTGGGTTCAGAATTATATATATGCCAATTAATTAAAGTCTGTTAACTATGTTTTTAAATCCTTTGATTATTATTAGTTTGGGGTTGCTTGTTTGACTAGCTACAGCAAGAAATGTTAAAAACCTGTTGAGATCATATATCTGTCAGTTTTTTCTTGCTCAGTCAGATTTTGCTTTATGTATTTTAAGGCTATTAGTATATTTGAATTTCAAATTTTTATATCTTTCATGAATCAAAGCTTTTACCATATAAAGTGTTGCAGTTTATTTCTAGTAACTTTTCTACTTTGGGTTTTTTTGTTGTTGTTTAATATTAATATAACTAATCGAGCTTTCTTTTGGTTTTTGTTTGCATGTTATATATTTTTCCATCTTGTTACATTTTGTTTCTTATACATTAAGTGTGCCTGCTATTGTGAAAATTAAAAAACTCTAGCGTGACAGTATTCAAATTTTATTTAAAGCATTCATTCCATTGTTATGTAATAAAACTACCTTAGATCTGCCATATTACTGTTTGGGTTTTTTATTTTTTTGCTTTTGTACCTCTTGTCTATGTACTTTTTCTCTCTCATATCTTGACCTCTGTAGGACTGTTTTTTTTTTTTTTTGAGTTGGAGTCTCACTCTGTCACCCAGGCTGAAGTGCAGTGGTGTGATCTCAGCTCACTGCAACCTCCACCTCCCAGGTTCAAGCATTTCTTCTGCCTCAGTCTTTTGAGTAGCTGAGACCACAGGCATGCGCCACCTAAAAATTAGCCCAGCTAATTTTTGTATTTTTAGTAGAGATGGGGTTTCACCATGTTGGCCAGGCTGGTCTTCAACTCCTGACCTCAGGTGATCCACCCGCCTCGGCGCCCAAAGTGTTGGGATTAGAGATGTGAGCCAGCATGCCTGGCCCAGGTCTAATTTTTAATATTCCATTTGTACTTCATGTTCTAAGTTTTTTTTCTCACTTAAGTCTTTTGTATTGATTATTATACTCCATGTCCCCTTTTTAACAGCTTTATTATTGATATACCAATGACATAAAAATAAACTAGACATATTTAAAGTGTACCATTTCATGCTTTTTGACATACAGATATACCTGTGAACCCACTGTCAGAATCAAGATATTGAACATGTAGATTTCTCTGACAGGTGTCTTTACAACCCTTTGTAATTTATCATTCTCAATCCTTCACCTATCTTTAGGCAACCACTGATCTGCTTTCTATTATCATGGATTAGTTTGCTTGCTCTGCATATTATATATAATCATACAGCGTAAATTCTATTTTGTCTGACTTCTTTCACTAGGCATAAGTCCAAAATTTATCCATGTTTATTCGTGTTATCAGTGACTTGCCTTTTTTGTGCTAAGTAATATTCTATTGTATGAGTATATTAAAGTTTTTTAATTCATTCACTATTTGATGGACATTTGAGTTGTTTCTAGTTTTTTAACCATCATTAATAAATCTGCTATGAAGATTCAGGTGCAAGTCAAGTCTTTGTGTGGACATATGCTTTCATTTTTCTTGAGTAAATGCCTTGTGGGATAATGACTAGAACGTATGATAGGTATAGTTTAACTGTTTAAGAAGCTGCCAAACTATTTTCTAGAGTAGCTGTTGATTTTTACATTTCCACCAGCAGTGTGTGAGAGTTGCAATTGCTCCACATCCTGGCCTACACTTTTTATCTTCACCCTCTTTAATTTTAGCCATTCTAGTGGATGTGTAGGAGTACCTCATTGTGATTCTGATTTTCAGCTCCCCAATGATTAATAATGCTGAGCATCTTTTCATGTGTTTTCCATTTGAATATCATGGTTTATGAAGTGTCCATTCAACCCTGTTGTCCAGTTTGTCTTATTGCTCAGTTTAATAGTTCGTTATGTAATTCAGATACAAGTGCTGTGTTCCTGTATGTTTTGCAGATTTATTCTGCCATCATTTGGCCTGCTTTTTATTTTAGTAAAAGTATCTTTTGAAGAGTATAAAGTTTTTAATTCATATGTTCAATTTTTTTTTTCTTTTATACTTCTTTTTATATGTCACATTTAGGAAATCTTTGCCAAACTCGAAGTCACTAGGATTTTCTTCTGTTTCTTTCTAGAAGTTTTTTTTTGTTTGTTTGCTTGCTTGTTTTTAGACAGAGTCTCACTCTGTCACCCAGGCTGGAGTGCAGTGGCATGCAGTGCACTGCAACCTCTGCCCCCAGGGTTCAAGCAATTCTCCTGCCTCAGCCTCCCAAGTATCTGGGACTACAGGCGCGTACCCCATGCCCAGCTAGTGTTTTGTATGTTTTAGTAGAGACAGGGTTTCCCTGCATTAGCTAGGGTGGTCTCCATCTCCTCACCTCGTGATCCACCCACCTTGGCCTCCCAAAGTGCTGGGATTACAGGCGTGAGCCACTGCACCCGGCCTCTAGAAGTTTTATAGTTTTATATTTAGGTTTCTGATCTATTTTAAGTTACCTTTTTTGCAAATAGGGTGAGGTAAGGGTCAAAGTTTATAGTTTTTTCTTTTTGAGACAGGGTCTCACTTGGTCACTGAGGCTGGAGTGCAGTGGCACGATCTTGCTTCACTGCAGTCTCTGCCTCCTGGTTCAAATGATCCTCCTGCCTCAAGTAATCTTCCCACCTCAGCCTCTTGAGTAGCTGGGACTACAGGCGCACGGCACCATGCCTAGCTAACATATTTTAAATACAGACAGGGTTTTGCCATGTTACTTAGGGTGGTTTCGAACCCCCTAGACTCAAGTGATCCACCCACCTTGGCCTCCTAACTTCCTTGATAGGCCTGAGCCACCACACCTGGCCATTTTATCTTATTTTTGATCTTGGAAAGCATTCAGTCTTTTACCACCAATTGTGTTAGGTGCAGGCCTTTAACAGATGCTCTTATCTAGGTGAGGAAAGTTACTTCTATTTCTAGTCTGCTGAGAGTTTTTATCATGAATAGATCTTCTTTTCTGCATGTAATAGCGTGATTATGTGGTCTTTTCCTTTTATCTGTTAATATAGTGAATTCTACTGGTTGATTTTAAAATCCTAAACCAGACTTGAATTCCTGGAATAAACTTCATTTGGTCATTATGTATTAGCCTTCTTACATATTGTGGAGTTAGTCTGCAAATTTTCTTTTCAGTTTATGTCTATGTTCATATTGGTCTATAATTTAGTTTTACTTTAATATTTTTGTCTATTTTTTATGTCCAGTGACAGTGATATTGACCTTATAGAACACACTGGGAAATGTTCCTTCCTCTGTGTAGAAGTTCATCTATTTCTTCTTATGGGTTCTTTGATGGTTTGTGTATTTTAAGAGGTCTGACCATTTCATCTAACCTGTTGAGTGTACTGGCATGAATTGTTTCTAATAGTTCCTTATTTTAACATCTATAGAATTTATAGTGATGTCTCCTCTCTTATTTCTGATATTAGTAATTTGTTTCTTCTCTGTTTTAGTCTCTCTTGAGCTACATCAGCTTTTGGTTTTGTTGATTTTTCTGTTTTTTCAGTTTTGTGTGTCATTGATTTCTGCTCTTATATACCTGTCTTCTACTTTGTTTGTTTGTTTTTTTTGTTTTTGTTTTTGTTTTTTCTGAGACGGAGTTTCACTCTTGTTGCCCAGGCTGGAGTGCAATGGCGTGATCTCGGCTCACTGCAACCTCCACCTCCCGGGTTCAAGCGATTCTCCTGCCTCAAGTAGCTGGGATTACAGGCATGCGCCACCATGCCTAGCAAATTTTGTATTTTTAGTATAGATGGGGGTTTCTCCATGTTGGTCAGGCTGGTCTCGAACTCCCAACCTTAGATGATCCACCCACCTTGGCCTCCCAAAGTGCCAGGATTATAGGCATGAGCCATCTCGCCTGGCCTTGGTCTTCCTTTTCTAATTTCTTAAAGTGGAAGATTAGGTTGATTTGAGAACTTCCTTCTTTTTCTAAGTGTTAATGCTTTAAATTTCCTCTGAGCATTGGTTTATTTAAATATAGTTTATGGCCAGGCACGGTGGCTCATGCATGTAATCCCAGCACTTTGGGAGGCCGAGGCAGGCAGATCACCTGAGATCAGGAGTTTGAGACCAGCCTGGCCAACTTAGCGAAACCCTGTCTCTACTTGAAATACAAAAATTTGCCAGGCATGGGGGCACACACCTGTAATCTCAGCTACTTGAGAGGCTGAGCAGGAGAATTGCTTGAACCCGGGAGGCGGAGGTTGCAGTCAGCCACGATCACACCACTTCACTCCAGCCTGGGTGACAAAATGAGACTCGATCTCAAAAAAAGGAAGTAGTTTATTTTTTTTATATTTATTTGTATTATGTATATTATATTTTAGCTTTAGCCCACAAATTTTAGTATCATATTTTCATTTTTATTCAAATTAAAACATATCCTAGTTTCCCTTGTGATTGGTTCTTTAGGTCATGTTTTGTTTTTTAACAGAAGGTATTTTACAGAAATCTTTCTCGTACAACCTCCTGTTTGCATATGGTTTTTAGGCTTTTTATTATTATTTAGGTGTTACTATCACAGGAAAGAGGTCCAGATCCTAGACCCCAAGAGAGTGTTCTTGGATCTCACACAAGAAGGAATTCAGAGTGAGTCCACAGTGCCAAGCAAAGGCAAGTTTATTAAGAAAGTGAAGGAAGGCCGGGCGCGGTGGCTCAAGCCTGTAATCCCAGCACTTTGGGAGGCTGAGACGGGCGGATCATGAGGTCAGGAGAACGAGACCATCCTGGCTAACACGGTGAAACCCCGTCTCTACTAAAAATACGAAAAAACTAGCCGGGCGAGGTGGCGGGCGCCTGTAGTCCCAGCTACTCCGGAGGCTGAGGCAGGAGAATGGCGTAAACCCGGGAGGCAGAGCTTGCAGTGAGCTGAGATCCGGCCACTGCACTCTAGCCCGGGCAACAGAGCAAGACTCCATCTCAAAAAAAAAAAAAAAAGAAAGAAAGAAAGTGAAGGAATAAAAGAATGGCTAATCCATAGACTGAGCAACCCTAAGGGCTGCTGATTGCCCATTTTTATGGTTATTTCTTGATGATATGCTAAACAAGGGGTGGATTATTCATGCCTCCCCCTTTTAGACCAACTAGGGTAACTTAACGATGTTACTGTAGCAGGACGAGCCATAGACAAAACTCCTCAGACACCGAGTTAAAGAAGGAAGGGGTTTATTCAGCCAGGGGCATTGGCAAGACTCCTGTCTCAAGTGCCGAGCTCCCCGAGTGAGCAATTCCTGTCCCTTTTAAGGGCTCACAACTCTAAGGGGGTGCATGTCAGAGGGTCGTGATTGATTGAGCAAGCAGGGGGTACGTGACTGGGGGCTGCATGCACCGGTAATTAGATCAGAACAAAACAAGATAGGGATTTTCACAGTGCATTTCTGTACAGTGTCTGTAACCTATAGATAACAGAACCAATTAGGTCAGGGGTCGATCTTTAACTACCAGGCCCAGGGTGCGGCACCGGGCTGTCTGCCTGTGGATTTCATTTCTGCCTTTTAGTTTTTACTTCTTCTTTCTTTGGAGGCAGAAATTGGGCATAAGATGATATGAGGGGTGGTCTCCTTCCTTATTCCCCCCTTTTGAGACTCTCACTCATTTTATTAATGGGAGTTCTCACTTTGATTTTCACTACCCATGTCTTCTTGCAAGACAGATCGATAGTGATTTATATAGTATACTTGTGCTGAAGCATTTTGGTGAACTAAGGTAGTGGTGAAGCTTTTTATCATTTGAAGAAGTACAGGTATCAAACAAGGGAGCAGTAGGCAGGTTCCTATTATTATTATTATAACTCCTATTATTAGAGTTTTAAATCCTCATAACGCTGGGAACCATTTTCCAAACATGGCCCCAGGATCAAATCCATGCCACACTTGCACGGGCACATGTGCCAGTTTTGTCGTATCTCTAACTATGTCTTCAACTACTTGCCCTTGATCATCTATTTGTAGACAGCAATTAGTAAGGTTAAATTTCCCACAGACCCCTCCTTCAGCTGCTAGCAAGTGGTCGAGAGCCAATCTATTTTGATAGATAGCATTTCTCATCTGAGTTTCTTGCCGGGCCAGAATAGTCAAGGCTGTGCTGTTTTTTTTAGTGATTATTTCTAAGGCAGCTTGTAACCATATGAATTGGTTGATCATGTAAATGGGGGTCCGGTATCCCCGCGAGCCATCTTGTGCCCAAGTAACAGGCCCATAATATGGTATGATTCTCTCGGGGGGCCATTCATCATCTTTCCAATTTCCTATAGCTATGCTTCTCTTTTCACGGGAAGCATAGACAGGGAAGACCAGGAGTTCGCCTGTTTTTATAGGCAGTAAGAAGAAAGATGGTTTAATAGTGCCAATAACACAACTACCTGCCCACTGGTCAGGCAATTTGGCATAAACTCTATGCCCACATACCCAGTATAATCCAGTGGGGACTGTCCAGTCCTGATGGGACTCTGGGTGGGTCCACACGGTTTGCAACTTTGGGAATTTGCTAAATGGATTCCTCTCTGTTTGATTTGAACTCCACCAAGTGACAGCTTCTGTGGTAGCATTCTACAGTTTCTGTCCCAGACAACTAAGTCGTCCTACGGGGTGAGTGAATTCTTTTCCTTCTCTAGCTATGCAATATTGTCCAATAATTGAGGCTTTTAGGACTCAGAAATTATCGGGGTGATTCTTTTGAGCTGGGAATTCATCAGGATCTGGGTCTATAGGTACTAATTCTCAGACTTCCTATGGCCATTGATCTTTTATTACAGTTCCTCCACGTACATAACATGAAGTGACATTGAGAGACTGCGCTACATCCTTGGCTAATTGGAAAAACAAATTTCTTGTTTTTCCTGGAATTTCTGGTACTGGTACATTTAGTTCATCATAGAAAGTTTGAAACACTGGTTCAGGAAAGGGTTCATAAAGTTCTCCTCGAACCAAGATATTTACTGGAGGATCCAGTCTGGCCCCATCGATTCCTAAGGTCACAAGCTCCCCTTTTTTCCAGTGAGGATCAAGGGGATTGGTTATTACTAGCTCTAAGGGGTTACATTGTCCTTTAGTACAAGAAAAGCCATTTTTTCCTCACTGAAGGTGGCCTGGATCCTTTCCATTTTTTATCCAAGTGGCCCAAATGACACACGACCAGTATCCACATTTATTTCCACACAGTCCTAATTCATGACAAAAGTACTTATTTTCAGTCTTTTTCCCAACGAAAAGAGCCATATCCCCTTCCTAACTTATTGCTGTTATTGACGGCACAGGCATCAAATTTCAAGATTATGCGTTTGGGCACCCCTTTTTCTTCTGGCTAATACTTTACTTGTATCATTTATGAGTCCCCACCAGTCTTCAGTCCTTAATCTTACTTCAAAAACTGTGGACATGGGAGGCTCAGAGGGGTCATAACACACATCTGGTCGGTCATTTCCTGGGCTACATACCTTGTACTGAGTGTCATTATGTAAACATGTTCCTTTTAAAGTTCCTAGGCATTCATAGTAACTATAGAACAGAAAGATTGTTTTAACTTGTTGCCCTACCTCAGTAACCTGATGTATACACTGAGAGCAGTCTTCCATGTGGGGAAAATCAGTGGAAGTTTTTACTATACAAGTCCAAATTATAAGGAAAATGAGTCCCACGATGATTCTTCCTATGCTTTGGCCATGCGAGACCAGTCAGCTTCCGGGTGTGACTGGAGCGGGGCTTGTCGTCCTCCTCAGAGTCACTTTGCAGGGGTTGTCCAGGCTCAGCTTTGCCTCCCAGGTTTCATCGGCTACAGGTTTCACATGGCTGTGGTGGATCCAGGCTGGGATTCCTTCTACCTTTACAGCTGCAGGAGTGGTCAGGATGGCGGTCTGAGGTCCTTTCCACCGTGGCCAGAAAGGGGCTATATTCCAGTCCTTGATCCACATGCAATCACCTGGAGAGAAAGGGTGAACTGGGGAGAATAAGCTGATGGGACACCTCTCATTTACCCGTTGAGATTGTGTAATTTTTCCTAAAGCCTGTAGCTGTCGCTGTAATTCAATTTCACCTAACTCCCAGGGAGTGCCTGGAAGCTTCCGTAGTATAGGAGGAGGCCTATGATACAGTATTTCATAAGGGGAGTATCCTGTTTTCTTAGAAGGAGTGCATCTAATTTTAAACAATACCGTAGGAAGGGCCTGTATCCACTTTAATCCTGTTTCCTGACGTACTTTCCCTAAACTATTTTTGACAGTCCGATTCATTCGCTCCACCTTTCCAGAGCTTTGAGGTTGGTAGGCAGCATGTAGCTTCGAAGTGATTCCTAATGCTTTTGCTGTCTTCTATGCCAAGTCAGCCACAAACGCCGGCCCTTTATCTGAGTCGATTCGTAAGGGCAGTCCAAACCTAGGAATAAGATCTCGGAGAATCACACAGGTTACCTCTTAGGTCTTTTCAGTTCCTGTTGGATAAGCCTGCACCCACCCAGAGTAAGTACACACAAGAACCAGCAAATACTTGTTACCTCCACATTTCGGCATTTCTGTGAAATCCACCTGAAGATCCTCAAAAGGAGCTGCTCCATAAGCTTGTATGCCGGGTGGAACAGTGGGGCCTTGCCTCGCATTGTACTGTTGGCAAGTAACGCACCATTGTGCTACAGCTTTGGCAAGGGCTAGCAAGTGTGAGACGTAGAAGTACCGGCCTAACAGTTTTTCAAGTGACTCTTGACCTAGATGAGTGGTTTCATGCACAGCCAATACAACTGTGGCTCCCAGCAACTGCAGCACAGCTACCCTCCTGTCTGGCAGTCTGATCCATCCTCCTTTTATTACTTGCCCCCCGTTCTGCGTGGAAGAAGTCTTTTTCTTCCTTAGAATAGGTAGGTACCAGGTCAGGTGTTTGAGGGAGTAAGGGGGCTACTACTGATGCCCATTAAGGGGTAGATGTTGCTTTTCGAGCTTCTGAATCAGCTCGAGAGTTTCCTAAGGTCACTGAGGTGGAGGCTCGCTGATGTCCCCTGCAGTGCATGACTGCCACCCTCTAAGGTTTCCACACTGCCTCTAATAATTGTAGAATTTCTTGTTGATATTTTTTGTCCTTTCCCCCAGAGTTTAACAGACCCTTTTCTGTATATAATGTTCCATGCACTTGGAGGATTAGGAAGGCATATCGAGAATCAGTGTAAATGCTTACCGTCTTATCTTCAATGAGTTTTAGAGCCCGAGTTAAAGCAATGAGCTCAGCCTTCTAGGCTGAAGTACCCTGTGGCAACGGTTTGGCTTCAATGACAGTATCTAAAGTTACCACTGCATATCCTGCACATCTTTCTCCTTGTGGGTTAATGAAGCTGCTCCCGTCCATGTTTAAGTCCCAGTCTACTGATGCCCTTGGCTGGTCCCGAAGGTCAGGTCTGCTAGAATAGACTGAGTCCAACACCTCTACAGTTATGCTCGACTGGGCTCTCTGATACTGGGAGCAGGGTGGCGGGATTTAGGGGGTTACAGACTTCAGTAGTTACGTGGTGATTTTCACATAGCAAGCTTTGGTACTTGGTTAATCTAGCATTCTTAGCCAGTGATGTCCTTTGGTATTCATCAAAGTTACCACAGCATGGAGGGCCTTTATATTCCAGTTTTGCCCAAGCATTAGTTTATCTGCTTCTTGAGCTAACAGGGTTGTTTCTGCCGGGGCCCTTAGACGTGATGGCCAGCCTTTGGAAACCCCATCTAGTTGTTTTGAGAGACAGGCCACTGGCCTTGGCCAGGGCCCCACAGTCTGGGTTAAAACTCCAACTGCCATTTTTTCTCTTTCTGACACATAGAGTGTAAAGGGCTTTGTCAAATCTGGTAGTCCTAGGGCTGGGGCTAACATAAGTTTTTCCTTTAACTTACAAAATGCTTGCTGTTGTAGAGTCCCCCAATCAGAAGGCTCCCGGTCACCCCTCCCTTTGTAACCCCGTACAAAGGTTTGGCTAGTACTGCAAAGTTTGGAATCCATAATCTGCAAAACCCCACAGCTCCTAGAAATTCCCTTACTTGCCTTCTGGTTTTAGGTTCCAGTAGGCTGCAGATGACCTACTTTCTTTCTGACCCCAGGCTGTGCTCACCTTTCCAAATAGTGAATCCCAGGTAGCGTACCTGCTATCTGCAGATCTGAGCTTTCTTCTTGGACATCTTATACCCACAGTCCTCCAGGTGCCAAAGCAGGGCATCAGTCCCTTTTGCGCACCCGACTGCCGTGGAGTGTCCCAGCAGAAGGTCGTCCGTGTACAGGAGCAAGACACAGCCTAGGTCTTTAGCAGGAAACTTTTGCAGGTCTCAAATCAGGGCCTCCCCGAAGATAGTAGGGGAGTTCTTGAACCCTTGGGGAAGACGGGTCCAAGTGAACTGAGTAGTGTCCGGATCTTCCCACTGAAAGGCCAACAGCTTCTGGCTGTCAGGGGCTATTCTGATGCTAAAGAAGGCATCTTTTAAGTCCAGACAGGTAAACCAGCCGTCCTCAGCCGGCAGCAGCCCTAACAAAGTGTAAGGGTTAGGAACTGTTGGGTGCGGAGTCACTGTAGTTTGGTTGACCAAGCGCGAGTCCTGTACTGGCCAGTAGTCCTTGATCCCTGGCTTAGGGACAGGCAGGAGGGGGGTGTTCCATGGAGACTGGCAAGGAATAGGCTTTCAAGCACCTGAGATGAACCTGGATTCCTTCGAGAGCTTCTCTGGGAACCAGATACTGCTTTTGTCTAATTGGTTGGGCCCCAGGCTTAACTTCTGTGAGTACGGGGGCTTGGTTGACCACCAGTGCTGGAGGGTTATCCTCTGCCCATACTCAGGGCCATCACTCAGCTAGAGCTGGTTTTATGTCTTGGCCTGGCTCGGTTAGAAAAGGTCTCCATTCTTCTTCCCAGGGGACCGTAAAGGCCATGATAACTCCTTTTCCCAGTAACTTTAGCTGTAAAGACCCCTGTTTTGTAAAGGAGATGGTGGCTCTTAGCTTCCTAAGCAAGTCTCTTCCCAGCAAGGGCAAGGGACAGCCAGGCATGTATAAGAACCGGTGAACTATCTCATGTCCCCCCACCGAACAGGTCTGTGGTAGACAGGAAGCCTGCCTGCCTAGTGGAAACTCCTGTTGCTCCGATTATATCAATGATTTTCTTGGATAAGGGAGCTACCGGGGTGGTCACTACTGAATGTTCAAGCACCAGTATCAACCAAAAACCTAATGTCCTTGCCCCCAATTGTAATCCTAACCATGGGTTCCTTGGGGGCACTTGAGCCCGGTCCCCTTCAGTCCAGTAGCCCTTCAGCCAGATTGAACAAAGCTCCCTCATCTTTATCTGAGGTCTTTTGTTCCACACCACCTTGCTTTTCCTTCAGTTGGGGACACGTACCTTTCCAATGTCCTATTTCCTTACAATAGGCACATTGGTTATGTTGCAAGCATGGGTGATTAGACTGGGTATTCTTCCCTGAACCCCTCTTTCCCTCTCCTTTCAGGGAAATTCCCTTAATGGCCACGGCCAGTAAGTCGGTGTTTCGCCTAGCCTGGTGTTCGCCTTCATGGCTTTCTCTGCAGCTTGTTGCATCTCTATTCACAAACACTTGATTGGCTATTTTCAGTAACTGTGAGATAGTCATACCCACAAACCCAGCCTATTTCTGCAATTTTCTCCTGATGTCTTCTGCACTTTGACTAAGGCCATGTTAATCATGCACTGATTTTCAGGACTGTCTGGATCAAAAGGAGTGTACATACGGTAAGCCTCACACAGTCTTTCATAGAATTGCACTGGACTCTCCTCTTTTCCTTGGATGACCTCAGAGACCTTATTTACATTTGTAACCTTTTGAGCCCCTTTCTTTAGACCTTCTATTAATGCCTCACGGTACCATCTTAGCCTCTCCATGTCTGGTCCCTTGTTCGGGTCCCACTGGGGGTCTGTTCCTGGCAGTTGAATTCTTATATATTCTTGGGGGTTTTGGTAATCGGCTGGGACGTGCTCCTCTAGCCACTTAGTTACCGCCTGGAGCACCCTTCGCCTTTCATCTGTATTAAAGAGGTACATGAGCAGCTGGTGGCAATCAGCCCAAGTAGGATTATGAGTCTGTATAATAGTTTGGAGCAAGTCAGTTAAAGCTTGAGGCTTTTCATTGTAAGGTGGAGTATTATTTTTCCAATTGAGGTGGTCAGCAGAGGTGAAAGGTTGATACACAAAGGCACGCCTTTCCACCATGTGTCCATCCTCATCTACTCCAGTATATCGCTGCTCTCTCAGGGGCATTTGGATTCCAGTCTTGGGCTATAAGCGAGCTGCCAAGTGGGGAGTTTCTCCCATGGTTTCACTTCCTCTCTCGTCTACTCTGGGTGGTCTAGGGGTGTGGTCATCTGGTGGAGATGTAGGTGCTGTGAGCTCCGGGATAGGGAGCCCTTCCTCCCAATAAGGAGGGGGTATTGCTGGTACCAGTTCCTGCCATGATTCTTCTGGTATTAGGTCAGACAGGACTTTTGGTGCCGACTTCCCTCAGCGGGTGGAGCGAGGACCTTCCTTAACTGTCCCTTTGCTTCTAGTACTGCTGCTGCCTGTCCTCTTAACCACTGTGGGGGGTTCAAAACTAGCTGTAACCAAGAATCTATATATAGGAACTGATCTGGGTACCCTGACTTACTGGTTACCCTGTGCTATACCTTCAAGACAAGGGACCTGTCCAGGCTTCCTTCTGATGGCCAACCCATCTCTAATGCTGGCCAGTCTATCTCACACAAAGTTCTAAGTTTTCCTGGTGTCATGGTGACTCCATAGTCTCCCTTAAATCCCTTTTTGAAATTTTTCAACATAGGTCCTAGTGGGGTAGGCTTACTTTGTGCCTGACCCATGTTTCCTTGAGACAAAACACCACGCTCACACCACATGTACACCACAAAACAAAGAATGGGTAAAAAGGGCACACACACACGTTTACAGTTTACTCCAAACCAGAATCAAAAACCAAAATCAGAGTATCAAGAAATCTAAGCCAGGTCAAAACCAAAACCAAAGTATCAAGCAATCCAAGTCAAGTCAAAAACCAAAACCAAAATGCCAGTACAGGCACACCGTGGGTGATCAGGCCACGCTTCCACTCAAATGGAGTAGGCAAGTTCCCAAGACCAGTCCTGTCAATTCAAACCAAGTCAAACCAAAACCAAAACCAAACCAAAGCGCCGATAAAGGCATGCTGTGGGTGATCAGGCCACGCTTCCACTCAAATGGAGTGGACACGTTCTCAGGACTAGTCTTACCAAGTTTCAGATGTCCAGACTCCAAGTACCAGTTCCTTCCCAGTGTTCAGCCACTGCGTCGATCCTCCACAGGGGCCTGCTACACACTGCTCTGGTGAGGTGTCCCACCGGGGCAAATGCCTACCTGGGAACGCTCTCAGGATCTGTCGCTTGGCCTGGTCGGAGTCCCCCACAAGGATGTTCCACAGGGCAGGCTCAAGCCGCCCAAGGAACTGCCTCGACCATCTGCCAATCACCTCGCTTCCCAGTCAGGGAAACAAGAAATATAGCAGGACGAGCTGCAGACAAAACTCCTCAGATACCAAATTAAAGAAGGAAAGGGTTTATTCAGCCGGGGGCATTGGCAAGACTCCTGTCTCAAGTGGCAAGCTCCCCTAGTGAGCAATTCCTGTCCCTTTTTAAGGGCTCACAACTCTAAGGGGGGCGCGTGTGAGAGGGTCATGATTGATTGAGCAAGCAGGGGGTACATGACTGGGGGCTTCATGCACCGGTAATTAGACCAGAACAAAATAAGATAGGGATTTTCACAGTGCATTTCTATACAATATCTGTAATCTTTAGATAACAAATTAGGTCAGGGGTCAATCTTTAACTACCAGGCCCAGGGTGCGGCGCCGGGCTGTCTGCCTGTGGATTTCATTTCTGCCTTTTAGTTTTTACTTCTTCTTTCTTTGGAGACAGAAATTGGGCATAAGACGATATGAGGGGTGGTCTCCTCCCTTATTACCATGGCATTTGCAAACTATCATGGCGCTGGTGGGAGTGTAGCAGTGAGGACCACCAGAGGCCACTCACATCGCCATCTTGGTTTTGGTGGGTTTTGGCCGGTGGCTTTACTGCAACCCGGTTTTATCAACAAGGTCTTTATGACCTGTATCTTGTGCCAACCTTGTTTCTATTTCATCCTGTGACTTAGAATGTCTTAACCATCTGGGAATGAAGCCCAGTAGGTCTCAGCCTCATTTTATCCAGCCCCTACCTAAGATGGAGTTGCAGTGGTTCAAATGCCTCTGACATTACTGTTTTTGAAATTTGGGGTAAGCATTAAATTCATTTATATATAATATTAATATTGAGATTTGGGGTTTAAATCTATTAGGATTTGCTGTTTATCCCTCTTGTTTCAAATTTGTTCCTGTGTCCTCTTTTGCTTTCTTTTGGATTAATTTTTAACATTTTATTTCTCCTTTCTATGAAATTGATACAGTTATATACTCTTTTCATTTTATTTTATTTTTAGTGGATAATTTACCACAGCCTTGTTTGAATTTCTTTGCCTTTTTCCAGAAAATGCAATGGGTTTAGAACCTTTACCTCATCTGTCTTCCTCCTGCCTTTTGTGTTAGGAGCTAAATTTATCTCCTTAAAATTCATGTTGAAGTCCTGACCCCCCATTACCTTAGAATGTGACCTTATTTGGAAATAGAGGATCTTTGCAGATGTAATTAAATGAGGTCATACTGGAGTTTTTATCTATAGAACTGTGTGATTAAGCAGCATTAGCTCTCTTAGAGTCCTTTGTTTCAAAGCCTGTATTCTCTTTCTCATTGAATTTGAATCTGTGGTTTCTGTGGTTGAACTTACCATAGAAATGTGCACACATTAGACTCTCAGTAAGTACTTGTTAAGTTAATCAAGCGCCCAGTTAGTCATGGTGACCTCTGCTGAGAGAGCATAATCTTGGGAAGAGTGGGAGACAAGATCCTGGTCTCTAACAGTTGGAATACTTGAATTCTAGTTTTTGGTTTTTTTGTTTTGTTTTGTTTTGTTTTGTTTTGTTTTGTTTTGTTTTGTTTTTTGAGGCAGAGTCAGTCTCACAGTGTCTCCCAGGCTGGAGTGCAGTGGCGCCATCTTGGCTCACTGCAACCCTCACCTCCTGGTTTCAAGCAATTCTCTTGCCTCAGCCTCCCAAGTAGCTGGGATTACAGGTACGCACCACCATGCCTGGCTAATTTTTTGTATTTTTTAGTAGAGATGGGGTTTCACCGTTTTTGATCAGTCTGGTCTCAAACTCCTGACCTCGTGATCCACCTGCCTCAGCCTCCCAAAGTGCTGGGATTACAGGCATGAGCTACCGTGCCTGTCCTGAGTTCTAGTTTTAACATCGCCATTTATTATTTTTATTATCTGAGTTTTAGTTTTCTTACCATTTAGTATCTTATAAAATATGAAATTATCTCCTCTATTTTAGAGATAAGAGAATATGTGTTAAAAACATTTTGTAAACTCAGAAACCCTAAAACATGAAGTTTTCCTCTTATTCTTGCCTTGTTTGGTATCTGCTGTTGTTTTCAAAGTTTGCTTAAGTTTTTTTGTTTGTTTGTTTGTTTTCTCCTTTTCATTAGTATAAACCAAAGTGAAGATAAATATATATCCTAGTTACCCTCTCTGCTGTTTGCATTTAGAAGTTGACTTTGGCCGGGCACGGTGGCTCATGCCTGTAATCCTAGCACTTTGGGAGGCCGAGGTGGGTAGATCACTTTAGGTCAGGAGTTAGAGACCAGCCTGGCCAACATGGTGAAACCCCATCTCTACTAAAAATGCAAAAATTAGCCAGATGTGGTTGCACACGCCTGTAATCTCAGCTACTCGGGAAGCTGAGGCAGGAGAATCACTTGAACCCAGGGGGTGGAGGTTGCAGTGAGCTGAGATCGTGCCACTGTACTCCAGCCTGCGTAACAAAGCCAGACTCCGTCTCAAAAAAAAAAAAGGAAGTTGACTTTTTTCCCAAGAGTTTATCTGTTAGTTTCCCTGACTAGTTTTTGTTTTGTCCAGTATTTATAATCTAAAAGATCTCACAAAATGTTGATGTAAAATGTCATGGCAGTGAATGACCATAGACAGAGCTAGTATGTCTGTGTATAACCTCTGTGTCTATGTCTATAGGAGTTATACCATAGTATACCAGAAAAATACCATAATAGAAAACTCTGTTGATTTTTACTGATGATTCCATGTCAAATAGGGGAAATACAAAATTTTCATCATTATTTTCATCATTCTTAACATATTTTGAGTGTTAGATACTGTCCTATGTGCTCATGGAGTGGCTCATTTAACCTCACAAGAATCTTAGGTATAGTATTTTCTTCATTTTACATAGGAGTTTGAATATCAGGGGCATTGTGCTATGTTTAATTTAGTCACATGCAATAACCACTTTTTAGGGCAAAAACATTCAAATGTCAAGAATCTTACATGGCTCAATCAGCATTAGTAAGTTAGGCATTAAGCCATTCCCTTAAGAAGGAACTTCTTAACCTTTTTAAGTTCTTGGAAGAGTCAAATGTAGGTAAATTCTCCTAGGGCTTTCATCAGTGACAGTGCCTACAACACTTGGTAGGAATAAATGAAATATGATAAATATCCAAGTAGTGGGAAGATTAGATGAAATTTTAAAAATTATAACTGATGATTTTTAACTGCCTGACATTTTGTGAGTTAAGTTGGTGATAGTCTTTTTTTCAGTTTCCACAACAATGTAGTTAAACATTTTAAATCTCATACGTAGATACCAAACAATGTTTTGTGGAAACAATCATTCAAATTTATGATTAATGAGAGTAAGGTTCTAATTTCATCAGGTAAGCCAAAACAAATAATTTTCCACCATAAATATTATAACAAACTCTTTTAAAATAAAATATTTTCTTCCTCTTCCTCCCTGGTGACCTAGTGGTAATGTTCTTCAGTGTTTTATGTAGGAGACCTGGATTTCATATCTGTTCTCGTTATCTTTCTCCCTGGGGCTGCAATGAATAAAATAAGAAATAAAATCACTATCCTGCATCCTTATTGCCATGGGCTGTGTCCTTGTCAGATTTTGTAAGCTAAGCTAGCTGGACCTGGTTAGTATTGGGTTGGAAGACCTCAAAGAAAACAAAGTCTGTGGAACACAGATCTTCTATACAGCCAGTATTTCATCTTCCATGAAACCTTGTCTTATAGTTATTATTGTACTTTCCCCTTTACTATTTGATTGATTTGCTTGCTCCGGGTAAAAAGAAAGGTCTTTTAAAGTAAATGGCATTCTGGTCATTTAAATCAATGCACTTTTTATTTATTTTTCCTTTTCAAAATTGAAAAATTGTTTAGTTTGAAAGATATTTGGTTATAATCTTGAGAAGGCAGTGTCCCAACTAGCAGTGTTTTTTACTGTGTAAAAATTTACTTTCTCAGAGACTTTTCATTTTATTCATTGTTATAAAATGCCTGTTCTGTTTCTTTTTGTTTTGAGAGATAATGTTACCCTTACTTTACAAATGATGTAACACATAAAAATTTTTTTAATGTATATAACTGTGAAGATCCAAAATTACAACTGTTTTCTTGTTCCCTTTAAAACCTAGGTTATATACTTCTTAATTTTAAATTATAATTTAGAACAATCTCAAATACCAATACTTTTAATTAGGTAGATGTGGTTATATATGTATAATAGACAACACATATAATTCAGTAAGAATTGCACTAATGTTTGTTGACATTCATCTTTTTTACATAAATAGACCCCGTTTACCTAAAGTTGTTTCTCCCAGAACGCGCACACACAAACATACCTGTTTTTTGTTTTTTTGTTTTTTTGGCTTTTTTTTTTTTTTTTTGAGACAGAGCCTCATTCTGTCACCAGGCCGGAGTGCAGTGGCGCAAACTCAGCTCACTGCAACCTCCACCTCCCAGGTTCAAGCAATTCTCCTGCCTCAGCCTCCCGAGTAGCTGGGACTACAGGCATGTACCACCATGCCCAGCTAATTTTTGTATTTTTAGTAGAGATGGGGTTTCACCAAAAAACATACTTTTTATAAGTGCTGATGGTATGGATGCATACATACACACCCCCTAATATTCCCTAACATGCTGATTTCCTTCTCTCTCTCTCTCCCTTTTTTTCTTCCTATCTTCCTACAAAGGAACACTTTTTTTTCTAATGACATTTTACATAGAACCCCAGTATATTAAAGAATGATACAAAAAGCAGAACTTCTCTGGTTAATGCCGAAACAAGGGAGGCTAAAGTCTCGTCATCTCAGCTTCTTCCTCACTCCATGAGGTAGAACCTTGGAAAAGCCCTACAATTCCAAGAAACATGTCTACCGTGCTTAGTTTCACATTTATCAATATACACAAAAATTTAGTGGTTTTGGAAGACTTTTCTGTTCCTGTTTAAAAGTGTTAGCACTCAGAGTATGGTCCTGGAAAGTATTCAACAAGGACTTTTAATGGTTCTTACTCTACTCTTATGCCAAACCCTCTTCATTTCCGAGTAAAATGGCCCCCAAACCAAAATTAAACTCCCAAAGTCATAGCAGTCAGTTAAAGATAAATGGCATATCCTTCTTTATTAATAAGGATAGTTGTTATTTGTATTATGGAGTATTCCAGAATTGATGTACTTTATAATTTAGTACCATTTAAGATAATATTTTTCAGCCAGGCATGGTGGCCTGTAATCCGGGCACTTTGGGATGCCAAGATAGGTGGATCACCTGAGGTCAGGAGTTCGAAACCACCCTGGTCTACATGGTGAAACCCCAGCCAAGATAGCACCATTGCACTCCAGCCTGGGTAAGAATGAGACTCTGTCTCAAAAAAGAAAAAAAAAAAATTTTTTTTTTCTATGTGTCATTAGTGATTTTTTTTAGAGGGTAGTTTTCCAACTATCTTACAATGTAACCAATTTTAAAACAGCCCTCAATTCTGGAATATACCATGAGTGTGTTGGTAAATTTTTTTTAGTTGGTTCTTAGGAGGAAAAAAAGCCTTGATTTGTGACATTTGCCAGTTTTAGTGGTGTTAATTTCTCCTACCGTGGCTGATTTCAGGCTATCAACATGAAACACCAAAATTGGAATTAGAAGTAGATGCATAGTAGTGGATTACCATTATATAATATTTCCACCGTGCAGATACAATAGATGTAAATATCCTCAAAGACATACACAATAATAAAGTGTAGTAAAATAGGAAGTGATGAATTTTGAGTCATTATTACTTTTTTAGTATAATTTAATTATGTTTACATAATTTAATTTTTAATGATGCATATATTTAACCAGCTTACAGAGTTTCTGAAAATTGCAGTTGCTCTCATGAGCTGGTATGAGTAGACTTCAGCATACCACTGTTCTTTGGGAAAATTTGGTTTCTTTACCTTTCAAAACAAAACCCTTTAGAGATAATATCTACCTTCAGGAGAATTTATAAAATTCCCACTCTAAGTCTAATTCAACTATCCTCAGTCTCTGTGACTATCTCTAAGATTATTCATTATAAATAGTTATGTAGATTATTTTGCTGTATCTAGGGAATATTGAGACGATATAGACACCAACCTGTTTTCTGTTTTGTCAGGTTATTCTGTCTGTCTTATTAAGTCATCTGTTACATTATTCTGTAGTCACTTAATCTCATTGCTTCCTGTTAACTTGCCTAGCAAGATGACTTGAAACTATCAAAATAAACATCTTCCCTATGTCTTAACAACCAAAAAAAAGGCGGTCAGGGTGGCAATGGTGGGGGGGTGGTGGCAGAATGCTGATTACATTGAAGTATTGGTAAGGCTCTTTTTTTGCTAGATTTTCAGCTACCTAAACTGTTTTACTGTTAAGAACACAGTTTTCTTTTTTAAGCTTTTAAATGTAATCGGTTTGGTAACAGCTGAAGTCTCCAGTGGTAAGTCTCAATCTGTTACCCTAGCAGTCACCTATTTGTATTCATCATTGATAATATCAGCTTGTTACTGAATATTTTCACTACTCATTAGCTTACTCTTTAATAAAAATTGTTTTTTATCACATACATTGTCTAAAACAGTTTTTTGTTTTTTGTTTTTTGTTTTTTCCAAAAATCTGAGCTTTGCCTGTTAGAAAATCATATATATTATTGATTTGGCCTTTGGAATTAAAGATATTTATCACATAAGTATCAAGATAAAAAGAATAACTTTCTCTAAACCTTGTCTCTGACTATTGCAGAATGTGTAAGAAAAGACCCCCTAATGAATGCATTATTATATGGCACTATCAAAAATACACTTCAGGGTTCTTTTGATCATCCTGACAGAAAAGGGCCAGTGATTTGAGATCTCAAAAAAATGGAATATTTATTCACTGTTCATGTGTTTTGTATTCTTGCTTTATTAAAATCCTATTTTAACTCTATCAGTATTGATTAAATGCCTATATTTTGTAAGATTCTATTAGAAGTAGAACTTTTTGATAATAGAGTACAAAAAAAAGTCAGATCTTAACTAGATGATTTTCTAGAAGAATTAATGGAACTATGGTTAAAGTAGATTTTTATCAGCATGTCTCATTCACTTACTAATACTCTCTAATGTTATCTTTAGTTTCATAATATCAAAGACTGTATTTCACAGATGGCTAAGAAACTTTACAACCGTTTCTCTTGTGATGACTATTTAATTTTTTAATTATAAATATATTTTCTTAGAAATTTTCTACAATAAAAACAGTTTACAGTCAATTTTTAAAACACCAAGATAATATTGATAATTAAGTCTTTAAAGTAGGTCTTTTGTTAAGCCTAATTATAAGCATATCTTATAATTAATGACTGCTGTCGTACCACCTGCTCTCTTCTTCCTTGAATCTTATCACATCTGTGTTGCTTTGAAATCTGAGAACGCTTTTCACTTCCTAACAGCTGATATGCTACTTGTTCCAGTCAGACATCACATTACTGATTAGGTGAATACTACTTCCTGTTTTTTTTTTCTTTCCTGTATCTCTAAATGCACCACTTCTGTCTTAGGAATATGACATTAAATAAAACAGATACTTAACTAGATTTTATTTTTGTAGAGCTAAGGAAATTATAGAAAAGACAAGTTATAGTGTATTAAATGCTTTCCAAAAGTAAAAGTTTGACAATATTTAAAATATAAACTTTACCTATGGAGAAACAGTTTTTTTTTGTTTGTTTGTTTTTAAAGATCAACACTTGTATCTGACAGTCCTTTTATAGTGTAAGGTTTTTTCCTCATATACTATAGTATAGGTTTTAGTTTTTATAGTTTATATTTTTTTCCCTGCATCCAGCCTTCTTATTAATATAAATAACTACCTTTTAGGAAGAATTTGAGATATAATTCTTATATTATAATTACCTGGTGACTTATATGTCTCTTCTGTTCTAGTATAAACAACCTGATGGTTGAGTTCATGGCCTTTTTATCTTTGTATCCACTGTAGTGTCTATAGGGTAAATATAATTAACTTGAGTTGGTGAATTAGACTGATCCCACTAATTTGTTTCACTTAATCACTCCATGCCTATTACGTGTTCTTATCCTTTATGTGTTGATCTTTCAAAGGACAGTCTTATTTCCGTCATTTTAAAGTTCCTGGGAGTTATCTTCCCATATTCACAAATAGGAATAATGGGTGGCAGAGCTAACTTGTTTTGACACTGGATTAGATTCAAATGAATGAACCAGAAAAGCAGTTTCCCCAATGACAGGGTTTTGTTTTGTTTTGTTTTGTTTTGTTTTGTTTTGTTTTGAGATGGAGTCTCACTCTGTCTCCCAGGCTGGAGTGCGTGACCTTGGCTCACTGCAACCTCTGTGTCCTGGATTCAAGCAATTCTCCTGCCTCAGCCTCCTGATTAGCTAGGATTACAGGCATGCACCACCACGCCCCGCTAATTTTTATACTTTTAGTAGAGACAGGGTTTCACCATGTTGTCCAGGCTGTCAGAGACAGTTTTTAAGTAGAGATATTCTGGTACAACAATACGGTTAGTATTGAGGAAATACCTTTTTTACCAAAATAAAAGTTTGGGGAGGCCAAAGGATGCTCCTGAATGCTACTTTTTATTCATTTTTAATGTGTATCAGACTACTCCCATAAATGTGGTCAGTTTATTCTCTCCCAGGGTTAATCTACATGTTAAATTAAATGCAGAAGATCCTTTATCAATATATAGTACTATGAAAAATTCACTTTCTCATGAACTAACAATACTCCAAGTAGAGAGAGTGAATTCTTGGAAGAAACACATGTGGAGCAAAGACACAAAGCCAAGACATTTCAACAGTATGTTTCAAATAAGATAGTAGGCCAGAACAACTTCTGGAACATGGCAGGAGTAGAATATGAGATAAAGCTGGAAAGAAAGGTAGGTAACAAGATGTATAAGTTTTTGAATGCCGAGTTAAGAAGTTTAGATTATTTTATATAGTAGAGAATCTTTGGATTTTTAGCTGGAAGGAATGGGGTATTGACATGCTCTGTTTTGTAAAGATGACAGTAGCAGCAGTAGACTGAAACTGTGGAGTGAGAGTGGAAATGAAAGAAATTTTATAATTGATGCAGAAATAAAATTCAGACTTGCTGAAAATCATAGCTAACTAGTAAATGGTGGAGTCAGAACTCAAATGATCTGACTCCAAAACCACTACACTATCCACCCTCCACAATATAAGCATATTATAAGCATTTGTGTGTGTCTCTTTATAAGGAGAGCAAGCCATATCTTTTCATTTATGTCCTGTTTCTTAGCATAGTACCTAAAAAAAAAAAAAAAAAGAGTGGGTATTTTGTTACTTCAATCAGTAAATATTTATTGAGCATCTAACCAAGCATTATGCTTGGTATGAATACGGTTTACCTCTGATAAATGTTGCCAGTCTTCCCAAGTAATTGTAACCAGTTTATACATCCACCAGTTCATGAGGGTTTCTGTTGCTCCACACCCTGACAACACTTGATATTATGTATCTTTTTTCATTTTAGCTTTTCTGGTGGATATCACAATGAGATGTGATTTTTTTGTTGCTGTTGTTGTTGCTGTAAGAGTTTTTAAAAATTGAGGTGAAACCCACATAACATAAAATTAACCTTTTAAAAATGAACAGTTCAGTAGCATTTAGGACACTGACAGTGTTGTCCAACCACCACCTCTGTCTACCTCCAACACATTTTATCACCTCAAAATGAAATTTTGTACCCATTAAGCAATTGCTTCTCATTGCCCCCCTCCACCAGCCCATGACAACTACCAGGCTGCATTTTGTCTCAATGAATTTGCCTTTTCTGAATATTTCATTTAAAGCAACTCATACAGTATGTGACCTTTTGTTTCTGCCTTCTTTCACTTAGCATATTTTGATGTTCACATTGTAGCTAGTATCAATCTTTTTATGACTAAATAATATTCCATTTGCGTGTCTGTGTGTGTGTGTATCGCACAATTTGGTTTTGTTTGTTTGTTTGTTTGTTTGTTTTTGAGACGGAGTCTCGCTCTGTCGTCCAGGCTGGAGTGCACTGGTGTGATCTCTGCTCACTGCAAGCTCTGCCTAGTGGGTTCACGCCGTTCTCCTGCTTCAGCCTTCTGTGTAGCTGGGACTACAGGCACCTGCCACCAGGCTGGCTAGTTTTTTGTATTTTTAGTAGAGATGGTGTTTCACCATGTTAGCCAGGATGGTCTCGATCTCCTGACCTTGTGATTCGCCCATCTTGGCCTCCCAAAGTGCTAGGATTACAGGCATGAGCCACTGCGCCTGGTGGTATCTCACAGTTTGTTTATCCAGTCATCCATTGATGAATGTTTGGGCTGTTTCTACCTTTTACATACTGTAAATGATGGTGCTACAAATTTATGTATGATTATTTGAGTTTCTGTTTTCAATTGCTTTGGGTATATATCTGATTGGAATTGCTAGGTGATAATGGTAATTTTATGTTTAACTTTTTGAAGTACCATCAACTTGTTTTCCACTGCAGCCAAATCATTTTACATTCTCACTAGCAATATATGAGGATTCCATTTTCTCCATATTCTCACCTTGTTATTTTTCACTTTTGTTGTGGTTGTGATTGTTATAGCCACCCTAGGGTGTGCAGTTATACTTACTATCTCACTGTGATTTTGATTTACATTCCCCTAGTGACTAATGATGTTGAGAAGCTTTTCACATGTTTTTTTGGCCATTTGTTGTGTAGCTTCTTTGAAGAAATGCCCTTTTTTGAATTGGGATGTCTTTTTGTTGTTTATTATAATTCTGCATACTAGATCCTTATCAGATATATGAATTGTAAATATTTTCTCTCATCCTGTAGTTTTTTTCACTTTCATAATAATGTTCTTTCATGCACAAAAGTTTTTAATTTTGATGAAGTTCAATTTATTGACTTCTATTTTTGTTGTTTGGACTAAGAGTACATTGTCAAATCCAAGAGCATGAATTTTACCCCTATGTTTTCTTCTATGAATTTTATGTTTTTTCTTATTATATTTAGGTTGTTGATTCATTTTGTGTTAATTTTTATTTATGGTGTGAGTTATGGGTCCTGCTTCATTCTATATTTATAGTCTCAGGACCATTTGTTGAAGAAACTGTTTCTATCTCCATTAAATGGACTTGTCACCTATGTCAAAAACCATTTGATCATCTATGCAAGGTTTATTTCTGGCCTCTGTATTCTTTTCTGTTGTTCTGTATGTCTTTCTTCATGCCAGTACCACATTGTTTTGACTACAATAGGTGTGTAGTAAAATTTGAAATCAGAAAGTGTGAATTCTCCAGCTTTGTTCTTTTTCCAAGTTCATTTTGGCTATTTAGGGTTCCTTGAGATTTTAATGAATTTTAGCATGGAATTTTTTGTTTCTGCAAAAAATGTCCTTGCGATTTTGTTGGGTATTGCATTGATGTGCATAGTAGTCACATCTTAACAATATTGTCTCCCTTGTGCTAGGAAGCACTAAGTAAAAAAACAAAAGAAAGAAAAGAAAATTTAAATACTAAGTTTTCCAATACATGAACATGGGAAGTCTTTCCATTTATTTCTGTCTCCTTTAATTTCTTTCAGCAGTGTTTTATAATTTTCAGTATATAAGTCCTTCACCTCCTTAGTTAAATTTATTCCTAAGTATTTTATTCTGTTTCATGCTGTTGTAAATGGAATTGTTTTCTTTTTTTTTTTTTTTTTTTTTTTTTGAGACGGAGTCTCGCTATCACCCAGGCTGGAGTGCAGTGGCCGGATCTCAGCTCACTGCAAGCTCCGCCTCCCAGGTTCACGCCATTCTCCTGCCTCAGCCTCCCAAGTAGCTGGGACTACAGGCGCCCGCCACGTCACCCGGCTAGTTTTTTGTATTTTTTAGTAGAGACGGGGTTTCACCGTGTTAGCCAGGATGGTCTCGATCTCCTGACCTCGTGATCCACCCGTCTCGGCCTCCCAAAGTGCTGGGATTACAGGCTTGAGCCACCGCGCCCGGCCGGAATTGTTTTCTTAATTTTCTTTTTTATATTGTCCATTGTTAGTGTCTAGAAACCCAATTGCATTTTATATATTGATTTTTGTACCTATAATGTTACTGAATTTGTTAATTCTAGTAGTTTTTTTTTTGTAGGGTCCTGAGAGTTTTCTGCATATCAGATTATATCTGTGAATGGAGATAATTTTACTTTCTCCTTCCAATTCAGATGTCTGTTATTTCTTTTTCTTACACAGTTGCTCTGGCTAGAACTTCCAGTACTATATTTAAACAAGTGGCAAAAGTGGGCATCCTTATCTTGATCCTGATCTCAAAGGAAAAGTTTTTAGTCTTTTACCATGGAGTGTGATGTTAGCTATGGTTTCTCCATAAATGACCTCTATTATGTTGAAGTAGTTTCCTTCTATTCCTACTTTATTGGGTGTTTAATTATGAAAGGATGTTGAATTTTGTCAAATATTTTTCTGCATCAATTGAGATGATCGTGTGTGGGGGTTTTTTCCCTTTTGTCTATTAATGTGATGTATTACATTGAATGATTTTCTCATGTTGAACCAACCTTGCATTCCTGGAATAAATCTCACTTCATCTTAGTGTATAATTGTTTTCATACACTTTTCGATTTGGATTGCTAATTTTTTTGATGATTTTTGTATCAATATTTATAAACAATATTGGTCTATAGTTTCTTTTCTCATGGTGTTTTTGTCTGGCTTGGGAATCAGTGTAACACTGGCATCATAAAATGTGTTAGCAAATGTTCCCTTCCTTTCAGACTTTTTGTAAAATTTTGAAAAGGACTGAGTTATTTGCATTTCCCCTCTTTTTTACTCTCTGTCAGTATTGGCTTATCAGTTTTGTCTTTTTTAAAAAATGATATTTTGTTTCATATTGATTCTATTATTTATCTGTTCCCTGTTTCATTTTTATTGTTTCCTTCCTTTTGCTAGCTTTGGTCTTTGATCTCTTTTTTCTACTTCCTTCAGGAATAAAGTCGAAATTACTAATTTGAAATACTTCTTATCAATGTAGGCATTTACTTTTTTTTTTTTTTTTTTTTTTTTGACAGAGTCCCACTCTGTCACCCAGCCTGGAGTGCAGTGGCATGATCTCAGCTCGCTGCAACCTCTGACTTCTGGGTTCAAATGATTCTCTTGCCTCAGCCTCCCAAGTACCTGGGATTGATTACAGGTGCGTGCCACCACACCCGGCTAAATTTTTTTGTATTTTTAGTAGAAACAGGGTTTTGTCATTTCAGCCAGGTTGGTCTTGAACTCCTGACCTCAGGTGATCCACCTGCTTCAGCCTCCGAAAGTACTGGGATTACAGGCATGAGCCACTGTGCCTGGCTGGCATTTACTATTATAAGCTTCCCTTCAAACAGTGCTTTCACTGTATTCATACATTTTGGTATTTTTTTTAATTATTTTCATTTGTTTCTGAGTGTTTTCAAGAAATTTCCTTTTGATTTTTCTTCTACTCATTGGTGGTTTAAGAGTGTTTTAATTTCCACATACTTTGAGTTTCCTAGTTTTTCTTCTGTTCCTGATTTCTAGCCTCACTTCTTATGAGTAGAGAAGATACTTTGTGTGATTTCAGCAATTTAAAATTTATTGACACTTGTTTTGTGGCTTGGTAGATGTTTTATCCTGGAGAATGTCCCACGTGCACTAGAGAAAAATGTGTATTCTGCTGTTACTGGATGGATTGTTCTATAGATGTCTGTTAGATCTATAGTTTTATTCAAATCCTCTGGTTCCCTATTTATCTTCTTCCTAGATGTTCTATCCATACTGAAAGTGGAGTTATATTGGGGAAATACTTCAGGACATTGGTCTGGGCAAAGATTTTTTTAGGGGTAAGACCTCAAAAGCACAGAAGACAAAAGCAAAAATAAATAGACAAAAAGGATTGCAACAAGCTACAAATCTTCTGCACAACAAAGGAAGCAACAAAGTAAAGAAACAGCCTACAGAATGGAAGAAAATATTTGCAAACTATTCATCTGACAAGGGATTAATAACTAGAATATATAAGAAATTCAACTCAATAGCAAATAATCTGATTTTAAAATGAGCAAATGATCTAAATAGACATTTCGCAAAAGAAGGCATAGAAATGGCCAACAAGTATATGAAAATAAATGCTTAGTATCACTAATCATCAGGGAAATGCAAATCAAAACCACAATGAGATATAATCTGACCCCAGTTAAAATGGCTGTTATCAAAAAGACAAAACAAGTGTTGGTAAGGATGTAGAGAAAGGGAAACACTAATAGTTCACTGTTGGTGAGAAAGTTAGTATAACCACTATAGAAAACAGTATGGACATTCTTCAAAAAACTACAAATAAATCTACCATCTGGTCTAGCAATCCATCTGCTGGGTATGTATCCAAAAGAAAGGAAACCAGGGTATCAAAGTGATATCTGCATGCCCATTTTTGTTGCACCACTATTCACAATAGCCAAGATACAGAATCAGCCTAAGTGTCCATTAAGAGATGAATGGGTAAAGCAAATGGTGTGTTTGTGCATATAGATATGGACATACACTCAATGGAATATCATTCAACCATAAAAAATAATGAAATTCTGTTACTAGCAGTAACATAGATGGAACTGGAGGACGTTATGTTAATTTTAATAAGCCATGCACAAGAAGATAACTATCATAAGTTCTCACTCATCTGTGACAGCTAAAAAACTTGATCTCACAAAGGTAGAAAGTAGAATGATAGTTACCAGAGACTGAGAAAGGTAGGAGGGAGGGATGATGAAGAGACATTGGGTAATGGTTGCAAAAATACAGTTAGAAAGAATAAGTTCTAGTGTTTGATGGCGTAGTAGAGTGACTATAGTTAACAGTAGTTTGTTGTATATTTCAAAACAGCTAGAAGATAAGATTTGGAAAATTGCCAACACAAAGAAATGATAAATTTTTCAGGTGATGGATGTCCTAATTACCCTGATTTAATATATGTATGCAGTATCAAAATATCAGATGTGCCCCATAAATATGTCCAATTATTATATATCAATTTTAAAAGAAGAAAATTGGGAGAAAATAAATGATATTTTAAAGTCACAAAAATTGCTGAATTCTAACTGTGTGACATTTTTATGACTGCCTTGCTGGTTCTTTCGTAGAGGTACACAGTCTGGAAGTGACAATGCTTACAACACAATATGAATGTAAAAGTAAAATAATGCATAGGTGCAAAGTGACACCTAAGGGAATAAGAAATGACACTTAAGCTGAACATTGAGGAGTAAGAGCCAAACAGCTAGAAAAGGGGAAAGGACCTAGGAGTAATACATATTTATTTCTGGTAACTATATTATGTGAAAAATGTATATGTCTTTATCATAGAAGCTTCCTGTTTGTCCTTGACACCTTCAAGCAGGATTCTTAGTTATTACCTCTCCTATCTAAGCCAGAACTGAAAACGGAATTAAAAAAAAAAAGGGGGGGGCCGGGCGCGGTGGCTCAAGCCTGTAATCCCAGCACTTTGGGAGGCTGAGACGGGTGGATCACGAGGTCAGGAGATCGAGACCATCCTGGCGAACACGGTGAAACCCTGTCTCTACTAAAAAATACAAAAAACTAGCCGGGCGAGGTGGCGGGCGCCTGTAGTCCCAGCTACTCGGGAGGCTGAGGCAGGAGAATGGCATAAACCCGGGAGGCAGAGCTTGCAGTGAGCTGAGATCCGGCCACTGCACTCCAGCCTGGGCGACAGAGCAAGACTCCGTCTCAAAAAAAAAAAAAAAAAAAAAAGTCATTATCTCATTATCCAGTTGTCTTTCATCTTTGATATGGAAATGTTTATTTTTGAAATACAAATGGAGATAACAGCAGTTTCACTATTTTGTAAAGTGGAGATAATAGTAGGTTGTTGGGAAGACTAAATCAGTTAATGTAAAACGCTTTGATACTTGGCATGTAGTATTTAATCCTAACTTCATTTTGGCTGGCTTTTATTTTATTTTATTTTTTTTTTTTTTTGAGACGGAGTCTCGCTCTGTGGCCCAGGCTGGAGTGCAGTGGCCGGATCTCAGCTCACTGCAAGCTCCGCCTCCCGGGTTTACGCCATTCTCCTGTCTCAGCCTCCCGAGTAGCTGGGACTACAGGCACCGCCACCTCGCCCGGCTAGTTTTTTGTATTTTTTAGTAGAGACGGGGTTTCACCATGTTAGCCAGGATGGTCTCGATCTCCTGACCTCGTGATCCACCCGTCTCGGCCTCCCAAAGTGCTGGGATTACAGGCTTGAGCCACTGCGCCCGGCTTGGCTGGCTTTTAAATTTTCTGTCTTCCATCTCACTAATACTCTTTATAACATATATGTTTAATTTGCTTTTATACCTATGTGCTGAATATTATATTTCAGTTTTAAAAAGTTTTAATGGTAGAGGCTCTACTTGGTACTTTATCAAATCCTTTTGGTAAATATTTTATATTTTTCTAATACCTGTGCACCTGTGGATATTTTCAAGCTGGTCTTTTATTTCTTTAAACATAGTAACACCTTATCCACAGATGCATTTAGCCACAGGGATGGTCCAGATACCTGGTCAAGCATATTGTGGAAACTTTAAACCTTTGATTTTTTTTTGCCATTTTAAATGATTTTTGGCAGAACCCAAAATTATTTTCTAAAGGAGTTGCAATAAAGCAGCAGGTAGCTACTTTCACAATTAAAAGATGATAATAATAGCGGTTAATGTTTATTATTTATTACATGACAGGCATTGTGCTTGAACTCCTTCAGTTCACAGACATTGTATGCAAACTACCTCAGTTAAGCCTTACATCAACTATATGAGATAACATTATTATTATTTCTCATTTACTGATGAGTTAACATGAGTTATGCTTTTTGTACAAGTTTATCAATTAGTGATTAATAAAACTCAGAATCATCCAGAACGTAAAACCAACAGATAAGGATGGAAAATATAGGAATAGTTAAGAGACACTAAAGATAGAATGTTTAATACATTTCAGAAGGAAAGAATGGGAAATGCAGTATTATAATTTTTTAAAAAGACAGATTTTTCAGAATTGGTAAGAAAAAAATCCTTGTATTTGAGTGGTACATAGTATACTGAACAGGATAAATAAAAACAATCTACCTCTAAACAAATCAAGGAGAAACTGTTGAACATTAAAGCAAATAGAAAATCTTAAAACTAACCACAGAGAGAAAACAAAGGAACACCAGTTATACTACCAATTACCTTCTCATCTGCAACAAAAAATATCAGAAGAAAGTAGGAAAATATCTTCAAAGTGCTGAGGGAAATCATTGTCAACTTAGCATTTTATGTATTGTTAAAGTATTAGTTGATAGTAGGAATAAAATAAAGATATTTTCAAACAAACTAAGGCCTAGCGACAGTTTGCCACTCATGGACCCTTAGTGTGAAGTCTACTTAAGGATGTGCTTCAGCAAGAAGAAAATTGAATGTAGAAAAAAAAGAGAGGGTGTTGAGAAAAAGTTGTGACAATCATGTTGATAAATCTAAAGCATTGACTATAAAAGAAATTATTGTAATGATGATGACTAGTTTAGAGCAAGGTAAAACAAACTAAAACTAAAATACATGACAGCAACACTTAGAAGATGGGAGAAAAAAATCAGGGAAACATTTTAGGGTACTTGTATTTAATGGGAGGAGGATAGATACGGATTTACTTTAGATTTGTTAGTGATTGTTTAAAAAATATTGGATATTCATTACTGTAGCTAGAATGTAGAACTTCTAAGCCAGTAGAGGGAGGATTATGAGCAAGAAAACTTTACCAGTCTGAAAGAATGTAGGAAAAGAGAAAGAATAAAAGAAAGCACATGGTAAATAGCATAAATTAAGATAAGGAATAAATCCAGATATTTCAATCACAATAAATGAAAATAGGCTATAATTACCAGTTAAATAGCAAATATTGTCAAATTAAAAGAATGAAATCCAGCCATATGTTATTTACAGGAGAGACATTTAAAGCATAATGTCACTGAAAGGTTGAAAGTAAAGGGATGGGCCCAGCCTGGTGGCTTACGACTGTTATCCCAGCACTTTGGGAGGCCGAGGCAGGTGGATCACCTGAGGTCAGGAGTTCAAGACCAGCCTGGCTAACATGGTTTAATCCCGTCTCTAGTAAAAATCCAAAATTTGCCGGGTGCAGTGGCTCACGCCTGTAATCCCAGCACTTTGGGAGGCCAAGGTGGGTGGATCACGAGGTCAGGAGATCGAGACCATCCTGACTAACAAGGTGAAACCCCGTCTCTACTAAAAATACAAAAAGAAATTAGCCGGGCGTAGTGACAAGTGCCTGTACTCCCAACTACTCAGGAGGCTGAGGCAGGAGAATGGCGTAAACCCAAGAGGCGGAGCTTGCAGTGAGCCGAGATTGCGCCACTGCACTCCAGCCTGGGCAACAGAACGAGACTCTGTCTCAAAAAAAAAAAAAAAAAAAAATTAGCTGGCCGTGGTGATGCATGCCTGTAGTTCCAGCTACTTGGGAGGCTGAGACAGGAGAATCACTTGCACCCAGGAAGCAGAGGTTGCAGTGAGCCAAGATCGCCTCACTGCACTCCAGCTCTGACAACAGAGCAAGACTCCACCTCAAATAGAAAAAAAAAAAAGAGGAAGAAGAAAGTAAAGGGATAGAAAAAATAAGAGGACTGACCCTAATAATTTTTATGCATCAAACAAAACCCCAACTTTACACATGGCAAGAAAATATACACAATTACCACACTTTCAAGGAGCAGATAACCTGCCTTACATAGATTATTCCTATAGAGAGAGAGAAAAAAATTCCTGAAGTTCTTTTATGAGACTAATGTAAATTGTAATTTCAAAATTAAATACGTGTACCATGAAAAAGAAAAGTGTAGGTCAGTATTGCATATGAACTTAGTTACAAAAATCCTTCCAAAAATGTTACTGAGTTTTAAAAAGTTATTTTCTAATGTCTTAGATTTGCTTTAAAGTATTATGGGAGGGAGAAAGTAGATGGTGATAGTCATGAAACAAGATCGATTATGAATTAGTAATCATTGAAGCTGGGTGATGGGTACATGAGGATTTACTATGTTATTGGTTCTACTTCTATTATATGTTTAAATTTTTTTGTCTTAAAACTTTTTTTAAGTCTGTCATAATCTAGTATGTATTCAACAGAATTCAACATCCAGTACACCCAGCTGCCAATAGGTAAAACTCTGTATATTAACTCGTAAAATATTTGAAGCATTCACCTAAGAATCATGAACATGAAAATAATACCTTAATTTCCTTTCATTCAACATTATCTGGATATCTGGTGTGTAAATGGTTACTCGTTTGCTATTAGACCTTAGGAAAGTTGCCTTATTTTTTGGTGCTAAGTTTCTGATCTGTTAATTGAGTATGATCATAGTACCTACCTGGGCACATGGGATGTAGGTGATCTGGCTGCGCTACTCTAGCAGACCCCAGCCTAGATCAGCCATCTCATACGATAAATACATTGCTTATTGTTTTATACACTGTGATTTTCAGTTGTCTGTTTTGCAATAATAGCAAACTGTACATCTGGCAAAGTCAAAATTAGATGTTGGCAATTATAATGGAGGAAAAAGGGGTTCTCTCATTGACGCTGATGGGGAAGTAAATTAATAAAATTCCTTTGGAGAATAATTTGACAATATCTAATTGTAAAGTTGAAGATACCCATATCCTATCAGAAATTCCACCTCTAAATTCCACCTCTAATTCACTAGAGAAACACACACATATAAGCAAAGGGTTATTTAAAATATGTTCATTGCAGCATGCTAGTAGTGAAAAATTTTAAACAACCTGAAAGTCCAAAAGGAGAATAAGGGATGAATAAATTATATGTAGTCATCAATGTATAGTAGGTTGAATAGTATCCCAAAAAAATCCATGTCCACCTAGAACTTCAGAATATAATACTGTTTGGGAATAGGGTCTAGTTAAGATTAGGTCATGCTAGATTAGAATGGGCCCTAAATACAACAACTGGTATCCTAAAAAGAGAAGACACACAGAAGCATCCACAAGGAAAAAGGCCACGTGGTGACACAGTAGAGATTGGAGTAATGCAGCTGCAAGCCACAGAACACCAAGGATTGCTGACGAGGAGAGAGACGTGAAACAGATTCTCCCTCAGAGCCTCCAAAAGGAACTAACCCTGCCAAAACCTTGATTTCTGACGTCTAACCTCCTGAACTGTAATGGCATAAATTTCTGCTATTTTAAACCACTTAATTGTGGTAATTTTTTATGGCAGCCCTGGGAAACAAAGACACAGTGGAGTACTACCTAGCAGTTAAAATGAATGAAACTAAAACTAAAACTATGTGTATCAATACGGGTAAATCTTGAAAACCTAATGTTAAATGGGAAAAGAGTGGATAGCATGATACGAGTTACATAACCACAAGGCAGACATTGGGGAGGGAGGAAACTGACCTCCAGTAAGCAAGTGGTAGTAACTGGACAAAGTGGCTTTGAACTTATTTCATCATACAAATGAATGAAGTAACACTGAAAACAATCAAACATTGCTGAAAGAAATTAAAGAAAACTTAAATAAATGGAACACCATCTTATGTTCATAGATTGGAAGACTTAATGTTATTAAAATGACAATACTACCCAGGGCAACCATATTTGGTGCAGTCCCCATCAAAATTGAATCTCAAGGGATCCCAAAACCAAAAAAAGAAAAAAAAAAAATTCCTAAACAAGAACAGAGTTGGAGAACTCACACTTCCTGATTTTGCAACTTACTATAAAGCTACAGTACTCAAAATAGTGTGGTACTGGCATACAGACAGATATATAGACCAATGAAGTAGAATAGAGAGCCTAGATATAAATCCTTGCTTATATGGTCAAACATGTTCAACAAGGCTGCCAAGATCATTCACTTGGAGAAGACAGTCGTTTCCACAAATGGTGGTGGGAAAACTGAATATCCTTTTACAAAAGAGAGAAATAGGACTATTACCTTACACTATATAGAAAAATTTACAAAAATGGGTCAAAGATATAAATGTAAGAGCTAAAATTATAAAATTACTAGAAGAAAACATAAAAGGAAAGCTTCTCAGCATTGCAGTTGGTAAGTTTTCTTGGATATGACAGCAAAAGCTCAGGCAACAAAAGAAAAATAGATAACTTAGATTTCATCACAATTAAAAACTTTTGTGTATCAAAGGATACCATGAAGAGACTGAAAATGGGCCAGGCACAGTGGCTCATGCCTATAATCCTAACACTTCAGGAAGCCTGAGACAGGAGGATTGCTTGAACCCAGGAGTTCAAGACCAGCCTGGGCAACATGGTAAGACCCTATGTCTAAAATAAAAGAGAGAGAGTGTAAAAATGCACCCCATAGAATGGGAGAAAATATTTGCATATATGATATATTTTCTTCATCTTCTTCTTCTTTTTCTTTTTTTTTTTTTATACAGAGTCTCATTCTTGTCACCCAGGCTGGAATGCAATGGCACAATCTCAGCTCACTGAAACCTCCGCCTCCCAGGTTCAAGCCATTCTCCTGCCTCAGCCTCCTGAGGATCTGGGACTACAAGTGCCTGCCACCATGCCCGGCTAATTTTTGTATTTTTTAGTAGAGACGGGGGTTTTGCCATGTTGGCCAGGCTGGTCTCGAACTCCTGACCTCTGGCGATCTGCCTGTGTAGGCCTCCCACCTGGTCAGTATGTTTTCTATCATCTGTCTGATAAGGGAATTAATATCCAGAATATATAAAGAAGTCCAACTCAATAACAACAACAAAACTCAATTCAAAGATGAGCAAAAGATTTTAGTAGACATTTCTTCAAAGAAGATTTCCTGATGTTCAGTAATCACATGAAAAATATTCAACATCACCAATCATTGGGGAAATGAAAATCAAAACCACAGAAGATAGCACTGCAAACCCACTAGAATTGCTATAACAATAACAACAGAAAATAAGAAATGTGAAGGCATGGAGAAAATTGAATCCTCATACATTGCAAGTGAGAATGTAAAATGTCTCAGCTGCTTTTTAAAATAGGTTGGTGGTTCCTTAAAAAGTTAAACATAGAATTACCATATAACCCAGCAGTTCCGCTCATAGGTATACACTCAAAGGAATTGAAGACAGATGCTAAACAAATAGCACATGTAGCCATGTTCAGAGCAGCACCATTCACAGTAGCCAAGAGGTAGAAAGAGCCCAGATGTTCATCACTAGATTGACTAACTATGCTATATACATACAATGGAATGTTATTCAGTCATTAAAAAAAGACTGGTAGATGGTACATAGGGGATGAACACTGAAAGAAGTCAGAAGCAAAGGATCACATGATGTAATTCCATGTTGATGAAATATCCAGAATAAGTAAATCCATAGAGACACAATGCAAATATGTGTTTTCCAGAGACTGGAGACAGGGAGTTATTGTTTAATAAGTATAGAGTTTCAGTTTGGGATGATGATAAGGTTCTAGAGATGGACAGTAGTGATGCCTTGCACAAAAGTGTGAATGTACTTAATGCCACTGAATGGTGCACTTAAAATTGCATACTCTAAAACAGTTGGCTGGGCATGGCAGCTCACACCTGTAATCCCTGCATTTGGGAGGCCAAAGTAGGTGGATCTACCTGAGGTCAGGAGTTCGAGACTAATCTGACCAAGATGATGAAACCCCATCTCTACTAAAAATACAAAAAATTAGCCAGGCATGGTGATGGGTACCTATAATCCCAGCTATTCAGGATGCCTGAGGCAGGAGAATCACTTGAACCCAGGAGGCAGAGGTTGCAGTGAGCTGAGACTGCATCACTGCACTCCAGCCTGGGTAACAAGAGCGAAACTCCATCTCCAAAATAATGATAATAATTAATAAAAATAAAATAGTTAAAATGTCAACTTTGTATTACGTATGATTTACCACAATTAAAAATAAAAGCATAAGGGCAGGTTTGTGACTGTCTTGTGAACTGGGTAGGAAGTGGGAACTGGATGGGAGCAGTGTGGTTTGCCCAGGCCAGTAGGAAACAGAAAGGTAAGACTTCCATCACTGTCCATCTCTCTCCAGAGGACTATTTAGCAGTTCAGGAACACAGGGCTGACATTTGTTAAATATTATTATTTTCTAGGGCCTTAATATATATCTTCAACTTACAGCCTTGCTTCATGTACTCAAATGTATTTCCACCATCCTGTGTTGCCAAACTTTCCGTTTCGAGACACTAGTACTCTCTGTTATTCACCGCATGTTTGTATACCTGTAAATAACATTTATAGAACTCTCACACTTGAGGTGCATTTAGCATTGAGAACAAAGTCTGTCTGAAATCCCTCTCTCAAATAGTGCCTTTTTCTTACCTAGTCTAGTTTTTAGTGTTAGATGCGTCAGCCGCTCTTAATACTGCTATTGTTATTGAATGGAAGCTTTAGTATTCCTTCAGAAGAGCAAGTGAATTTAGTCTGTATGGTTACATGCCAGAAGAACTGTTTAGTGGTAAATTCCTGCCCCTCTCAGAATGCCTAGAATCTTCCTGTTTCTTTCTGTCATTCATTCTGCTAATCAACCAGTCATTTATTCAACATGAGTATTGTAAGCCTGCTATGTGTCAGGCACAGTGTATGCTAATATATTCAAGGAATTTGTCCATATGTTTTTACCTGTTGATAGGTTTATTGTATTCAGTTTTTATTCCAAGTATTGAATCACATGAATGAGTAACAATGCACTTTTTTATTATTCAAATTAAAAGAACTATATAGACTGATACAGTTTATATTAAACTTATTCAACCCATGATGCCCAAAGACTGCATGCAGCCCAGGACAGCTTTGAATGTGGCCCAGCACAAACTCATAAACTTTCTTCAAACATTATGAGATTTTTTTGCTTTTTTTTTTTTTAAGCTGGTCAGCTATTGTTAGCATTAGCATTAGTATTTTATGTCTGACCCAAGACTTAACTCTTCTTCTTTCACTATGACCCAGGGAAGCCAAAAGATTGGACACCCTTGGTTTATATGTAAGTAAAAAGCATATCAGAAGCCAGAAATTTTAAGACATCGAATGAATACTGAAGGAAGAAAATATGACAGTAACTTTTTATTGAAGAAAGAAAATATGACAATAACTTTTTATTGAGAGTAAGGAAAATACTCATCAGTGATAGAAAAATCAGACTAAATGTTAGGAAAAAACACTAAACCACCCTATGTGAAAATGTAGGTAAATAGGTGGGTGCACATATATGAGCATTATCAACAGTGTCATGCTGTGGTTTGATCCCTGCGTGAGATTGTGTTTTACACTTTTGACATCACTTTCCTTATCCCATCCTAGGAACCATCTTACAGATGTATACCACTAGTCATAAGGAGATCTGGTTATTTACTGCCTTTACCAAAAAGCAGGTCTTAAGCTCATAATTCATCTAAGTTTTAGTTTTCTCCTAAAAAGCTCCTCTAATAGATTTTGCTTGTGATTTTGCAGACTTCCGTTCAAGTCTCTTTGAACTGGCAGAGATTAATAAAGACCTAAATAACTCCTATTTTTAAAATTGTCATGATTTATAAATTATTCCTCTTTATTATGTTTTCCCTACCTGCATTCTTACCCCTTTTCTGTAAATTACACAGACCTTCTCTTGTTAGTGACTAATATTTGAAACTACTGACCATGGTAGCTTTTTCAATTTAACATGTATTAATATTTTCTGTGCACCTGGTTTATGTCTAGGACTTTTCTACTAGATAATATAATAAAACTGTAAAGGAAATTATTTTCCAGAATAAAAATCACTTATCCTGATCTTTAGAATTTTCAAGCCTTGTCATGACTGTTCTGACACCTAAAATTGTAATCCTACCTTAATTGTATGGAACTATTCAGAGGTATCCCACTTCAACAATTTGGCTTGATATGTTTTTTATCACATAACTATGATATAATATATATATATGTCCATTGTCAGTGACAATTTAACACTTGTATTTCTAACCCAAAAAAGTGACAGTGGATTATTGGGCTGAAATTGTTAAGGTCTTACTCTAGCCCTGTCATTGATTACCTTGTGAACTTAAAAAAATTTTCTCAAGTTTTGTAGGTCTCAGTTTTTTCTTTCTTAAAAACAGAGCATAAGACTAGATCGTCTGTCTTTATTTATTTATTTATTTAGAGTTGGAGTCTCGCTGTGTCACCCAGGCGAGAATGCAATGGCACGATCTCAGCTCTCTGCAACCTCCGCCTCCTGGGTTCAAGTGATTCTTCTGCCTCAGCCTCCTGTGTAGCTGGGATTACAGGTGTGCACCACCATGCCTGACTAATTTTTGTATTTTTAGTAGAGATGGGGTTTCACCATGTTGGCCAGGCTGGTCTCGAACTCCTGACTTCAAGTGATCCACCCTCCTTGGCCTCCTGGGATTACAGGTGTGAGCCACTGTGCCCAGCCAGTTGTCTCCAATTATTGAAATGAGTCTATTCTAAGAGAATATAACAAAACTAAACATAACTAAAAATGTTACCCTTCATGCTTTCAAAATGGTAATTAGATTCCAGTATACATATATGATTTCAGTTACTATACTAAGAGTCAGGTACCATTCTGTTGAATAATATGACCTTTGATAAATACTCAATGCGCCATAGTTTCTAATTTCCACTATACCATTTACTGGTGATATGTCGTTATACATTTTTTCAATCCTTTTAATTTAGTCTCAGTTTTTTTTGTTTGTTTGTTTGTTTTTCCTGAATAGCGTAATAACAAAATTTTCTGCCTGAAGACAGAATACTTGTTCCCTTGAGGTCACATTTAATTTTAAGAGCTATAAATCTATAAATTAAAATGTCCCTTGAGACATAAAAATATCTATTTTGTGGACTTCTAACTTTAAAGCAAGAAATGTTCATTTTGAGCATCATGAATCCTAGGAGAAATATGTAATTATTGTCATTTCTCACTTGTGTGTGAGTTTACATGTCTGTTAATATATCTAGAATTTATTTTCCTACCTCAAAAGTGGCCTGGTAGGCTTCCCATCGATTTTTCTCATGGGTTCTTCTATTTTTCCTCAAAATACTCATTCAACAGTCATTCATTGACTTGATAATGTGTTTCAGGCATTGAGAATATATAAGCGAGAGGCATAGTCCCCAAACTTTAGGAGATTATATTCTATAGAGAAAAACAATTACATAAAGAAGCCATCATAATATAATGTAATTTTAATAAAACTATATATCAATGTATATATTGCATTTTTTTCTACAATTCCTGGCTCATAACTCACATAGATGTTGTTACAGTCTTTTGTTACAATATTGAGGGCAAGAGCAGGCCTCAGGAAACAGAATCTCTCTCTCTGACCTCCTGCCCTCCTTTCACCTGTCCAAAGCAGGACTCAGGTCTGATTGTGGGTCATAAGACCCTCATTCCAGAGAATGCCTTGCCCCATTCTCTGGAGGAAGGAGTGCTGCACAGAGAGACCAAGAAGATTGTGAACGGACAGGCCTGGCTGGGTTTCCCTACTCATTCTATTAGTATAAGACCTTTTTGTCCAATCCCATTTTTGCATGGTTGTCAAATCTTGCCTACATAATGAGGCCTCCATGAAAACCCACAAGGACAGGGTTGAGAGGGCTTCAGGATAGCTGAACATGTGGAGGTTCCTGGAGGGTGGTGTGCCCAGAAAGGATATGGAAGCTCTGAACCCCTTCACCCGTCCCTCACTCTAAACGTCTTTTCACCTGTATCTTTTGTAATATCTTTTAAAGTAAACCTGTAAAACATATTTCCCTGAGTTGTGTGAGCCACTCCAGCAAATTATTTGAACCCAAAGAGGGGGTCATGGGAACCCCAGCTTGAAACCAGTTGGTCAGAAGTTCCGGAGGCCCAGACTTCCATTGGGTTGGAGGGTCTGGGGGTGACTTTTGGGGACTGGGCCCAGAGTCCTATGGGATCTCACACTGTCTCCAGGTAGATAGGTTCAGAATTGGATTGGCGGACACCCAGTTAGTGTCTCCTGTAGAATTGATTGCTTGCTTGCTGTTGAGGGAAATCTCCGCATATTGTGGGTCACAGAAGCTTTTTGTGTTGATTGTTTTCGTGTTTGTGTGAAAGTAGAGGAAAAACACAGTTTGAGAGTGTTCCCAGGTGTATACCCAAGAGAAATAAAACATACATCCACATAGAAACTTGCACATGAATGTTTATAGCAGCATTATTTTTAATCATCAAAAAGTAGAAACAACCCAAATGTCCATCAAATGGACAACACAGACAAAATGTGACATATACCCCCCATACAATAGAATATTTTTCAGCATTAAAAGAAATGAAGTACTGATATATGCTACTACATGATCCTTGAAAACATTATGCTAAGTAAAAGACTACATATTATATGATTCCATTTTTATGAAATGCCCAGAATAGGGAAATCTGTAGAGACAGAAAGTAAATTAGTGGTTGACTAGGGACTGAAGCAGTAGTACAAATGAAAGGTGACTGCTAAAGGATAAGAAGTATCTTTTCGGAATGAAGAAAATGCTTCAAAATTGTGCATGACTTTATGAATATACTAAAAAGCATTGAATTATACACTTTAAATAGGTGAATTTATGGTGTGCTGATTTTTTATTTATTTATTTTATTGGGTTTTTTTTTTTTTTTTTTTTTTTTTTTGAGACAGTCTTGCCCCATTGCCCAGGCTAGAGTACAGTGGCATGATCTCAGCTCACTACAACCTCTGCCTCCTGGGCTCAAGCAATTCTCTTGCCTCAGCCTCCAGAGTAACTGGGATTACAAGCATGTGCCATCATGCCCTGCTAATTTTTGTATTTTTGGTAGAGATGGTATTTCACCGTGTTGACCAGGCTGGTCTTGAACTCCTGACCTCAGGTGATCTACCACCCCCCCAGCCTCCCAAAGTGCTGCGATTACAGGTGTGAGTCACCGTGCCTAGCCTATGGTATGCTAATTAGATCTTAATAAAAAAAATTTTTAAATCAATATCAAATGCACAAAACATGACCATACCCCAAATTAAGAGATTAAATAACTTTTAAAGGCCACCTCACATGTTCTGTGATTCTAAGGTTCTATAATTTAAATTTTATCGGTGGTAAAGCAATACGTTTTAAAACTTAAATTTCAAAGTATGACCAACAAGCTAGTAGACTAATGCATGTCCTCCAAAACTTTTTTTTTGAGACGGAGTTTCCCTCTTGTCACCCAGGATGGGGTGCAGTGGCGTGATCCCGGCTCACTGCAACCTCTGCCTCCCAGGTTCAAGTGATTCTCCTACCTCAGCCTCCCAAGTAGCTGGGACTACAGATGCACACCACCACGCCCAGCTAATTTTTGTATTTTTAGTAGAGACGGGGTTTCACCATGTTAGCCAGGATGGCCTCAATCTCTTGACCTTGTGTTCCGCCTGCCTTGTCCTTCCAAAGTGCTGGTATTACAGGCATGAGCCACCGTGCCCGGCCCAAACCTTTTTTTAAACCAAACTTTTATTGCTTTTCATCAGGTCTTAAAGCTAGTGTCATGTTCTAAAGTCTTTCTATTAGTGTCATATTAGGCGTTAAATATGATTTTGCTTTATCCCAACTAGTATAATAGTGATGCATCTGACTTTGGTTTCCTTCAGTTTACTCTTCTGCATGTTTCTAAAAACAAGGTTTCAGACAGTAAATTGTAATATAATCTTATGTAAGACTTTTTTCTACATTTCAGTATTTAAAAAACAGCAGAAAATAAGTAAATAATGACTGCACAAAGATTTTCTAGCATGGATTTACCAGTGCTCATTTTCTTTTTTTTTTTTTTATTTTTTGAGGCGGAGTTTCGCTCTGTTGGCAGGCTGGAGTACAGTGGTGTGATCTCGGCTCACTGCAACCTCCACCTCCCAGATTCAAGCAGTTCTCCTGCTTCAGGCTCCCGAGTAGCTGGGTCTACAGGTGCGCGCCACCACACCCGGCTAATTTTTGTATTTTTTTTAGTAGAGACGGGGTTTCACCATGTTGGCCAGGATGGTCTCAATCTCTTGACCTCGTGATCCGCCTGCCTTGGCCTCCTTAAGTGCTGGGATTTATAGGCATGAGCCACCGCACCCAGCCACTAGTGCTTATTTTCAAAACAAATCATTTTGAATCTTTTTGAACAGTATAGCAAAAGTTGGGTCTTACTCATATCTTTATTCTTAAATCTCTTGACCTCGTGCTCCGCCCACCTTGGCCTCCCTAAGTGCTGGGATTTACAGGCATGAGCCACCGCGCCCGACCACCAGTGCTCATTTTCAAAACAAATCATTTTGAATCTTTTTGAACAGTATAGCAAAAGTTGGGTCTTACTCATTTCTTTATTCTTAAACACTCATTTCTTTTTTCCAGAATACATTTTTTTTCATTAAGAGCTTTGAATTTTAATTTGGCTCTTGTATGAACTTCCTAGAAGGTCTTAAAAAAATCATTACATCTTTTTTTTGCTGGTTTCCTAACCTTAAAGGTGATGACAGTGTTATTGTTTCAGGAAGAGCAAGACAGAACATAACTTTTATAGAGCACTAGAAACATGTAGCTAAAAATAAAAAATGAGGGAAAAAAATACAAAGACTGCAAATCATGATAGGACTTTCGCAGGTGGTCAGATTGTTCAGTATTATATTTAAGGACAAAGATTTAAATAAATGTAAACATTTATGTGTAATATAAAATAACTTTATTATAAAAAATGCTGTAATGAGCATCTTAAACAAATTTTAGCATATCACCATGTTTTTCTTACAGGTAAGAAATGTAGGTCCTGAAAGAAGGTCCTCAGATGTACACACACACAGTCTATTGGTTTTTTTTTTTTTTTTCAGAGACAGAGTCTCCCTATGCTGTCCAGGCTGGTCTTGAACTCCTGTGCTCAAGTGAGTCTCGCCGTGGCCTTCCAAAGTGCTGGGATCACAGGCATGAGCCACTGCACCCAGCTTGTCAATTGATTTTTGACAGTGGTGTCAAGACAATTCAGAAGGAAAAAGGATGGTGATTTCTTTCTTTCTAGAAGTCTCGCTCTGTCGCCCAGGCTGGAGCGCAGTGGCGCGATCTCAGCTCACTAAAACCTCCTCTTCATGGGTTCCAGCCATTCTCCTGCCTCAGCCACCTGAGTAACTGGGATTACAGGCACAGGTCTGCCTAATTTTTGTGTTTTTAGTAGAGACCGGGTTTCACCATGTTGGCCAGGCTGGTTTCAAACTCCTGACCTCAGGTGATCTGCCCGCCTCAGCCCCACAAAGTGCCAGGATTACAGGCGTCCATCTAGAATAGTCTTTTCAACAAATGGTATTGGAATAACTGGATATCCATATAACAGAAAATGAAACTTGAAGGCTGGGTGTGGTGGCTCATGCCTATAATCCCAGCACTTTGGGAGGCTGATGCAGGCAGATCACTTGAGGTTAGGAGTTCAAGACCAGCCTGGCCAACATGGTGAAACCCCATCTCTACTAAAAATACAAAAAATAGCCGGACGTGGTGGCGGGCGCCTGTAATCCCAGCTACTCGGGAGGCTGAGGCAGGAGAATCGCTTGAACCTGGAAGGCAGAGGTTGCAGTGAGCCAAGTTCACACCACTGCACTCCAGCCTGTGCAACAGAGGGAAACTCCATCTCAAAAAAAAAAAAAAAAAAATGAAACTTGACCTCTGCCTCACCCTTGAGATAGGCAAAGATTTCTTAGGACACTCTAATCACTAACCATAAAAAAAAATAGAGAAGTAGATACACTGGACTTTATGAAAATGAAAAGCTTCTGCCCTTCAAAAGACACCATTAAGGAAATGAAAAGGTGTATATTGCCAACAACTGTGAAGAGTTCGTTTCATGCTATTTGTAAACTACATTAGCCTTCCACAGTTTCATGGATACTGCTGGTAGAAAACTTGAGACTCCTGGGTCAGAGATAGAGGACAGTTTATTACTGATAGCAATAGCAGTTACCAGAATATCAGTATGTTTGTGCCAGCTCCCCAAACCTCAGGTGTAACAGGATGCATTAACGATTGTGCAGCTTCCACCTTGGCCCACAAGGAGGACATCTGTTGCAGTTTGATCATCAAGAATAAGCCCAGGCTGAGAGTTCAGGCTTACCTGAATGACTTCCACTACCATGGTAGAGTGGTGGCATGGATCAGTTCAAATAGTCAGGGAGCTATAGTGGCTTCATGCCATTAAACAAAGCTTAACATTGTTTTTCGTTCTGAGCAGCACAGTACTGTGGCTTGTGGCTTAATGTTTTTGGCTACTCAGGATTTATATGAGATGGCAAGAAGGTCCTCATGACTGACACCATCTATTTCAATCTTGAGAGCTCTTTGATACCGTGCCCTAGCCACAGTCCTTTCTAGCTGAGGTCATGGAGTTTGCCCTTCTGCCTGACTCAAGCTAGCAGTGTGACCTTTGGTGAGTCTACCTTAATCCAGAGCATCTGCTTTCCCATTACTAAAATAAAATCTCTTAAATCCTCCTAAATGTCAACGTAAGGGCTAGGGGAGTTTTCCAGAGTAGCAGGGCTGACCGCATAGATTTACGTACATTTCTTTGAGTTAGTTTCTCATTTTCCATTTGCTTTTGTTCCACTTTCACTGGATTTAGCATTCTACTAATAAATCCAATCCAGGGCAATAAGCCTGAATACTCTTCAAGTCGTCATCCTTGGTTTCCTATAATACAAGAGTATGTCTTTCTCTGGGAGATCTCCCTGAAAGGATGAAAGCACCCAGGACCTACTTTGAGACATTTTGCTGTCATTTCCAGCTGGATTTAAGGTTGGCATAATAGACTACAGAGAAGTTGAACTGTAAGACAGCCCACTTGATCCCATTCTTCCTTAAGAAGCGTTACACACCCTGCCCCCTTATCTCCCAAGTGAACCAGCCATTGTTCTAATGATTGGCCTGGTTTGTGCTCATGAATTTCTCTCTTCATGCTCATTATGAGTGTGTATCTTTAATTGTTTTCTGAAAGGGAGTAGACTTTATGGCTACACAAAATGAATTTTAGTACTGTTATTTAGTACTTAGTACTTGTTACAGTGGTACAGACCTGAGGCTGACCAAACAGGATGCCAAGAAAATCCCCCAACCTGGAAGAGATTTAGGAACAATAAGGATGCCTTAATAGCAGCTGTGTTTGAACTTATTTCCTGGTATTCAGCATGCAGCCACTTCCACAATTCTTCCTTATTAATAGACAGTAAAAGGAATAACTTTTACTGCCCAACCGACAATATAACTTAATTAACATTTTCACTGTAGGTGCCCAGGAACTTCTGCAAATCTCTACAAGGCCCTCATTCAGAAAGAGGAAGAGTCTCTTTGAGAATCCCATCCTCATCACCAAAAATGTCAAAAACGATGAAGGGTTTAAGATTTTACCTTACTTGTGAGCAAATAAGGTAGCCTGCTACAGTTTCATGAATGCTGGTAGAAGACATGAGACTCCTGGGTCAGAGACAAAGGGCAGTTTATTACTCACAGCAGCAGCAGTAGCTAGAGTATCAGCATTTTTCTGCTTGTTCTCTGAGCTCAGTTCCCACGGAGTAAAGAAGGCTAACTGACTCCTAAACAACCACTGCGGTGTATTACAGATGAGGAATCCTGAATTGAGGTAACTCAAATTTTTTACAACAGGCAATAAGCATGGCTACACATTCCTCTGAGGAGGCAGTATCTTCACTATACTGGACAATAAGAATGTTTTCCCTTTGACCTTGAGGGAGACACTGTCTCTTCCTATTATTCCCTATCTATTGGGCTGCTTGAATGTCCTCGCTGTTTGGCAGTTGGCTTCCCTTAGAAACAACCCAAGAAAGAGAAAGGCAGAAGCCATATATATATGTATTTTATCACTTATCCTTGGAAAACACACCCTATCCCCCTGTCCCTTCCACAGTGTCCTATTGGTTTGTTACAGGTCAACCCTCGCCACTGTGGAAGGAGACTACACAAGGGCATTAATACTAGGAAGTGGGAATCACTGAGGAACACCTTGGGGGCTGACATGTTATCACAGTGGCTATATAGTTAACACCATAGTTTGCTGAATAAAGAGTATATGGGAACTCTGTACTATTTTCTACAACTTTCTATAAACCTAAAGCTATTTCAAAGTAAAAGTTAAAGAATTTTAAATGAAAATATAGGGTCCGGGAGTGGTGGCTCATGTCTGTAATACCAGCACTTTGGGAGGCCGAGGCGGGAGGATCACTTCAGCCTAGGATTTTGAGGCTGCAGTGAGCCATATTATGCCACTGTGCTCCAGCCTGGGCAACACAGCAAGGCTCTGTCTCTAAAAAGGAAAAGAGCTATTAAAAATATATATATATAGATTGTAGACCAGAAGAAAATATTTGGTAATACTTATATCTGACAAAGATCTAGTATCTACAAAATATAAAAAACTCTTTAATAAGAAGACAACCAACTAACAAATGGTCAAAAGACATGAACACATACTTCAAGAAAGCATTCACTTGGCCAATAAGCACATGTGAAGATATTCAAGATGATTTGTCTGACTGGGCTCAGTGGCTTATGCCTGCAATCCCAGCAGTTTGGGAGGCTGAGGCGGGCGGACCACGAGGTCAGGAGTTCAAGACCAGCCTGGCCAACATGTTGAAACCCCGTCTCTACTAAAAATACAAAAATTAGCTGGGCATGATGGCAGGCACCTGTAATCCCAGCTACTTGGGAGGCTGAGGCAGGAGAAACATTTGAACTCGGGAGGTGGAGGTTGCAGTGAGCCAAGATTGCACCATTGCACTCCAGCCTGCACAGGGTGAGACTCCATCTCAAAAAAAGAAAAAAATTTGTCATCTGGGAAATGCAAATTATTACCATAGTAAGATATATTTCAGTCCCACCAGAGTAGTCAAAATTAAAACAACTGACCATGTCAAGTGTTGGTAAGGATGTGGAACAACAAGAACACTCATGCATTGCTGGGTAGACGGTAAAATAGCACCTTTTTGGAAAAATACTCCTGTAGTTTCTTACGAAGTTAGATATACGCTTTCCCTATGATCCTAGCAATTCCACCCCTCTCTATTTATATGTGAGAAATTAAAACATGACCACTAAGAGAGTTGGACACAATATCCATAGCAGCTCTATTCATTCGGAAGGTAGCCTTATGAATGAAAACTAGCAGCAACCCAAATATCCATTAATAGGAGAATGGATAGACAGATTGGGATACAGATCTTTCTTCTGATATGTGTTAAGAATATTTGCTGCTAGTTTGTGGTCTTTCTTTTCATTTTTAAAAATAGTTTCTTTAAAAGACCAAAAGTTTAATTTTGGCAAAATCCAAATATTTGTGGTTTTACCATGTTATTACTTGCACACAACTCTCACACTGATAGAAGACTGTTAAATCCTCTACAGTTAAGGAGTCTGTGGGAGACACGCAGGAGTGTCAGTTGTTTTGCAATTTGGACAGATTCTAGAACCTTTGGTTAAAAGGGGCCCCATTCAAGGTGAGTCATTTCACAAGTGACAACATATATGGGCTTAATACAATTTGTAGTGAGAAGTATTATTTCCTCCAGAACCCAAAAGAGCCTAAAAGAAACTGTGGGTGCTATGAGAGTCAGTAGCTGTTTCTTGACAGTGTCATGGATGGAGTTGCTTTCAGTTTACCCAATGATTTTCAGAAATACAACCAAGGCCTTGCGCTGTATGTGAGGCAGTGGGTCACCCCATGAGCTCCTTTCATTTGTATGTCCCAAGTGAGTGTATCAGAGGAATCTCCTCAGCGGAGGAGGTCATCAGTGTGATGTCAAACGGGCATTCCTGGGAAAAGTAGGGTGCAGTTTCAATCTTGCCCTTGAAGATCGTATGTTACAGTGTGGCTGTTTGCAGTACCCTGTGGTAGCTGGGTAAAACTGTATTGGGTCCCTTTGGAGGCAGACTGCAGTCAAGAGTTTTGAAATAGGCACTGAACAAAACATATTCACCAAATCTATACTAGCAAAATATTTACCATTTGCTAGTTAGATGAAGTCAGTAGTTTCAGTTATATTGGGTATGGGTCCTTAGTGAAGTCCACAGCGTTGAGGTTGAAGTAATCCACCAGGAGGCACCATACATTCCTCCCAAGTGTAAAAACTGGTCAAAGTGGGCTGTTAAATGGACAGGCAGTGGGGATAGTCACCCCTTTTCTAAATAGGTCTTGTATAGTGGGTTTTAATCATTAAAGGCCCTGTTTTAATTTACATCTGGCTATATTAACTGTTTTAATGGGGAAGCAGTAGGTCCATGGGTCCATTTTAAAAAGGTAATTTGTTAGTGCCAAAGACTTAAAATTAATTCATTACTCATTGGGTCAGAGAGTCCATGACCACTATGGGATATTTTAGAACAATGGGTGTGATGACCATGGGGAATTAAGGCAAGACAGAATTCCTGGGTTAGGGTGAGGCATGCATACTTGTCCTTTATATTATGTTCAATAACTCCCCTAAGATTATAGGGGGACGCTTGTGTAAATTTGGGGGGATCCCCAATATTGATTAAGGGCATAAAGGTTTGCCAATTGGTATATTTCAGCGATCTTAATTCAGAGCCAGTGTCATAGAGGCACAAAAGCCAATTCTTGCCCTTTTATCTATGTATTGTATAAATTCAGTGAATTTTGAAAAATCAGTTGGGCCAAATTGTGGACTTCTGTTTTAGTTTTTGTTTTTTTGTGTCCTGCCTGTTATGAATGGAAATGTGTGCCCCCAAATTCACATGTTGAAGCCCTAACTCCCAATGTGACTGTATTTAAAGATAGGGCCTGTAAGGAGATAATTAAGGTTAATGAAGTCGGAAGGGTGGGCCCCTAAATCGATAGTATTGGTATTCTTAAAAGAAGAGGAAGAGAGACAACAGACTCCCCCATTCCCCCCACCCTGACACACACACACACACACACACACACAAAGCCATGTGAAGACTGAGCAAGAAGGCAGCCAACTACAAGTCAGGAAGATAGGCCTCAAAAAAGAATTTCTCTTCCTAAGAGTAAAAAGACCTTTGAGGTCATTTAGTTTTTAATTTTGTTGGTTTTATACCATGTATTTATATATATTTGTCAAGAGCATGCCTCCATTTTTAAATTGGAAAGGAAAATTGTATAGCTGAAAACTATGCACTAAATTAAATGCACTAAAAGTTTATTTATAGAATTTAAGAGGGTAAGAGATAATTAGATTATTAGACATCCAATCTCATCCCATCCCATCTAATACATATTATATATATATATCTAACATATATATATATCTAATAATGTGTTATGTATTCACTGGGTGATGCTATGTAAGAATATTATTTTCTTGGATAAAATTTCTGAGAATTTATGAGTTGAGGTGAATCTACTAAAAATAGTTGAGTCCAAAATTTTAACTTCCATATTTATATAAATAATGATTATTAATAGGCCATTTCAATAGAAGTATTGCTCATTAGAGAGTTGTTTTTTTTTTTTTTTTTTTTTTTTTTTTTTTTTTTTTTTTTTTGAGATGGAGTCTCGCTCTGTCACCCGGGCTGGAGTGCAGTGGCTGGATCTCAGCTCACTGCAAGCTTCGCCTCCTGGGCTTACGCCATTCTCCTGCCTCAGCCTCCCAAGTAGCTGGGACTACAGGCGCCAGCCACCTCGCCTGGCTAGCTTTTTGTATTTTTTAGTAGAGACGGGGTTTCACCGTGTTAGCCAGGATGGTCTCGAACTCCTGACCTTGTGATCTGCCCGTCTCGGCCTCCCAAAGTGCTGGGATTACAGGCTTGAGCCACCGCGCCCAGCCCCATTAGAGAGTTTTAGTATCTATTTATTAGATAGAAATTGAGCCTTTTGTCATTAAAGTATAAAAATATAATAAATAAGTACATAAAAAAAAATTTTTAATTTCGCCATAATTTTTAGTGCCAAATAAATTACATGATGCTTTCTAATTAACATTTTATAGTCCAAAGCTGTGAGAGGAAAAGTACATGTAGATTACTTTAAAAATACAGCCCTACCCCCGAGAATATAGAGGATTTTCAGACACCAAATGTTTGAACATAGTGGGTTTCATGGCAAAAATCCATCCCAAAGGGACATTATTTGGGAATATAATTTAAGTTTTCATGTCAGTTCTTACTTTGGTTGCTATATTTTGAGGTCATTACATTAAAATATTGAATAATTTGAAAACTTTTTATTTTGTATTCAGTATGGAGATTTATTCCCAGAATGGGCTTTTCTGATGCAAAATTGGAATGCTTGTGTAGTCACAACAGCTGTCTCCACACCATGTGGTGTCTTCCGTTACTTTACTGTAGAGATGAATATTTGGCCCAGTGTTTCGGTAGTATTGGACACACATGGTTTTAAGTGGCAAAGCAGTATGCTTATGCATTCATTTGACTTTCACAGCTACAGTTGGCTCCAGATTAGAACAGGGAGAATATATTCACACCATGGCCACCCTCATGGCTGCTGTAGTAGCTGGATCACAGGAGGCTCTGTTGCTTCTAAAGACACAACTAACTATTGCCAAGGAATTACACATTCACCGAAGTGCCTTACAGCTGTAGGAGGGAGAATAATGCATTGCTAAAAGGGTTCTCTCAGATTTCAGATTATGGCCCTAGTCACTATCAAGCCTCTTTAAAAATATTAATAATAAAAAGTATGGCCATAAAAGAACTATGAAACTTAAGACTGTCATAGCAGTAGGTGATTTTTCAGGAATTCAATCCAAATACTTTATATAAAATTTTTATTTTTCAGAAAAGTACTATATTTTTACATTCTCATTAATCTAATTAAAATCAGATTTGTTTTTAATGCCAATGTTTATATATGCAGAGAGTATTTGGGAAGCCGATCTGTTAAAAACAGAAATTATTTTAAAGACTTAGTTTACTATATGAAGCAATGATTTATATTTTAGACATTGTAGACAATTTTTTTTGCTCCAAAAATGTTAAAATAACAGAAATTAGATAATTTGATTTAGTGTGATTTTGTACATACTATATGATTTGATCAGTATATATCTTTATGCAGTGATCAACTTCACGCTCTTCATGACATGATCTTTTACTGTAAGCTTATTTAAATTCTGCCTAAACTTAAGTCTTTTCCATTTCTGAAACCGATTGGTCTACTTATTAAAGCTTTTTAGCAATAAAGCTATGATTTCCTTTAAAATCCAATTATATTTCTCTAAATAGTAGCTGAATAAGAATAATACTTTTTTCCTTAAATAAAGACAAGAAGAAAGAAAAAACCCTCTGTGTAAATTTTTAAGTCATCTGATATGAATAATTAGATTTCTGATATTCATTAAATATCAAAGAAATTCCGACCAGACCCAATGTGGGCTACCTTTTTATATAAGTGAATTTATGCATGTATTGTAGACGCTGTACTGATGAATATGTTTGAGGCTTTCAGCTCTTAGTGGATACAAAATAGAATGATTGATAAAATCCTCCCTACTATTGGCTATTATTTACTGACTCTTAAGTGGCAGGTTGTATTTATGCCAATTTATCTGCTTCAGGGAACATTCTTGATAGCAGAACAAAGTGAATAAAAGTAGTTTGCTTTGCAAATGAATGCAAATGGGAGAGCCTTTCGGAAAGCCCTTTAACAGGGGCAATGCACTTTGATTATGAGTGAAGCTGCCATTTGGACATGGTGAAAAGAGCACGCTTGAACCATTGATTGGGGGAGACAGTAAAAAGTCAGGAAGGGCCCCGTTAAGCTTGCAGTGAGGCAGGCGGATGTCAGTGTGGTTAGAGCACAGTGGGAGAATGACAGGGAGGATTAGTGTCAGGGAGAAGCTTTGCTGTAGCTGTGGAGATAGTCCCTGGGGTCACTCACCTCTGACTGTTGTTCTGTGCTGATGGTTCTGTAATGCAAACTGCCTGATGTATGCCTGTTCATTATCGGAAATGGTGATTAGAAAAGGTATTTGCCTCAAAGGTTTCCTTCTTTCTCTCTTTCTTTTTCTTTCATTCTTTCATTTTAATTAAAGGAAAATAAGGTAGGCTTCCTCAATCTCTCTGCTGGCTACTGGAGTATTGTTTAATACCAGAGTGCTTTATTGCCTCTAGTGGGGAATAGTTAAGTGCTAAAATGTAATGTGAAATAATTGTAACATGGTTTTTTGTCATTTGATAAAGATTTATTTCACTGTGCTCACTTTGGGATTTGACCACTGGTAGTGCTGAGTAAAATGCAGAGAATATGTTTGCTGTAAGAATTTTTGCATATGCATGTTTATAATCTCTAAGGTATTTTTAAATTTAGTTTAATCGTTTGGTCAAAGCTAAAAGTTGACCAAAATGAAATGGTCAAAATGAAATGAGATACCGCTTTACATGGACTTGATGGTTTGAGTCTTGGCCACAAGAGTTTCTAATATTATTTCTGTTCCGAAGTTTAAAAAAAAAATGTAGTGACATTTGAAAAGCTAAACTTCTTGAAAAAATATTATTTTAAAATTGAACATCATTACATAGAATGATCAAAAAGTGTCTTGTCGCCGTTCTGATTTCAGACCAGTATATTTACTTGTTCACATTTCATTTATACTTGTGTTTTTTTTTTTTTTTTTTTTTTTGCTTTTTTTAAAGTGTGTATTTAAAACGAAAAAAAGAGAGACCTTTAATAGTAACTTTACGTGAGGCATTTCTGAGCAGCACTGCATTTTATAGCAAGGATGCATTTCATAAGCTTTGAGAATGGTTTCTCACTTTAATTCAAAACCGAATAGTCTTTTTTAAAAAATGTCTACAAAACCAGGTTTTGCAATATTTATACTTTCTTAGTATACGTAGGAAAATGAAATAGGCTTCTAGAGCTTTGCATTCCGGTGTTAAATATGCAGCTCAAATCTTTATTGAAACTATTAGATACAACTTAGTATTGTTTTTTACAGAAAGCATATTGCCAATAATTTGCTTCACAGCAATTATCTCCCAATTATCTTTTTTATTCCCCCAATTATCTTTTTTTATTTTCTTTAATGTTTTGCAGGCACCTGAGTGGACAGAAGAGGACCTCAGCCAACTGACAAGAAGTATGGTTAAGTTCCCAGGAGGGACTCCAGGTCGATGGGAAAAGATTGCCCACGAATTGGGTCGATCTGTGACAGATGTGAGTTCACTGAGATTTACATTGTATAGAGAGAGACAAACCAGAACATGTCAGCTATGTAGAAGGCAGACATAGATGGGTTCCACAGTATTTTGGGGGAGGGGATACAATCCTTTTAGGACCTGAAAGTGAACCATTAATGAAATAAGTGAGAAGCAGATGTGAGCCAGTCCCCTGGTCCACAATTAGCAGCTGTGTGAGGAATTCTAGTGTTTAGAGACTTAAGCTACTGTAACCTAATCAAAGGAAAACAATGCCAGTTTTTGGGTTTATAGTAACCCCTTTAACTGTGGAAAAAATAGTTCTCAAACTGATCAGAATTAGGAAGGTTGTATTTCAGCTGGATCTGTTTAACGTTGAAGTACAGATTGCGACTGCTACTTAGACAGGTGGTTTGGATTAATTAAATGAGCAATATTCCCATAATGCAAATGGTGTTGGCCTTTTTGTTTCAAGGATGATAGCAACTGTTCGTGTGATAAGTAGTCTAACCAGAAGAAACTGTGTGTGTGTGTGTCCATACCTAACATTTAAAAGATACATTACTTACTTGGAAAGGTTTTGACTTAACACTTTAGCTGCTTTTATTGAGGAAATTTAGAGCAGAAAATTTTTTAGAAATTTTACACACCAGCACAGTGCCTGATGTGTAATATACTAAATACACAGTAAATGTTTAATTGAAATTGAGAAAAAATATTATTTTTATCAAATTGATATTTTCATAAGGGATAGTAAATATTCTTTACTAAATTTACTTTAAATAAATCCTATAGATCCAAAAATACTTAGAGGGTTACTGAAAGCAAAGATTTAAATTTCCCCTTCCATTCTGTTAGTGTACTTTTAGGCCATTTTTGATACTGACAGTTTTTTAAAACCTGCAAAATGATTACTAAACATGGCTACCAAAAAAAAGCTTATTGTAAATGCTGTAAGTTCCTTTCTATAATCAACTTCCACTTTTTAGTTTAGAAAGAAACTTAGGAAATTATTATGGTTGCACATCCCTAATCCGTCACATTGGCACTCAAGTTTCAGATTTTTGAGCAATTTCAGACTTTTGGATTAGGTATACTTGATCTGTACTGTCAAGTTTTGTATTGTTTTGTTTTGTTTTTGCAATGGACTGGCTTTGAGAATTTTAAATTATATATATGAATATTGTTACTACTGTAGAGGTCATTTAAAAGACTGCAATCTGAATTTTTATAAGATGTTTAGCAATATTTTTTATTTAAAGTTGAAGTTTGATCATGGGGAAAATAGCTGTAGTATTTTGTAACTTTTTTTTTTTTTTGCTATGTTTCATGAGGAGACTAGTCATCTTGAGTTACTAGAAAAGAACCATAAGGATAACTTTTCTTCAGCTAAACATGTTATGTTACTGCATGGTGTGTTTTATTATCTCGTTTTAAGGTTGTTTGTAAAAGATAAGTTAATAATGACTTAATCAGTAAATATCTGACGAAATTAAAGACATTCCATGGTTTTTGATGTTTTAAGTACTATGACCTTCTAATTACATAGCTGCTGTTAATACAGTGATTATCAAAAGAAACTGAAATAATTTTTTTAGGTTATAAAACATTGGTTTAAAAAGGCCCTAAACTTTTAGTTCAATTGCTTAATGAAAAATAATAGTAATACTTATGTATTATCTCTTTTGAAGATTATCTCTTTTGAAGACTCTTTAGTAATACTTATGTATTATCTCTTTTAAATGCACCACATTTAACTTTTAAGATAATATTTCTGTAAGGCTCTACATTTGATGCTAAAGGCAGATAGGAAACTGAGTAAAGCAATATTTTAATTTGTTGTCATTAAAACCTGGTAAATTTTTTTTTTTTTTTTGAGACGGAGTCTCGCCCTGTCGCCCAGGCTGGAGTGCAGTGGCCAGATCTCAGCTCACTGCAAGCTCCGCCTCCCGGGTTTAGGCCATTCTCCTGCCTCAGTCTCCCGAATAGCTGGGACTACAGGCACCCACCACCTCACCCGGCTAGTTTTTTGTATTTTTAGTAGAGACGGGGTTTCACCGTGTTCGCCAGGATGGTCTCGATCTCCTGACCTCGTGATCCGCCCGTCTCGGCCTCCCAAAGTGCTGGGATTACAGGCTTGAGCCACTGCGCCCGGCCAAAACCTGGTAAATTTTTATCCGTATTTTTAAGAGGAGAAAGATGAAGATTTTAAAAATGCCAAAAATACACACGATGTAAGCAACAGAGCCTCATAGATCCTAGTATATACTTAATTTACTAGAGTAGTCTTGGTGCAGTCAAAAGCATCTTTTTAAACTTTTTCAAATTCATCCCATATGTTTCCTTTTTTTCCTCCCTAGACTTACCCAAGGGAGACTGATTCCATGTCTGCAATAGATATTTTTTCCCTTTATCATGGAAGTGGAAAACCTGACATTGTGAAGTGGTGTTTTTTTGTTTTTTGGGTTTTTTTTTTTTTTTTTTTTTTTGGCCAAGTATTAGTTCTGTTTTCATAATAACAAAGGTACCTTGGAAATAAATATGTAATAAATCTAAATATTTGTTGTACAAAAAAATGCCATTATAACTTTTCTTCTATGTCAGTATATATATATATAGACCCACACTGCATTTTCATTCTGTAAGCATCATCTCCATGGCTGGACTATTCATTTCAATAACTCTACCGTCCCCTAACACATACACATATCCACGCGCGCACACACACACACAGAGAAAATCACTCTGTAAAAGATAACAGGTGTCTGTAGACTCATTTTAGTAACTCACAGGGATGACTTGTAAATCACATGAAACAGCTGAAATGGTTCAGCTAATATTGTTTCTCTAGTATAATGTTAAGTGAAAGTTAACCACACTTTAAAAAGACCACTTGTGCCTGTTTTTGGGTTATGGTGTTAATTAGATTTGTTTTCATTAAGTATTCAATCATGAAAAAGAAGCCAGGTTCAATTGAGTGTCATCAGAACCTCTGCATACTGACCTGATCACCTGCCTAGTTCTCCCTGATTTTGCACAGCTGTTCTTTGACCCGGTTTCCTTGCCAAATTTGTAGCTTCAGGCTTAGTTCTTTCCTTCAAGAAACAATTGACCTTTTGGGAGAGAGGTGAGTGTGTGCCAGTGGTGAGATTTATATGATTCTTTATTTGGGTTGTCGGGTTACAGTTAAAAACCTTTTTATTCCTCAATTAAGAAAGAAATTAAGTGTATTAGTTGTCATAATTAGCAGAATTAGATTGCTAAATTGTGCTCTGGATAAATACAAGCAATTTTTTTTAAGCTTTTTAAAAAATTGACACTGAGTGTATTTTAATTCAGATATACCTAAACTGTAAGACCTACTTTATTGTGGATTTAATATTTTAAATGTTCATATATGCCTTTCAGCAAATAATTTTGGTAATCACAAAGGACACTCAAATTGTAAAAGTAACAGAGGAAACAAAAACTGTCTCGCATGTAAAACCAACTTTAACATGATGATTAACTACAGGTTTCCTAAATTAAGTTCAGGGGGCCCCAGATTTCTTGCTTGTGAAGTAATGCTATTCTCTTGCCTGAAAGGGTGTAAACTGATTCTGCTTCTCTCCCTGGTCACTAATCTCTTGCATTCTGGTTGTGATAACAGACTGATAGGAGATTTTTCTGCCTGTTTGGAAAAGGCCCAGGTAGGCAGCAAAACAAAAGACAGGTGGCTAGATTTAAACAGGCTTTTATAATTAGCTTAGTGCCATAGTGTGAGGTGTAAGCGGTGTGTAGTTATATAAGTAGCCCATTATGCAAGTGAAGAGGAGGAGGGAAAATCATAAAATTCCCAATTTCATTTCCATAGCTTAACCACAAGGAGATTCCTATTGGGGGAAATTTATATATTGCTGTTATACTGGTTTCAAAAACACATAAGTGGACTCTTCAGTCGAAAATAAGCATTATGCTTTATATCAGTGAACTAAATATATAGCTATTATATTGGCAAATATTGCTATTACTTTTAGAGTCAGGCTAGCCCTACACAAAATTGTAAACATGATAAGGACTGTCCTTTTGGTTTTTCTGCCTTCATCCTCACTGTCCCCTTACCAGTTTCCTGCTATAGCAGTTTTCTTGGTCTGAGCCACATGTCATACTCCTCTCTCTTCCTTCTCTTACCCTCTCAACCTTACAACTTTTAAAGATATTTAAATTTTAGAAAACAGGCCGGGCGCGGTGGCTCAAGCCTGTAATCCCAGCACTTTCGGAGGCCGAGATGGGTGGATCATGAGGTCAGGAGATCGAGACCATCCTGGCTAACACCGTGAAACCCCGTTTCTACTAAAAAATACAAAAACTAGACGGGCGAGGTGGCGGGCGCCTGTGGTCCCAGCTACTCGGGAGCCTGAGGCAGGAGAATGGCGTAAACCCGGGAGGCGGAGCTTGCAGTGAGCTGAGATCCGGCCACTGCACTGCAGCCCGGGCGACAGAGCGAGACTCCGTCTCAAAAAAAAAAAAAGAAAACATGTGCAGGTTTGTTATACAGGTAAACTCGTGTCACGGGGGCTGGTTGTACCACAGAGGCTGGTTGTATAATTATTTCATCACCTGGCCGGGCGCGGTGGCTCAAGCCTGTAATCCCAGCACTTTGGGAGGCCGAGACGGGCGGATCACGAGGTCAGGAGATCGAGACCATCCTGGCAAACACGGTGCAACCCCATCTCTACTAAAAAAATACACAAAACCAGCCGGGCGAGGTGGCGGACGCTTGTAGTCCCATCTACTCGGGAGGCTGAGGCAGGAGAATGGCATATACCCAGGAGGCGGAGCTTGCAGTGAGCTGAGATCTGGCCACTGCACTCCAGCCTGGGCGACAGAGCGAGAATCCGTCTCAAAAAAAAAAAAAAAAACAATTATTTCATCACCCAGGTATTAAGCCTAGTACCCAATAGTTATTTTTTCTGCTCCTCTCCCTCCTCCCACCCTTCACCCTCAAGTAGGCCCCAGTGTCTGTTGTTTCCTTCTTTGCGTTGATGAGTTCTCATCATTTAGCTCCCACTTATAAGTGAGAACATGTGGTATCTGGTTTTCTGTTCCTGCGTTAGTTTGCTAAGGATAGTACCCTCTCCAACTCCGTCTTTTGAGATTCCCATGAAAGACATGAGCTTATTCTTTTTTACGGCTGCATAGTATTCCATGGTGTATATATAATCACATTTTCTTTATACTATCTATCATTAATGGAATTTAGGTTGATTCCATCCCTTTGCTATTGTGAATAGTGCTGCTGTGAATGTTCACATGCATGTGTCTTTATGGTAGAATGATTTACATTCCTCTGGGTATATGTACAGTAATAGGATTCCTGAGTCAAAGAAAGGGTAGTTCTGCTTTTGGCCCTTTGAGGAATCACCATACTGCTTTCCACAATGGTTGAACTAATTTACACTCCTACCTGCAGTGTATAAGAATTCCCTTTTCTCAGCAATCTTGCCAGCATTTGTTATTTTTGACTTTTTGATAATAGCCATTCTGACTGGTGTGAGATGGTATCTCATTATGGTTTTGATTTACATTTCTCTAATGATCAGTAATTGAGTTTTTTCATGTGCTTGTTGGCTGCATGTATATAATCTTTCGAAAAGTGTCTATTCGTGTCCTTTGCCCACTTTTTAATGGGATTATTTCAGCTCCTTATCGATGCTGGATATTAGACCTTTGCCAGATGCAAATACTTTCTCCCATTCTGTAGCAAACCAACATTTTTATTTGTAATTGCTTTGGTGATAATAATGATTATTGCATCATTCTTTTTTTAGTATTTAACACTTTTCAAAACTTTTTTTTTTTTTGAGACAGAGTTTTACTCTTGTTGCCCAGGCTGGAGTGCAATGGCATGATCTCGGCTCACTGCAACCTCCGCCTCCCAGGTTCAAGCGATTCTCCTGCCTCAGCCTCCTTAGTAGCTGGGATTATAGGCATGTGCCACCACGTCCTGCCAATTTTGTATTTTTAGTAAAGATATTAGAGTTTCTCCATGTTGGTCAGGCTAGTCTCAAACTCCTGACCTCAGGTGATCTGCCTGCCTCTGCCGCCTAAAGTGCTGGGATTACAGGTGTGAACCACTGCGCCCGGCCTTTTCAAAACATTTAAATATACTTTTATTTGGTTTTTCACAACAACACTGTGAAGTAAATAGGCAACCATTATTTTTCCTTGTTTTACAGCTGAGTAAACTGCTGCTAAGTCATTTGTTCAAGGTGACACAGCTGTTAGTAGAACTGGGACAAGATCACATATTTTGATTCCATACTTACGTGTTTTTACCTCTGGTTAATTCTGCTTTATTGATGTTTGTATGGAAGATACTTTAAACTTGTCTAGAGACTTACATCATTAACCCTTTTTTGATAAAACTATATTCATAGCAAAAACAAAACGTCAAAGAATACACTTAAGCTAAATTTGTTTCTAATCAACCATAATTTCAAAGAGATCTCTGTGAACATTTTTGTATAACATTGCATAAACAATGTATAAACATTGTTTTATATCATTCTAGAGACTAGTGTTTCTGTATAGATGTATGAATATGTATAATTTTAATAGGAGTAATCTACTTTCTGTCCTTTTCACATAGCTCTAGACCATGAGCATCTTTCATGGCAATAGATAAGATCCACATCATTTTTCTAAAGAGTTACATGATAGACCATGCTGCCATGATATCATTAAAGAATATCCTATTGATTGACATTTAAATTGCTTCCTTTTTTTGCTATTTCATTGAGATGGACATGGTGTTTTTAAAAATTGTCTTTTCACTCATACCTATTTTATTAGCCTGTGTGCCTAGAAGTAGAGATTGCGGCCGGGCGCGGTGGCTCAAGCCTGTAATCCCAGCACTTTGGGAGGCCGAGACGGGCGGATCACGAGGTCAGGAGATCAAGACCATCCTGGCTAACATGGTGAAACCCCGTCTCTACTAAAAATACGAAAAACTAGCCGGACGACCTGGTGGGCGCCTGTAGTCCCAGCTACTCAGGAGGCTGAGGCAGGAGAATGGTGTGAACCTGGGAGGCGGAGCTTGCAGTGAGCTGAGATCCGACCACTGCACTCCAGCCTGGGCGACAGAGCGAGACTCCGTCTCAAAAAAAAAAAAAAAAACAAAAGAAGTAGAGATTGCATTCCTAGAAGATGCTTAGTTCAAGAATATGAATGTTTTTAGAGCCTCTGAGGGCTCTGAAATTGGCCTGCAGAGAGGTTATAACAATACACATTCCCACTAGTGGTATATGAGAGGTCACTTCATAGTCCCGTAAAAACCAAACACTACATTTTTCACCATTGCCCATCAAGTGAAAAGTGTTATAGTACTGATTTTTGTTACTTGCAAAAGAAAACACAGGGACTCAGTACAAGGGGTCCACATCTGATGAGGAGTTCTAGTGTGGGACAGAGAAAACAGGGGTGAGATCATTGTTTGGTAAATAATACAGTTAAGTTTTCAGGATGTGGGGACACCTGAGACCACTTTGTAAGAGTCTCTCAAAATCAAGGAGGAGACATGGAAAAGATCTTGGGGATATTTATGAACACAGAGCATACTCAGATCTTTAAATTTTCTGTGGATAAGATGTCTCCAAAATAAAGGAAATTGGAATGACACAGGTCACTCAGCACCTCTAGATTCTGGGGGATGAGGGAACAGTGCCTTCACAGTGCTGAGGGGAAATGGTTCTGTATCTAGAACTGACCAAGTGTGATGGTAAATACATGGGGTGAGAACTCGTACCCTTTCCTAGAAATTTTCCTGAGGCCGTACTCCAGCAACAAAAGGAATAAATCGAAGAGGACAACATGGGATCTAAGAAATGGTGAATCAGGAGAACTAAGGACTGCATGACAGGGACCCTGGGAGGGAGGGAGGTTTCATAGAATAGATAGTATGGCTGAGAACTTGGAAAAATTCATATGTTTAAATGTGGAAAAGAAAAAAAATAGGCGAAGTGCAGCAACTAATGCCTGTAATCCCAGCGCTTTGATAGGCCAGGGCAGGAGGATCGCTTGAGACCAGGAGTTTGCAACCAGCCTGGGTGACATAGGGAAACCTTCATCTTTACAAAAAAAGAAAAGAAAAATTAGCCGGGTATGGTTGCACACACCTGTGTGCCAGCTATTTGGGAGGTTGGGGCAGGAGGATTACTTGAGCCCAGGAGATCGAGGTTGCAATGAGTCATGATCATGCCACTGCACTCCAGCCTGGGTGATAGAGTGAGACCCTGTCTCAACAATAACAACAACAACAAAAAGTAAAAAGCAACCAGAAATTCCACATAGAACAGGAAAACCAGATGTAAGGAGACATAGTTTAAGTTTAATTATACTAAAAAGTAGATTGGTAGAAAGAGCACTTGTTTCAGTGGTGAATAATATTTACCAAGTCATAATTATGTAATATCTTACATGATGGCTTTTTATATTTTAAACGTTTTAGATGTTTTACAGATTATTTTTCAGTTTTTAAAATCCACACATTGTGGAGGACTGTGGCATGTTGTTCACCAAAGTAAGTTCTCTCCTTCTCTAGCAGTAGATTGTTGGTCAGGCACATATGTGCCCAACGACACTGCATTCCCAAGCCTCCCAAGCTCTGATATGGCTGTATCACTAATTTCTTTTCAGGAGAACATAAAGTAATGTGTGTTCATATGAGCTCTTATTTATTTTTCCCTCCCACTAAGGTAGAATACTAGTATGTCTGCAGCCATGCAAGCAAAGATAGTTTCCCTAAGGAGCTATGGAGAAACAGGCTATAAAGAACCTGAATGAATGCAATAAAAGAAAATTCTTAGATAGTGACAAGTAACATGAAGAAAAATAAAGCAGAGTAAGCAGATAGACACTGATGGAGCTGCATTTTAAAATAGGGTTCTGAGGAAAGTCCTCTCCGAGAGGTAGTATTTGAGCCAGTATTTGAGCAGAGGTACAAAGCAAGTGAAGGAGTAAGGTTGTCTGAGAAGGAGCATTGCTGTTAGAGGAAATTGCACCTACAAAGGCCTGGAGGCAAGAGCATGTCTGCCTCTTGGCCAGCAAAGAGGTCCATATGGCTAAGGCATGAGTAGGAGAAGAAGATTGCAGGAAATGAGTCTGAGAAGTAGTGGAAGACCAGGACATATCGGCCCTTGTTGGCCAAGGTGAAAATTTTGGATTTTACCCTGAGCGAGTGGGAAAGCACTGGAAGATTTTGAGTAAAGGAGTGCAGTGATCTAAAAGCATTGTTCTGACTGCTTGGTGGGGAATTGTGAAAGCGGGAAGGAAGGCCAGGTAAGAGGCTATTTTGGTTGTCCCTGCAGAACACAATGGTGGTTTGGACTAGAGGTTGTTGGTAGAGGTGGGAAAGAGATTAGATGCAGGATGTGTTATACAAAGGCATGTTAATTAGCAATGTATACTTGTAACCTTCAGAAGAATTGTGAATGGAAATGATTGCCTGTGTGTGTAAGGTGCATTGTTTTTTGTCATAAGACCTTGTGTACTGCTTTTGTTAAAAAGCTATGTACATGCATGACCTTGATTTTTAAAAACAACTTTTTAAAATGTAGAGAAACAAAACATTTGTCTTTCAGTATTTTTCATGACAGTATATATAGGCCTACCTCATTGCCTGAGTTTGTTTTGTGCTGGTGTAACAGACTACCTGAGAGTAGATAATTTACAAAGAACTAAGACTGATTTCTTACAGTTTTGGAGGCTGAGAAGTCAAGGGGCCCGCATATGGCAAGGGTCTTCTTCCTGTGTCCTCCCACTGTAGAACACAGAAGGACAAGAGAGGGCCGGGCGTGGTGGCTCACGCCTGTAATCCCAGCACTTTGGGAGGCCGAGGCGGGTGGATCACAAGGTCAGGAGATCGAGACCATCCTGGCTAAGACGGTGAAACCCCGTCTCTGCTAAAAATACAAAAAATTAGCCGGGCGCGTTGGCAGGTGCCTGTAGTCCCAGCTACTCGGGAGGTTGAGACAGGAGAATGGCATGAACCCGGGAGGCGGAGCTTGCAGTGAGCCAAGATCACGCCACTGCACTCCAGCCTGGGTGATGAGCAAGACTCCATCTCAGGAAAAAAAAAAAAAAAGAAGGACAAGAAAGCACACAACACACAAGGGAAAATGAAAGGAAGGGGGGCCGGGTGCAGTGGCTCACACCTGTAATCCCAGCATTTTGGGAAGCCTAGGTGGGCAGATCGCGAGGTCAGGAGATCATAACCATCCTGGCTAACACGGGGAAACCCCATCTCTACTAAAAATACAAAAAAATTAGCCGGTCATGGTGGTGGGCGCCTGTAGTCCCAGCTACCAGGAGGCTGAGGCAGGAGAATGGCATGAACCCGGGAGGCAGAGCTTGCAGTGAGCCCAGATCACACCACTACACTCCAGCCTGGGCAACAGAGCGAGACTCCGTCTCAAAAAAAAAAAAAAAAGAAAGGGGGCTGAACTCATCCTTTTATCAGGACCCCACTCCTGCAATAACCCACTTCCGCCATAAGGGCATTAACCCATTCATGAGGACAGAGGCCTCCTGAGCTAATTGCTTCCTAAAGGTCCCACCTCTCAACACTATTGCATTGGGGATTCGGTTTCCAACAAATGAACTTTGCAGGACACATTCAAACCATAGCACTCATTCGTTTTAAATTTTTATATTTAAAAAAATTATTGATTTACAGAACTAGGAAGACCAATCCTAAAGTGTGTCTGGAATTACAAAGGACCCCCAATATCCAAAACAACCTTGAGAAAGGAGATACCACATTTCCTGATTTCAACATATATTACAAAGTTATTGTAATTAAAACAGTATGGTACTAGCATAAAGACAGACACATAGACCAATGGAACAGAAAAGAGAACCCAGAAATTAACCCACACATATACAGTCAACTAATCTTCAAAAGGGGGCCAAGAATACACATGGGGAAAGAATGGTCTTTTCACCAAAATGGTGCTTGGAAAACTGAATGTCCACATGCAAAAGAATAAAACTGGACCCTTACACCATACAAAAAAAAAATTTTTTAATGGATTAAAGTCTTAACTGTAAGACCTGAAGCCACAAAATGCCTAGAAGAAAACATAGGAGAAGGCCTCATGACATTGGTCTTCACGGTGATTTATTGGATTATAACACCAAAAACACAAGCAACAAAATGAAAAATAAAGAAGTGGGACTATCAAACTTTACTGTACAGCAAAGTAAACAATTAACAGAGTGAAGAGACAAACCATTCACTGGGAGAAAATATTTACAAACCATTTATCTGATAAGGTGTTAATGTTCAAAATATGTAAGGAATTCCTACAACTCAAGAGCAGAAAAAACCCTGATATTTAAATGGACAAAGGATTTCAAAAGACATTTCTACAAAGAAGACATAGAAATGGCCAACAGGTATATGAAAAGGTGCTCAACATCTCTAATCATTAGGGAAATACAAATCAAAATGACAGTAAGATACTTCACATCTCTTAGGACAGCCATCATCAAAAAAAAAAAAATAGTGTTGGCAGTGATGTAGAGAAATTGGAACCCTTGTACACTGTTGCTGGGAAAGTGAAATGGTACAGTTGTTACAGAAACACTGTGGCCGGGCATGGTGGCTCACGCCTGTAATCCCAGCACTTTGGGAGGCCGAGGCGGGCGGATCACCTGAGGTCAGGAGTTCAAGACCAGCCTGACCAAAATGGAGAGACCCCTTCTCTACTAAAAATACAAAATTAGCTGGGCGTGGTGGCACATGTCTATAATCCCAGCTACTAGGGAGGCTGAAGCAGGAGAATTGCTTGAACCTGGGAGGCGGAGGTTGCGGTGAGCTGAGATTGTGCCATTGCACTCCAGCCTGGGCAACAAGAGTGAAACTCCGTCTCAAAAAAAAAAAAAAAAACACGATGAAGGTTCCTACAAAAGTTACAAATGGAATTATATGACCTAGCAATTCTAGAAAAACTTCTAGATATATGTCCAAAAGAAGTGAAATCAAGATCTCAAAAAGGTATCTGCACTCCCACTTTCATTATACCATTATGCGCAGTAGCCAAGACATGGAAATAGCCTAAATGTCCACTGATGGATGAATGGCTAGAGAAAAATGTAGTATATACATATAATAGAATATTATTCATTCATGAAATAGAAGGAATGGCCGGGTGTGGTGGCTGGCACCTGTAATCCTAGTACTTTGGGAGGCCAAGGCAGGCAGATCACCTGAGCTCAGGAGTTCGAGACCAGACTGGCCAACATGGTGAAACCACGTCTCTACTAAAAATACAATAATTAGCTGGGTGTGGTGGTGCATCCCTGTAATCCCAGCTACTTGGGAGGCTGAGGCAGGAGAATCGCTTGAACCCAGGAGGTGGCGGTTGCAGCGAGCCAAGATCATGTCACTACACTCCAGCCTGGGTGACAGAGTGAGACTCTGTCTCAAAAAAAAAAAAAAAAAAGGAAACCCCACCATATGTGACAACAGGGACGAACCCCTGAGAACATTATGCTAAGTGAAAAAATCTATAAGGACAGATACTACATGATACCATTTTTATGAGATATCTAAAATAACCAAATTCACAGAAGCAAAAAGTAGAATGGTGGTTGCCAGGAGCTGAAGCGAGGGAGAAATAGAGAGTTGTTTAATGGATTTAAAGTTTTGGTAATATGGATGAGTAAGTTCTAGAGGTCTGCTGTAGGATGTTGTGCATATAGTTAACAGTATTATACTGTATACCTGATTTAAGAGAGTAAATCTCATGTTATTTTGGTAAATTGTAGAGTTGTGAAATCACCACAATCCAGTTTTAGACATTTTCATCACCTGAAGTGTTCCCTCAATCCCATTAGCAATCATTTCCCACTCCTGTTTTCTCAGGCTATGCTGACCTATTTTCTTTTCAGGAAATTACATTTAAATGGAATCTTACAGTATTTAGTCTTCTGTTCTCTCAGGCTACACTGATCTATTTTCTTTTCAGGAAATTACATTTAAATGGTATCTTACAGTATTTAGTCTTTCACATATGGCTTCTTTCACTTGGCAAAAGGTATTTGAAGTTCATCTGTGTTGTATTTGAAGTTCATCTGTGTTGTTTGAAGTTCATCTGTGTTGTAGCATGTATCAACAGTTCATTTCTTTGGTGCTATTAGAATAATACTGCCATGAACATTAATCTGTGTAGTGCTTATTAGCCATTCTTATGTCTTATTTAGTGAAATACCTATTCATAATTTTTGCCCATATTTTAATTTGGTTGTTTTTCCTTAATTATTGAGTCATAAGAGTTCCTTATATATAGGTTAGACATCCCAAATCTGAAAAACTGAAATTTGAAATGCTCAGAATTCCAAAACTTTTTGACCACCACGATGACACTCAAAGGAAATGCTTATTGGCGCATTTCAGGTTTCAGGTTTTCAGATTCAGAATGCTCAGATGGTAAACAGAATACAGATATTACAAAATCCAAATAAATCTGAAATCTGAAACACTTTTGGTCACAAGCATTTTGGAGAAGGTATACTCAACCTGTATATTTTGGACTCAAGTCTTTCATCAAATATATGATTTGCAAATATGTTCTCCTACTGTGTGGTTTGTCCTTTAATTTTTTTTAATGATGTCATATGAAGTATGAAAGTTTACTTTTAGTAAAGTCCAGTTTATCAATTTTTTTCTTTTATAGATTATGCTTTTTAGTGTTATACCTAAGAACTTTGCCTAACCCAGGATAGCAAAGAATTTCTCCTATATTTTCTTAGAAGTTTTATAGTTTTAGATCTTACATTTAGGTCTAAGATCCATTTTGAGTTGATTTTTTGTGTTTAAGGAGATGTAAGGGTCAAGTTCATTTTTTTTTTTGCTCATGGATGTTCATTTGCATTGAATCTATAGATCAATTTGGAGAGAACTGCCATCGATGTTCAAATTCATGAACATGAAATGTCTTTCATTTATTTAGAGCTTTTAAGAGTCTGTCTTACAGTGTTTTCAGTATGCAAATCTGGTTTGTTTTTTATTAAATGTAGTATTTTTTCAGCTTATGGAGAATTGTTTTCTTTTTCCTCTCTCTCTTTTTTTTTTTTTTTTTTTTTTTTTGAAAGATAGGCACTCACTCTGTTGCCCAGGAGTGCAGTGGCGTGATCATAGATAACTGAAACTTTGAACTGTTTGGCTGAAGGAATCTTCACACCTCAGCCTCTCAAATAGCTGGAACTAGAAGTACATACCACCACACCCAACTAATTTTTTTTCTGTGAAGATGGAATCTCACTATGTTACCAAGGCCAGTCTCAAACTCCTGACCTCAAGCAATCCTCCCGCCTTAGCCTCCCAAAGTGTTGGGATTACAGGCATGAGCCACCTTGCCCTGCCAGAATTGTTTTATTTACTTATTTACATTTTTATTTATTTTCTGACAGAGTCTCACTTTGTTGCCCAGGTTGGAATGCAGTAGCGTGACCACTGCTCACTATAGCCTTTACCTCCTAGGCTCAACAAATCCGCCCACTTCAGCCTTCCCAGTAGTTGGGACTACAGGGATGGATCACTATGCCAGCTCATGTTTTAATTTTTTATTTATAAAGGCAGGGCCTCACTATGTTCACCCAGGCTGGTCTCAAACTCCTGAGCTCAAGAGATCCTCCTGCCTTGACCTCTCAAAGTGTTGGGATTACAGATGTGAGCCACTGCGTCCAGCCAGAATTGTTTTCTTAATTACACCTTCAAATTGTCCATTGCTGGTATGTAGAAAGACAGTGGATTTTTATATACTGGTTTTGGAGCCTGTGGACTTAACTAACATTGATAGTTTAATAGTTCTGTGGATAAAAAGTTTTTCTTCTTCCTTTCCAATCTGGATGCCTTCAGTCCATTTATTTACTTAATGTCTTGTTGCACTGGCCAAAACATCTAGTACAATATTGTACAGAAGTGGTGAGTGGAGGCATACTTGCCTCATTCCTGATCATGGAGGGAAGACATTCAGTCTTTCACCGTTAAGTATGAATTTAGCTGCAGGTTTTTCATAGATAATTTTATTTCCCGCCCCCACCCCCAATATGGAGTTTTGCTCTTGTCGCCCAGGCTGGAGTGCAATGACGTAATCTCGGCTCACTGCAACCTCCACCTCCCGCGTTCAAGTGATTCTCCTGCCTCAGCCTCCCAAATAGCTGGGATTACAGGCATTCACCACCACGCCCAGCTAATTTTTGTATTTTTAGTAGAGACAGGGTTTCACAACATTGGCCAGGCTGGTCTTGAACTCCTGACCTCAGATGATCCGCTCTCCTTGGCCTCCCAAAATGCTGGGATTATAGGCGTGAGCCATTGTGCCCGGGCTCATAGATGCTTTTTATCTGAGGAACTTCCCTTCTATTTCTAGCTTGAGAGTTTTTATCATGAATAGACATTAGATTTTGTCACATGATTTTGCTTCATCTATTGAGATGATCACATGATTTTTATCCTGTGTTTTATTAATACGACATATTATATAAATTGATCTTTGGATGTTAAACCAACCTTACATTCCCACTTGATCATGTTGTATATACAATTTTATATGGTGCTGGATTTGGTTAGCTAATTTTTTTTTTTTTTTTTTTTTTTTTTTTTTGAGATAAAGTCTCACTCTGTCACCCAGGCTGGAGAGCAGTGGCACGATCTCAGCTCACTGCAACCTCCGCCTCCTGGGTTCAAGCAATTCTGCTTCAGCCTCTGGAGCAGCTGGGATTACAGGCACCTGCCACTATGCCTGGCTAACTTTTTTGTATTTTTAGTAGAGACCAGGGTTTCACCATGTTGGCCAGGCTGGTCTCAAACTCCTGACCTCAAGTGATCCACCCGCCTCAGCCTCCCAAAGTGCTGGGATTACAGGCATAAGCCACCGCCCGGCCAAGGTTAACTAATAATTTATTATGGATTTTTGTTTCTGTGTTCATGAGAGTGAATGGTCTATAGTTTTCTTGTGATGTCTTTGCCTGGCTTTGATATGAGGGTAATGCTAGCCTCATAGAATGAGTAGAAAGTGTTCCTTCCTCCCCTAATTTCTGAAAGCTTGTGAACATTTGCTGTTATATCTTCTTTTTTTTTTTTTTTTTTTTTTTTGAGACGGAGTCTCACTCTGTCGCCCAGGCTGGTGTGCAGTGCCCGGATCTCGGCTCACTGCAAGCTCCGTCTCCCGGGTTTACGCCATTCTCCTGCCTCAGCCTCCCGAGTAGCTGGGACTACAGGTGCCCGCCACCTCGCCCAGCTAGTTTTTTGTATTTTTTAGTAGAGACGGGGTTTCACCGTGTTAGCCAGGATGGTCTCGATCTCCTGACCTCGTGATCCGCCCGTCTTGGCCTCCCAAAGTGCTGGGATTACAGGCTTGAGCCACCGCGCCCGGCCTGCTGTTATATCTTCTTTGAATATCTGATAGAATTTGCCAGTGAAGCCAACTAGGCCTTGGCCTTTCTTATGGGAAGACTTTTAATTACTAATTCATTTGTTTTTAAGTTATTATAGGTCTATTCAGATTTTCTATTTCTTCTTGATTAAATTTTAGTAATTTCTAGGAATATATTCATTTCATTCACATCAGCGGTTGTGCTCTGAAAGTGCTTGAGTAATAAAAGTGTGGCTGATACTCTCTACAAAGAAGATTTTTTTTTTGACCACAGATTTCATTTCTTTAATGATGGGTGAACCATCCATGTTTTTCATTTCTTTCAGTTACTGTAAGCTGATGGTTTATCAATTTTGTTGATCTTTTCACAAAATCAACTTTTTGTTTCATTGATCTTTGGTATGGTTTTTTTGGTTTCAATTTTATTTCTACTCTGATCTCTATTAATCCTTTCTTTCTGCTAACTTTGGGTTTGGTTTCTTGCTTTTCTAGTCCTTGAAATGCATCATTAGGTTATTTATTTGAAATCTTTCTCCTTGTTTATGGCTATAAACTTCCCTCTAATACTGTTTTTGCTGTATTCAGTAGATTTTGATTTGTTGTGTTTTTAATTTCATTTGTTTCAAGAATGTTTTTAATTTTCTTTTAAATTTTTTTATTGACTAATTGGTTGTTCAGGAGCACATTTAATTTTCATATATTTGTATGATTTTGAAAGTTCCCTTGGTATTAATTTCTAGTTTTGTTTCATTGTGGTCAGAGAGGATACTTGATACGATTTTTACTCTTTAAAAATTAGTTGAGACTTGTTTTGTGGCCGTAACATGTGGTCTATCCTGGAGAATGTTCCATGAGCTGATGAGAAGAATGTGTATTCTGTAGCTGTATTGGATAGTTCTGTAAATGTTTGTTAGTTCCATTTGGTCTAAGATGCAATTCAAATTCAGTGTTTTCTTGTTGTTGATATCCTGTCTGAATGATCTGTCCACTGCTGAGTGTGGGGTGTCAAAGTTCCCAACTGTTATTGTATTGGAGTCTATCTTTCCCTTTAGATCTAATAATATTTGTTTTTATGTATCTGGGTTCTCCAATATTGGGTGCATACATATTCACAACTGTGCATATATATTCACATCGTGCTAAATTGATCCTTTTATCATCATATAATCACCTTCTTTGTCTCTTTTTGCAGCTTTTCACTTAAAGTCTGTTTTATATAATATAAATATAGCTATGTCTTCTCACTTTTGTTTTGCATGGAGTATCTGTTTTTCTTCCTTTGCCTTCAGTCTGTATGTGTCTTTACAAGTGAAGTGAATTTCTTGTACGTAGCATATAGTATAGATTGGTCATATTTTTAAAAATGTATTCTGCCAGTCTATATCTTTTAAGTGAGGAATTTAATCTGTTTACATTCAAGGTTATTATTGATAAATGAGGACTTACTCCTGTCATTATGTGTTCATTGTTTTCTTGTTGTTTTAGGTATCTTTTTTTTCATTTCTTCCTCTCTTATCAGTGTGGTTTGGTGGTTTTCTGTAATATTAAGATTTAATCCTTTTTCTGCTTTGTCTATTTGCTGTAACAGTGAATTTTATACTTCTGAGTGCTTTCATGATTGTGGTTATCATCTTTCTGCTGCCAGATGCAGGACTTCCTTGAGCATTTCTTGTAAGGCCAATGTAGTGGTGATGAATTCTCTTAGTCTGGGAAAGATTTTCTTTCTATTTTCTGAAAGTTAGTTTTGCTGGGTATGTTACTCTTTGGTGGGTTTTTTTTTTTCTTTTTCCTTTTTTTTTTTTTTTTTTTTTTGGCAGTTCATTGAATACATTATTTCATTCATTGTCTTGTACCTTGCAATGTTTCTCTGGAGAAATCTAATGGGAATCCTCTTAAATGTAACTTGACATTTTTCTCTTGCCATTTTTAGAATTTTCTCTGTCTTTGACTTTGAAAATTTGATTATAATGTGCCTCTGGGAGGATCTTTTTGAGTTGAATCTATTTGGGGGTCTCTGGATGCCCCAGATTTGGGAAGTTTTCAACTATTACTTGATTAAATAGGTGTTTTTATGCCTTTTTCCATGTCTTCTTCTTCTGAAACTTCCATAATATGAACACTTACTCACTTCCTGGTGTCTCATAAGTCTTATAAGCTTTTTTTTTTTACTCTTTTTTGAAAATTTTTTTCCCTCTAACTGGGTAATTTCAAATGACCTGTGTTCACACTCAGAGATTTTTTTTCTTCTGTTAGATCAATTCTGCTACTTAAGCTGTCTTTTTTTTTTTTTTTTTTTTTAAAGACGAAGTCTCGCTGTGTTGCCCAGGTTGGAGTACAGTGGGCCAGTCTCGGCTCACTGCAACCTCCACCACCTGTATTCAAGCAGTTCTCATGCTTCAGCCTCCCAAGTAGCTGGGATTACAGGCATGCACCACCATGCCCGGCTAATTTTTGTGTTTTTAGTAGAGGCAAGGTTTCACCATGTTGGCCAGGCTGCTCTTGAACTCCTGACTTGAACATCCACCCACCTTGGTCTCCCAAAATGCTGGGATTATAGGCATGAGCCACCACACCTGGCTGTATTTTTTATTTTATTCATTGAATTCTTCAACTGCAGGATTTCTGTTTGATTCTTTTTCATGATATTTATCTCCGTTGAATTTCTAATTTGTATCCTGTTTTTTTTTCCTAGTTTTGTTGAATTATCTATCTGTACATTCGTATAGCTTGGTGAGTTTCCTTAAGATCATTACTTTTTAATTTCTATACTGGCAACTTATAGATTTCCTTGTCATTAGGGTTTGTTATTGAAGAGTTGTGTTCCTTTTGTGATGTCATATTTCCTTGATTTTCATATTTCTTATGTCACTGTATTGATGTCTGTGCATCTTGTGAAACAATAGCCTCTTCCAAACTTTCTAGAGTGGCTTTCATACGTAGAGAAAAACTTGCACCTGGGTCTTACAGTACCAGTTGGGGAGGGGGTGGTAACTCTTTCCACGTAGGTGCAATGGTATAGTCTCTGTGCAGCTTCTTCATCTATATTCAACGTTAGTAGTAAATGTGAATGCCTCAGTGGTCTAGGTTGTAGACATTTGTGGTTGTGGCAGCAGCAGTAGCATAGGTTGTTAATTCCTTAGTAGCAGGGGCTTTTGGAGTCCTTTTCTCAACTTCCCCACAGTGGGGAAACTTAGCCACGGGGGGATCCCTCTTGCTGTCAGATCTGGCATGGCCTACAAGCAGCTGCCACAGTGGCTAAATTCCAGGTGTGGGTGCTCAGAGCATCTCTGGGGCTGGAGTCCTAAGCTCAGGGTCTTATGAACCTTATTATGACACCAGGGTCTTGTGCAAGCTTGCTCTCTGTGGCAGGGTTGGATGTAGGTTGCTCTTAGTGCTAGCATCTGTGACTCTGAGGCACCTTCTAGCAGCTGATGTCCAGGAGGTCAGGTTGTAGCTGTGAACTGGGGAGCAGTTCACAGCTCTGGCCTGACTCCGGGGAAGAAGGTGTGCTCTGGAGGTTTGAGCCTAGGCCAGGATATGGCTTTGATTCAGGAGCCTGAACCAGTAGGGCTCAGTGACAACTCAGGTCGCTGGATGTGAGGCACCATGTTGTGGTAACTCTACAATCTGGGATGGTGGGGCTCAGCAGTATTTCAGTCTCTGTGAGTCCAAGTGCAGTGGCAGCAAGTAGCCCAGAATGGCTGATCATAGCTGTCGTTTGGACCATGAGGGGCAGAAAATGGCAGAGCGATAACACTCCTCCCCAAACAGGGAGGTGTCTTAACAGCCCAGACTCTAAGGTGCTGGTCCAACTCCAGAGAAGCAGGGTACTGGAGTTGTTTGGCCTGTAGGGTAGGGTATCTGAGCTTAGCCACTGCTCTGTTTCCCTGAGATAAAGGGTAGTACATCAGGTTAGCCCTGGGATGCACAGCTTCTCAGCTCAGCCAAGGCATGAGTTTCCTAGGGGACAACATGCTGCTATAGCTCTGGCCTACAGGGGTGTGACTGCCCAGGCAGCCCAGGCACCATGGATGCAGGGCTCCAGCAAAGCCCTCTTTCCAGTGGAGGCAGTACACAGTTCCAGCTCAGGCCTATAGGGGCAGAGTACAGCCGCAGCTGACAGAGGTAAATGGAGCTGTTCTGTCAAAGCACCCTTTCCTCAGGAGGGAGAAATGGTGCTTAAGCTCCAGCCCAAGGTGATGGGAGGTGGGGGTGGCAGTTCCACCACTGCTTGATTCCACAGGGAAAGGTACTCACAGCTGAGCCACTTGGGGATGTCAGACCACTGAGCAAAGGTGCTTTGATGGGGGGTTAGCCTCAGGGATGAAGGGGTGCCATGACTACTAGCCCCCAGAGCAAGACTTCTCCAGCATTAGTTCCAGTTCCAAGATGGTGTGGCATGGTGACCGTGCAGGCCACAGTGGGAGGAACACAGTATTGGCTACTTCTCTGGGGAAGCAAAGCTGTGCAGCTTCTTGGCAGCTCCCTCAGCTGGGCTTAGTGCCTGTGAGGACTGCAAGCGACCCCAGTGGTGAGGCCTGTAGGTGTCTAAGGTGTTGGTGGGGGCTGCTGGGATCCTCTTGCCTACCTTTTCATCAAAGACCGAAGTGGCCACCTGGTTCCCAGCTGATCCTGGCTGGGGGATGGAGTGGCAGAGGACTGGCATTTCCTTCTGTTCTTTATGTGACTGTCCTGAGTTTCTGCACTCACCAGGGTTGCTGTTACTTCTTTGACATGCTCCAGCACTCTCCTTTGGTTATTTCTGTTAAAATGTAGTGGTTTATTCATTGTTTTGTTTTTGGCTGTCTTTATGGAAGGGACAAGCACTAGGGGCCTCTAGTCAGCCATCTTGCTGATGTCACCTCCCCAAATAACTCTATTTCTTCTTCTTCTCCTTCTCCTCCTCCTCTTCCTTCTTTTCTTCTTCTTTTTTCTCTTCCTCTCCTTCCCCTCCTTCCTCCTTCTCCTTCTTCTTTTTTCTTTTTTTGTGATGGGATCTCCCTCTGTTGCCCAGGCTGGAGTGCGATGGCACAATCTCGGCTCACTGCAACCTCCATCTCCTGGGTTCAAGCAATTCTCCTGCCTCAGCCTCTTGAGTAGCTGGGACTACAGGCACCCGCCACCATGCCTGGCTAATTTTTGTACTTTTAGTAGAGATGAGGTTTCACCATGTTGGCCAGGCTAGTCTCAAACTCCTGACCTCAGGTGATCCGCCCTCCTCGGCCTCCAAAAATGCTGGAATTACAGGCATGAGCTACCACACCCAGCCAAGACTGTTTCTTCTGAGTAAATTTTAGAACATTTGATTTTTCTAGGAATGTATCCCATTAAACTAAATCTTGAAATAAATTGGCATAAGGTTGTTAATACTATTTTATTACGTACTTCCTCCTTTATTATAAAATATAAATATGTAAAACAGCTTAATGAGTAGTTATACAACAAACAAGATTATAATTTTCATTAGTACCAAGAAAATAATAGCGATATCCACTAGGGATAGAAGGTAATTGGATCAATAGAAATTCCCATTTTAGTCCAGGCACAGTGGCTCACGCCTATAATCCCAGCACTTTGGGAGGTCAAGGTGGATCTCCTGAGATCAGGAGTTCGAGACCAGCCTGGCCAACATGGTGAAACCCCGTCTCTACTAAAAATACAAAAATTAGCCGCTGTGGTGGCAGACGCCTGCTACTCGGGAGGCTGAGGCATTAGAATCACTTGAACCCAGGAGGCGAAGGCTGCAGTGAGCCAAGATCATGCCACTGCACTCCAGCCTGGGCGACAGAGCGAGACGCCATCTCAAAAAAAGAAAAAAAATATATATATATATATGTATATATATATTCCCATTTTAAAATCAAAACCTCGATGGGTGCATCACACCAACATGGCACAAGTATACATATGTAACAAACCTGCACGTTATGCACATGTACCCTAGAACTTAAAGTATAATAATAATAATAATAAATAAAAATAAAATTCTCAAAAAAAAATCAAAACCTCATCATTACATCTGAAATGAATTTTCAAGAGATTGTTATGGGTGGGAAATCTGAAGGCACCCAAATGTTAGATGAAATGCCTGAATTTACATAGTAAACAACCTAATGTACAATCTGGAATTACTCTTTTCCACTATCTTTATCATATTTAACTCAGGTGTCAGATGGACCTCTCTGCCTCTTAGAGATCCAGAACCAATGGGCTAAGACCACTGACGACTCTATAGTCCATGAAAAATCTGAAAATATTCCCATTATGTGTGTTAATTCCCAAGGTGTGCACTCTTCTTGCCTCACGCCCCTGTATTCTAGTGTGTCCCCTTTGTACTATACGACAGTGAATTTCTCAAAAAAGAATCTACTCATCCAAAAGCATTAATGAGCAGGAGTGGATCTAGGTTAAATGGAGCTTGAAGTTTACACAGTGATCGACGTTCCTAGTGATCTTATAGAGGAAATGGAGGAACACTTTATAACAAACAATTTAAAATCCACACATTACATACTAGTTATAGATATCACTGTGGTCCAGTGCCCTTCTTAGTCATACTATTTCCAGTTGTTTTTCTCCCTTCCCCTTCTCCCTTTTCTTTTTTCATCTTCCTCTGCCTTCCATTTCCTGTCACTTTCTCTCTTCTAGATTAACCCTCGACCTGGACTCCATGTTCTTTCCTGTGTTCTACAGAGTACTTTGCCTTTTCCTCTGATATCCAGGTGGCAGTTGCCATCTAGGCCCAGGGGGGCAGGGAGAGCATTCAGCTTCCACTTGGAACATTTGCCAGACTAACCCTTCAACAAAGACAGTTTTATTTTTCAAAGGAATTCTAGTGCCATCTCTAGAATTTTGTTGTATTTTTGACTGCCTACTTTCCCCTGTCAAAGGACATGGAGTAAATGTTCTGGTAAAGGAGTAACAAATACTTGCAGGCCTTGGACCAGAGGATATCCTCCTTCAGTTTTCTTCTTCTACAGAGGACACACCTTGAAGAGGAGCAAAGGCAATAGTTGAGAGAGAGGAACGAGATACCTACCAAGCCTGCTGGATTCCTTCAATCCTTGCAAATTAGTAGGGTGAGAAATATCACTGGCAGATACATCTGATGAACACTGGGGAAATTGAAGTACAAAGGGCTTACATCCTGGCTGCCTCCACACAATGGGAAATTGGCAGTAATGCAGCTTAAGAGTACAGAATTGGCCTCTTTCTTGAGACATGAGGCCAGACCCTCAAACTGTCAGTGTACAAGCCTGTTTGGATTGCTGTTTCCTTGCTTTGGCCAATATTGATTTATAAATAAGACTTTTTTAAAGCAAGAAGCTGATTTTTTTTTCTTATAAGCACAGTTCTAATTAATCTGCAGTGTCTTGAATGAATATGCAAGTAAATAGCCCAATTGTAAGCCTCTTGAAACGGATAGGATAATACTTTGCATATATAAACTACCATTCTCAGTACAGTGATGTACTAAGTGAATACTTAATAAATCTTTGGTATTTGGGATATTTCATTAATAATGTGACATCCAGTGAACCATACTATATTTGAACTAAAAGGAAATCATGAATGCAATCCTTTTGTTTTATGGACAAAGATGTAAAGTGGGAAGAAAACAGGATTTACAAGGAAACCTGCCTTAGGTGTTCTGACTCAAGTATATGACTTTGCAGGTCCTCAGATCACTCTGAGCTTCAGTCAGTTTTTTCATCTGTAATATCAGCATTTTTTTTTTCTTTTTTGAGACAGAGTCTCACTCTGTTGTCCAGGCTAGAGTGCAGTGGGGTGGTGCCATCTTGGCTCACTGCAACCTCCGCCTCCCAGGTTCAGGCAATTCTCATGCCACAGCCTCTCAAGTAGCTGGGACTACAGGTGTGCGCTACCACGCCCAGCTAATTTTTGTATTTTTTAATAGAGACGTGGTTTTGCCATGTTGGCCAGGCTGGTCTTGAATGCCTGACCTCAGATGATCCACCCGCCTTGGACTCCCAAAGTACTGGGATTACAGGCATGAGCCACTGTGCCCAGCCTGTGACCAATTTTACAAGGTAGTTGGGGATGAAATGTGACAGTCTTATGAAAATACTTTGTTAATAGGAATGAACCATTATGCAATTGTAAATCACATTATCATTTTGTTACAGATGTGAGTTTTAAAAAGAGATAAAGAAGGCCACAAAACTGGTTATTGTCAGCCCGGGCCTAGAACTCAGACCATTCTGACTCTTTCTTATGCCATGTTGCCCTTTTGGTTTAGCAAAAACGTGATTTCAAACCCTGCATATGTGGCAGCACTGTTCTTTGTCATACCTTGATCTGATAATATCTTCAAAGTGAAATCACTTGGTTGCCTGAGGGTGCTGGGCTAAAAGGGAATAAATGTGAGAGCAAGGTATTTCATGTCCTGAGAGACTGGCCAGTTTATGTGGCTATGCTCCTAAGGGATTCTGCAAGCAGTGATTCTCACAGGTATCCTTTTGAATATTTGAACCACAGAAATATTCAAGGACTCATTAAGCTCTAATGGAACACTTTTTCATCTTCTTTAGTGACTCATTAAAGCAAAGCATATTTGCAGATTACAAGAAGCCATTTCTTTCTATATCTCCTATTTAAGATTCTTATATAGTCTTGGATCCTATTAAGTGTTCTTTGTTACTAGAGTACTAGAAAAAATACTGAATCTGTAATTTGTACTCACTCATCAGAGCCCTATATCTTACCAAAAGGATAGTATCTACTTTAAACCCTGTATCTAATTTACTAGTAATAATCACATACACTTTGAATACTATGAATGATAATCATAAAAGAACTGGTTTAGCTCATAGTATAGTCTGTGGTCTGGTGATGTTATCATACTGCCTAGTAAGGATTTATTTTATTACTCTGAATTATATATAACACCTTCTTATGTATAGTTAAGAATGCAGCAAGTCAATAGAATGGTGATACCTGAGCTATTACATGTTAATGCAATTTAAAATTGCCTCCTTGTCTTAAAATTTGGGGAAACCATTAAAAAGAGAATAATATGGGTGAATATGTATTATGTTGTTACGGTGTTCACTAGTAGAGTAACAGTATCTGCAAAACCACACAATTGTCTTTTTGCGTGTTTTCTCCCGGGAAATGGCTATCCACATTGCTTATAGAGGTAATCAGTTAATGAAAGACCTTCTCTTTTAAAAGTTAAGATGAACACAATTATCATCTCATATTTTTCTATCTAGACAGATAATCCACAGAAAAGTTTAAAGACATTCGAGAAATAACAAGAATGAGCACCACTGCTTTCTACCAGTTGGAAACATTTTTCAGGTGGCTTATTTAGGAGGAGAAGGGAGAGGAGAAAAAAAGTAGTTTTTCAGAGTGGTTTTTTAATGTTCAGGTAACAGAACATGCTTTGTGTTTAAACGCTGTAGTAGTTCTGACTTGTAATGAGGGCTAAATTCAAGTGGAAAGTTGACCAAGAGTAAATTTAACAAATGAAAATAATGAACTTCACAGTTACATAATTTTTGTTACTAGAGTAATACTTAAAATATCACTGACAGCCAGAATTTGAAAAATATGACTTAAGGTTATTTTCCAGATTCAGTACTTATTTTATGAGTTACCTGAAGATGCCAGAAATGTGAACATATACTTTATATAGCTCAGAAAATTGGAAAATTCTTCTTTATATTGAACAGAAATATGTAACCACATAACTGTTAACTGATCCTAGCTCTGGCTTGTGAACTATAGTTTTCATTTTGCTGATTTAATTTTCTGTTAATTTCATCTGTTTTTACTAGAGGGAATGCAACCTATTTTAGTTTTTTTTCATTCACTGTACCCTTACCTATCATAAGTCACAAACTTAGACCATAGGACCCCAATTTCTTAAGCATTTTAGAGATAAATTTGGGCATTAGGAAGAGGAGTTAGAAAGTGTTTTCTGCTTGGAATCACAATGTGGTGAAACATATTCCACCACAGTTACAATCCATATGACTATTAATACACTTTGGATTGTCCAAAAGCCTACCCAAGCCAGTAGCCCACAATATTAGTTCCTCAGATACCAAAGAAGAAGGGGGAGGCCTCATCTGTGTGAAACCTATATAGGAATAAATGTCTTCTCCCAAGAAGAGGCTATAAAAAGTCCCATATCTTCTGAAACTGCACATGATATAAAAATAGAATGACTAGCTGAAAAATTTATTACATACTGTCTGAGAAAATAAACACTAAACATTTTGAGAGTAAATTGGTACCCATTTTACTGAAAGTCTTTCAGATCTAAAGGAGAGAAATAAATTTGATGATGACCATGGTCATGGAAAGATGAATTTACTTTCCCAAAGTGACTTACTATCTTACTGAGTCACCCTGGCATTGAGCTTTATATTAGACCACTACTTACTTGGAAGCTTCTTTATCTACCTGGAATCATAAATGATCATTTGAAGATGCCAAACTTGCCCCCAAACAAAAATATTTTACCATCATCCACCATGTATATGGCTCTTCCCAAGACAAAAACTAGTGAAAAGGGAAATTCTCAAAAAAAAAAAAAAAAAGTCACTTGCAGTTATCATTTTTATGAAACTGTCTTATGATAGCAGGAGATGTAGACTTTGCAAAGTAACTTGAATATTAACATTGAACCACACAGAATTGGAAAATCGACTGTGCTTTGCCTCTGTCTAATGAACCTGTTATAAGTTCTAAGCTGGCCTTTTAAGTGAGGAAAAAAAAGGTATGGCCCCAAAATGACAATAGCAACATCACATCGTTTCCATTATTTGACAGTAATGATCTGAAGGACTTAGATTATGTGTGATGGATAAGCTAAATTGTGATAGATGCTGTATTCAGAATCTACTACCAGTATAAGACGACTGTATTCTCAAACTGAGTCCATGACTCTGTAGAAACAGGAACCTTGTTCTTGACTATGTATCAGGAAACCTTAAGTCAGTCAAGGCTATGTTCTAATACTAGAATATCAGTGCTAGGTGAATGATTCTCTAAGGTAATTCATCCCCACGTGCCATTAGAATGTGTTTACTGGGCAGGATTCTGATGTTAGGGATCCATTTGGCTATAAGAACATACATTAATATGTTTAATATATTAGTTATTCATATAAGATAAAAAATGTATATGAAAGGCTGTATGTAGCATGACTTTAAGATGTTAGAGAGTTATATGAATCTCAAGTTATGAGATTCTGAGGTCACATGTATTTGTGACTTTGCCAGTTGACCTCAAATGAAAAATTTATATGAATTCCTTGTGTGACCATATATGTCACAACTTACGGATCCAGGCCGGAAGCAGAGAAAAATTTAAATTCTGCAAGATAAATCATAAGCTTTTCTTAGAATTATGCTCTTGTGCTTGATTTATTATTTAGGTAAAATGCAATATATTCTGTATCTTTATACATCTTTGTATGTCCTCTAGTAATCTTTAAAGCAAAAAAAAAAAAAAATTACTAAGGAGAGACATTTATAAAAAGGCCAATTCAGGAAGATATAACAATTGTAAATATGTATGCCCCTGATAACAGAACACCAAAATACATGATGCAAAAACTGACAGAATTGAAGGAAGAGATGGACAGTTAAACAATAATGGTTGGAAATTTCAATACCTCCCTTTCATATAACATATTTCTAAAACATGCCATCTAACAATAGAATATACATTTTTCTTTACACATGGAACATTGTCCAGAATAGACTATATGCTAGGACATCAACAAATATCAATAAGTTTAAAAGGATAGAAATAATACACAGTATGTTCTTTAATTCTAGTGGAATGATATTAGAAATCAGTATCAGGGGAAAAAAATCTGGGCAAATCAAAAGATGTTTGGGAATTAACACAATCCTAAATAATCAGTGGATCATGGAAGAAATCATGAGGAAAATTGGAAAATTATCAAAGATGAATGAAATTAAGACATGATATACCAAGACTCAAGGAATGCAGCTAGCACACTTCTTAGAGGGAAATTTATAGCTATAAATGCCTATGTAAGAAAGAAGAAAGATCTCAAATCATTAATCTTTCCACCTTAGGATACTAGAAAAAGAGAAAACTATACCTAAAGCACACAGAGAAAAGGAAATAACAAAAAAAAAAAAAAAGTGCAGTGATATGGTTTGGTTCTGTGTCTCCACCAATTCTATATTAAACTGTAATCCCCAGTGTTGGAGGTGGGGCCTTGTGGGAGGTGATTGGATCGTGGGTTGAATTTCCCCCTTTGGTGCTGTTCTCGTGATAGAGGTCTCACAAGATCTGGTTGTTTAAAAGTATGCACCATCTCCCCCTCACTCTCTGTTCCTCCTGCTCTGGCCATGTGAAGTGCTGTCTCCTAGTTTGCCTTCTGCCATGATTGTAAGTTTCCTGGGGCTTCCCCAGAAGCCAAGCAGATGCTGCCATGCTTCCCGTACAGCTTGTGAAACCATGAGCCAATTCAGTCACTTTTCTTTAGAAATTACACAGTCTCAGGCATTTCTTTATAGCAATGCAAGAACGGACTAATACAAGCAGAAATGAAAGAAACGGAGAACAGTAAAGAAATAGAGAAAATCAGTGAAATCAAAAGCTGATTCTGCGAAAATATCAAGAAAATAAACATGCATTTAAGTAAGATTAACCAAGAAAAAAAGAGAAAGGACTCAGATTTCTACCATCAAAAGTGGGAAAAAAAGGATATTACTGCCAATCTTATATAAATAAAAAGGATTATAAAGGAATACACCCATGAATAAATGAATGTCAAGAAATTAGATGGCTATTTTTCTAATAGAAGTGAAATAAATTCCTAGAAAGACACAAACTGCTACAACCGAATCAGAAACAGACTATTTTAATAGATAGACTTATAATTAGTAAAAAGATTGAATTAGTTATCCGAAACCTATACACAATGAAAAGTCCAAGTCCAGATAGTTTCACCATTGAATTCTACCAGACATTTAAAAAATTCCAGTGCTCTCAAAAAAAAAAAAAAAGGAAGGGGGTAAATATTTCTCAGCTCATTTTATGATGGCAGTATTGCATTGATGCAAAACCAAAGACATCACAAGAAAACTACAGACCAATATTTTTATAAATATGGATGCAAACAAATATTGACAAATACCACCAAACTGAATTCGGCAGCTTATAAAAAGAATTATCACCATGATGCTAGGCATGGTGGTCTGTACCTGTAGTTGCAGCTCTTCAGGAGGCTAAGCAGGGAGAATCCCTTGAGCCCAGGAATTGGAGGATGCAGTGAGCTTTGATCACACCACTGTACTTCAGGCTGGGTGAAGATTTATCTAAAAAAAAAAAAAAAAAAAAAAAAAAAAAATCACCCTGATCAACCATGGAATGCAAGGTTGGTTAAACATCTCAAGATCAAGTAATGTAAATACCTCATGTCAGCAGAATAAAAAGCAGTGTCACACAATCATCTCAAGAGAAGTGTTTGAGCCAGACTTGGTGGTTCCCACCTGTAGTACCAACACTTTGGGAGGCCAGGGCAGGCTGATCACCTGAGGTCCACAGTTCAGGATCAGTGTGGCTGACGTGGCGAAACCCCATCTCTACTAAAAATACAAAAAGTAGCCAGGTGTGGTGGTGCGTAACTGTAATCCCAGCTACTCGGGAGGCTGAGGCAGGAGAATCACTTGAATCCAGAGGCAGAAGTTGCAGTGAGCCAAGATCGTGCCATTGCACTCCAGCCTGGGCAACAGAGCGAGATTGTGTCTCAAAAAAAAAAAAAAAAAAAGGGGTTTGGCAAAATCCAACACCCTTGCACTGTAAAAACACTCAGCAGACTAGCAATAAAAAAGAAGTACCTCAACCAGATAAAAGAGCATCTACTAAAAACTCACAACGCCATGTTTACTGGTGAAAGAATGCTTTCCTGCTAAGATCAGGAACAAAATAAGGATGTCTGCTCTTGCTGCTTCTATTCAGCATTGTACTGAAGTCTTAGCCAGGGCAGTTAGTCAAGAAAAAGAAATAAGATGGAAAAAAAGAAGTAAAATTATCTATTTGCAGATGGCATGATTTTATATGTAGAAAATCTTGAGAAGTGCACTAAAAAAAACATTGGAACTAATAAATGAGTTAAGCAAGGTTGCAGGATACATAGCAATATTACAAAAATCAGTTTTATTTTTTATGCATTTACAGTGAACAACCTGAAAATGGAATTAATAATTACATTCATAATTGCATCAAAAAGAACAAAATACTTAGGAATAAATTAAACAAAAGAAGTGAAGAACTTTAACTTTGAAAACTATAACATTGTTGAAAGAAATTAAAGTTTCATTTAATTTGGAACTCTTAAGTCTTCCTGGCCTTAGATTTGGCAGGGGATTCTTAGATATGACACCAAAGGCACAAGCAACCAAAAACTTCAGAATTAAAAAAATAGATAAATTGGACCTCAGCAAAATTAAAAACTTTTGTGAGCCAAAGGACACCATCAAGAAAGTGAAACGGCAACCCAAAGAGTGGGAGAACTTATTTGCACATCTTATGTCTGATAAAAGTACATGTACCCAGAGCACATCAAGAATCTCACAACTCTGGCCAGGCATGGGGGCTCATGCCTGTAATCCCAGCACTTTGGGAGGCCGAGGCAGGCGGATCACCTCAGGTCAGGAGTTTGAGACCAGCCTAACCAACATGGTGAAACCCCATCTCTACTGAAAATACAAAATATCAGCCGGGCGTGGTGGCGCATGCCTGTAGTCCCAGTTATTTGCGAGGCTGAGGTGGGAGAATCACTTGCACCTGGGAGGTGGAGGCTGCAGTGAGCTGAGATCGTGCCATTGCACTTCAGCCTGGGCGACACAGCTAGACTCCATCTCAAAAAAAAAAAGAAAAAAATAATCTTACAACTCAATAATAAAAAGTTAAATGACCCACATAAGCAATGGATACAGGATATGAATAGATATTCCTCCAAGAAAGATATACAAAAGTCCAATAAACGCATTAAAAAATGCTCAGTATCAGTCATTAATTATTAACTATTAATTAAGTTAGGGACCTGTTAGAAGGTGTTATATTAGTTTGGTCAAGTGAGAATGAAGGACTGGTGCAGGTGGTGGAGGTCTGAGAGAGTAGAGAACAAATGGAATTGATACTGTGAAGCAACTGGTTGGGGAAGGAGAGAAAAGTCCAAAAATGGACTGTTAGATTTTGAGCCTAAGTGACTTGGGTGATAAAACTATTAAGCAATGGAGGAAAAGCAGAGAAGTTGTTTTATTAGAAAAACTGATGAGTTTAGTTTTTGCATTGTTTAGTTTCAGGAACTAGGAGACCTCTAAGAGATTTAATGGCAGTTAGAAAGTAAAGCCATGTAGTATAGCAGAAAGAGCACTTGGCTTGTTTTTTCTTCTATAAAATGAAAGATTTGGATTTAAAAGGTGGTTATGTTATAGTGATTGAAAGCAAAAATTTTAGATCCCTGCTTGTCTGGTTTTAGCTTCTCAGTAACTGTTTAACTTGGATATATTATTTATTCTCCCTAGGCCTCAGACTCTGTAAAATCAGGATAACAGTTCTATGCCTACCTAATATCACTACTGTGAGGAATATGTATACACACACAACTTATTTAGAACAGTACCTAGTAAGCTTAATGTTACATAGGTGAAGTCCCTTTCAGATCCGAGGATCCACTGTTGCATGGTCAGTTTCTGTGAGACTGGCATTCCAAGGTAGAAGTCAGGGCCAGAGACGTAGGTTAATCATTTCTTTTCTAGAGTATTGTTGAATAGATGGGATGAAATACCAGAGTAGAAAGTGGAAAGAACATGGGCAGAATGTTGAGGAACACTTCTATTAGGGAACAAGAGGCAGGAGTATATAGGAGAGGCCAGTGGAGGAACATTCAGAGAAAGAAGGAAAACTGGGAGATACTCTCATGAATGCCAAGTAGAATAGAAAAGATAAGGTCAAGGGAAGATTGTCTTTTAGAGTAGACTACTTGAGCTAAGTTTGAAGGTTTATGGGATGTATCTGATGGACAGGGAGAAGTTGAAGATAAAAGCAAATAACTGATGGCACATAGTTCTGTGAGGATTCAAGGGGCAGATTTAGCCTCAAGGGGAAGGAATGCATTTATTTCTTTGAATTAGGATAAAGAAGGGATGGATATGTGGTGGGGCAAGCAAATTTTTGAGCTGGGAAATTCAGAAGTCAAGGAAGCTCATGTTGGATAAGTTCAGTTTGCTTACATTAAATAGGAAGCAAGGTCATCTGTAGAGAGAGTGGAAGATAGGAACAAAATTGAAAAGTGTTTCCAAGCAGCTTTAAATGTTCTAATTCTGCTGTTTGTATGAATGGAAAACAAATGATCTATTTCCGTTGTAACAGGTAATATTTACTGAGCCTTTACTGTCTGCCAGGTATCATGCTAAGGGTTTGTTTCAAACTGAAAACATCCATAAGAGGCAAATGGTGTCCACACATTACAGAGGGTAATATATGAAACAGAGAAAGGATGGACAGTTGCTGTCTGTTACCCGGCTGAGAAGTGGAACCAAGATTGAAGAGCAGATCTGCCTGACTCTTGGCTCTCAATGATCATGCTTTCTGACGTTTTACTTTCAAATTGCATTAAAGCCATGAAGTGTTGGTTCAAGAATATACATGGATTAATGGGATAGAGAAATATAGAAAAATATAATAGCACATGTATACAGCCGAACATAATTTTAATGAAATTCATATTTTAAATAAATGGAAAGTATGGCTTGTTAGATAAGTGTATTAGGGCAATTAACTATTCATTTGAAAAAAATAACTTTAACCCCATATTTTTTAAAAATATACAATTGAAGTCAGAACAGTGGTTATCTGTGGCAGGATAGAGATTGCATTAAGGGCAGAAGGGAACTTTCTGGAGTAATAGGAATGTTCTGTAATTTTTTTTATTTTTTATTTTTATTTTTATTTTTATTTTATTTTATTTTTTTTTTTTTTTGAGACGGAGTCTTGCTCTGCCGCCCAGGCTGGAGTGCAGTGGCCGGCTCTCAGCTCACTGCAAGCTCCGCCTCCCGGGTTCACGCCATTCTCCTGTCTCAGCCTCCCAAGTAGCTGGGACTACAGGCGCCCGCCTCGTCGCCCGGCTAGTTTTTTTTTGTATTTTTTAGTAGAGACAGGGTTTCACCGTATTAGCCAGGATGGTCTCGATCTCCTGACCTCGTGATCCGCCCGTCTCGGCCTCCCAAAGTGCTGGGATTACAGGCTTGAGCCACCGCGCCCGGCCTATTTTTTTTTTTAGATGGAGTCTGGCTCTGTCACCCAGGCTGGAGTGCAGTGACGCGTTCTCAGCTCACTGCAACCTCCACCTCCTGGGTTCAAGCAATTCTGCTGCCTCAGCCTCGCAAATAGCTGGGATTACAGGCATGTGCCATCATGCCTGGATAATTTTTGTATTTTTAGTAGAGACAGGGTTTTGCTATATTGACCAGGCTGGTCTCAAACTCCTGACCTCAAGTGATCTGCCTGCCTCGGCCTCCCAAAGTGCTGGGATTACAGGCATGAGCCACCGTGCCCAGTCAATGTTCTGTAGTTTGATTGTGATGTTGGTTATACAGGCAGAGATTTTTGGTCAAAACTCATCAGATTGCACATTTAAAGTCTGCACATTATACTCTGTAAATTTTATCTCAATTTAAAAAAAGAAAGCCAAGTGCAGTGGCTCATGCCTGTAGTCCCAGCTACTCAGGAGACTGAGGTGGGAGGATCATTTGAGCCTAGGACTTACAGGCCATTCTGGGCCACATAGCAAGACTGCAACATAGAAACATCTCTTTAAAAACAAACAAACAAACAAAATAAGTTGACAGAGAAAGAGAAGATAAAAATAAAGCAAATCTATATGTAGATCTCAAAGACATTGTTAAATGAAGAAAGAGCAAGCTATAGAATGAGACATGAAATACGATACCATTTATATAAAGAAAAAAAAATTACCACTAGACCAAATTCTTTCTGTGGATCCACACTCATATGTGTAAAGGTATCATGGTTCTTGGGTGCAGCTGCCCCACTCCACCAACAGATTCTTCCTCCAGTGTCAATCTCAGATGCTCTTAGGGTTTCCTTACAGATTGCAGAAAGGAAGGACTTTTATCTTATAACACCATTAGCATAAATGTCATTTTCCCCACTGATTGCAATACTCAGTGGTAGAATATTCTCCAGTGAAGAAAGATATTCAATTTCTGGAAATTCTAGGTTTAAAAAATGACCTGTTTGCATAATGAAAGTAGTATCTTTATTTTTTTTTTTTTTGAGACAAGGTCTCACTCCGATGCCCAGGCTGGAGTGCAGTGGTGCGATCTCGGCTCACTGCAACCTCCGCCTCCTGGGTTCAAGCGATTCTCCTGCCTCAGCTCCGGAGTAGCTGGGATTACAGGCACCCACCATCTTGCCCAGCTACTTTTTATATTTTAATAGAAATGGGATTTCACCATGTTGGACAGGCTGATCTTGAACTACTGACCTCAACTGATCCAGCCGCCTTGGTGTCCCAAAGTGCTAGGATAACAGGCATGAGCCACCATGCCTGGCCTTGAAAGTAGTATCTTTTAAGAGGCAGCCTTGTATAACGGAACTGTCATTGAACTAGAAGGAGTCCAGGTATGTGAGTTCTTGTCCTGATTCTGCTGCTGAGTGGATGGGTGTTTTGGAGCAATCCATTTAATCTCTCTGGGCCTCAGTTTTCTTTTTAATTACATTAATGGATGGGACAGATGACTGAGGGTCTTTCAGGCCTGAGAGCCAGTGAACCCTGTTCATTCACATGGAGCTTACATGGAATAGTTTCACTCAGCCTACAGTAGGTACATGGAAAGTAAGATTTTTGCTTTTATGTTTTGAAACAGGTGACAGCCAAAGCCAAGCAACTGAAGGATTCAGTGACCTGCTCCCCAGGTGAGTTCATACTTCTTCTAGCTCATTAATCTAAACTGATTTCTTCTAAATTAATCCCTTTTTATAATAACTTCTTTAAATACAAGGGTCTAGAAGTTTTGCCTAATGAACTCTAAATCTGGTTGCATCTCCAAAAGGGGTTGAAATACGGGCACCAGCAAGCCAGTCCATCCCTGCATATTCTGGTGCCGAGAAGATGTATTTAATTAATAAGGTTAAAGAAGTATACAGATCGTCTTCTCTAGTTCAATTTGTGGGGAGGGAAAACACAGGAGAAAGCCCGTCTGCACACCACGCAAATGCTATGTGCACACTGTTTCCCTGTACTGTCCACCCCTGTCACTGCTGCACTTGCAGAGCTACCCTTTGGGATAGATGACAAACAGCTTTCCCAAGCATTTATGTGTGTTTTTTTTTTTTTTAAGACGGAGTCTTGCTCTATTGCCCAGGCTAGAGTGCAGTGGCACAATCTCGGCTCACTGCAACCTCTGCCTCCCCCGGATTCAAGCGATTCTCCTGCCTCAGCCTCTGGAGTAGCTGGGATTACGGGTGCCCACCACTGCACCTGACAGATTTTTGTATTTTTAGCAGAGACGGGGTTTCACCATCTTGGCCAGGCTGGTCTTGAACTCCTGACCTCTTGATCCTCCCACCTCGGCCTTCCAAATTGCTAGGATTACAGGTGTGAGCCACCACGCTCAGCCGCATTTATGTTTCTTAAAATCAGTTTCCTCCAAGATTAACTGGAATTTTGTTAGAGTCTCCATATTCTTTGCTTAGAACCGGAAAGTAAGAACATGCCTCAGAAACTTTCCAACCTAACTCGAATACAGGTGCCAGGGAGAGGAATGCAGATGAACAAGCCAACGATTAGCAAACCCAGAGATCTCAAAAAGCCATCCCAGCCGGGCATGGGGGCACAGCTCTCGTTTCAACTACTCTAGAGGCCGAGGCAGGAGGATCACTTGAGCCCAGGAGTTCAAAACCAGCCTGGGCAACATAGTGAGACCCCCATTTCTGAAAAATAAACATAAAAATAAAATAATTTTTAAAAAATAATTCAACTTGGAGTTCTCCAGGCTTTAGCAAAGAGGACATTTCTGGATTTCTTTTTCTGCCAATGAAGTTATTTCTGTGGCCATGGAGGCAGAGACGGGGCAATGGAATGTTACATGACAGAAGTCTACTTCAAGACATTCTCCAAAATCATACCATTGAAAAGGCAGCGCATCTCGGAGTAAGGAACTGACATAGATCTTCCTGGAGCTTTGGTGGAGGGGGTCAGAAGTATGAAGAAAACAGGAAATGTGGAGTTAAATATTTAAGTGCATCTCTGAGGCAACCAACACTTGTGGCTGAGAAAAGGCACCAGAAGCAGCTTTGAGCAGAGAGCAGATCCAGCATTAGGTCAGAGAGGAAAAGAAGCAAATCCGATGTGATATTTGGCCACATCCAAGCATCCTGTGACTCTCTAAAAGCACCATAAGGTCTTTGTCACAAATATATTCATTAAATTCTGTGTTTTGTTTTTTAATAGCCTTTAAGAAGCCAAAGGATTTTGAAATAAAAGTCTTTCTTCTGATTATGTTCACAAATTAACAAAGAATCCGTAAGCAGTGTGATCCATTTAAGCCACAAAGCTGTGCTTCTGAAGTATTATTAGATATTCTAAAATTGTTTCCTAAAATTTGGGTTACCTCTCAGAGTTTGAAATGGATGGTTTAGAAAACACAGCTGGCTTAATAGGCTAGCACAGGGGAAAATGACCTTCTACAGATAAGAACACACCCAGATGGAGGTATTCAGCTATTTCTTAAGAGAGTTGCTTTAGTGAGTATGGAAAGAAATGTTTGCTAATAGAAACTCAAAAAAATACAGATAAACAAAAGGAAGAAAATAATCACATGTAACCTACCAATTGTTGTTATTTTGAGAGAGATATTTCTTCAGACTTTTCTTTTCTTTTTTTTTTTTTTTGAGACGGATTCTCGCTCTGTTGCCCAGACTGGAATGCAATGGTGCAATCTCGGCTCACTGCAACCTCCGCCTCCCAGGTTCAAGCAATTCTTCTGCCTCAGCCTCCTGAGTAGCTGGGATTATAGACATGCGCCACTATGACTGGCTAATATTTTGTATTCTTAGTAGAGATGGGGTTTCTCCATGTTGGTCAGGCTGGTCTCAAACTCCCAACCTTAGGTGATCCTCCCACCTCAGCCTCCCAAAGTGCTGGGATTACAGGCGTGAGCCACTGCACCCAGCCTGTTTCTTGAGACTTTTCTGATGCACGTATGTGCATATAACATTTTTACAAGAATGGGACTATACTACAATACTGTTTTGTATTTTTTCACTCCATATACTCATATGTCTGTATCATCACCTTAATGGCTCCATAGTGGTCCATAGTATAGATATCTGCCCCATGGTTTATTTAACAGGTTTCTATTGTTGGACATTTTGATTGTTTCCATTTTTTTTTATTGTTATGAAGTTGTGGTCTCCAAAGTGAGGTAGACAAGATGATTCTTTGGAATATAAGAAGACTGTATTTGAATTTCTATTGATCTTTATTTTTATCTTAAGGCAGTGAGAGAGGAATTAAGCTTTCTCATCTTTGATATTCAGACTTAATGCCAGCACCCTCACTGTGCCCATTAGCAGAGCTTCTGTGTTACATAGGGCACCAGCGTTTCCCAAGGGAAAAATGGGATTTCCACAGCGCTCATGGGTTGGTGATGGCCTCATCACTCGGCAGCATCCACATTCTTTCGCTCTCAAGATATTGCAGCAAGATACCCAGTTGAGTGGATGTATAGATAACCCCAGAGTTGCAGTGACATCTTTTTATAAGGTGTGGAGGGCAACCACGGGAATATTTCCTATCATATGGAGGCTTCCTAGTATTTTGACAAAGTACTTTTAAAAGTTTTTGAATGTAAAGATCCTCAATTTTATACTTTTCTTTTACCAAATAAATAAATAAATAAATTATTGGTGTAGGGTCTCAAAAAAAAAACAACCTGCACACGCTTAAAACATTAAAACAGTACAAAAAGGGGTACAATGAAAAGTGTCTGAGTCTGCATTCCTGGCCCTCCACAGAGGGAATAATGAGTCGGAGTGGGGGGTGCACACGTCTAGAAGTGTAACTAGTTGCGCACACCCTGTCTGTATTTGCCTCCCTATTTCTGTGTTAATGGCAGCATACTCACTGAAGACTAATATATTTAATCCTTTTATTATATTAAAATATTTTTACAAAATAAAGATGGGGTTTTGAATGTGAAAGTGTTTTGAAAACTATGCTGTAGAAAGGATGTTTGAAAGTAGATCCTTGGCTGGGCGCGGTGGCTCACGCCTGTAATCCTGACACTTTGGGAGGCCAAGACGGGCAGATCACCTGAGGTCAGGAGTTCGAGACCAGCCTGGCCAACATAGTGAAACCCGGTCTCTACTAAAAATACAAAAATTAGCTGGGTGTTGTGGCGCATGCCTGTAGTCCCAGCTACTCTGGAAGCTGAGGCAGGAGAATCACTTGAACCCGGGAGGCAGAGGTTACAGTGAGCCGAGATCACGCCACTGAACTCCAGCCTGGGCAACAGAGCAAGACTGGCTCAAAAAAAAAAAAAAAAAAAGTCGATACTTGAAAGTTTTTTCTTTGTTATGTGTTATTCTATGAGCAAAACAATGTGACCTATAAAAACTTATTTTTACGGATTTAAAAATGTTGAAAATGGAATTTTAACCTGTAAATCTTTCAAACAAAGTGAACTCATTTGTTAAAAATACAGCCAGGCGTGATGAGGTAGGCCTGTAGTCCCAGTTGCTCAGGAGGCTGAGGTGGGAGAATCACTTGAGCCCAGAAGTTGGAGGCTGCAGTGAGCTACGATCACACCACTGCACTCCAGCCTGGGTGACAGAGCAAGACCCCTATCTCAGATAAATAACACTTTCTGTTTAGTTTGCAAGACCAAATGATTGACTTGGGGGAGATTTTTATGAAAATGTTTTCATAATTTGTATTGTACAGTGAATACCAGAGCATAGTAAACATGGCCAACAGGACACTCCATGTGGATAGATGTATCCTTTTGGGTCATCTTTTCCAACTAGGATGGCCATTCAAAGTTAGGTGCCAAAATAAAGCGAATTTGGAGCCAGGCCTTTAATTGAGTATTTTACCCAGTATTAAGCAATTTTTCAGTCTCATTGTTTTCAATATTAATATTTTCATGAGAATGTTTCACTTAATGATGTTTTTAGATTGTTTTTTATCTTTGATTTTCTTATCCATATGTGTTTTATAATATATTAGTAGAGTGGTGGATATAAAAGAATAAGTAGGCCGGGCGCGGTGGCTCAAGCCTGTAATCCCAGCACTTTGGGAGGCCGAGACGGGCGGATCACAAGGTCAGGAGATCGAGACCATCCTGGCGAACACAGTGAAACCCCGTCTCTACTAAAAATACAAAAAACTAGCCGGGCGAGGTGGCGGGTGCCTGTAGTCCCAGCTACTTGGGAGGCTGAGGCAGGAGAATGGCGTAAACCCGGGAGGCGGAGCTTGCAGTGAGCTGAGATCCGGCCACTGCACTCCAGCCTGGGCGACAGAGCGAGACTCCGCCTCAAAAAAAAAAAAGAATAAGTAAATATAAGTAAATATGTATATATTAGAATTGCATTTTCAGCTGGGCGCAGTGGCTCAGCACTTTGGGAGGCCAAGGCGGGCAGATCCCGAGGTCAAGAGGTTGAGACCATCCTGGCCAACATGGTGAAACCCCGTCTGTACTATAAATACAAAAATTAGCTGGGCATGGTGGCGCGTGCTCGTAGTCCCTGCTACTTGAGAGGCTGACACCCGTAGTCCCAGCTACTCTAGAGGATGAGGCAGGAGCATCACTTGAACCCAGGAGGCAGAGGTTGCAGGGAACCAAAATTGCACCACTTCACTCCAGCCTGGTGAAAGAGCGAGACTCCATCTCAAAAATTAAAAATAAAAAAAATAATAATTGCATTTTCAAAGAGGTTTTATTGATGGAGTACATAATAAAAAATATGGAGGAGATAATGATTATGAAATGCAACTCGTTTGTAGTAACAAAAGACTAGGACCTGGAACTTCAGTGAGCTGATACAGAATGACCTCCAGGGAGTTTGTTGCCATTAACATAAGAAAGGAGAAGGCAAAGGCAGCTCCATAGGGTGTGCAAGACTCATTCTATATCTAGACGTTCACACACTCACACCCCAACTCATTTTTGCCTCTTAGAAAGCAGACCAGGAACCCAGACTAAGCCACTTTTCATTGTATTCCTTTTTGTAGTTTTTACTTTTTTTTTTTTAATTATATGCAGGATTTTTTTTTTTTTTTTTTTTTTTTTTAAAGATGGAGTCTCACTCTGTCACCCAGGCTGGAGTGCAATAGCACCATCTCGGCTCCCTGTAACCTCGCCTCCCTGGTTCAAACGATTCTCCTGCCTCAGCCTCCTGAGTAGCTGGGATTACAGGCACCCACCATCATGCCTGGCTAATTTTTGTATTTTTGTAGAGACAGGGTTTCACCATGTTGGCCAGGCTGGTCTCGAACTCCTGACCTCAGGTGATCCCCCCTGCCTTGGACTCCCAAAGTGTTGGGATTACAGGCGTGAGCCACCGTGTATGGCCGGGATTTTGTTTTTTATTAAATAAAAGCTAGTATAAAAAAGAGGAAACATTACCGTAAAAAAGGAAATAAAATATTGCCTCCTTTTTTGTTGTTGTTTTGAAACAGAGCGAGACTCTGTTGCCCAGACTGGAATGCAGTGGCACAGTCTCGGCTCACTGCAGCCTCTGCCTGCTGGATTCAAGCGATTTTCATGCCTCAGCCACCAAGTAGTTGGGATGACAGGCATGCGCCACTATGCCCAGCTAATTTTTTGTAATTTTAGTACAGACAGGGTTTTGCCATGTTTGCCCAAGCTGGTCTGGAACTCCTGGCCTGAAGTGATGCACCTCACCTTGGCCTCCCAAAGTCCTGGAATTACAGGCTCGAGCCACACTGCACTGGGCCTAAAATATTGCCTCTTTGTAGCTAAATTTGTACATACATCTGTAATTATTTCCACAGGAGAACCTCCTCTAAGTAAAATTATAGAGTCACAAGTAAATACAATTTTAAGGTTCACCTCCATTTGACAAAGTGTTCTTTAAAAAGGCTAGACCTGTGCTGTCTAATATGGTAGCCACTTGCCACTTGTAGCTATTTGTATTAAATTTTAAATTAATTAAAATTAAATAAAGTTAAAAACTTAATTCCTCAGTGCTACACCAGGTGGTTTATATAATCGTATCACAGCATGTTTCATTGGAGAGCTCTGGGCTGGGCCAGTTTCTGCTCCCACTCCCGGTGTCCGAATGTACTATTTCCCTGCATTTTGCCAACACTAGGTATTGTCATACTTTCTAATCTTTGCCAATTTAATAATTGAAAAGTGGCGATTCACTGTTTCCGTTCTCTAATACTCGTCAGCTACTGTAGTTCTTCCTTTGTGAGCTGTGTTCTTTGTCCTTTTATCTTACTGAGTTGTAACTCCTACTGTATTGAGGATATCAGTGCTCTGTATTCTATTCTGTCCTATTAAAAGGTTTAAAACTTTTGTTATTAATTATTACTACTTTTAGAGACAAGATCTCACTCTGTTGCCCAGGCTGAAGCACAGAGGTGTGATCGTAGCTGACTGCAGCCTCAAACTCCTGGGCTCAAGCAGTCCTCCCTCCTTAGCCTGCCAAGTAGCTAGGAATACAGGTGTATACCACCACACCCAGCTAATAAACGTTTTGATAAAATGTCTCCTTTCCATGTTTAAAAATTCTTATTATAGCTACTATTTATAAGTGTATAATTTACTCATACACTTGACTTCCAGAAGCAGCACAGTTTAAGGTTTGACCAGTTGATTTTTGTCTTTCCAGTGGAGCCAGTGAATCCTTTCTTATACTGAGTAGCAGGTTATTCCTTCTCAAAGACATGTTTGTATTCTTGTTCACAATCTGATTCTTTATATACCCATTATTCCTCAGAGTAGAGAAAGGGACAAAGGCTTGGAATCAGACAGAAGTGGGTTCAGATCCCACTCTAGTGCTGAGTCTTCTTTTTCTCATCTGTAACATTAGGGTAATGATCCCTATCTTTCTAGAATAGTGTGGAAATGAAATTAGACCATGCATGCAAAATGCCTAGTGCGCTGCCTGATGTGTGCCCAGCAGCCGCTGTTCTCACCATCTCCGTAATTCACCTTGCCCTTCACCTCTGTGTGGCGCACCCCTCTTTCCTAGGAATGGTTAGACTCTCCGAACTCAAATCAACAGTTCAGAATTCCAAGCCCATCAAAAGTGCCACCACCTTGCCTGATGACATGATCACCCAGCGAGAGGACGCAGAGGGGGCGGCGGTGGAGGAGGAGCAGGGGGGAGACTCTGGTGAGCAGGAGACGGGGGGTACCGAGGCCCGGCCTCGGAGGCGGAAGCCAGCCAGGCTGCTGGAGACTACTGCGAAGCTGGAGCCAGAGGAGAAGTCCAGAGCCAGGCGGCAGAAGGACTTTGACGTAGCAGAACCAAATGAGTCCAGTGACGAGGAGACCCAGAAAAAAGAGAGAGCTCGGGCTGCAGAGGAGCCGTGGACTCAGAATCAACAGAAACTTCTGGAACTGGCGTTGCAGCAGTACCCAAAGGGATCCTCTGACCGCTGGGACAAAATAGCCAGATGTGTCCCGTCCAAGAGCAAGGTGAGTGACAGGGAAAGAGGCCTCTGCACAGGTATTGGAATCCCACCAGAGGAGCCGCAGCTTGTGTGCCTGCGGCTTCTTCCCTCATTCCTGTCTACTGACACCTGTCCCGTGATCTCTTCTTTCCCAGCTGTCTTCCAGTATATTTCTCCCTAGAGTATATGAATCTGTGCACTGAGGTGGTTCATGTGTGTAGATGAGCTCAAGATTCTAAGTTTCATCATCACACAGGGTAGCTGGTTATAGAAACTTCACCCACAGCACCCGCCTGCCTTTTGGAGAACTCGCCCACTCAGGCCTAGGGTTTAAGGGCACATGGGAGGCTCAGCTGGTGCTGTCTCACCGTGAAATGCGGCAGCTGAGGAGGGTCAGGATGGGAAGCTCCTCTGAACCAGGCTGAGGGTTCATAAATCACAAGGCCCGTTGGCTATGTAGCAAATCTTTGACCAAAGGGATAGCTGGTATAGACAGTATTACCGTGATCATCTTTGGTTCTGCCATGTGAATAACTTTGGACTCAGCAGGTGCACCTCATGGCTGTTCAGAGGCCCTGAGGCCATCACCATGTGTGGTCAGTGCCAGGCGACAGCTAGGGTTTGGCTTTACCTTCCACGGCCATGGCCGTTTGTAGTTAGCCTTTCTCCCTGCTTGTAGCTCTTAGTGCCTGCTCACATACATCTGAGATGGTTCTCAGATAAAAACTCAGGTGGGAGGAGAGGGCAGGAGTGCCCTGTGGAGAGCCTACCCACCTGGCTTGGGCGGCCTCTTTTCTGTGATCTGGCCGTGAGGCGCTGCACAGAGTTCCAGGGTGTGATCCTACCACAGTGTCTCTTGAGGCTTCTTTCCCGGGAGCTAGATTGTTAGTCGAGGAATCAGGAACAGTCAGAATCAAAAGCGGCGATCTATTCTGCCATCTGTGCCTCCCTCAGTCGCCTCTGGGCACACTGATGCTCATTTACATTCTTATTTTTGTAATTGAAATTCTGTATTGGAAAATCTAGCTCATGGCCATGCATGTCCCTGAGTGTACAGGTCTAGTTTTCTCCACCTACTTTAAAAGGATGAAAGTTGAGAGTTCCTGGGGTGAAAAATAAACCCTTAGCAGTTGATCTATTTGGGAAGTGCAGCTTCTCCCAGCTTCTCCAACTGGTTTGCCAGAAGTAACTATTCTCCCTGAATTTCTCTAGCATCTGTCAGGACACAGGCGTCTCCATGTGTGATGAGTCCACACTGGCTTATAAACGAAGGGGCTGGAGCTTGGATTCCTAAGGATAGAACACCCAGAAACTCATACCTGGGGGGTCTGGAAACCTTCCAGTTTTCAATCAGCAATGAGCAGGGCTTCGTCAGCCTGCAGGTGTTCCCCTCAAGCCTTGACTTGAGAGCCAGTCAGGGCTGAGCTGCCTGCTGTCCTGGAGCCTGGGCCTGGCTGCCACAGCTCAGCTCAGAGCTCTGAGCACACTGTCCTTCCGGGGTTAAGTGCTGGGTCTGGCCACATCTGGTTTCGGCACTATGTGGTTAGGGACAGAGTAGATACTAAGGAAAGACTGATATCTTTAAAGACCTTAGGCAGATAATCTTTGGGGATGCAGAAAAAACCCTGAGAAGAGACTCTCATAACACCACTAAGCTAAAATCCTAGGAGAGTAAACATCCTTTCCCTGTCCCAGGCAGCTGATAAAGTCACTTTGCACTGGGGACCCTAAGCAAAAGCTACAGAACCTCAGGGTCGGTATTTTTGGAACAGAAACAGAATATATTCTGGAAAGTTCCTGTAATCAACGTGAAAATAATGAGGCCTCTCCCCACCATCAACCCACCTCTGCTTTGGTCCTGAGCCCCAGCCCAGGGCGTGACAGCTGTGGCCAGCTGAGGTCTGAAGTGGGTGGCCCTGCAGCCTGTAGGGTGGTATGGAGGTAGGGCCGGGAGGAGCAGGAGTGTGTATTTCAGCACAAGTTTTCCCAGCGTCCCGGGGGCTGGCTCCCCACAGGAAAGGTCTCAGCAGCGCCTAAGGAAAGCCAGACCCACGGAAGAAGACTATTGTGGCTACCTGGCCCGAGGGTTTTTTATTTCTTTAAAGTAGCGTGTTGTGATGAAAGAGTGAAATGTTAACATGAAAATGAGAGTCAGCAGGCTGAAGGTACCAGTGATGATGCTAGTGCACCTCACAAATGGCTGCCCCAGCCCGTCACTCCGCACCAAGCACCTTCCCTTTGGGCTGGGCTTGCAGGAGCCCTTCTCGCACTGCCCAGACAGGTCTGCCTTGTGAGCGGCTGGACTCCATGACATCCTGGGAACTCTGGGCAGAGGGACTGGACGGGAGGCTCTTCATGAGCAGAAGGCAGCAGACTGGCCCCACGGGGACCACACTGACTTGTGCAAGTGACTGTTTTCACCTCTCTTTTTTTTCTTCCTACAGGAAGACTGTATCGCTAGGTACAAGTTGCTGGTTGAACTGGTCCAAAAGAAAAAACAAGCTAAAAGCTGAATATTCTGGGAGATGATGTTCACCTTCATTTTCCAAAATGAATATCTTAAAAATCTTTTGCAGAAATTTGCATTTTTGTACCTCAATATTTCTACGTCATGTGCCTTAGTAAAAAAAAATAATAAATAAATAAAAGATGAGTGTTGTGCTATACTGTTTAAACAAATACTGTGCTGGGGAAAAAGGATGTGGGTATTTTGCAGATTATTTTATTTCTCATCACTTCAAAGTTTACTTTCTTAGGGAATAAATAGTGCTTTCTAATGATCAGGCAAAAATACATGGTTTTGAAGGAACATGTGAACAAACTAATGTGTAAGAATTCAAACAGTGTTTCTCTAAAACACGACCAAAGAACACAGCAGTTCATGTCTCTAGTGGGGGTTGAGTAGCAAGATCGGTTCTTGGGGAGAAAGAAAACCAGGTTGGTATCTAGCTGGTTGGCTAAGAACAATGTGAGATTATCTTAATTAGTTAAATATATCTAGGGAAAAAACTGTCCAGGTGAAGAAAGACATAAGGTAATACATTCGAAGTTTGAGCTGCTTGACAGAAATGTGTTCCCACCTGATAGAATTTCCAGACAACAGGCAGGACCATTTTCAGGAAATGATGAAATTGGGACCATTTTTTCGTACCTAAGTTAAAAATCACTATTTTGACTATTTTATACTATTACTTTCTGTCGAAGTCTTTCTTGCTGTATTTGAACTGTCACTGTCAGCTGAGCGCTCCTTTTAAATCTTCTATCATTTGCTCAGGGCGTGGAAATAGTGTGATGAATGCAGCTTGTCTAAACGTGAAAATCGTGAAGATAACCAGAACACAGTAAAGGGACGTGATTTGATAGAATATCTTAGAGATGTCATTTTCTCTAAGGAGTAAAGTGAGGGTACAGTTTCCTGGAGGATAGTTTGGGTGACAGAGGTCCCCACTCTGCAGTGCAAGCTTCTTTCCATACAGAGGACATGGAACCAGGTAAGTCCCCAGCCCTTTCCATGATAGGAGGTGACAGAGGCTGCCTTAGGTCTTGGGCCTACACCTGCTTCCAAGCAGATGTTGTAGGGAACTTACACCTCAGACCCAACTCCCTCATCCCAAAAAGAGCAGCGGAAAAGCGAAAACAGCACATTGCAGGTTGAGTATCCCTCTTCCAAAATTTTTTAGACAAGATTCGGATTTTGCATTTTTTTTTTTTTTTGGAATATTTACATATACATAATAAGTTGGCTCAGGGATGGGACCTGAATCTAAACACCACCTTCTTTGTTGTTTGTTTGTTTTTGGAGACAGAGTCTTGCTCTGTCGCCCAGGCTGGAGTGCAGTGGTGCAATCTCGGTACACCGCAACCTCCGCCTCCCAGGTTCAAGTGATTCTTCTTCCTCGGCCTTCTGAGTACCTGGAATTACAGGTGTGCGCCACCACACCTGGCTAATTTTTGTATTTTTAGTAGAGACGGGGTTTTGTCATGTTACCCAGGCTTGTCTTGAACTCCTGATCTCAAGTGATCTCCCACCTCGGCCTCCCAAAGTGTTGGGATTATAGACGTCCATTATGTTTGACATACACTTTATGCACACAACCTGAAGGTAATTTTATGCAATATTTTTAATAATTTTATGCAAGAAACAAAGTTTATTTGCTGAACCACCAGAAAGCAGAGGCATCAGGTGTGGAATTTTCCACTGGTGGCGTCACATCAGCACTCCAAAAATTTGGATCTTGAGAGCATTTCAGATCTTGGATTTGGGGTTAGGGATGCTCAGTCTGTACCAGCCACAGTCTCCGTAGTCTGGTTTGCACAGAACTGCCTGAGTCAGGGAGCAGCAGCTTCCATCAGCCTCAGCCAGCAGGGATAGGGAAGTGGTACCTGTCTGGCCAGGTGGGGACGGGGGACAGGCACAATCATCTGGCCCCAGCAGTACTCACTGTTCTCTTCCTGTAACAAGTCAAAGCCAGGCTAGTCACGAGAATCTTTGAGTCTTCCCCAGAACTCTGTCCTCCAGCTGGGGGCCATGAGGTGACTGCTGTGCAGTCGCAGTGGCTCCATGTGAGTGACACATCTGAGAAGGAAGCCGGTTCCTGGAGAGGAACAGGGAGAGGGGAGGATCGTCCTGGCCATATGCCAGCCCCAGGGGCCCCTTTGCTCTCTGAGCCCAGCCTCAAGCCTGTTATGCAACCCAGTACACTCTGAGTATTCTGCCATTAAATCACCCTTTACACTTACAGCAGCCTGAATTGGGTTCCTCTCACACATACCCCAAAGCCCAATTATGAGTTTCCTGGGCTTTCTGCGGGAGAGGCCCATGGGGGTCCAGAGGTGCTTTAGGAAATTGAGTTGCTGGAACCCCTCAACTCGCCCTGTCCTCATCTTCTCCAGCTACCTTGAGAGAGTGAGGTGCTAGTGTGGTTTTCTGCTGCCTGTCTCTGCCTGCCAGGAAAGGCGCGCTGCCCATGGTCTCCCCTCGGGGGAGTCTGGGGGCCAAGGAGTCAACTGAAGTAGGATGAGGTGGGGGGGTTTTGCGGGGGAGGCCAGGGCCAGAGGCTGGGCAGAAGGACTCGTGGGCTCCCAGCTCTCAGAGCACAGCCCTGTACACAGATGACAGCTGCCACCCCGGGTCACAGCAGGAGAGCGAGGATCCTCTAGAGGGAATGCACTGAATGCGTGTGGGGACGTGGCACATGAACCAGCCACGCGACAGCCCCACCGTGCCCCTTCTCCCCTCCCACTTCCAGACCCATGTCCTCCTGAGCCACCCTACCCTGCCCACTGAGGAGGCCTCCCCATGCCACACCCAGCCCCCACAGGTGGCCTGCGCTTGCTTTTTTGTTCTTGCTGTCTTGTTCATGAGAACCAACCCAACCACCCTCCCCCTTTCCTCTTAAGTTTACACCTTTTTTTTTTTTTTTTTTTTTTTTCAAGAGACAGCCTCGCTTGGTTGCCCAGGCTGGAGAGCAGTGGCGCAATCATGTCTCACTGCAGCCTCAAACTAACAGGCTCAAGCAATCCTCCTGCCTCAGCCTCCCAAGTAGCTGGGACCACAGCCATGTACCACCACCACCTTCCTAATTTTTTCTGTTTTTATGTAGAGATGGGTCTGGCTCTGTGGTCCAGGCTGGTTTTCCCTTTTTGAGGGAAGAAAAGAAGTTGTCTGTGGGACATGAATGTTGTGTATGCTATTTTTTCCTTGTTAAATGAAACCTGAGAAAACGTGAACCTGGAATGTCCCAGGTGGGAGGGCAAACCGCAGTCCAGCCCAGGCCCAGGGTCCTGGGCTCCTTGCTGGCCACCAAGTCCTCCGTGGGCCTGGAGCCTCTCCAGGAGGATCGCCTCTGGGGCCTGCAGTGCGACCTTGTGAACATCCTCAGCAGGGCATAACTTAGTCTCCTGAAGGTGAAGCTGGTATCGAGAACAGCCCAGGGCTGCCCTGAGAGCAGCCACCGAGCAGCCCTGAGGTGCAGTGGGCCCCAGCGCTGCCTCCAGGCCTCCACTTCTGGGGACCCCACGGCTCCAGCTCCTCAGCAGCCCCCCATCTCTCGCCCCCATGGCCATGTCCATTTGCTTATGTTGCGGGGGGTGAGACCTGGCTGGAGGTGGAGAAGGCTGGCTCTCCCACTGTCCATGGAGCTGGGTGACATCAGGTGTGGTGTTTCACTACTATGCCTTCAGTTCCTCCTCTGGGAAAATAGAGAATAATGGCAGCTGCCGCTTAGGTTGTTAGGATGATAAAGTGAGATAATCCGTGTGAAGTCTTTCTAACGCAGTGCCTGGCTTGGCAGAAACAATGTTATTTCTGACAGCCTGGCTTCCTGTCACCATCGTCTTCTGCGTGGCGATGGCCACAGCAGGGCTGATGGGGCGGGGCCAAGCTCCTTCCATCTCCTGCCGGTGGGGGCGGGAATCCCAGCCCGGGGCCTAGGGGCCTAGGGGCCTGGGTCACTCCGTGCACTCCCGGGGACCCTGCAACAGGACTGCAAAATCATTCCACCTTGGATGTGTACTTTTCTGGGGAGAGGGTCCACATCTTTCACTGGGTGCCCCAAGGGCCTCTCACCCAAAAAGGCTCACAGCCTGTTCGGTGACGTTTCTCCTGACACGGCCCCAGGAGGGCCCGTGTGCTGTGCAGGAGAACCTTAGACTGGGCCTCACGCAGAAAGGGCTCAAAGTCCCGGGTCTACTGCTGATGAGCCAGGGCCTGGGCAAGTGATATTAGCCCCTCTGGGGCTCATTTCCTGTCCACAGAATGCAGGTGCTAATACCTGAGGGGCAGCAAGCCGCTCTCGGAAAGCCGTTCACGCTCAGGGCCCCTCTCGGCTCTGCCCCATCTTGTGCTCCTCCCCTTGCCGCTATTCCCTAGGGCTGACCTCAGCCTGGTCTCCTCTTCCTCAGGTGTAGTTTAAGGAAAGGGCAGAGTTTGGATCAGAAGACCCACGTCTGAGTCGTAGGTGAAGACCATGGGGAAGGAGCAGGGACCAAGGCCACGGAGAGGGCTGTGGTTCTGAGGGCTGCGGGGGGCCACGGCAGGGGATGGGGGAGGAGTGGAGGGAGGGAGGCCATCTGCAGCCCCCACCCCGCTCAGACCCACAGAGCGCAGAGCAGCAGGGTACTCCCAGGCATGACACCAGGCGCGGGGGCTCTGCCCTCATCTTCCTGGACACCCGAGTCTCTTCCCCTTTAGTGGTTTAAATTTTCTCTCCCCACTGGGGCAGGAATCTCAGCGTTACCATTTCCTCAAACCGTTTATTGCGCCACTTTCAAAGCATACTCACCTGTCGTCTTATTTATCCCTAATGGGGATTCTGCCCCCGCCCCCCACAGGGGGTCGGGAATGTTTGGGATGTGCAGCCAAGCCACGTTCTTCCCCAGGTGTGCAAGAGCTCCCCGTGCACGGCCTTAGAATGCCTTATTAGGAAAAGTTGGGGTGGGAAGGAGGTTTTTTTTCATCAGTGGACCAGCTTACTTAGATTTTCACCAAATTATCCGATTCATCTGCAGAATTTGCTTTGGGAGCTGCCTGGGAGTTTGTCTTCAATTGGTCCGCACGTGCTTGGCAAACACCCTGAGTTGCAGACTGTGGGTTTAGTCTTCCACTGGAGTGTTCTCAAATTCCCTTCGCAGTTTTAGAATAAGACCTTAATAAGCTTTCCACTGTCAATGTCTTCAGACACTTTAAAAAATGCCTCCTGCTGCAGGGCTGCTTCTTGATATATGCCAGTCACACTCCCCCAAACTCCTCTCCAAGTAGAGAACTAAAGCTCTATCAAGTATTTCATCCCAGCTTCATTTTCTAGGGTATTTGTTGTTGTTCATTTTGGCAGGTAGGCTTGTTCCTACAGTTTAAATGGCACGGTTTAAATCATGTTCTGTGCATACAGGGAGGCCATGTCTTCCCTGGGGCCCAGGACACCCAGCCTAGGCGCTACAGGATGTGGCCTTCCTGTCTTATGGGGCATTGCTAACAAGTGGCCAATCCCAAATGCCTGCAGATTTTCAGAGGGGCACCGAACTCCCCAGTGAAGAAGGACAGCTCAGAGATTTCCACTGTCTTGCTTTGGTTGAGAAAGCCCCAGGGTAGAGGTGAGTCCTGGTCCTGCCCCAGCCCTCGTGAAGACCCACCTGCCTCAGAGAATGGCTGAGCCCCGGAGACACCTGAGTCGGGGCCCAGCCTGGCAGGATCTCCTACAACTACGTGCACCGGCACCTGCGCTGCAGGTCTGTCGCCCCTAGCCACGGACCAGCACCTGGGCTCAGGCCTTTAAGACCAGGAGTTGGCTCTGCAGGCTGAGGAGAGGTGAGACTTTGGTGTGGGGGCCTGCGTGACTGCAACTGGACAAGGTTAGTCATTTGGTGAAAACATGTTGGTATTTTCTAAAACAAATCCGACTTCCAAATATTGGGCTGAAACATGGTGTTTCTCTCGGGTCTGGGGACTCTCTTTGTAACCTCACTCCCGAGTCTGAGACGTGGAACAGGAGCCAGGCCAGGGTTGCTTACAGTGGGGGCCTCTTCCCCTCACAGCCTTGTCAGGAACGGTCCCAAACCGAGAGTATCCATGGGTCATCTGTGGGTCATACAGTATACCGTTTACAAAATGAAATCGACAGATTTGGGGGGCAACAGTAGAGTCGCTGTATGATTTACTGTGGCCTAAGTCATAAAGGAAAATGAGCCATGTTGGTCATGTTTGCTTTTGTTATTACTCAAAAACAAATATCTTGTAAAATGTAAGATAAAATGTCTCATTGCTTATACTGTCATTTTGGTTCCAATCTTGGTTTCACAAAGTTAGATATCACTGCAGTTAAACAGTAGATGTCTTGACATATTTGACCTCAGCTGTTTTCCAGAACTTCAGAGGCTTGGCTTAAAAAATCACTATTGGAAATTTGCTGTTTGGATACAATTATGTCAGTCCTGTTCTGTTAAAAACTGGAATTTAAAAATTGGATGTGGGCCCGGTGCAGTGGCTCACACCTATGATCAGCGCTTTGGGAGGCCAAGGCAGGATTGGTTGAGAGCAGCCTGGGCAACATGAGACCCTGTCTCTACAAAAAAAAAAAAAAAAAAAAAAGCCAAATGCGGTGGCACATGCTTGTAGCCCCAGCTACTTAGGAGACTGGGGTGGGAGGATCACTGGAGCCCAGGAGTTTGAGGTTGCACAGAGCTATGATCGCACCACTGCCATCTAGCCTGGGTGACAGAGTGAGACCCTGTTTCGCGGGGCGGGGAAATAATGGGTCCTGGGTAGAGAATCCCTGCATGAAGGTGCTGATGTCCAGGTGATTCTACTGGCCAGCCAGGAAGAACCACTGCATGAGGCCAAGAGCTTGCAAAGCAAATGGGACCCTGTTTTGTTCAACAATTCCAATGTATGCGGTGCAACTTAGCTGCAGAGAGCACCTGACCTTGCCTGCTCTGGAAGAGCCCCGGGGAACCAGCAAGGTGGCGGCGCTACCAAGATGGAATCCCCTAATTCATCCATCTGCTTGTTACGGGGGCCAAGTGAGAAACCCCCAGATGCAACCATCAGAGTTTGAAGGAAAACAAACCTGATCAGCACAAAGTGAAATGTCATGCTTTAATTTTAAACTTTGGAAGGTGCTAGCAAAATGAAGATGCTGTTGAGTTTGCTGCAAACCATGAGGTAACTTCTTTTTCACTGGTTGCAGTGGACTGAATGTCTGTCTCCCCTCACCAAGGTCATGTGTCAAAATCCAAACCTTGAAGGAGATGGGATCAGGAGGTGGGGCCTTTGGAAGTGATTAGGTCAAGAGGGTTGAGCCCCCATGAATGTGAGGCCAGAGAGCAGAGTTGCCCCCTTCCATGTGAGTTGGCCTTCTGCCTCTGGAACAGAGCCTCACTGACTTGGAGAAATACATTTGTTGTATGTAAGTCACCCAGACTACAGCATTTATTAAATTATTTCATCGAGACAGGGTCCTGGTCTTATCCAGGCTGGAGTGCAGTGGAGTGATCAGAGCTGCAGCCTCAAACTCCTGACCTCAAGTGAGCCTCCTGCCTTGGCCTTCCAAAGTCCTGGGATTACAGACTTGAGCCTCCACACCCAGCCAGATGATGGCACTTTGTTAAAGCAAGCTGAACTGACACTGGCTTGATACAACCTCAGTGTACAATCAAGTATTTAAGGGCACGCGTTGGGAGCCTTAGACACTGTCTCCTACCTACTAGCCCCTCTTCCCACCGCCAAAGCTGCTCCTGTTCATGTCACCAAATACCTGAGTACCACGTCCAAAAGGTGATTTCAGGCTTGACCTTACCCCTTTAATCCTGAAGGTGGTGTGTGACATCTTCCAGCTTTTTGCAGCTTCACATTCTGTAGTGAAATGGATATAAATCAAACCAAGAGTTCCCCTGGCTTCTCAGATTCCTCTCCAGATGTTTGATCTTTTGCTTTGGTAGTCTTGGTGTCCCCAAAGTCTGCAGTCTTCTTCCTTGTCCTCGCCCTTCTCCATCCCATTGACTTCAACTGCCCCCCTCTGTTAGGAGTCTGGTGAGGGTCAACTTTATGGTTCTCAGCGCCCTTTGCTCTAAACCCTGGCAGAATCCTCCACTCTATCCAGGGAGCTACGGTGCTTCCTTGATGTCCAAAAGAGCCAGAGCAGAGGTATGGCAAATGGACTGCGTGGTCTCCTCTCCAGTAAGCTGGAGGGTACGAGTCCCTCCCAGGGATTTGAGAAAGCAGCTTTTCTGGAGCTAGGGCCTTAGAAAAGGTGAATTCCTTTGCCCTGAAAGCCTCCAGGGGGTTGAAACATCCCCAGCTTTTTTTGGGGGTGGGGGTGGGGAGGGGATTCCAACTTGTCTATCTTCTCCAATCCTCTCACATCATCTCACCTGAATTCTCCAAACTAGTTCAATTCACAGGTCCACTGAGGGGTCTCCGGTTTCTTCCCTAGTTCCTTTCCAGTCTGCAGCCAGGCTAAGGCTCTCACACCCCCACACCCCTTGGAAAGACTACAAATGAATGCAGAGCTAGGGACAGCTCAAACTCCAGCCATAGCCATGTCCAGGCCTTTATGATTCTAGTTACCAGTGGTGCCTGAGAAAGGCATAGGGTTGTCGGGGACATGGCATGTTCGAGAACAGCATGGCTGGGTTTTGCTGGGGTGAACAGCAAGGGGTGGAATTGTGCTGGGAGCCAGCACTGGCTGGATGAGCCGAGCCCACACCCTGAGAGGCCTCAGTCTTGAAGAGATGTCCCAGCCTCCACCAGTCCTTAGTGAACTTGGAGTCGGGAGGGGCTCTAAGAGCATCATGGGGCGCTGCCACTTTACCTGCCTCAGATCATTCTTGTTCTTAATTGCACCAATTCACATTTTGGCAGCTATGTGACTCTCTACCCTCCTAAGCCTCAACTTCCTAATTTGCGAAATGGGGGAAACAAAACAGCCCTCACAGGGTTGTGTGAAGTGGAGGTGTGCAGTAAGGCAGGTGAAGGGCTTGACATGACGCCTGGGTCAGCACCCTTGGGAACACCCTCTGCCAACTGCCCACACTCGAAGGACGTGTCTCTCCCATCTGAAAGTAGACAAGGGTGGTGGCCACACTGATGGGTCACCTGGAGGGTGGGGCGCTGGAGTTCTCGCCAACCAAAGGCCTAGCTCTGGTTGTACCTGAAGTAAAACAGATGTACCAAGAGTTGTGAACAAAACCTGAAAATTCAACCTCATGGAATTTGGGAGCTTCCAACAAAAAGCAGGCCAGAGAAGAGGCAGTGAGCTCATCTAGAATATTTGGACCCAGATCTAGAAATAACGCACTTGTCTCCTAGTATCCACCTTCTCCCCCTTCTCCCATCTGCCTTTCCCCTGAATTTACCCACTCTGCACCTTGCTGCTAGCCAATCCCTTACCTTTTTGTATTCGAGACGAAGTTTTGCTGTTGTTGCCTAGGCTGGAGAGCTAATGGCACAATCTCAGCTCACCACAGCCTCCACTTCCCGGGTTCAAGTGATTCTCCTGCCTCAGCCTCCCAAGTAGCTGGGAGTACAGGCACGTGCCACCATGCCTGATTTTGTATTTTTAGTCGAGACGGGGTGTTTTGATATTGGCCTCGAACTCCCAACCTCAGGTGATCCACCCACCTCGGCCTCCCAAAGTGCTGTGATAACAGGTGTGAGTAATCATGCCTGAGCAGTTGCTAGCTGCCCCCCCCCCTTAAGAGATGAGGTCTCTGTCACCCTGGCTGGAGTGTGGTGGTATGATCACTGCCACCGTGACTTCCTGGACTTACATGATCCTTCCACCTAGGCCTCCTGAAGAGCTCGGACTACAGGTGTATATCCCATGCCTGGCTAACTTTGTTTTGTAGAGAGGGCGCCTCACTGCCCTATCCACACGCTGCTTGCTGGCTTAATGTGCATTTACAATCTTCTGTGGCCACAGAACTACAGAAACCACGCTCCAGCACAGCACCAATCATCTTTCTTGCAAACCCACAGCCCTCTTCCAGCCTCATTTCCTGTGCCCACTTGATCCCTTGTGACTAGTGCTGGTCCTTCCCAACCCTGCCCTTTATGCTGCCGCTACTCCAGTCCCCTGAGACCCTCTTCCCCTAAAAGACAAGGGAACAACATTTACAGAGCTCCTGCTGTGACAACCATGCCAGTGGGAAACTGCCCATCTGGCCCAGAAAATGGTTAATAAACACAAAATTTAATTTCTAAGATCTTTCCTGTCACTTTTTATTTAAGTGACAAAAGCAGGCCATAACTTTGAACACTCAATCATGTAGGAAAAGAAAATATTAAAATTACAGATGTATCATATTTTATAAAAAGTGAAAGGCCAGGCACAGTAGGTCACACCTGTAATCCCACCACTTTGGGAGGCCAAGGCGGGTGGATCACCTGAGGTCAGGAGTTCAAGACCAGCCTGGCCAACATGGTGAAACCCCATCTCTACTAAAAATACAAAAATTACCCAGGCGTGGTGGGTGCCTGTAATCCCAGTCACTTGGGAGGCTGAGGCAGGCGAATTGCTTAAACCCGGAAAGTGGAGGTCACGGTGAGCTGAGATTGTGCCATTGCACTCTAGCCGGTATGACAGTGAGACTGTCTCAAAAAAAAAAAAAAAAAAAAAAAAAAGTGACAGGACTTTTTTTTTTTTCTGGTCTCAAATTTTAAAAAAAGTGGTCATGCTAATTTTTATTACTTAAATAGGTTAATGTTAACACCTAAAAGTGTCACCAGTGCCCTGAGGTGGATGTGGATCACACACTTGGAAAATGGGCACTTTGTCTACTCCACATGTGACTGTGGACCTCCAGACCTTGATGCAGCCAGGGATCTGAGGCTGAGATATGTCAGACAGCTAGAAGGGACATGTGTGCCCCTGTTCGTTTACCTCAATGGGGGGAGTCTGTCCCTTAAGAAAGACTTGCCAAACTTGAACTGTGACCTAAGTCACAAACGAAACTTCCATTTTTACATAAATTTTTACTGAATTGCAAAAATTAGTAAGTGGTGCGAAAAGGACATTTCGTTTGTTGCAAATAACAAATTGGGGAATGGAAAAACAATTGACATGAATTTTAACAAATTATTTAAAAAATGACTTCCAGGCCGGGCGCGGTGGCTCAAGCCTGTAATCCCAGCACTTTGGGAGGCCGAGACGGGCGGATCACGAGGTCAGGAGATCGAGACCATCCTGGCTAATACGGTGAAACCCTGTCTCTACTTAAAAAAAAATACAAAAAACTAGCCGGGCGACGAGGCGGGCGCCTGTAGTCCCAGCTACTCGGGCGGCTGAGGCAGGAGAATGGCGTAAACCCGGGAGGCGGAGCTTGCAGTGAGCTGAGATTCGGCCACTGCACTCCAGCCTGGGTGGCAGAGCAAGACTCCGTCTCAAAAAAAAAAAAAAAAAAAAAAAAAAAAAAAAAAAAAAAAAAAAAAAAAAAAAAAAGACTTCCAAATTATACAAGTTCACCCCATTTCATTCTGAAAAGCCTAGTTTATCTGAAAAGATGGTATCATTGATGTTTTATTTTCAACAAGTAAAACTAAGATGAACATTATTTGTCTGAGATTTCTACTTGGAAGGACATGACCCAGACAGCCAGGCACGCTGGCTCTTAACTGTAGTGCCAGCTACTCAGGAGGCTGAGGCAGGAGGATTGCTTGAGCCCAGGAGTTTGAGGCTGCAGTGAGCTATGATCTCGCCACTGCACTCCAGCCCGGCGACAGAGTGAGACCATCTCTTTTAAAACCTAGGTACATAATCCACTTATGAAAGCAAAATTACATTTCATTGTAAGGTAGTGCCTCCCTTCCAAATTCCAAAGGTCTCTCCTGCCTATTCTGAGGATTATGGGATCATCTTTCCCTTCTGCTTGGTAGACAGCCTAAGACAACGACTTGGCTTTTCTGTCTTGGCCCAGTGCTTGATCTTGACCCACAACATGGACTGCACATCCACAGGACTAAAGCACAGAAGTGCAGACGGCAACCAGTCAGTGTCGACCTTCTTCAAGGCTCGGCCACCAGCAGGGCAGCAGCTCTTCAGAGCCCTTCCCAGAACACAAGGCGCACATGTGAACCAGCAGCTGCCAGGGCCTTGCAGGGCAGCAACGCAGGATGACGAGGTCAATGTCCTGGAGCCTCCAGGAAGCCAGAGAGCTACAGAAGTAGACGCTTACAAACACGCAGCCAAGCCAAAGGACGCATGTTAACAAACTAAACTCACAGGAATTGATGGATGAGTCACCTGTCATTCTAGAGGGAAGGTAATCCTTCACCTTGGGAGACAGATGAATTTCTAGAATCATAATTTTTTCATGTACATAAAAAAAAAAAAAAAAAAATCACCAAGAACCCAAAACTCACTCCTAAATAAAGTTTACAGCCTAGGACCAGTTTTTCTTGTTCACTTGCCTCTTAATTACCAGCAGCACTTGACACAGATCAGTATGTTCGGATTCAATTAAGTCTGGGATAAAGTCTGAGCATTTATATTTTTGAAAAGCACCACAGATGATTCTGATGCTTACGAAGACCACTAAATAGATTGGGCTTCTCTTTCATGGAATGCCTCTAGTTAAAGCTAACTGTATAAGTAACAGGAATCGAATCTCTACCAAGTGTGAGTACTGCTTTATCAATGGGCTCTAATTATCTCATCTGGACTTTGTTTTCCTTTTATCTCCACCAAGGCTATTTCCCTCTTCACTCTCCCTCTCATCTGAGGATGATCGAAGATCTCTGAGCCCGAGGTGGGTTTGTACTGCACATTACTTTACAGAATGCCTTGCACATCGTATAGCATTTGCTCATGAGAGTTTCCATTAACTCCGGGGCAATGTACCAGTGCTCCAAACACAAAACACAGGCCAAGATTCCCTGAGGAAGCAACATGGGTGTACCTACCCCCTCCATCCTCTCCAAATGAGAATGGCATGGAGTTATAAACATTATTAAATTTTATTAACAAAACTTTGTACACTTTAATACATGTGGAATTTTACATCTAAGTAAAATAACAACACATTCAAAATTTACCATTTATACAAACTGTTACAGAATAACAACCAGTGGGTTAAATAAGTAAAATAAACCACACTGATTTTTTAAATTATCTACAAAATACTTGACTTTAAAATTCCCCTGAACATATAAAAATAAATTAATTTTACTTTTCAATTAAATCTACCGATTAGAAATATTACAAATCAAAATATCAATGTTATCTTATGAATTTTTCACAATACAAAACAGATTCACAAAACTTTATTTACAGAAATGAGGTAAGAACTGTGCAATGTTTAACCAAGAGACATATTGCAGAATTAACATGTTCTTCCAGCTAAGTACACAGTGGAGGTCTAATTACAGCTGGGTCTTTTCCACTAATAATTCACACACCGAAGAACAGTTTGGTGATTACATCCCCCGTGGTGGATCACTCCGCGATACCGTCACATCAAAAGCGTGGCTCCCCAAAGTGGAAGGGCTGTCATACAGGTTTCACCTGTTTTCAGGAACTCTAGTGGTGAGCTTTTGTTTTAATGGTCAGTAATGGGAAGTGGTTAAAATAAAACAACTCTCTATTCTTACCAAATCCACTCCTTTTCTTGTGACTCATTAGTGGATAAATACCCAGGTAATAGTTTTGCCTGAGCTATCTACAGTGGCACAGAAAGTTCTGAATAAAGGCGGAAGCATGGGAAGGCTGCAGGTGTGAAGGGATGATCCTGCTGCTCGGAGGACTGACTGTCCCACCCTGCTGTCTAGAGCCCTTGCAGCACAATGGAGGCACTTGATCAAGGGCAAACCCCACCAGCACTTTCCAGAGTGGCCCCTTTCTGAAAGAAGTATTTCGCTTTGAATTGATCTGGTTCCCCCAGCAGCCTCAGAACTCAGTTAACTCAAGGTTTCTTTAAAATATGAGTAGCTCTTAACACTAAAGAAAGCAATTCTCAAAAGAAAATTACCTTTAGCAGATGCAGACATTACCATCCTAACTTGATTACCAAAACTGGCTAAATCCCATTAGAAAGGAAATATTTTTTAACAAAGATTGCCAAGTCCCAGGTGATGCGCTATATATTTGTAATATTGAATCAATGGAACTCCAGGAGAAATTAGTTCCTTGGAATTTGACTTAGAGCAAACATACTATAACCCAAACAAAAGAGCATATTTCAACTTGTACAATAAAATCAAGTAGTTTGTAAATGGAACAAGTATTTTAGTTTTGCTATTCGTATCTCCAATTTATAAACCTAGTTGTGTACCAACTATATTCTCGAGTTGATAAACATATTGCGTGTAAATTATGTCACTTTAAAAACGTATTAAATTTTCTTTCCATGTTCAAAAAATTGGGGTAAGGGGTAGGGGCATGGGAATTCCATTTCAGTGCAACAAAGCAACAAGAAAACTAATCAAAGCCTTACAAGAATGTCCTTGCGGCAATTAATCCTTTGTTGTGCATTAAGTTTCTTGTTGCGTTTCTTCATAGCTGTAGTAAAAGGACTGCAAAGGCAGCCAGATGAAGTGCTAGAACAGCAGGACAGGCAATTTCTAGATGTTTCTCAGGTGTCAACTTTTCTCTTGAGTTACAGGCCCGGTTTTATCACTAAGTCTCTGCAGTTAAACAAAAGAGCAGACGCGTTAGCTAAATCAACTTTTGATAATATCCTCCCAATTTGAAACTGAGATAAAATGTGGTATAGAAAGTTATTCCCTTTTTTCTTTTAAGTTGGCAAGCCTACTTGCAACATAATATATAGACATGAATTTACTAGTAAATACTTCAAAAACATTAAATTCAACAGTATAAAAAGACCAAAGAGGTGGGCCCATCTGAGGGACAGAACTTCTAAAGAATGAATGCAGAATTCATCTTCCAAAATCAACTTTTCCACAAAAGTAACATGGTACTGTAGAGAACAAAATTTTTATGGGCTAAGAAAGTCATGGGCTGTGATTCCACATTTGCTATTTGTCCTTGGGCTTTCTTTGCATTTCCTTTTACTAATCTATAAAAAATGGAGTTACAGCCTCTTATTACTGTAAAGACTGAAATCACAGATGTCACGGTATCTAGCAAGGACCCCTGGCACATAGCAGGGTACTGAGCAAACAGCACCTCCCAGCACTGTGTTCCTCTATTAGCTCATTAAATTACTGTGATTTCCCATTAAATACATTTCATATTGTATAACCTAGGAAAAGTTTGTAATTAGTGCATTTCTTAACACAAGAAAAAAATTGTGAAACACAAGGGGAAAAAATGCTACCAAAGAACTCAATACAGAATCACTGAAAATTGCCCATGTCAGCAGAACACTGGAGAGGTAAACGCCGTGTGTGATGACAGGAAGTTGGCGAGACAAGAGGGCAAACAGAAAGCACTGAAGAGTTCATGAAAAACAATCCTCTATTTTGAATAATTCTCATTACTAAGTACAAACTAAAGTTTCTGAAGACTAAAAGCACAGTAAACAAAAATTTTCAAAGTAACGGGAAACAGCAAACACTGCAACTTTGAACACTCATTTGCCAAGTCTCCCACCTCAGTCTCTCCCTTCTTCCTTTTCCTGATGTCCAGTCTCCATTCTACATCCCCATAGCCTTCCTCTAACAGGGTTCTGCCCTGAACTGGAATTTAGGGGAAACATTTATATTCCAGTAAAGTAGATCTAATTGAAGGGGAGAATTAATAGAAAGAAACGGCCTTAAAATGGGTTCTCCTGTATGTGTAGAATACTGTTCCTGCATCCATTTTTAATTTAACTTTCACATTGAAAGGGTAAGATGCCATCACTTACATGAAAATAACTAAAAATTTGAATTCCATTACAGATGTGACTGATTTACTTTCTCTAAAGTAATCTGGTAGAGTAATTGGATTGTGTGCCCTAAAATGTATGTATGAATCTTGGTAATAAATATACTTAATCAGTAAAAAGCACTTTAGAGTAAAATAAAAATATTTTCAAGTTACACAGACTGGTTCTATAACTAAACAAAGCTTCTCAGAAAGCACCAACCATTGTCTTTTGATTTGATTGTCCCATATGACTTGCTAACTAAAATATACTGTCATCTTGAAAATTGCTGAATTATAAAACAGCCTTAAAACCTAATGTGCAAATTCAAACTGATACACTTAGGGGATGTATAAATTGGCTTAGATCCTTTGCCTATAATATCCATCTGCTAAAAGCAACAGGTTTTAAGAAGAAATGATCAGGGGAACAAAATTAGGCTGGAAAACGATCATCTCTGATTATTCAATACAGTTCTTGTTTCATTAGATGTAGTAAGGAAAACATACTTACTGCTACTTTCTGACTTGCATTATCTCCATGGATTGTGAGAAATGGGTTGGCGGTAGCTGTGTGAAGTGGGGGTGCCTGTGTACCTGCAAGAAGGTTGTTGATGGGTATTTGTGTTGGTCCAGAGATCTGCAGCTGCTGAAGTTCAGGCTGGTGGTGCTGCTGGTGGTGATGTTGCATTAACTGATACAAAAAAGCTTGATGTTGTTCCTTAGGGAAAAACGTGAGAGAAAATGAGTTCCCAAGCACAGAATTCAGCAGTCAGATGAATCTGCCTTATGTTTTCTTTCCTTTAATATTAGATAGTTGCTAAGAAAGAAAACAAATATCTACGAAAATATGCTGCACTAGATAATAACTATCTGCTATAAAATGTCAATATCTTCAGTGAACAGCTTATTTTTAAAACAGGACACACATAGGAGACTTCTATTAGGTTATCCGTGATGATCAATGAGGGAATGCAGCAGCTTAGAGAAATCCAGGTGGACATTTGAATGCATCATGCGTGGTCAAACCTTTTCCAAACTTAAAACAACTTTAAAGTTCCCATTCCTGCCTGTCATTAGGGTGCTTTCTTGACGCAGTTACAGACCACTCTTTACAGCAAGCATATACTCCATGCAGCATATATTTATAGATTTCCTGAGCGCTTACTAGGTGCCAGGCACTGCTTTTGGTGCTTGAAACACATTGAGCAGGGAAAGGCAAATAAATGAAAACGTTAGAATGTGATTACTGCTCTGCGTCAAGGGAAACAGAATTGTGTATGAGAAAGTCTGGAGGGAGTAGGGTTTAATGGTCAGGTTGTAATTTTAAGCAGATTAGCCAGGGTAGTTTTCATTGCGAAGTTAACATCTGGATGAAGATTTGGAGATGAGGGAATTAGCTGAGCGGATATGGGGGGTGGGTGGGGATTTCCAGGCAGTGCCAAGGGCCTCCAGAGGGGCAGGTCCAGCAGGATCCAGTAGCAGCAAGGACCTGGGGAGGGTGGAAGGAGCCAGGAGGAAGTGAGAAGAACGCAGAGCTTGCAGTGGCAAGGTATGGCCAGCTCGGCTTGTATTCATAGTAAAATAGGAAGGTTTTGAGAAGTGGAAGAGTCTAATTTCAGGATGGAGTCAATGTGGGGTGTCAGAGTGAGGATGGAGCTGCCATCAGCTGAGGTGAGGAAAACGATGGGTGGGGCAGGGCTGTGCAGGAAGATCAGCTGTTCGGTTTTGGACACGTCATGTTTGAAATGTCTTTTAAGATATGCCAGTGGAGACCCCACATGGTGGCTCACGCCTATAATCCCAGCACTTTAGGAGGCCGAGGCAGGTGGATCACGAGGTCAGGAGATCAAGACCATCCTGGCTAACATGGTGAAACCCCGTCTCTACTAAAAATACAAAAAAATTAAGCCGGGCGCCTGTAGTCCCAGCTACTCAGGAGGCTGAGGCAGGAGAATGGCGTGAACCCAGGAGGCGGAGCTTGCAGTGAGCCGAGATCGCACCACTGCACTCCAGCCTGGGCAACAGAGCGAGACTCCATCTCAAAAAAAAAAAAAAACAAAAAACCAGTGGAGCTACTGAATGAGCAGCTGGATTACAGGAGCTTGAAGCTCCACAGAGAGGTCTGGCTGGAGATGTAAATCAGCACAGAGATGCTATTTAAGGACAGTGACAGGAGATCACTGAATCCCACCTTGGGCACTCTCAAGAGGCTGAAGAGGAGGACCAGGAAAGGATGCTAAAGAGGAATGACCAGTTAGGTAGGAAGACACCAAGATGATGTGGTATCCTGGAAGCTGAGGGGAAGAAATGTTTCAAGGAGGAGGAAAAGTGATCAACTCTGTCAAATGCTGTTGCCAGGTCACGTAAGATGAAGAATGAGAACTGACCACTGGATTTAGCACCATGCAGGTCATCTGGGGGAAGCAGGGTCAAGCAAAAGTGTCGGGCGGAAGCTGTGCGGAGGCTTCCAACAAATTCTCACCTACATCGTTTGATCCCTGTAAATGAACAAACTTTAGCCCACAACATTGGCGGATGAAGGAAAAAGTACAGTCCTTTAGTCCTCATGGTCTCCAAGCAATAATTTGTGCTGAAAATTCCTTAACCATGTTCTGGAAATGAGACATCTACACGTGCTATTATTAGAGTAAAATCTTGATTAATAGGAAGACACCCAAACAAATGGAGTTTTAGTACTTATATTAAGATGAGGCAATAGATAAGAAAAACAAGATCCCAATCTTAGTGTCAGCATTTAAGTTTTTTTTTTTTTCTGTTTTTGAGACAGAGTCTCGTTCTAGTCGTCCAGGCTGGAGTGCGGTGGTGTGATCTCGGCTCAATGCAACCTCTAGCTCCCGGGTTCAAGCAATTCTCCTGCCTCAGCCTCCCGAGTAGCTGAGATTATAGGGACACGCCACCATACCCAGCTAATTTTTGTATTTTTAGTAGAGACGGGGTTTCACCATGTTGGTCAGGCTGGTCTCAAACTCCTGACCTTGTGATCTGCCCGCCTCGGTCTCCCAAAGTGCTGGGATTACATGCATGAGCCACCGTGCCCGGCCAGCATTTAAGAATTTATATACACTTATATGCAGTGTGCCTTTAACACCACTCTTAAAAACAGACTGAAAATCATTCTCCAAGCAGCCCAACTACATGAAGAGTGCTAGGGAAATGGGTCTAGAGGAAGCCCCATGACTGTCCACAGGGCCAGGCCTGCCCTGCCCTGCACCTGAGCCACAACCCCACTTGGGTGTCGGTCCATACTTCCTCCCCTTCTCCAAGTTCTCTATTTCCCATCTCCCCTGTCTCTAACAGTTACCCATCTCCCTCCCTTTACTTCTAAGAAAATCAGAAGCATTGAAAGTGGGATTGCTTCGACCCTCCACATAAAACCCACCTCCAGTTCTGCCTGCCCTGCTGGTGCAGTGAAATACTGTTCTCATCTCCTCCTCTGCTAGCACCTTTCTTCTCTCCTATGCCAGAAATGTCCCATCAGCATACACACATGCTGTCATATTCAAAAGGAGTCGAAACTGCCCGTGGTACTACCACATCCGCCTCCTCCTTCCCCTTCCTCTGCTTTCCAAAGTGACATGTCTTAAGGTGCCCATATGCTATCTTTACTTCCTCTCCCTCCCATTTTTTTTTGAACCATTTAATGGGGTTTTTACTTTTATCACACCCAAACTGTAAAAAGTCTCTAGACAACCGGCCGGGCGCGGTGGCTCAAGCCTGTAATCCCAGCACTTTGGGAGGCCGAGACGGGCGGATCACGAGGTCAGGAGATCGAGACCATCCTGGCTAACATGGTGAAACCCCGTCTCTACTAAAAATACAAAAAACTAGCCGGGCGAGGTGGCGGGCGCCTGTAGTCCCAGCTACTCGGGAGGCTGAGGCAGGAGAATGGCGTAAACCCGGGAGGCGGAGCTTGCAGTGAGCTGAGATCTGGCCACTGCACTCCAGTCCGGGCGACAGAGCGAGACTCCGCCTCAAAAAAAAAAAAAAAAAAAGTCTCTAGACAACCTTTAAGAAAGAGTCCCTGCCGTCCACAGCAGCCTCAACCTCCTGGGCTCCAGTGATCCTCCCACCTCAGCCTCCCAGTTAACTGGTATCACAGGCATGCACCACCACTCACGGTTGGTCAATTCTTTCTTACCCTACCACAGAAGCATTTTACACAATTGACTCCTCCCTTTCTGGAAACATTTCCTTCACCTGGCCCCTAAGATGCCAGTGTCCTTGTCTAGGCTCACTGGCCACTGTTTCTCAATAGCCTTTCTTTACTGGCTTATTCTTTTCTAGGGTGTCCAGGACTCAGTCTTCATGCTCTAGGAGTCTGCATCAAATCTCACGGCTCTCATCACCTGTGCAGCACTAACCCCAGATTTCTATCTCTAACTGCATCTTTGCCTGGGACTCCAGACACCTACTATGCAACTGTCTTATCTCCATTTGATTTGCACATCTAAAGGGATTTTAAGCTTAGTGTGTCCATGACACCTATTTTTCTCTCCAAAACTGGTTGGGTTCTGTTCTTCCACATCTCAGTAAAAGTCACTATCCAACCATTCAGAATTCTTCTCTTGTATGTCCAGCAAACAAGTCTTGTTGGTTCTATCTTCAAAACATCTGGGCTAGGCACGGTGGCTCACACCTGTAATTCCAGCACTCTGGAAGGCTAAGGGCAGATCACTTGAGGTCATGAGTTCAAGACCAGCCTGGGCAACATGGTGAAACCCTGTCTCTACAAAAAAAAAAAAAAAAAATTAGCCAGGCATGGTGGGACATGCCTGTAGTCTCAGCTACGTGGGAGGCTGAGGCAGGAGAATCACTTGAGCCCAGGAGATGGAGGTTGCAGGGAGCCCAGATTGTGCCACTGCACTCCAGCCTGGGCGACAAAGCAAAACTCCATCTCAAAAATATAACTATATATACCACAATTCTAGGCAGTTTTCAATACACAGCCCATACTATTTTAACACCTATGTCTCCTGCCTGGGTCATTCCCTCCCTGTTTCCACTTTTGCCTGTCTTCACTTCCCCACACCCTATAATACACAGACTGTTCTTCATATAGCAGCAAAACTAATCCTTCAAAATATAAATCATTATTTCATTATTCTGTTCAAAATCCTCCAATTCTTTTTTTTTTTTTTTTTTTGAGACGGAGTCTTGCTGTGTTGCCCAGGCTGGAGTGCAGTGGCGCAATCTCGGCTCACTGCAAGCTCCACCTCCCAGGTTCACGCCATTCTCCCGCCTCAGCCTCCGAGTAGCTGGGACTACAGGCGCCCACCACCACGCCCGGCTAGTTTTTTTGTGTATTTTTAGTAGAGACGGGGTTTCACCGTGTTCGCCAGGATGGTCTTGATCTCCTGACCTCGTGATCCACCCGCCTCGGCCTCCCAAAGTGCTGGGATTACAGGCTTGAGCCACCGCGCCCGGCCATCCCTCCAATTCTTAATCCTGAAAAAGATGGAGAATGAAATAAGATAAACAAAACTGAGATTATCAGTGCTGGGTGAGAGAATGAGGACTACACAGGTCTTCAGGGTGTTCTCCGCTCTACTTTTGGTACACTTGAAATTCTCCGTAATAGACTTTTTAAAAATCGCCAGTGGCTTTTCATCATATTCAAGATAAAGTCCAAATTTCTTGCAACAGCCAAGAAAGGTTGTATGCAATCATCTGAGACTCCCTGCTTGGCTCTGACCTCTCCCACCCTGACCACACTGCTGCTGCCTCCTCTTCCACACACAAGCACGCCCAGGCCTTTGAGAGCAGCTGCCCCTTTACCTCCAACATGCTTTCTCTCTGTGGCATACTTCCTGAGCTCTCATGTCGGTCTGTGCTCAAAAGTCACCCCTTGCAGAGGCAGGGCCATCCTATATAAAATGGTCCTTGGTTCCCTATGCTCTTCCCCCCTTATTCCACTTCCTTGTTCTTCTCAGCATTTATCAGAACCAAAAGCGTTCATCGTGTCCATCCATCTCTTGTATCAAAATGAAGCTCCGGGAAAACACACACCACATCTCATTTGGCACTGTGTTACCAGAGCCTATGGCAGCACCATGTCACGTGCCCTGTCGCTTTTAAGTTCAGGAGTGAATGTGACATCACTGCAGGTATCACAGCTTGTATACCACATGGCAAGAAAAACTTTTTGGATTATGCATTCAATAATGTTATTTAACAAAGGAGAAATCTATACCCACACTGAATATTACAGCTTAGAACACATGCTCCTAATAAAATATTATCAAAAGAAAGAACTTACTGGTGTGAGCTGTTGAGAATTTAACAACTGCTGAAACTGCTGTTGATGAATAAGTAATTGTCTTTGCTGGTCAGAAAGTAATCCTAGTCCTGAGGCACTGAAAAATGATTACAATTCTTACTTTTTACTACACACCTCTAACGCATTTTTAGAAGTTTAAAAAGAAAAGACAACTTTTCAATTTGATGTTTAATAACTTAAGTACAATTTTTAATCCAAACACTTTGAAAACAATTATGTACAAATTATGTGTGTGTGTGTATATATATATGTATGTATGTACAGCTAAACAAGAATTCACATTGTCAAGAAATGTTTTTATTATAAAACAGGCCCTAACTTATTTTATGGAATAGAAATTTACATGTGTTTCTAACAGGCATATGTAATAATTTATCTTTAATTATTCAAGGATAATTTAACTCACACTAAGTAAACACATATTTGAAACAAAGAATCCAAACATACTACTGATTTGACTTATCCTTTTCTAATGGTCCCAATGGTAAAACTAAACACCAGTGAAGAGAGCTAGAGGAAACAGCTTTCTAGTACCCACTGCAAATCCATTTAAAAGTATTTATTCCCCCAAAAGTATGTTTAATAACAACATAGCTTTAGTCCCCTAGTTTTGAACAAGCATTCAAATGCAGTTCCAGTACAGTGAAACCAGTGAGTCTCACTTCCTAGGAATTCAGATAAATAAATGACCTTTATCCGATACCAAAATCTTTGATTAAAACATTAAAAATATTACATACATTTTAAGAAACTAATATTCATGTTATCTCCACTATATTACCTTTCTTCAGAATTTATGATACAGGAATGCAATATACAAATAAGAAAAACTAGTATTTAAAAATAGACATCACAGATTAATTTTCAGCACAGAACATATTTAATGCTGTCACTAAAAGTGAAATTCATTTAAATCTTTCAAAAATAAATGTACTCTGTGTATAATATACTTAAAATTTTTGGCAGACTTATTAAGGTATATGTACAAAGGAACACATTGAAAGCCCCAATCTAAGGCATAGACAACACTGGTACTCTGTTAGTTACACTAAAAAACCCAAAACATACTTAAGTTTCTTACCTGTTAGTCAGTGTAGCTGGCATTGGATGTGTTGCATTAGGTGGTACAGTTGTGTGAGTGAGAGGGGTAGGGTTCTGGGACATTGTGACAGGAGTCTGCATAACCCCATTTAAAGCTCCTACAATGCCATTAATTGCCAGTTGGTTACCTGGCAAAGCTCCAATTATTCCACCCACTGCAGACACGGCAGGAATGGTGGAAGTTACAGGCTGCATTCCACTAGCTAGTGCCCCCACTGTCACACCATTGACCTGCTGAACTCCACTCACTCCTGAGCCTTGTTGAGCCGGACTCTGCCCAGCAGGAGGTGGGGTAGAAAGAGCTGATGAGCTGCTGGTGCTTTGTCCACTGGAGGTTAAGTCCTAGCATAAGAAAGAAGAGAAACTAAGTTTAAAGAACACAGCAAAACTGTTTAAAATAATTTAAAACCATTTGACATAATATACTATTATTTACAAGTAAATCACACAGATGAAAATAACCACACAAAAATTACCTGATTTAATACAGGAAGAGAATTATCAGGTAAAAAGCTGTTTCCTATATGAGGGCTCTTACTGCTGTTCAAGGAATCAGTAGTAGGAGCTAGAATAATAAAAGACAAAAAGAAACCTATTTACCCTATTAAATTACATTATGTATAAGATTAAAGGCTTATTTAAAAGCTTATGCTGAAGCCCGTATCAAAACCACTTAAATATCAAGTATTGCTCTTCCTGACTGACCTAAACAGGAAAAAAAATCTATATTGAATACCATCACTTTAAATCAATAATGAGATCATTAGACATTTAAGTAAATGTTACCATTATATTATGGACTAAGGAAGTTAGAGTAAATTCAAGTTGATCACTTAACAGGATTCTTTATGCCCTTCAAAAACGACCTATCATTCCTTTTCTACATCTTCCTATAACTGGTGACCAATTATTACTTATAATACAAATAACACTGAAAGCCTATTTTCTTTAGATACAAAATATTTTCACACTTACCAGTCTGTGTTGAAAATGTGTGTATTTGATGAGACGGACTAGGATTTGCTGTTATTGTTGGAAAAGGCACTGAAAGCTGTGCATTCAATAACTGAAGTCGTTCCTTTTTGGCAGTCAAGTTTTTAATTTGTTCCTCTAATCTTCGGTTTTCAACTTGAAGTTGGTGTAATGACTTTAGCATTCCTAAAACTAGCACACATTTTGATAGTTTTTAATAACGACAAGTACACACATGAGACTAAGTATTTTACACAGTGCCAGTAACCTTAGAAATAAGTTAAAATAGAACAGTAGAAATTCTGTAAAGTGTTTCTAAATGATTAAGTTTTGTTCCTAAATTTGTATGTGGGATAAAATTTCCTATCTATGTTTGTATTTTTATAAGCACAAAGGCAAAGTGTTCCTGGATGTACCTTCTGGAAACTTTGTTGCCACATACCAAAAAACACACACCAGCTTCAGGTAATTTTCCATTCTCAGTGAAAAGTGATGACATTTTATTTTCGTCAAAATAAAAGCCTATTAAAAATTCAAGAGCCTGTCACTATTTTTCATTGAAGTCATATATAGAATGGTTAAGGATCGCACCAATACCCTTTACCAAAATAATGAGCACATGTTTTTGTTTGTTGTTCCATTTAAACGAAGTGCTGCCATCAGACTTCCTGGCAGGAAGCCCCTAATCCCAGCTGCTCAGCATGTCGCTCTGCAGGTCACCCAGCAGGGAGCGCTATGTGTGCGCCCAGCCACGTCTCCAGTCCTGGAGAAAGGCGCATCCCCTGTAAACAGGCTGGCTTTCAGTCTGGCCCCCATCACCTCAGGTACTTCAATTCCTTCCACAACTTGGACCTCCCAACTAACAACACAGAGTGTTACTGTTAAGATTTTTGAAGTGTCCATCACGTACTAAAAAGTTGTATTTGTTTAACATGACCTCAGAGCCTTCAGAAGATACAACTCCTCTGGTACAGACACATCTGGCCATTTCCCAAGGATTTAGCTTGTATCCCTTCCCTCCAAGATCCCACAAAGAAATCTTAGTGGGTCCAAATGAGATGGAATAAGACTAAGCTAAACCTATCCTCCAGCTATCGTGTTTAAAGGATTAGCCCGGCATGAAATTTCCTCACAATTACCATTTTTTGTCAGGTTACCATTCACAAAATACCAATTTATGGCACTTAGCCAACAATAAGCAAAATGTTTCAATAAAATGAAGCAGCAAAAGTTTATACTCCAAAATGATGAAAATCACCTATTTTTCCCTTAAATTAAGACAAGGCCACATCTCCAGCTAACCACCACCTATTTTAACTCTGCATTTTATACCCATGGCCCTAATACTTAAAATGGTGAAGATACTGAAATATAGATATATAGTACATGCTCTATAATCAACAGATGATAATCATATATTAATTATAGATTTAATTCAGTAATTATTCTTCTTCCTCCAAATTATGAAGAAGCTAGCCGGCCATACTTGACTATATGTTTTTTTTGTTTGTTTTTTTCTGGAGACAGAGTCTCGCTCTGTCGCCCAGGCTGGAGTGCAGTGGCACAATCTCAGCATCCCCTGGGTTCACGCCATTCTCCTGCCTCAGCCTCCCATGTAGCTGGGACTACAGGCGCCTGCCACCATACCCGGCTAATTTTTTTTTGTATTTTTAGTAGAGACGGGGTTTCACCGTGTTAGCCAGGATGGTCTCGATCTCCTGACGTGATCCACCCATCTCAGCCTCCCAAAGTGCTAGGATCACAGACGTGAGCCACCGCGCCCGGCTGACTCCATGTATTTTTTAAAGTAAGTTTTCCAGAGGTGAGCAAGTTTTCTTCAAACAATTAGGCTAAGAGAAGACAGTGCTCATGTATTTTAGTAAACTGGTAAGAACAAAGTACAGTGGAGACACAAAGTACCAATATGTATAATCATGGTAAGCACCAAGACAATGCTATATATGAGCCAGGCAGTAGTCCTAATATTTTTCATGTCATTTAATCCTCACAATAACCCTCTGATATGGGTGCATTATTATTCCCAATTGTAAAAATAGGAGACTAAAGAACTTTAAAAACCATGCCCAAGATTATACTATTAATAACAGGTAAAGACAGGATTCAAGTCTAAGCAGTAACACTATAGAATCTCTTCTATTAAAGCACTACCTTATACTTTCTCTCACTGTATTATATGAAATGTATATCATAATCCCATTACTACTCTGGATGAAAAGTGACTTCTGCATCCATCTGCCTGTTTGTCCATCTGCCCATCCGTCTTGACTTACACGTAAGAAAATGAATACTTACTGTCACTAGGAGTACCCTGTTCTAATAAAAATTGCTGTCCTTCACTCCACTGCCTTTCCAAAAGCTGTTCTATGCTGGCTGCTACTGGAGGCAGATTTTCCAAACTGCTGTTGCCTGGTTGATCATAGCGAATCTGTAAGCTGCTTACAGGGGATCTGTTGAAAACAATTCTCAAGTTAAAAAGAAGGGGAATGCTTTTAAGAGAGTGCAGTTTCTTACTTAAGCTGATCCCTTTTCTCCTGTATGAGTTATAACATCAAGCTGCCTATGCCAGAAGTATCGGGTTCCTGGATTTAGAAAACCATAATCTACCCTAAAATTGAGTAATTATCATTCTTCCTCTCAATATTATAGAATCAAGGGAATAGCTAGCCATCATAGATAATTAAAAACCACTAGAAAATATAAACACACCACCAACAATCTCTGAAATAGGCTGTAAAATAACTTGGTATGGCATAAGACAAAAGGGGGAAAGACAAAATTAGACTTAAAAATAATTTTCCAGAAGAGAAAAGAGCTCTACCACTCTGCTTTGATATATTTGGTATCACAATAACCCTGAACAATAATACTGTGAAAGATATTTGAATTTACAAACAACTAAAATCTCAAATATCACTAAAAAGAAATGTTTAACAATCCTGAAGCAGCCTTTTGTTATAAATTAAAAATTACTCATTTTCAAGTATTTTCACAATTAAGAAATAAGACAAAAGCATTTTTTTTTTTTTCATTTCTGGAAATAGTCTCACTTTGTCAGCGATGCTAGAGTGCTGTGATGCAGTGACGGCTCACTACAGTCTTGACCTCCTCGGTCCCGGGTTCAAGCAATCCTCCCACCTCAGCCTCCTGAGCAGCTGGGACCACAAAAGCACACGCTACCACGCCCAGCGCTTTTTTTTTGGGGGGGGGTAGAGGGGAGGTTGGGCAGGGGAGACGGAATTTCACCACGTTGCCCAGCTTAGTCTCTAACTCCTGGGCTGAAGTGTTCCTCCCGCCTAGGCCTCCCGAACTGCTGGGATTATAGGAATGAGCCACCATGCCCAGCCCCCAAAGCAATTTTTATTCGATCCTTTTTTTTTTTTTTTTGGGAGTCTCGCTCAGTCGCCCAGGCTGGAGTGCAGTGGCGCGATCCCGGCTCACTGCAAGCTCCGCCTCCTGGGTTCACGCCATTCTCCTGCCTCAGCCTCCCAAGCAGCTGGGACTACAAGCGCTCGCCACCACGCCCAGCTAATTTTTTTGCATTTTTAGTAGAGACAGGGTTTCACCGTGTTAGCCAGGATGGTCTCGATCTCCTGACCTTGTGATCCGCCCGTCTCCGCCTCCCAAAGTGCTGGGATTACAGGCTTGAACCACCGCGCCCGGCCTAATCCAATCCTTTTACATGAATATTTTTTAAATGTCTTAGACCTATACTTCAAATGATAAACAACCCTTCTAAAACAAATAGTACTTGTATTAAGACGAACGTGTAATGTTCTCTCCACTTTTTGTTTTAAATGAGTATGTGTGGCCATTTCTGACCTCCAGCTACCATGCTAACATAATACATTTAAAGAGCTTTAGAATTTCCAATGTGTTTGTATATATCTCATATGATCTCCACAACAACCTAGTGAGAAGTCAAAGCCTGGTCCATTTTCAAATGAGGAAACAGGATGGAGTTTTAGTGACTTGTCCAAAGACACACTACTGGTGAGGTGACAAGAGGTGGGCTACACAACTCAGGTCTTCTAACAACCCACTAGTGTTCTTGACACTGCCTTAATATGCTTCTCTACAAAATTTTTGTAAGATGTTAAACAAATGGGGTTTTTATTCCATATGTAAACATCATGGGCTACATACAATTGGCCATCCCTCTGCAAATAGTACATTATGCCAGAATAATTTAGGCTGTTACATTTCAGGCTGATTTCTAAAGAGTAATATAAAGTTGAAAATAATATGCTAAAAATAATTTAGTACCATTTGTTAAGTCCCATTTCACTAATGAAAAGGAAAAACTATACTAAGCAAAATAGCACTAAGAGATTTTTAATAATTTCTCGGTAGCTTGTAGTATTTCAATTTAAAAGGGGGACAGAGAAGTGCTCTTCCACTAAACACTGAGCAAACATCCATTAACTTTCTTCTTTGAAAAGAAAAACAACATAGAAGTAATCACAACATAAAATCACAGACTAGTTAGATAATTTTATCACTGTGTTCTTCAGATTCCTGGTTTCCAAAGAATGAATATTTGATTTTCTGCAGAGTTCAATCAGGGAAAATAACACTACTTTTGGTTCACCCAGGAATTATATAGGAAAAAAGGCACCACTAGAGATGTACCATTAGAAAATAAAGTTAGTGGTTACTGAACTAATCTCTATGATAAAGAAGATGTTCCTTAACAGACATTCCCCAAATATATCAGCAATACTGTTATTCATGATCTGTCATCATATGAAAAAGTTCATTTTGGAAAAAAAAAAAATTTGTAGACATGGAGTCTTGCCATGTTGCCCAGGCTGGTCTTGAACTCCTGGCCTCAAGCAATCCTCCCAACTTGGCCTCCCAAAGTGCTGGGATTATAGACATGAGCTATCACGCCTGACCAAAGTTTTCATTTTTAATCACATTTCTCCCTTACTTAGAAGAAAGACCCTAGAATGGGTTTTTCTCTTACTCTCCATTCTCACCCAGTCTAACACCATGCTTGAGGGAGGGTTCCTAAATTAGAGAACACGGAGAAAACAAAGAGAAGGCACAGAAGGGAAATAAAATTAATAGATAGCCATCATCAAAGTTCCATTCTCCCCTACAAACAGACACAGTATCTCATACAACATTCTCCCCATTTAGAACAGAAGGAATATGCAGTTTGGTAACCCCAAATATACTAATTATATTTTAATAAATGGTACCTGAATACTGTCATAAAATAATTTCAAAAAACTTGTAATACATTTGCTGTAACTGATTCAAACAATTTAAGAACTAGAAGGAATTTAGTGATATACCACAGGACTTTACTGAATTAGGAACTGGAGACTAAGGGATTAAGTACTATACCTATAACAGGCCTAAAACTGGAACCCAAAGTTGAAAGTCTTGGGTCTACAACTTTAAGAGATCTTAAAACTATTTTATGATCAAAAAGAATTATTCAAATCAATATACAAGTAATAAATAAGAGTTCGAACTGATTGGAAACCAAAGGAAAGGGATTTGTTTTACTTAGAAATCTAATGGTGTTTAAATTAGTATTTAAATTAATTTGGAATCATTTTTCTTGTCTAGACATGCTTCTTATCTGTAGAATGCTTTTATAACCTCACAAATGTACACTCTACTGATATGAGATAAGAAAGTTTCCAAATCTCAGTTTCCTTTGCCTATACTTTGCAGTGTAAATAGTGCTTACCGTGGGGAGAGACTTCCTCGGGGTGAGCTTCCTCTGCCAACTAGGTTGCGGCTATTGTCTCCAAGATCTTGATCTGTAGTGTAAATATTTCAGAGCTGATAAAGTGACTCTCACTAGATAAGAGGTTTTAAACTCTTGCCCTGATTTTTCCTAAAACATACACTAAACTTTTACCACTATCTTTGCAGTTCCCATGAAAGGAGAAGATCTAGCATGTTGCTAGTTTAGAATTGCTGAACTGTGGCATGTAAGGCGTTGTCCCTACACGTTTTTGTGGGTGTAGAAGGCCATGGATTATGTTCTGTTCTTTCATTCCTTTCAATTTTACAGCACAGAAGCGTGGTTTGCATTTGCTGTACCCTCCCCTCAGCCACTTTTAATTTCTACGGTTAAAGTAATGAATCACAGCTGTGGACAGCTAATCTGTATGCTTATCACAGCAACTCCGTATGCTTTGTATTTTTTAACACTTTGCATCCCAAGACAAGCCATATAACACATTTACATAGAGTTGCACACCAAGACTAAAATTATGGTGTTAGAGCCTTACACCAAGAATAAAATTACATACAACACTAAATTTCCAAATTGACAAAAACAAGCAGGAATACAGAATCCTGAATTTTAAAGAAAAAAAATTAACTTTTCAAAATATTCCTTAGGTAGTATCAAATATCTCTGCTTGGAAAGTAACTTGTATTTCCCCTGCAGTTACTTCCTTATAAAAATCACCTTATCTGGCCTCTTTCAAGGTTGTCCTCTTATTCTGAGTCAGGTAACCTCTGACCCTTAAAGAGTAAAGACAGACTGATCCATTCTTGGTGAACTGCTAAATCCATTCCCTTCCCCCAAACAGGCATGACTACTTGGACATGTCAACCAATCCTTAAGGATGGAATGAAACAAAGCAAATCCAGTGGCTCATTAAGACAGTACAAGAGACAAATGCGACAAAACGTCAACTGGTGAACATTCACAGGATTACTAAACACTGCAGAAATTCTCTAACAGGATTTTTTTAACCAAGTTTGTGTAATACAATTTCATGAATTATGCAAATAAAGGTTTAGGCTATTCACAGAAAAGCCCAGTGTTATGTTACTTTCATTGCATAGAACTGAGAACTGAACACATCAATCACAAAAGTCACAGGAGACACTGCTGCATTCCTGCCTGCTGATGGCTCTGCTGAAACATTTCCATTTCAGACAGTAAAAAAAAAAGCACATTGCTATTTTGCAGCACAGCATACTATTGACTTCCAACTGTGATTCTTTTTTTATTGTAAATTGACAATTTGTAATTATATAAATTTGGAGTACAAACTGATGTTATATGAATGTAATGTGGAATAATAAAATCAAGCTAGTTAACATATCCATCACCTGAAATATTTAACATTTTCCAACTGTGAATCTTTTTTTTAAGTACAATCCTCTATGAAACCACATCCCTACATGTTTTCAAATAAAAGGAACCAAAAGGGGAAAAAACTTAAAGTAGGTGAGAGTAGAGTTTCAGAGTTTAGTAATTCTTGAAAACTTACCTGGTTGATTGTTTTCAGACTGAGCTATAAGAGCTGCCATTGATGAATTTGGATTTAATCTATTGCCATACATAAGAGACGGTGCCTGACTAAGAGAAGATCCAGATAGAGTATTTGCCTAAATGGAAAAAATTACAATGATAAATGAATTATATTTGAAAATATATTAAAGTTTTCCCTTCTAATAGATCTATTCTCCAAGTTAAGAATATAAGCAAAATTTGTGACCTTCTGAAAAGCAAATTTCATTCATTGTTTTACCATTTCAACATGTCAATTTTTTAAAAAGTTACATAACTACACATTTTTTTTTTTTTGAGACAGAGTTTCACTCTTACCCAGGCTGGAGTGCAATGGCGTGTTCTCAGCTCACTGCAACCTCCGCCTCTAAGGGTTCAAGCAATTCTCCTGCCTCAGCCTTCCCAGTGGCTGGGATTACAGGAGGCACCTGCCACCATGCCCAGCTAATTTTTTTTGTATTTTTAGTAGAGACAGGGTTTCACCATGTTGGCCAGGCTAGTCTCAAACTCCTGACTTCAGGTGATCCGCCTGCCTCGGCCTCTCAAAGAGCTGGGATTACAGGCTTGAGTCACCGCACCTGGCCGTAACTACAAATTTTTTAAAAAGAAGGATTGGCACGTTCAAAGGTAACTATTCCTGCTTTTAATTTTCAATGTATCTAGCAGATACCAAAGTCCAGTGGCACAGTAGCCATGTGGACATGTGACTAATTAATTTTATTAAGCCATCTATAACATAAAAGCAGGAAGACAACAGGTATCTAACAAAATGCTTCAATCTCTCGTATCACAAGCTGGCTAAGGGGGTCAAAAGTCCAACTTTTACTTCTAGTATTTCAACTACACGGAGCTGTATTTCCATTGCTTAACTCTGTCATTAGTAAAACCTGCACACTATTTTGTTACTTCCTATTTTGATAGACTTGGAAGCCTGCTGCTTTTTCTGTTTTGTTTTGTTTTTATTTTAAAAGAAAGCAAACAGGCATCCCAAGTATGTTTTCTATACAATGCAGGACTCAACGAATCACAGCTTTGCCCTGACCCCATATAAGGCACTGTCTTTTTGGCAGCAAGCCAGCTCTACTAACTGAAGAGCTCGTCCAAAGTTTGTAATTCATTCATGTTGCTAACCACAATTCTGAAGGCCTCTCTACTGGGACCTGTGCCAAACAAGCGAAAATGAACCCTTAAACAGATGAAGCTAAGGAGGCTGGCCAAACTATTGCGTAATCCACTGTAATAAAAATGCTTTCTTTGATGTGCATGCTCTCTCCCACTTTCCAAGAATATTATGACCTTAAAATGTGACATTTTGGAGGCAAATCTCTTGTATACAAAATGCTATGACTCACAGAAGACTCCCAGTGGCCTGAAATAATTTTCAGATTTAACAGAACCACAAATGTTAAAGTAGAATTGTTCTTTTTCATGAATGAAATCAAACTGAAGCTTTTATAAACTAAGCAAAACTCTTGAAAGTATCAAACTAAAGCACTTCTATCGTAAAGAAGCTGAATAACAAGAACAAAAGATGTGGGACATTTGGACATGTGTAACTGCACATTAGAGACTAAGACAACACAGTAGTTATAATAAGCAAAATAACACAGAGAAGAAGCTGTATTTCTGGACAGACTCACATCATGACATTGCATCTTGGCCTTTAGCCCACTTACAAAGCATGAAAACGTGCATTTACAGTTCACAGAAACAGTCTCTGGGATGTGCCATCCTTGCTTTCTAATATCTCAAAGCGTGTATTTTATAGTTCACACTTTAAAGTGTAAATTAAATCTGTCAATTTCTGGGTTTTGTTTTTTCTCTTATTAAAAATAAGCAGACAAAGTCAGTAAGTTGGTACTCTACAGTCCTGTTTAACAATCAACTGTCCCTCAGGAAAAGGTAAGTTATAACTTCAACATGAAGACTGTGCTATTCACTTACCATGTATTTAGTAGTAGAGGGCACATAAAACGCACAGTTCATAAATAGAGATACGGTTAAGATTTTTTTTCTCTCTCCAGAAGTCAATTCTTTGGGAATCTTAGCTATTCATAAAACAATATAGAATACGAAAAATACAAACAATTCAACAGAAAAAAAACAGATATTACCAGTCCCGGCTACTAAAGTCTCAGATCCTAATACTTAAAAATAGCTTTTGTAGAGCCAATTTACTCTTACTGTAGATACAATTCTAAAAAAGATCCACTACACATTTAATAGATTAGAAATGGAAAATTAATTAGAGGGAGGAAGAAAAAGTCTTATCTTGAGACAGTTTGTTGGCAGCAAGAAGTAACAGCTGACCACAGGACAGGGGAGAGGAAAATATGACCAAGAGAGAAAACACAGTACAGAATGCGAATGGGGTGGTCCTCAAAGAAGACACTGAGGATGGCATTCTCATTTTAGTTTATTATTAACTTTATAAAGGGTACCTCTAGATGCCTTAGCACTTCCAAAGCAAGGAAACACTTTCAGGCTTTTGACTCTTGTTCATGCAGTCATCTGTGTTACATATCAATATATCACTTGGAACACCTTTTTGCTTTCAATTATCAGTCTCATTAGTTGCCTCAGATAAGAATCCAAAGATCCAACTCTTACTAGAACTAGAAATATACTCTTTTTTAAGAAGGGTTCCTTCTGCCAAGGGCTTTATGTTAATATTTATCCTTATTAGCTTCAAATTTCAGAGGGGTGGCATTTTCTTGATCTAGTCTCTGAATTATCTTAGTTTCCCTATCTATTATGCCCGCTATATATACTAAAGATCAAACTAGAAAGGAGTATGGCACAACTAATTTGCATGACGATCATCAGCAGAAAGATAAAGTATCTTTAGCATATGCTAAAGAAGGAAGTATCTATTTTTAAAAGATGGCTGGCAAAAGTTAATACAATAAACGAAAATATTATCAGAAACGACCAATTTCCCAAACTGGATAGCTAAAATTAATCTGGTAGTTGTTTTTCTAGTAAAGACATTTATCTAAACAAGAGACTTTCAAAAGAGAAATTAAAAGTTATTAATTTGACGAGACAGAGTCATTTTGGTGTATAAAAACATCTACATTCCATATTAATTTCTGCTGGGAAACTCAAATCATGAACATCATTTTAAGGTTGGTAAGATGAGATACCCAAGACTACACTAATGACTGTCACTGCTTAGCCTACATTTCTTAACTGATGTTTGGAACAGTTAATACTGGGACCCTAGATGAGTCTTTTGGAAAGACTTGGTGCCTCCAAGCCAAGAAACCCCCACCTTTTAGTGGAAAGATACCAAATCTTCTTAGCACTGAAGATGGAGAAGTGGAAGAGCTAGGAAAAGAAAGACAGCTTATTGAAGAGAGCACACACACAGTGTCTGGCGTTTCATTGACTCAAAAACCTTTGCTGCCATTAATAAGCGAAAGCACTAAGATTCAGCAGAAAGGAATGAAGTCCATGTTAACCAAAAGAAGTAAGGGTTATGAAGCATAAAGGGCATGAAAGCTTTTATATTTAAAAAACTGGAATAAGAAAGAAAGGAAACATTAACATACACATACTTCTCTACAGCATACTTTGGAAATGGGTTTTGAAAAGTGCATTGAAAGCGAATTACTAATGTACCAGAAGACTGTTTCAGAAGATCTGGTATAAAGACTAGAAATTCTTTTTGGAAAAGAAGTACCTATTATATGACATTTCAATCTTAATCTGCCCAGGTAAGGAGAATGGCTATTGTGAATATTCTCCTTGGATCTGTTGGTACTGTAAGAATATAAGTTAACACTAGGGGAGGCTGACTGAAGGATATCCATGATATATCTCTCTGTACTGTCCTTGTAACTTTTCTATATATCTAAAATTATTTCAAATCAAGAATATTGCCATAACAAACTTAAAGAGGAATCTTTCAAATATATATATAAAATTGTGTAAGGATCATATATATAATATATGATTACATATATATATGGATGTATACATCCTTCATATAATATCTTAAAGAGGAATCCTTCCTCTTTCCCAAGACCAATAACTGATAAAAATCACTTCTGCTCAAGATGTTATCTAACATTTATTCTAACACTCTAGTAAAAACCTCATTAAGTGTAATTATTTTACAAGATGGACTGAAAGACTAGTAGATTAAGAATAAATTCAATAATTATTGAAGTAAATTTAAATCACTTTTAAACAATATATGTTCAGGTGTCTAAGTTAAAGAATATCCTTAGCAAATTTAGAATAATTTAATGTATTAAACATTTGCAAGTCTCTACCAAGGCAGTATTCAAACTCAAAACAAATAAAATAAACTTAGTATTTCCTAAGTAGACTGGCATACCATATTAACATTTTAACAAGATAAAAATATATTTCAACTTGAAATTTCTCCTGTTATTAACAGTTTACCTCTTATATTTTCAAATGTCTGCCTATGACTACAGAGATGTTTTAAAAGAGCTTGCTTATAAAGTAGTAACTGTCAAATTCCTAGGAACTTGGCTCATTCTAAAGGAGTCGACTGCATGGGGAAAAGGGCTAAAGTCTCCTCAATTATCTGAATGTGAAACTGAAAAGTGGGCACTGTTTTGGTAGATTTTTTTCCTGCCTAATGTTGATAAGGGCAGAATAATAAGAAAAATTAGGTTCAAAAGACTAATACCTATGAAAATATTTCACCTTTGGAAAGCACTGTATTAACAGCAATGTATCATCTAGAGATAGATCTGAAACTTCATACTTCAATCATACAGGAACAGGTTATATATAGCAAGCTTTTTTAAATGCACAATTAACCTGTCAATAAACATTAAAGTCAAGTGATTCAAAAAAGCTCTAAAGTAGCTGCTTCAAGCTTTTCAGCCCTGACACATGACTTGAAAAATGCGATCTTCCAAAAATATTCAGGCTCACTAAATTGAGTATTTACTTTTTAAATTCCTAATTCATATATACTTTCAGGAGGAAAAACATTTTATTATCACCATATAAGCCAAGCTATCTCACTTTGGGTAAATTATTAAACCTCTCTGTCCTCAATTTCCATCTGGAAAATGAGGATAACAGTATCTACCTCATAGAAACACTGTGAGAATTGAGTTAATATATGCAAAGGGCTTAAATAACACTTGACACATGGTAAGCGCTCACATTTTAGCTTAACTTTAAAAATTATTTTCACAAGTTATTGTGGTTTCTATTTTTCCATTAAAATCATTAGAAAATATAACTTACCAATTATATTCTGAACTGTGGCTATATTTCAAAGATTAAAACCTATTTCCCTAAGAAAAATTAGATAGCATAAATGCCTCATTATGCAGTGATGTTTTAAACTATGTATTTGATAATACAGCAATGCTGCACACAGAATGCCAGGACTTGAATGTTTCTAGATCCAATTTATATTACTGTTTGAATTTCGGAACACAATATATTTGATTAGAAAAGTTTCCAGGGCCGGGCGCGGTGGCTCAAGCCTATAATCCCAGCACTTTGGGAGGCCGAGACGGGCGGATCACGAGGTCAGGAGATTGAGACCATCCTGGCTAACACGGTGAAACCCCGTCTCTACTAAAAACTACAAAAAACTAGCCGGGCGAGGTGGCGGGTGCCTGTAGTCCCAGCTACTCGGGAGGCTGAGGCAGGAGAATGGCGTGAACCCGGGAGGCGGAGCTTGCAGTGAGCTGAGATCCGGCCAGTGCACTCCAGCCTGGGTGACAGAGCGAAACTCCGTCTCAAAAAAAAAAAAAAAAAAAAAAAGAAAAGTTTCCAGGAAAAACATGAATGAACACTAGACATGGATTAGGGAAAAATGGAAAGTTTCACATATTCTCCAGCTCAACTCAAACTTTATATTTACTAAGAACATATTCTGATAGCAGACCCATTTCTGTGTCAGCTACCACCAGCAAGGCTTCAATACTCAGCATGTGATGAGAGGTGAAACCAAGTGTGAACAACTTTCAGGTCCCATGAGTAGGCTGACTGTTGAAGCTGTCAGGTTCAATTGCATCATTCCACATTATTCAATGCTTCAAACTGCTCCCTAATTGTTAGGAGCTTAACGTATTCAAAACCATTGTTTAGGCTAATGCCAAAATGCCCCACAATTGAGTTTCCATAAAGTAGTAGGAGGGAATGAAGTGTAGTTAAACCATCACTGAACACTCATGATCAGACAACAGGACTGTATAGATTAACCAACCAATTCTAAGTAGGTTTCTTAATTGGTTAATATCAATATGGGTCTTACCTTTCTGGGAAAAAAATTACTTTAGGACAAAAGCTTTGAAATAATTTTGGAACTGGAAAAGACCTTAATCCACAGCTGAACCTATAATGGCTAAAATTCATTTATCTATGTTAGCATGAAATTATATGAGTTTTAACAGAAATTGTTAATACTATTTCCAATACAGCAAGTGTTCCTGTACAGTTTCTTTTCTCACTGGTAATCAGGCTGAAAAGTAACAACTGAAGTCATAACAATGAATTCTAAAGTATTTTATGGTCTGCATTTGAACTTCATAAAGTATCTGTACAGCAGGTATAACAGGTACTTAAAGTATTCCCATTTTACATATGGAAACACTGAGGCTCATAAAAATTAAAAGACCTGCCCAAGGTTATATGAATGAGTAGCAAAACTCCTGGAACCCAGGACTTTTGCTGACTCAAATTTCTGCTCTTTTGCATTGCATGACACAAATGGACACAGTAAAACTGCTAACAATGTTTTCCAAGGAGGTACCTGGTAGCATAAGAGGTACATAATTGGGAAATTCATTTTAACAGTAACAATTAGTAATAAGAGAGCAGGCTAAGGAATCAGGCTGTCTTAATTCCAGACTTACAGATATGTGACGGTCACTGTGACTAAACCTTTTCATCATCTGATAACAAGAGATGTTACCAAGCTTATAAAAACTGATTTTGCTCAGAAAGGTAATTTCCTTAAAATTATAAGCCATTATATTATTTAAATCAGAAGAAATTTACATTCTGACTAATTAAGGATAAACACAAATGTCAACCCAAAAGTCAGCTGAATCTGCCTGAGAAACTAAACCATTTTCTCAAGTAGAATTTAAGGTCCTTATTAGACATCATCTGAAAAGAAATTGGAGACTACATCTAAGACAACTTCCCCTACATAAACACACACATACATAATAATACTGGAAAACAAAATATCCAAAGCTAATTGAGATGAAAGTGTCACAGAAATCTGCAAAACTTTAGTCACTAATTGTATCTTTCTTTTTTTTTTTTTTTTGAGATGGAGTTTCGCTCTTGTTGCCGAGGCTGGAGTGCAAAGGTGCGATCTCGGCTCACCGCAACCTCCACCTCCCAGGTTCAAGCAATTCTCCTGCCTCAGCCTCCCGAGTAGCTAGGATGTAGCTGGCATCACAGGCATGCGCCACCACACCTGGGTTATATACACATATTTTGTTTGTATTTTTAGTAGAAATGGAGTTTCTCCATGTTGGTCAGGCTGGTCTCAAACTCCTGACCTCAGGTGATCCGCCCACCTCGGCCTCCCAAAGTGCTGGGATTACAGGCGTGAGCCACCGTGCCTGGCCAATTGTATCTTTAAAATATCAAAATATGCCCAGGCGAGGTGGCTCACACCTGCAATCCCAGCACCTTGGGAGGCAGAGGTGGGCAGATCACAAGGTCAGGAGGTTAAGACCAGCCTGGCCAACATGGTGAAACCCCATCTCTACCAAGAATACAAAAATTAGGCAGGCATGGTGGTGCACACGTGTAGTCCCAGATACTCAGGAGGCTGAGGCAGGAGAATCACTTGAACCCGGCAGGGGCAGAGTTTGCAGTGAGTCGAGATCATGCCATTACACTCTAGCCTGGGCAACTGAGTGAGACCTCGTCTCAAAACAAACAAACAAAACAACAACAACAACAAAAGAAACACGAAATATCTGCATTTACTAAATATCACATAAATAAACCTTGCAAGTTTACTTTAAATGATGTTTAAGTCTACATCATTTTGTTTAACAGTAACATGGGATAGGACAAGAAGCCATGATTATCACATGAAGATTGTATTTCAAAAGCAAAACTCAGAAAGTAGGATGTAACAGAATGCAATTACATTTCACTGCATTCAGTCTTAAGTTCTTCTACTAAAGAAATCATCCATCAAACAAAAAAAAGCACCTGTATTCTCCCAAAGACAGAACAGAATGACTGTAGAACTATGAAACAGTGGGATTTGAAAGGCGAATTGAAAAATTAATGACACGCCTACAAAAACGAATTTATACCTCTACTCCTGATCCAACAAGGGCAGAGCACATTATTAACAGTCACATGGACGGGAGTCCACTCTTCCTGCAATGTTAAGAAACTACTCTATTACTGATATGCTAGTATGTAGTAAAGCAGGCTTCGTATCAATTATTTGTGAAAGAACCATTACTCTAAAAACAAGTCTGTTGAAAGGAAAAAAAAAAAAAAAAAAGGCTGGGCGGGGAGGGAGGGGCGGTTTAACACTTAAGAATATAAAATAGAGGCCAGGCGCGGTGGTCCACATCTGTAATCCCAGCACTTTGGGAGGCCGTGGTGGGCGGATCACCTGAAGTCAGGAGTTCGAGACCAGCCTGACCAACATGGTGAAACTCCATCTCCATCAAAACTACAAAAATTAGCCAGGTGTAGTGGTGGGTGCCAGTAGTCCCAGCTACTCAGGAGGCAGAGGTTGCAGTGAGCCAAGATCGCACCACTGCACTCCAGACTGGGTGACAGAGCAAGACTCCATCTCAAAAAAAAAAAAAGAATATAAAATAGGTTTATCAAACAGTTTTTTTCCCCAAAATTTGTGCTATCAGACTTTCCCCCACCCCCAATTTTACAAGTGTCTCCTTTTCCCCCCAATTAAAATCATAAATCAACTTATTCTAAGTTTTTAACTTCTACTACCCCTTCCTAATCTTAGCTCCTTTACCAATTTCCAGGGAACAATTCTTAAGATACCAAATAAGCCAATGTAGAGGTCTGTTTACTTAAAATGTACATCACAAAAAGCAAAAATGACCTCTGGATTTTATCCTGCTGGCACCAATCCAATCAATAAAAACTACTACTTTCATTAAGGGCGTGGGGGCACAAAACGGTATTCAAGTTTAATATTTCCATTATCTATCAATATTATTAAAATTTTTGCTTGCAAGTGTGATGGTTTTCTTAATAGTTGCGGTAAGACTTCTAGAATTCCTTTTTTTTTTTTTTGGGGGGGGAGACAGAGTCTGGCTCTGTTGGTTGGCCCAAGCTGGGGTGCAGTGGCACGATCTTGGCTCACTACAACCTCCGCTTCCCACGTTCAAGCGATTCTCCTGCCTCAGCCTCCCGAGTAGCTGGAACTACAGGTGTGAACCACCATACCCGGCTAATTTTTTAATTTTTTAGTAGAGACAGGGTTTCGCCATGTTTGCTGGGCTGGTCTCAAACTCCTGACCTCAAGCGACCCACCCACCATGGCCTGCCCAAAGTGCTGGGATTACAGGCATGAACCACCGTGCCTGGTCTAGAATTACATTTTAAATATTGTTAATTTTTATTCACCCATTTATCTTATTGCATTGCTCTCAAATCAACTACTTAGAGCAACCCTAAATAAAACACTACAATGTGACCATCTAAATACAATTAATGTATGACTTGAAAACAAACACGGTCTATATGAGAGTGAAACAGGAATGAACTTTATCATTTTGAAAAAAATGATTTAATTGCTAAGTGTCCTATCAATTTTAAGAGTCCTATCAATTCTATTTAAATATTTCTGTATCCTTTCTTTTGCACATTGCCTAGAAAATTTCACATTTTTCACATTCAACACCATTATTATTGTCTCAGGCAGCTAAATTGAAGTAGTTCAGCACTCACTTCAACCGAGAGGTCAACGTGCCTCAGTTGCCTGGAGACTGATGGTTGCTACAGCAGCACCAGATAAGCCAGGCTAAATAAGCTTCAGCTTGAAGACAGAAAGCATTTACTGCTGAACAGAAACATAGATGCAGGTATCTCAGTACACAGCATGTAAATCTAACTGGATGATCACATTTGTAAGAGACCCATCTTTCTGAAAACTGGAGAGGGGATTTTAATTGAACTGAATCCTGGGTTACTTACAACTATGATTTCTTTGTTCTTCAGCTGAGTCACACGTTAAGTGGAATTTTCCCTCTAGCTATAAATTTCTCTTCACTACCACTTCCCTAATGCCAACCCCCTGGCTCACAAACATAATGAATGAGAAGAAATGAGGATTTTTGCTTAATTCAGCTGGGAATTAACCAGAGAATAATTAAACAGACTTTTATAAAGACAGAAAAGAAAAAATGCACATTGAAAATGTTCATGTGAGACTTTGTCCAAGGATATAAAACTATCAACAGCATATGGTTATACTTAATTAAAAGAGATAAAACCATTTATAAGAGCCATTCTTTCATTTATCCTTTCACCCTCTCTAACCCCAAACCTCTGTTATGGCTACCTCACTTTTAGTGAAATGAACCACAGAAAAACTCTGCTAAAGTAGTCAAACTCCTTTAACTCAAGTTGGGAGGTTCACCAAATAGTTCACTTTCAACTTCAAAGATGATACTACTAATCATGCCATTGATTTTCTGTGCTGAACTGTCGGGTTGATTCTAATACGTAATTTTAATAGCAACTGCTTGCACTGTGCCATTCACACAAATGCATCAAAATAACCTAATGCTGTGCTTGCCAGAAAAGCATATGTATCCTAACAACACATGCAATGGAAATTATGCACACATCCATAAAGCTTAAGTTGACAGGAACTTATAAACAACTATTTTAACTAGTTTATTAGACATTTGTCCCTGTGACCATTTTCTTGACCATTAAAAGACTACTAGAGCTTTGGAGAAATGAAAATAAAATTATACATAATTCCAAATAAATAAAAATATATACTTTGGAAATCTTAAATGATTATCTCTGGGAAAGGGGGTATAATGCAGGGGGGTTGGGTACAGCTTTCCCCCTGCACTGTCCTGCTTATAAAACAGGATTACAATTTCTTTTGTTTAACTCTTACTTTTAAAACATCTTGGCCAGGCGCAGTGGCTCACACCTGTAATCCTAACACTTTGGGAGGCCGAGGCAGGCAGATTACCTGAGGTCAGGGATTGAAGACCAGCCTGGTCAACATGGCGAAACCTCGCCTCTACTAAAAATACAAAAATCACCTAGGCAAGGTGGCATGCGACTGTAATCTCAGCTAGTTAGGAGGCTGGGGCAGGAGAACCACTTGAACCCATGAGGTGGAGGTGCAGTGAGCCAAGATCACGCCACTGCACTCCAGCCTGGGTGACAAGAATGAGACTCCGTCCCCCAAAACATCCTATAGACAAGGTCACCTATCAAACTAGAAATCTAAAGTCAGATAAAAGGGGTACACAAATGGAAAAACCTATATATTCATCATTATTTACAATATTTACAAACACTGTTCTCTCCCATTAGGAGGAAAAATGTCTAGTGCTTGAAGCGATCATTCATTTAACCTATATTCTCCTACACTGGTTTTTTTAAAACTGTAAAAATATTTCATATATGATTTGTGTAATTTTAAAAATTATAAAAGGAATTTTAAAAATCACAAGAGTCCAAAACTGGCTCATATTTTGTGGGTCCTACTTTTTTAAAGAAAAAATAAAAGCTCCCCTGAAATTATATTTTATATCATTCGGACAAAATTTAAAACCCAGAAATTAAGAAGAATTAGTTGGTGCCCATACACTCATCCATCCTCTCTCATGAATAGCATGTAAAAATACCTATCATTTTCACCAACACATTAATACAAATTGAGATATTTCATAAATTCCTATAGAAGGTCCTATTTCATTTGTTTCTCCTCTAATGAAACTCACTTTAAAAATGAGAAACTCACCTACTACCTCTCACATCATAGTGTAACAACTTACCTGAGTTGTAGCAACAGCAGGGGCTGCAGATGACACCGCTGAGGGAGAGAGCGCTCCTACTTGTTGCAAATGCCCAGAAGACTGCTGAGGTAAGTGAGAGCTGGAGACAGGAGTACTAGATCCCGAGCCAGATACTACATTTGGAAATGGTACTGCTACATCATTGCTGTTATAAATACCTGCAAAAAAACCAAATTTTATTTAAATATAACTTAGCAGTCAAATTTGTTACAGACACACATAATCAGTAAACTTGCATTTCCTCCTGGATCCCTCCTCCAATTATAAATTTTATTGTTGGTATTTAAAAAATATTGTGCTAGTAACTAAACAAATAAACACTGACTTTTCATGAAGTGGTTCTCTAAAAGAACCTACACCATTTTTATTTAGCAAAAAGGCTTTTGTTAAAAGCAGGGGATAGCAGGAAGAGCTTTGTAAAAAATATGTCATGGATTTTAGGAGTTTCTAAGGGCAAGAAAACATTTCTTAAGTAGAGGAATGAAGCAATTACAGTTCCATAAAAATCACCTAACGGGCCTTCCAAAAGGCAAATGCTAAGGCCCCAGAAATCATGACTGAGAAAGTCTGAAGTAGGAAGAGACCATGTTCTAGAAAGGTGACAGGGTAGAAATTAAAATGGAATAGGCCCAACTTGAAATTCAGAAACCAACAGAAGAGCTGATGACATTGGTGGGAAACAGGCGTGGGAATAAAGAATGTTGGTAGATTCTAGAGACATTCCAGAGATAACACAGACAGGACTTTGTGACTGACTGTATGGGGCAGCTGCAGGGGTAGGAGAGGAGGAAGGATTAAGACATGATGAACTGGGCTATGAGTTGGCAGCTCCATTTACTCCAGAGAACACAGGAGGTGAAAATCATGGGAGACTTGATGAAATCACTTTGAGAGGAACCATGGGGATAAAAGCCAGAAATAAGGTGGGAAATGGAAGCTACTCATTCTAGGAAAGAGGACTGGGGGGGCGGGGGAGGGCGGGGTGGGAGGATGAGCATAAGTTAATAGCAAACAAGTTAATTTTTTTGAAGTGTTTATTTTTAAAAAAACAGAAAATCATGCCCAGCATAGACAAGGAGAGGCTTTCAGAATAAAGAAATGGGAATATCTATAAACCAGCTGTTTTCAACGAGGGGTGATTTTGTGGGACATTTCACAATACCTGGAGACATTTTTAGTTATCAAGCCTGGAGGGTGCTACTGGCATCCAATGGGTATAGACCAGGGATGCTACTAGACATTTTACAATGCACAGAACAACCTCTACAAGAAATAACTGGTCCATAGTGTTAATAGTGTGGAGGCCGAGAAAACTTGCTATAAACCAGAGCTCCTGGGAGGCCAAGAGGGAAGAAAAGCCTAAGACCCAGGTACAGAAACAGGAGGAAAGAATGAACCTAAGTGGGCTGTAGAAAAAAATATATAAAGAAATAAAAATTACCAATTGTAGCCCTAGAGGGCTACAGTAATTTATATCAACAATACAATTTACTTTGTTCTAAAGAACATCAACATAGCCTGGACAACAAAGGGAGATACTGTCTCTACAAAAAATAAAAATTAACCAGGCATGGTGGCACATGCCTGTAGTCCCAGCTATCGTGGGGACTGAGGTGTGAGGATCACTTGAGCCTGGAAGTTCGAGGCTGTAGTGAGCCATGCTGTGATTGCACCACTGCACTCCAGACTTGGCAATAAAGCAAGACTCCGTCTTAAATAAATAAATAAATAAATAAAGTTACTGACTTACATAATAAATTAAAGCACCTACAATCTTATTCAAACAGGGAAAACAAAACAATTGGGATATTTTAAAAGGCCTTAGAGCTATAATTAAGGCTTTGAGATCTTTTTTATATCTACAGTTTCTCCAGAAAAAAATATATTCATTTAGCCAATGCATTCATTCTCCAAACATCATTGAACTCATTATTTGCCAGGCATTATTCTAAGCCCTGGAGATAAAAAGCCATTCAAGATAGGTAGTCTTTGCCTTCAAGAAGTTGCATAGAAAAAAAGACATTACAAACAGTTGTGAAGAGCACTATGACAGAGACATCCTCAGGGGGCTAGGAGCACAGAAAAAGAGGTATCTAATTCAGACCTGGAGTGAGAAAAGTGGTAAGCCAAAAAACTTACTGGAAGAGATGTTGTTGCTTTTCAGGTTAATTTCTTTTCTATCTTTTGTTTGTTTTCTGAGTCTTTTGTTTGTTTTCTGAGACAGAGTCTTACTCTGTCATCTATATTGGAGTGCAGTGGTGCAATCATAGCTCACTGCAGCCTTGACCTCCTGAGCCAAGCGAACCTCCTGCCTCAGCCTCCCAAGGAGCTGGGACCACAGGTGAACACCACCACACCTGGCTTTTTTTTTGGGGGGGGGGTAGTCGGGGCAGTACGAGATGGGGTCTCACTGTGCTGACAGGCTGATTTCAAACTCCTGAGCTCAAGTGGTCCTCCCACTTCAATCTCCCATAAGTGCTGGCATTACACGCATGAGCCACCATGCCCAGCCTCAAGCTAGTTTCTTTTCTGAGGTGAAGTCTCACTCTATTGCCCAGGCTGGTGTGCAGTGGTGCAATCTTGGCTCACTGTAACCTCCACCCACGGGTTCAAGTGATTCTCCTGCCTCAGCCTCCCTAGCAGCTGGGATTACATGCACGTGCCATCACCCTCAGCTAATTTTTGTATTTTTACCAGAGATGGGGTTTCACCATGTTGGCCAGGCTGGTCTCAAACTCCTGACCTCAGGTGATCTGCCCGTCTTGGCCTCCCAAAGTGCTGGGATTACAGGTTTGAGCCACCACACCTGGCCTCTCAAGCTAATTTCTAAAGGCACTGCAGAACACAGGTGAAGGACGGTTTGGGGAAGAAACATGCAGTAGAGAGCAGGATAAATTCTAAGGACTTGGTGACTACTTAGGCCTGAAAATTCTATTAGACTAATAGAACTTGGTGACTAATTAGACCTGAAAAATAAAAATAAGGGTAGAGTCACCAATGACTCTTAAGCAGCAGTAAGTGCATGTAGTGATACCATTCACTGAAACAGGAACAGCAACTGAAAGCAGTGTTTGGTTACTGTACGCAAGTAACTGTGCTAGCATAAGAACTCAGTAAAGTAAATATTACTCCCATTTCACATATGAGCAAACAAGTTTAAAGAAATAAAGTAACTTGCTTGGTGAGCTAGTAGGTGGTGAAATATTGATTCAAACTCACAGGTGTTCTACAAATGAAATCACTTCCTAATACAAATGAGAAGTTCAGGGTCATGGTCTTTGAGATGCCTGTGGGTGACAGAACTCCTATATATAGCACACAATGGGATAAGCCTAAAACCCAGCAGAAAATTCAGATCTGAAGACAAATAAAATCTAGGAGTGAGAAGCATGGTAAGTTACAGTAAGTAAACTTGCAAACTAAAAATACTATTGGTCTGCACTATGGTTGAAATTTTAACCAGTTGCTCATAATTATTATAGAAATAAGAAATTTCCCATTAAGAACTCTAGATGTCTAATATCTCTTGAAAAACTGAAGATTTGCCAACACTGGATACTATACTATAAAAGAGCAACAATATGACCAGAGCTCCGAACAGGGCATGGAGACTTGAATCCATCAGCATCTCCATCATCCCTGACCATGTCACTCATTTATGTTACCTACGTGGCCCCGTTTTAAGTATTTTATTTACAACTCTTGATATGAACACAATGGTCAAGGCCAAGGAACAAAAATGGGATCACCCAGGGAAAGTTTCCAGCATGATCAAGAGAAGAGAACCAAAGACAGAACCTTAAATAACATTACCATTTAATGGGTAAACAAACAAAATTAGATCACAAAGGGCAAACTTAGAAAACTAAGAGAATCTTATAAACTGCTCTAAGAATTTTAAAGGAATGGCTGGGTGCAGTGGCTCAGGCTTGTAATCCCAGCACTTTGGGAAGCCAAGGTGGGTAGATCCCTTTGAGTCCAGGACCAGCCTGGGCAACATGGTGAAATCCTACCTCTACCAAAAATACAAAATTAGCTGGGTGTGGTGTCAAGCATGGTGGTGTGTGCCTGTAGTCCCAGCTACTTGGGAGGCTGAGGTGGGACAATTGCTTGAGCCTGGGAGATTGAGATTAAGCCGAGATTGTTCCATTGCACTCCAGGCTCAGTGACAGAACAAGACCCTGTCTCCAATAAAGAAAAAGAGAGGAGAGGAGAGGAGAGGAGAGGAAGGGAAGGGAGGGGAGGGGAGGGGAGGGAAGGGGAGGGAAGGGAAGGGGAGGGAAGGGAAGGGAAGGGGAAAGGGGAAACAAAGGAGAAAGGAAAGGAAAGGAAACGGAAAGGGAAAAAGGAAAAGGAGAAAGGAAGAAAAAGAAACAAGTTTGGCTGAGAAGGACAGGAAAGAGATGTTAATGAAGTGATTATTTATAAACCTTATATTCCAAATAACACATAGCAGAGAAAAAGATATGCATTTTTAAAGGTTGCTAGTCCATAGATAATTCAACAAATACTGAGTTTCTATTGAATTCAGTGTTTTCAAAGTATCTTAGAAGATAAAATACTGCAGTCAGATGCGGTGGCTCACACCTGTAATCCCAGCACTTTGGGAGGCCGAGGCAGGTGGATCACCTGAGGTCAGGAGTTTGAGACCGGCCTGGCCAACATGGCGTAATGCATCTCTACTAAAAATACAAAACTTGGCCGGGCACGGTGGCTCAAGCCTGTAATCCCAGCACTTTGGGAGGCCGAGACGGGCAGATCACAAGGTCAGGAGATCGAGACCATCCTGGCCAACACGGTGAAACCCCATCTCTACTAAAAAATACAAAAAACTAGCTGGGCGAGGTGGCGGGCGCCTGTAGTCCCAGCTACTCAAGAGGCTGAGGCAGGAGAATTGCTTGAACCCAGGAGATGGAGGTTGCAGTGAGCCGAGATCTGGCCACTGCACTCCAGCCTGGGTGACAGAGCGAGACTCTGTCTCAAAAAAAAGAAAAGAAAAATACAAAACTTAGCCAGGTGCATGCCTGTAGTCCCAGTTACTCGAGAGGCTGAGGCAGGAGAATCACTTGAGAGGCAGAGGTTGCAATAAGCCAAGATCACACCACTGCACTCCAGCCTGGGCAACAGAGCAAGACTCCATCTCAAAAAAAAGGAAAAAAAAAAAAAGAAAAAAAGAAAAAAAGATAAAGTGGTGATTATCTAGTTAATTTGGAAGTGAAAAGTGTACTACACAGGGAGTCTCCAACTTCTAAAATCAGAAGACAAAAGTTAGCTGGAGGCAGCATGCTGAAATTGAAATAGCAGAAGCTTTTGACTTAGACAAAACTGGGTTCAAATGCTGGATCTGTCACCTATGTGACCCTTAATCAAACTACTTAACCCTTCTGAGCCTCCATATTATTCTTATCTATAAAACAAAGATAATGGCTACCTTAAAGACTTGTTGTGAGATTTTGAGAATATCCATATAAAAAAGCTCTAGCAATGCCTACCACAGAGTAAGTTTCAATAAATGGTAGCTAGAGCCATTCTGGTGTTAATGCTTTCATTAAAAATGTATCCGTAAGTCAGGAAAGTATAATGTTTTAACTACCAGGTCCTCCAATGTCTCTACTACACTTTGAAAGCTGCAATTACCATCACAACATGCAGTAAAACATCTTGGAAGAATAATATTGAGAAGCAAAATCGTGGTGATTAAGGATCTTCAATCTCAAAACTTAAAATTGTTTTTATATTATTACATCAACCTATACTTACATAGGAAATTACGCAGCTAAATGTGCAATCCAGTAATCACACTATGGAACAATATCTGGTACTCAGTTTACTGGTTAAAAAAAAAAAAAAAAAAAACCAGAGCAAAATGTTCTTTCTTATCAAGGCAGGAAAGTTTAAAATTCTAAATCTTTCTTTGAAAATGAAAATAATGTATTCCCTTCAACTTCCCTGCTCCTCAGGTAGGACTGGTACAACATCCACCTTAAATTCTTCTGTATCTGCTTTCTATTTAACTTCACTCTATTTTCATCTTATTTAAGTCATATACTGTTTTTAACTAAAATCAAGGTGGTATTCAATGAATTAAACAGAGCTAAATGTTACAATGCATGAGCTCTAGGAAAATACACTGAAATTAATCTGTTCAGGATAGGGAGGAGAAACAAAGCTGCAGAATGATACAGAGGGTGGCAATGACATACTGATTCCTTCCTTTCCTTCCTTCCTTCCTTTCATCAAACAAATATTCAGTAGGTATGAGGAATCAGGCTAGGAGCTGGGATAACGTAGGGAGCAAGACAGAAGATTTTAGCTCTCTGGGAATTTACAATTTAAGGAGCGAGGCAAACATTAGAACAAATACATGAATATAAATTCCAACACATACTATAACAGAAGAGAAAAAGGTACCACAAGAGTGAAATATTAGGAAAAAAGACCTGTCTAAAAAAATATTTAAGACAAGGCTTAAAGGTTAGGTAGGTGTTAACTGGACAAAGAGTTAAGACAGAAAATCTTGTTTAAAAGACCCAGAAATATTGAAATAATTAAAAACAGGTAATTCAGCTAAAGCCTTGTAGAGAGGCTGGTAAAAAGACAAAGTTGGAGAGAGGAAGGAACAGATCATAAGGCCTTGTGAGCCATGTAGAGGTGTTCAGAATTTTTGCTAAGATCAATAGGAAGACACCAAAGGAAAATAGTAGGACTCACTTTTTAAAAAGATCATCCCTCTGACTCCTATGTAGCAAAGGGACTGACGGGGATGAGTGGAAACAAAGATATTATTTTTTAGGAGGCTATTTCACACTTTGGATTAAAAATTATGTCCCACCAGACAAAGATGGTAGTAGTACTGAACAGGGACAAGGACTTGCAGTGCATCTAGAAGTTAGAATCATCTAAACTTGATGATAAATTAGATTTGATACAGGGTAGAAGATGAATGAGTCATGGGTTTCTGGCTAGTGATTAAAAGTGCCATTACTGAGGTGGTAAAAACTGGAACAGGAGGAATGGAAGTTTTCTTAAATGCCAGCCTAGGACCATGTGTTAAGCCTCTCCAACATTTCAAGGATGGGTCCTGGAAGAGGAGTTCATACAGAAAATTGACACCCGTGAGATAAGAAGAAAACCATGACTGTGGTGTCACTGAAGCAAAGAGAGCCTGACGAAAGAGATGGTATTGACTTCTCAAATGATGCATTTTCAGTCCACCAGATGTGAAAAGATGGAGACCAACAGTGATCTCAGGAGAAGAATATAGTATGAGTAGAAGCATATAGTATGAGTAGAAGCCAAATGACTTCTACTTGTTTAGACTTAAGTTTTTATTAGTAAGCCGAGGCAATTACTCAAGATTGATAAATAAGACAGAAGTATACCTGTCTAATGACAGAAATAATAATGTTCACCAACCTGAGTTCCTATTTCCCACTTTCAAACTGCCTAGGAGGTCAAATAAGTACCCATCCAGTGGCTTATTCAGGAAAATGACAGTGAATGGAATAGTCTTGAGGAGTATTTAACCAAGTAAGTAATTAAGCCTGTAAGTTATCCCTAATCCACAACCCGAGAGACTGAATTATTTATTCTTTCCTAGAGGTTAATATGGTGTGAAAATAGTTAAAAGTCCAAATCCTGCTCCCTCATGCAAATAACTTAACCTCACACAACCTCATATACCTCATCTATAAAGTGAAGGTGGTACCAACGATTTCATAGGGCTGGGGCAAGGATGAGCTTATATATGCGAAGCATACACTAATATTGTCCTCAGGCCCCTGATGGTATGTGCAGGCATCAGTAGACGTCTACCACATAGTAAACATTTGACAAACAGTGTCCATTATTATTATGAATTCATTATTAAGAATTAAATAGGATTGAGAGAGGGATTTCAAGATGGCTGACTAGAGGCATTTTGTACTTGTTTCCTCCACTAAGAATGAAAATAGTAGGTAACCACAATTTGAACAGATCGTCCAAAAGAAAACAGTGGAATTCAACAGAAAACTAGTAAGACAAGGAAGGAAAGGGAAGCAAGGCAGCCTGCTTGGCCAGGAGCCAAGAGAAGCTCCCTAATGCAGGAAAAGGACAGGTTAGAGACCCTCAGTTGTCAACGTTTCCACATGGACTTCTGCAATCCTAGCCATGGGAGAGCCCCTAGATCCTTGCAGGCTCTGAAATAAACAGAGGGAGCTGCAAGGAGATTGTGTTGACAGCATAGCCACAGAAGGATGCTTGTGCTGTATCCCATACATGTTCTAAGACCTAAGCAGCAACAGCAAGGCACCAACTTAAGAGTCTTCTCCCCAACAGACTACGCACTGTCCTAGCGCCCAACAGTGCTAGGACTGAGGCCAAGAGATACACCAGCTGCTGCTCCCAGGGAGGAGGCATGAAGGAGCGAAACGTGAGCTATTGCATACATGGCTGAGATGTGGGGTACCACTGCTAGGGCTAATGCGTGAGTGTTCCCCATCTGCTGGCCTACGCTTGCCTCCACTAACATGGCCCTGGGCTCTCCAGCACAGGCCAACAGTGTGACCAATGCTGCCCGCACTACCTGAATGCCCCATCCTCAGCCCATGCCAAGTCTGGAGCACACAAGTCCGGAGTACAGGGGACTGCCCAGAGCAATCCAACATCATTAGCACCTGAACACTTGTCCTGGGGATCTGAGGTTAGGCCTACCCACACCCTGCTGCTACTGCCACAGCTGGCACCTATCTGCATGTACCATCTGTAGGCCTGGAGACTGGCCTGCCCGGCCCATTGTAGCCACTGCCAATACAAGCACACTTTTCTTGGGATCCAGAGGGTTGTCCCATCACTGCCACTGTCCACGCGCACCACACTGGCTGGCCACAGACCCGAGAACCGTCCAACCTACAGAGCCAACTGCTACCACTACTGGCATCTGAGGAAGTATGGATCTCCACCTAGAGGCACAAGAATCAGCCTACCTGGATCCACTAACACCAGTACCAGCATATGCCACCCTGGGCCCAAGGACAGGCATGCTTGGTCAACCAATGTGGTGCAAAGGCTGGCCTACTTGGCATCCTAGTCCCCAGCAAAACTTCACCACTGCCTCCACTAATAATTGCATCCTAAACCACTGAGGAAAATCATAGACACTGCTGATACTGTTTAAGCCAAATAAATCATCCAGAGATTACATGACTACACAGATTCAGAATCAGAACTACAGTGCCTACCCAAGCAACACCATAGATGTATCTTCAAGAAAACGTTCTCCCCTATGAAAGCAAATTTTAAAAAATTGGGAGAAGCTATTATCACATCAGATGCACAGATATCAACATACACAGGAAATATTAAAAAGCCAAAAAAAAAAAAAAAAGAGAGAGACACCTCCAAAGGACACACAATAATTCCATACCAACAGATACCATCAAAAACAGTTTTTAAAAATATTGGAAAAATAATTCAAAAATTTAATACTAAAGAAGCTGTGTGAGATACAAAATAATTCTGAAAATACAAAGAAATAAGAATGGTTATTCAGGACATGAATACTAAATTAACCAAAGAGAGAGAGATATATATAGAGAGAGATATCGACAGAGAGAGAGAGAGATATCGAGAGAGAAAGAGAGAGACAGAGAGAGAGAGAATTTAAAAAGAACAAAACAGAGGCTGGGCGCGGTGGCTCACGCCTGTAATCCCAGCACTTTGAGAGGCCAAGGCAGGCAGATCACTTGAGTACAGGACTGCAACACCAGCCGGGCCAACATGGCAAAACCTCATCTCTACAAAAACACAAAAATCAGCCAGGTGTGGTGGTACATGCCTGTAATCACAGCTACTTAGGAGGCTGAAGCAGGAGAATCGCTTGAACCTAGGAGGCAGAGGCTGCAGTGAGCTGAGGTCACTTTAGCCTGGGCAACAGAGAAACACTAAAAAAAAAAAAAAAAAAAAAAAAAAAAACTGAAATCCAAAATGTATTCAGAAGTTTCAACAATAGACTAGATCAAGCAGAAGAAAAAAATTCATAACTTGAAGTCAGTCTTCTGAAATAACCCAGTCAAAATACAGTGACCAAATATTCCAATAATATGGAAAACCAAATCATCAAAATACTAGATTAAAACTTCCCAGGTCTGGGCCGGGCATGATGGCTCACGCCTGTAATCCCAGCACTTTGGGAGGCTGAGGCAGGTGGATCACGAGGTCAGAAGTTCAAGACCAGCCTGATCAACATGGTGAAACCCTGTCTCTACTAAAAATACAAAAATTAGCTTGGTATGGTGGCATGTTCCTGTAATCCCAGCTACCTGGGAGGCTGAGGCAGGAGAATTGCTTGAACTCAGGAGGCTAAGGTTGCAGTGAGTGGAGATCACGCCACTGCACTCCAGCCTGGACGACAGAGAGAGACTCTGTCTCAAAACAAACAAACAAACACAAACAAACAAACAAACAAACAAACAAAAAAAAACTTCCCAGGTCTAGCAAGAGATATAGACATCCAGATATAGGAGGCTCTAAGATCCCTAAAAACAATGCATACATTTAGGTTTTCTCTACAGCACATTCTATTCAGGTTGTCTAAAGACAAAGACAAAGAATTCTAAGAACAAGAGAAAGGCACCCAGTCACTCATAAAAGAACCCCCATCAGACTAACAGATTTCTCAGCAGAAATCTTACAGTCAACAGAGAAGGGGATGACATATTCAAAAGTGCTGGAAAACAAAAGAAAAAAAAAAAAAAACCTTTCAGTCAAGGCTATTATATCCAGCAAAATTACCCTTCATAAATGAAGGAGAAATAAAGTCCTCCAGATAAGCAAAAGTTGAGGAAATTCATCACCATTAGACCACCCTACATGAAATGCTCAAGGGAGCTCTAAACCTGGAAGCAAAAGGATGAAATTTGCCACCATGAAAACATACAAAAGTACAAAATTCACTGGAGCAAAGCAAAAACACAAAGAAAGAAGAAAGAAAAGGACTCATACCACCCCTACAGAAAACCACAAAACCACAATGACAAAAAGAAAGGAAAAGAATATACAAAACCACAAGAAAACGATTAACAACTGGACAAAAACAAAACCTCACATATCAATAATAACCTTATATGTAATGGATTAAATTCTCCACTTACAAGATATCAACTGGGTGAATAAATTAAAAAAACAAGATCCAACTACTTACTGTCCACAAGAAACACACTTCACCTGTAAGGATGCATACAGATGGAAAGTAAAGGTATGAAAAAAGGTATTTTATGCAAAGGGAAACCAAAGGAAGTAAGCAGGAGTAGCTACACTTACATCAAATAAAAGAGATTTTAAGAAAAAAAAACTGTAAAAAAGATTAGGTCATTATATAATGACAAAGGGATAAATCCAGCAAGAGGATATAACAATTCTAAATATACATGCACCAAACTGGAAAATTCAGATTCAGAAAGCAAGTACTACTAAACCTAAAGAGAGGGATAAAAATAGTGAGAGACTTCAACACTCCACTGTCAACATTAGATAGATCACTGGCACAGAAAATCAAAAAACAAACACTGGACTCCAACTAGACTTTAGACCAAATGGACCTAACAGACATTTACAAAACATTTTATCCAACAACTGCTCTCATCAGCACATGGAACATTCTCCAGGACAGACTATATGTCAGGACACAAAATAAATCTTTAAAAAATCAAAATCGTGGCCGGGCGCGGTGGCTCAAGCCTCTAATCCCAGCACTTTGGGAGGCCGAGGCGGGTGGATCACGAGGTCAGGAGATCAAGACCCTCCTGGCTAACACGGTGAAACCCCGTCTCTACTAAAAATACAAAAAACTAGCCGGGTGAGGTGGCGGGCACCTGTAGTCCCAGCTACTCGGAGGCTGAGGCAGGAGAATGGCGTAAACCCGGGAGGCGGAGCTTGCAGTGAGCTGAGATCCGGCCACTGCACTCCAGCCTGGGCGACAGAGCGAGACTCCGTCTCAAAAAAAAAAAAAAAAAAAAAAAAAATCAAAATCGTATCAAGTATCTTCTCAATTTACAATGGAATAAAATTAAAAATCAACACAAAGAGGAACTTAGGGAACTACACAAATACATAAAAATTATATAACATGGCCAGGCACGGTGGCTCACACCTGTAATCCCAGCATTTTGGGGGGCTGAGGTGGGCGGATCACGAGGTCAAGAGACAGATACCATCCTGGCCAACATGGTGAAACCCCACCTCTACTAAAAATACAAAACTTAGTTGGGCGTGGTGGTGGGCACCTGTAGTCCCAGCTACTCAGGAGGTTGAGGCAGGAGAATCACTTGAACCCGGGAGGTGGAGGCTGCCGTGAGCAGAGATCATGCCACTGCACTACAGCCTGGCAACAGAGTGAGACTCTGTCTCCAAAAAAAAAAAAAAAAGAAAGAAACAACAGGGGAGAAGTGAGGGGAGGTGAGGGGAGGGGAGGGGAGAAGAGAAATGAAGTTAAATAACATGACCAGGTGCAGTGGCTCACGCCTGTAACCCCAGCACTTTGGGAGGCTGAGGTTGGTGGAATTCCTGAGCTCAGAAGTTTGAGACCAGGCTGGCTAACATGGTGAAAACCATCTCTACTAAAAATACAAAAAATTAGCCAGGCGTGGTGGTACATGCCTATAGTCCCAGCTACTCAGGAGGCTGAGGCAGGAGAACTGCTGGAACCCAGGAGGCAGAGGTTGCAGTGAGAAGAGATCGCATTACTGCACTCCAGCCTGGGTGACAGAGCAAGATGAATCTTAAATATACATATATTTTTTAAAATAACACAATCCACCATTGCGCCAATGAAGAAATTAAGATGAAAATTTAAAAATTTCTTGAAACAAATGAAAATGGAAACAGCAAAAACAGCACTAAAAAGTTTATAGCAGTAAACATCTACATCAAAAAAGTAGAAAGACTGCAAATAAACAATCTAATGATGCACCTCAAGGAACTAGAAAAGCAAGAACAAATCAAACCCAAAATTAGCAGAAGAAAAGATATAATGAAGATTAGACAAAAATAGAGACCCCCCCTCCCCCCCAAAAAATCAATGAATTGAAAAATTGGTTCTTCAAAAAGGTAAACAAAATTGATAAGCTGCTAGCTAGAGCAGGCAAAAAAAAAAAAAAAAAGAGAGAGAGAGATAAGAACCAAATCAGCAAAATCAAAATTGAAAAAGGAGCATTACAACTGATACCACAGAAATACAACAGACAGCAGAGAATATTATGAATGCTAACAAATTGGAAAATCTAGAGAAAATGGGTGAATTCCAAAAAACATACAACCTACCCAGACTGAATCAGGAAGAAACAGAAAGCCTCAACAGACCAACAATGAGTAATGAGACTGAATCAGTAATAAAATGTCTCCCAACCAAAAAAAAGCCTAGGACTGGATAGATTCAATGCTCAATACTAACAAATGTATAAAAAGGAACTAATACCAATCCTCCTCAAACTATTCCAAAAATTCAAGAGAAGGGAATTCTCCTTAACTCATTCTACAAGGCCCTGACCAGACAAGGATACAACAACAACAAAAAAGGAAACTACAGGCCAATATCCCTAATAAACATAGAAGCAAAAATCCCCAACAAAATGCTGGCAAACCGAATTCAACAAAACATCAAAAGGTAATACACCGTGATCAAGTGGGATTTACACTTGGAATGCAAGGATGGTTTAACGTAATAGACATCACATCAATAGAATGAAGGACAAAATCCATATGATCATTTCATAGATGCAGAAAAAGCATTTGATAAAATTCAACATCGCTTCATATTAAAAACTCTGAAACTAGGCACAGAACGACCATTCTGCAAAATAATAAAGGCCATATATGACAAACTCACAGCTAACATTATACTGAACAGGGAAAAGCTAAAAGCTTTTCCTGTAACACCCAAAACAAAACAAGAATGCCCACCTTCACAACTCTTATTCAACATAATATTGACAATTTTAACCAGAGCAATCTGCCATCAGAAATAACAGGCATCCAAGTTGACTTCCATATGGAATTAAAATTCGCTACTTTGCAGATTACACGATCTTATATGCTGAAAACCTAAATACTCCACCAAAAGACTATAAGAACTGATAAATTCAGTAAATTTGGAGGATACAAAATTAACATACAAAAACCAGTATTGTTTCTATACACCAATAATGGAATAGCCAAAAAAGAAATCAAGGCAGCAGTCCTGTTTACAATAGCATTTTAAAAACAACAACAACAACAAAAACACAAACACATTTAACCAAGTAGGTGAAAGATATCTGCAAGGAAAATTACAAAACACTGACGAAAGAAATTGAAAAGGACACAAACAAATTTAAAGACATCCCATGCTCATGAATTGGAAGAATTAGTATCATTAAAATGACCACACTGCCAAAAGCAATCTACAGATGCAATGCAGTCCTTATCAAAATAACATTTTTCATAGAAATAGAAAAAACAATTCTAACATTTGTATGGAGCCAAGAAAGAGTCAGAATAGCTGAAGTAATCCTGAGCAAAAGAACAAAGCTGGAGTCATCATGCTACCTCACTTGAAAATATATTACAAAGCTGCAGTAACCAAAATAGCATGGTATTGGTATAAAAACAGATACCAATGAAACAGAATAGAGAATCCAGTAATAAACCCACTTTTTTTACAGCCAATTGATTTCTGACAAAGTCACCAAGTACATATACCAGGGAAAGGATATCCTCTTCCAAAAATGGTGCTGGGAAAATTGGATATCTGTAGGCAAAAGAATGGAACTGTACCCCATTTCTCACCATACACAAAAGTCAACCCAAGATGGATTACAGACTTAAACATAAGACCTGAAAGTATAAAGCTACTCGAAGAAAACATAGGGAAAACATTTCAGGACATTGGTCTAAGCAAAGATTTTATGGCTAAAACATCAAAATCACAAATAGACAAAATGGGACTACATTAAACTAAAAACCTTCTGCACAGCAAAAGACATAATCAACAGAGGGAGACTAACTGTTGAATAGGAGAAAATATCTGCAAAGTATTCACCTGACAACAGACTAACATCCAGAATACACAAGGACCTCAAACAACTCAACAATTAAAAAAAAAAAAAAAGATACCATTAACAAGTGGGCAAAGGACATAAATAGACATGTCTCAAAAGATGACATACAAATGCTGGGCACAGTGGCTCACGCCTGTAATCCCTGCACTTTGGGAGGCCAAGGCGGGTGGATCACCTGAGGTCACGAGTTCGAGACCAGCCGGGCCAACATGGCAAAACCCTGTATCTACTGAAAATACAAAAATTAGCTGGGCATGGTGGCACGTGTCTGTAATCCCAGCTACTAGGGGGGCTGAGGCAGGAGGATTGCTGAACCTGGGAAGCGGAGGTTGCAGTGGCACTCCAGTCTTGGCAGAAAAGCAAGACTCCATCTCGAAAAAAAAAAAAGGAAAATACATACATGAAAAAATGCTCAACATCACTATCAGGGGAATGCAAATCAAAACCACAATGAATGAGATATTCTATTACTCCAGTTAGAATGGCTATGATTAGAAAGACAAAAACGACAGATGTTGCTGAGGATGTGGAGAAAAATAAACTCTTCTTATACACTGTGGGTAGGAATGTAAAATTAGTACAACCACTATATAAAATAGTATGTATATTTATCTAAAAAACTAAAAATACAACTTCCACATGATCTAGCAATCCCAGTATCAGGTATTAAAACCAAAGTAAAAGAAATGAGCGTATCAAAGGGTTACCTGCACTCACATGTGTATCACAGCATTATTCACAAAAGCAAAGATATGGAATCAACCTCAGTGTATTTCAATGGACAAATGGATAAATTAAGTATGGTATATATACACAATGGAATACCATTTGGCCATAAGAAAGAATGAAATCATGTCATTTCCAACAACATGGATGGAACTGGAGATCATTATGTTAAGTGAAATAAGCCAGGCACAGAAAGACAAATACCACATGTGCTCAATTCATATGTAAGACCTGAAAAACTTGATGTCATGGAGACAAAGAATAGAATAACAGATATCAGAGGCTGGGAAGAGTGTGAGGGTAGAGGGAGAAATGAAGAGAGGTTGTTGAATGGGTACAAACATACAGTTAGATAGAATAAATAAGTTTTAATGTTTGACAGAAGGCTAGCGTGACTATTGTTAGCAACAATACATTGACTATTTCAATGAAGCTAGAAGAGAAGATTTGAAATGTTGCCAACACACAGAAATGATAAATATTCAAGGTGATGGATACCCCACAGACCCTGACTTGGTCAGTATACATTCTATGCGTGTAACAAACACTCAAATGTCCCCTATAAATAGGTAAATTATTACATAGCGATAAAAGAAAATGTAAACAAGCATCTTTAAAATAAACAGAATAATATATACAATAACTAAACACTTCTGTTGTTAATTAGTCTTCCCCTTTCCTTTGGCAACTAATGAATAAATACAACAGTCTTTATCTTTGGTTTTCCCTTTCTAGACTGTAGAGTATATCTCCATAGAGTTAATCCATTCATTACTCAGAAATGGTAAAATACAATTTAAGTTAGACCTTTCTTTCTTGAGACTCTCAGCAATCTCAATGGAATACTGGTGTTCCTAAATCTCCAGACAAGCGTTAACTATTTCATGGGTTGCTCTATTTTTGCTTTATTTAAAGATGGACATTTTTATTCATTATGTATTGCTTCTTTTGACATGATCTATAAAATTGAACATCATCATTTTTAAAATCTGAAATACATGCAAAAGTAGGAAAAAATCATCAACAAACTTTTTGTTTGTTTTCAGATGGAGTCTTGCTCTTGTTGCCCAGGCTAGAGTGCAACGGCACAATCTCGGCTCACTCCAACCTCCGCCTCCCAGGTTCAAGCGATTCTCCTGCCTCAGCCTCCCGAGTAGCTGGGATTACAGGCGCCTTCCACCATGCCTGGCTAATTTTTGTATTTTTAGTAGAGATAGGTTTCGCCATGTTGGCTAGGCTGGTCTCGAACTCCTGACCTTAGGTCATCTGCCCGCCTCAGCCTCTCAAAGTCCTGGGATTACAGGCATGAGCCACCATGCCCAACCTATTTCTGTCTTTTAATTATCTAAATTAACTATACACACCTAATAAATTCTCTCTCTCTCTCTTTTTTTCCTTAAATTGGACAGAATTCACTTCTGTGGATTATGTAACAATCGACTCTAATTAATGGTATAATAAGTAAAGAAATAAGATCCTCAAAGATGAAACCAGGAAGTCAACTCATGTAGAGTCTCACAGGCTATAAAGGACTTTTAAATTTAAACCTAACAGAAAGCCATTCTGGAAAACCAGAAGAGTGGCATGATTAGAATTACGGTTTTATAAGATCACTTTGGCTATAGTGTGGATGACGCCCTGAAAGACAACAGAGTGGAGTCAGGGAGATGACTTAAGTAGCTATTGTAATATTGTAGACAAAATATTTTAAGTACCAAATTCTGGCCAGAATTATGGAGTGAGAAAAGTAGCAGCTCAGGGAATTTCGATACTACATTTGGATACAGGGAAGCCACCAGAAAACCAAAAAGAAATTGTGGAAGAAATGGACACTCATGCTAAGCATAATGTTACAAAAGCAAAAAAATTTAAAATAACATTAAAATAGAAGGTGTTTCCAAAAGAAGTTCTTAGGCAAAGACAAATCTGCATAAAGGTCATCTAAGATGAAGACTAAAAATACCTGCTGACTTGGCAATGTGAGAGCCATTCCTGACCTGACTGGAGTGGCAGTTGTAGAGGTCACTAAAATGTGGTTGAAAAAAATCAATCAATAGGAGAATTTCTGTTTCTAGCAATAATGTAGACCAGACAACCAAACATCCTTCCTAATTAAAATTACCTAAAAATAAGCGTACATGTTCTCAGGATCTCCTGAGGGCTGTGTCATAGGGAAAAAAATATTACCTAAAAACGAATACCCGAGTCCACAAGAAAAGGAAATATCTAGGGGTCAAGAATAAAAAGGAAACTTGAAGACTTAAAATTCAATCAATCAATTAATCAATCAATCAATACTCAAAAAAATAAATACTCAAAAAATAAACAATAAAACTTAAAGGTCAAACAGGCTGCCTTGGCAGAGTCGGCCTGTCACAATAATGTATGAACTTTGGTTTTAATGCCCAAAAGGAAAAGAGATGAGACCTCGGGCCTCTAATGGATGGATGGAAGGATGAAATTGAGATCCTGTTTATATGGCTGAGACTGTCAAAAAGCTACACTTTCAGTGGAAGGGTAGACCACTCTAAAAAAGAAAAAAAGAAAAAAAAAAAAAACCCCACACACAAAAATCACCCAAAAACCACATCATAGGGAGAAAATAATAACATTTGTCCAATTTGGTCTATGCTCTGGATAAGTGGTAAGAAGTCTGCAATATGAATTTATAGCCACATAGTCTGTGTTCAAGTAGACTTTGGTTTGATAAATCCCAACATTAAATTAACATAAGAAGGGGCAGGGTGGTGAAGTAAACACAAACTTGACTGAAGGAATATATCCTCAACCTGGGATAAAACATAAGTTCACAATCCAAAATAAGGAAACATGGAAGCAACCAATCTCCATGAAGACAAATTAGCAGATACGAACACTCAGACTGCCCTCTAAGAAACTTCGAAAATAGAAATGGCAAATAAAGATTATAAGATAAATATTTTAAATGATTAAGAACCTAAGAGGATGCATTTTTTAAATGTGAGAAAAGAACACTCTATATAAAAAAGAGGAACAAAGAATATCTTGCAGTGGTAGGCAGAATTCTAAAGACAGGTTGGTGTTTCCTGTCCCCTGGTTATTCAATGAAATGCTAATCTAGGTACTGCTATGCAGACTGAATTAAGAATATCGGTAAGCTGACTTTGAAACAAATTATCCTGGGTTATCTAGAAGCATCCAATGTAATCACATGAGCCTTTGAAAGCAGAAGAGGAGCTGGGTGCAGTGGCTCACTTGAGGTCAGGAGTTCGAGACCAGCCTGGCCAACAGGGCGAAACGCCTGTGATGGCGCACGCCTGTAATCCCAGCTACTTGGGAGGCTGAAGCACGAGAATCGCTTGAACCCACAAGGCGGAGGTTGCAGTGAGCCAAGATGGGGCCACTGCACTCCAGCCTTGGGCGACAGAGGAAGACTCTGTCTCAAAAAAAAAAAGAGAGAGAGAGAGAGAGAGGGAGAGAGATAAGGTAGAAAGTCAGTGAAAGATGTGGCAGAAGAGAAAGTGAGAGATGCGGCAGAAGTGGAAGTCAGACAGATTCTAAGTGTGAGAAGGATTCAACTCAACTGCTGGCTTGAAGACATAGGGACACGTGCAAGGTCTTTATAAAAACCTCTAAGAGCTAAGGGTTTCTTCTGAAGCCTCCTGATAAGAGCCCAACTGGCCAGCACCTGGATTTCAGCCTTGCAAGACACTAAGCAGAGAACTCAGCCAACCCAAACTTCTACTGGTAAAATATGGTAAATGAAAGCTAACAAATGTGTGTGGTTTTAAGCTGCTAACCTTCTGATAATTTGTTATGTCAGCAATGGAAAACTAATGCACTTACAGTGCCAGAAAGTAAGGAAGCATTCAAAGAATAGCAGGGATATGTCAAAAGAACAGAGAGCCAGCTCAAAGGGGCTCCCACTGGTTAACCTGAACAATTTTGAGCACCACAATAAATCATGAATAATAAATTATAGCCCGTAGGAATCCTTAAACACATACTGATATAAACTGAAAATCTGATGAGGAATGGAATATTACATATAGTGTCACAATTTATTCCACAAAATAATTACTAATTGTAAAGGGGGAAAGAAAACCTTTACATCGGGAAAGCCTGATTATGTGTCATTGATGATATGCACTGCAAAGATCATTTCTATAAAATTAATGCCCCCCAAAACATAATCTGAATTTAGTAATGAAAAATGAAATCCAAAACAACTACCCTGTGATCTCCAAAAACATTGACAACTGTCAAAACTTGAATAGCATTTGAAAACCAGATGGTATTAATATATCAGTGTTAATTTTCTATTCTTAATAGCTATACTGTGATATTGTAGGAGAATGTCCTTGTTTGTAAGAAATACATAAGTATTCAGTGCTGATGGGCTACTGTGCACAACTTACTCTCAAATGGCTCAGAAAAATAAAGTTCTCTCTACTATACTTGCAATTTTTCCATGAGTTTGAGATTGCTTCAAAATAAAAATATTTTCAGATGTGGGTAAAAAACTACATAGTTCTTTTTTTAAAAAGAAAGAAACAGAAAACCAAACTCGGTTCATTTTAAAAGAGACTTCAAAGAATTCAAACTTGAAAACAACATGTTCACTAAAATTCTTCACTCAACACTCTAATAAAACAATATATTAAACAGAGCTAAAGAGATGATTAGTGAACAAAAACAAAAACCTAAACAAATTACTCAGATATAAAAGAGAGATTTAAAAAATGGAAATTACAAATGCTTAAAGAACATTAAGGGCAGTATTCAAATCCAAATATGCCTAACAAAACTGGAAGAAAGAATGGAGAAAATGGTAAGATGCTATATTTTGAAATATAATGGCTAAGACTGTGTAGGGAATCAGTGAAACGCATGAATTCTCTCAATCAGGAAGCACAGTAAGTCCAAGGAAGACTTAAGTCATACATAGACATATCACAAAAATAAAACAACTGATCTTAAACGAGTGTGTGCTGGTAGAACAGTTTCAAGGAGGTGCACAAACAGGAATAAGTTAAAGTAAATTGGTTTTTGTTTTTTTTGGGGGGGAGGTTGTTTTCAAGAGGAAAGATACTAAGAGCACGATTAATGAAAACATAAGAGATGGTGAAAAAAAGAGGGTGAGGAAACTAAAATGACAAGGTTTTTTTTTCCCCCCCTGGGAAAGACATCTAATATCCTGAGTACAGGGAAAGTGAAGGAAGAGTATCAGAAGTTAAAAATATATATATTAAACAGTCATAGCAAAAAGTAAGTTTCCAGGCCGGGCACGGTGGCTCACGCCTGTAATCCCAGCACTTTGGGAGGCCGAGGTGGGCGGATCACGAGGTCAGGAGACTGAGACCATCCTGGCTAACACAGTGAAACCCCGTCTCTACTAAAACTAAAAAAAATTAGCCAGGTGTGGTGGTGGGCGCCTGTAGTCCCAGGTACTTGGGAGGCTGAGGCAGGAGAATGACGTGGACCCGGGAGGCAGAGGCTGCAGTGAGCCAAGATCGCACCACTGCACTCCAGCCTGGAGGACAGAGCGAGACTCTGTCTCAAAAAAAAAAAAAAAAAAAAAACTAAGTTTCCTAGAGAAGTATATTGACGTTGCAAAGCAATTTAAATGTCAGCTGCGACTGTTATGAATCAATGAATGACAGGAATTTTTACATAGTGTGATTTTTTTCTCTATAAACAGTAAGCTCGAATAAAATATAAAAATATGAGTCACCAGGTTAATGAAGGAGAGTACTTCAAGTAAGAGATGAGACACACCTAAATGAGTACATTCATAAGCCTAAACAAGAAGCATCATGAAACATATACACTACACAGTGATTTTTTTTTCTGTTTCTTTAAAAAGATTAAAAGATTTAGTGGGGGAAAAAGTATCAACTAAAATGAAGAACATAATTTTTTTTTTTTTTTTTTTTTAGACGGAGTCTCGCTCTGTCACCCAGGCTAGAGTGCAGTGGCCAGATCTCAGCTCACTGAAAGCTCCACCTCCTGGGTTTACGCCATTCTCCTGCCTCAGCCTCCCGAGTAGCTGGGACTACAGGCGCCCGCCACCTCGCCCGACTAGTTTTTTGTATTTTTTAGTAGAGACAGGGTTTTAACCGTGTTAGCCAGGATGGTCTCGATCTCCTGACCTTGTGATCCACCCATCTCGGCCTCCCAAAGTGCTGGGATTACAGGCTTGAGCCACCGCGCCTGGCCGAAGAACATAATCTTATCAGATATAGTGGTTATCAACATCGTTTGCCATTCTTCATGAATATTTTTGTTTTAAATAAAAACAAAAAAGAACGGCCATATTCAGTTTTAGAAAACAGAGACAAGAAAACACAATACTCTTGAACCATTGATTTTAATACAACCACTATGGCCAGGTGTGGCAGCTCATGCCTGTAATCCCAGCACTTTGGGAGGCCGAGGCAGGAGGATCACTTGAGCTTAGTAGTTGGAGACCAGCCTGGGCAACATAGTAAAATCTCATCTCTACTAAAAAGGAAAAAGAAAAAAAAAAATTGCTGAGTGTAGTGGTGTGTGCCTGTATTCCCAGCTACTCAAGAGGCTGAGGCAGGATGATTGTTTGAGCCCAAGACGTTGAGACTGCAGTGAGTTATGATGGCATCAATGCACTCCAGCCTGGACTAAGCAAGATTCTGTCTCAAAAATAATAGAAAGATGTGGCAGAATAGGTCAGGCACGGTGGTTCACGCCTGTAATCCCAGCAACTTGGGAGGCTGAGGTGGGGGAATCACGTAAGACCAGGGATTCAAAACCAGTCTGGGCAACAAAGCAAGACACTGATTAAAAAATAATAATAATAATATAACCACTGTGATAATTTTGTCAATCCCCAGTACTCGCAACTTTTTGCTATGATAAATATCTCTGTATGTCTAGTCTTTTCATATTTTGTACATTTCCTTAGAATGGAAGTCACTTCTATTAAAGTCCTTCTATTTTTTATTTTTCTAAGACAGGGTCTCATCTGTCACCCAGTCTAGAGTGCAGTAGCATGATCTCAGGTCACTACAGCCTCTGCCTCCCAAGTTCAAGCAATTCTCATGCCTCAGTCTCCCAAGTACCTGGGATTACAGACGTGCACCACCCCACCTGGCTCCTTTTTTTCTTTTTGTAGATATGAGGTTTCACCATGATGGCCAGGACGGTCTTTAACTCCTGACCTCAAGTGATCTGCCTTCCTCAGCCTCCCAAAGTGCTGGGATTATAGGCGTGAGCCACCGTGCCCAGTCTATTAAGTCCTTGGCACCACAGTCTTGGTACTTTCCTTCTTTCTAGGAAATTTTCTTCATCTGATTTACCCATTTATTATTCAGTTCCTTGGTTGTAACCATTGCGTTATTACCCCTTTACTGTGTTCTTTGCTTTGACTACTATAAAATATAGCTGAATATATAAAATTTCTCTTTTAAAATTTTGTTTCAAATTACTACTATCTTCCCTCATGTCTCATGTTTATTATGCTGATTTGTTTTCTCTCTATAGTTCTATAAAAGACCTAATCTGGGTGGAAAATCAGATTTTCTATTATTGGCAACATGAAATAAAGTTTTTTGGTTTCCTAAGCCAAAGCTGTAAGCTTTCAAATACACCTTTGAAACAAAAATATTAGTTGCTACTAATGCACGCATGATGGAAAAAAGTATGAGAAGCAAAATTCCAAATACCCAGCTGTTATTATATAAATATGCTACTCTGGTAGGAATGGACACATACATATATCCAGAGATATATATCCATATATATATCAAGAGATCCTGAAATAAAATGACCCTCTGAGTGTGAAACAAGTATATCAGCCATCTATAGAAACAGCCCACCGAGGACATGGTCTACAACTCCAGGTTTAATGAAGGTGATTGGGACATAGTTTCTACAAATGCAGGACCAGAAGTTAATGTGCAGGGAAGCTGCAAAGTAGTCAAATACATTATGAGTGAAAAAAAGTATTATCAAGATTATAACATTTAAACATGATCAAACTGCCTTTTTTCTGATGTCCGATTCACTAAGTAAGCACTTTCCAATTATAATTTGTTTTCCCAAGAAGAGTACCATAAGGAAGAAGAAGACAAGCAACATTTGGCATTCTTGGCAGTTATGTTATTTTTTTTTAAATCACAGATAATTAAACGACATTCTTCCCTACCTTCATTTCTGAGATTCTGGCTTGAGTAAGCCCATTTGATGAACTCTAGGTATACTGACAAAAGAAAAAAGAGGATAGTAGAATAACCTGTGCAAGAAATGATAAGCACCTGAACCAACATCAAAGAAAAGATGAGTTTTGAAAACAATGAAGAAAAATTAAACATAAAAGTCATGTCTAGAAAGCCTCAAATTAGTAAACTAGAAAAAATGTCCAGAAGGCAGCACTTGGTGATTTATGTAATAGTAAGGAACAGGCAGAGAAAATGACACATAGGCAGGCACAAACAGTAACTCCAGGATAGAGGTATTTCGGACAAAAAATACAAGAAGAGAGGAGAGAGATCACTTCTCAGGCGATATTGAGAATTTAAAATAAAGTAACGCCGGGCGCGGTGGCTCAAGCCTGTAATCCCAGCACTTTGGGAGGCCGAGACGGGCGGATCACGAGGTCAGGAGATCGAGACCATCCTGGCTAACACCGTGAAACCCCGTCTCTACTAAAAAATACAAAAACTAGCCGGGCGACGTGGCGGGCGCCTGTAGTCCCAGCTACTCGGGAGGCTGAGGCAGGAGAATGGCGTGAACCCGGGAGGCGGAGCTTGCAGTGAGCTGAGATCCGGCCACTGCACTCCAGCCTGGGCGGCAGAGCGAGACTCCGTCTCAAAAAAATAAAAAAAAAAAAAAAAAAAAAAAATAAAGTAACTAGCTGAGATGCATAACCTTTGCATATTTAAGTATTATTTAATACTCTTATTTAATCATTAAAGCCCTATTCTGAAGTACACTAAAGAGAAAACCCTTTTGTAAACACATTCAAGTTACTACACATACCTGAAAGAATCAGTTCTTTTGGGGGAAAATCTATTTTTAAAATTTATAATAATTTAAAAATTCATTAATTCAAATTATGAAGGTTTTAGAAAATTCATTCGGTTTGGTCGGGGGTTTTCTGACAGTGAATGTTTCCACAGTGATTCCCTGTCTTCCTTCAAACTTAATTTTTCTACATGTTCACTTGATCTCTTCCCATCTGTTCCAGATTCTATGAAATATCACTCGTTGAATCTTAATCTCCTTTCTCCTATTAAGATTTCCTTTCTACTATTAAGATTTAAGAAATCTTAATAGTATTGTATTTATCTTACAATAAACCTGATTCAACCTCTTTCTCTGTCTTCTCTATCCACATTTCTCAGCCTATACCAGTCTCAGAGTTTCAGTTACTACTCCCTAAGCGGCTTTCAATTCTCTTTGGTGCCCAAGCTCTGTGCTAAACATCTCTACCTAAATACTGTGTTAGTAAATGAATACCCATCCTTTCCAGCTTCTGTCATCACCAGTTCTTCTTGGGTAATACACATCTCATCAGTTTGACTTCCAGGATCCTCATTCAGGCCATCAATAAATTTGGTTAGATTATAACAAAAAACTATTGGGTTACTCTGTTTCAGCGTTAGCTCTTTTCCATCTTTTTACATGCTACCCACCAGTTGAAACTTCCTAAAGTACAGGTTTGATTATCTTTTTTCCAACTAACACCAACTGCTTTCAATTCCTTCGACTAATAGCTAATGTTGTTATTTTTCATGTCAAATATCAGTATCTTGGAGGTAAAACATGCCAAGAAAAAAAAATGTGTATATATATAAAAAACACACATACTACATATATTAGTTTACACAGCCTGTGTATTCTCATTCTATGCCATTGCTCATGCTAACTATATATAGCTCAGACTAAGAATCAAGCTCTGATCCCTATATCTCCAAGTAACGAAATTTTACATATTCTTTTAAGCATCAGGTCAAATGTTACATTACCTGGATAGCTCATTCCCTCAGCTGAAAGCAATTTTCCCTGGCCTTGAACTCCTCCCGACCATTAAAGAAGTTATAAGTACATCCCTTGAAATTATTATTTATATATTTATTTTAGATTTCTTATAAGTACATACTTTTATATTTCTTATAAGTACATCCCTTGAAATTATTACTTATATATTTATTTTAGATTTCTTGTAAGTACATACTTTTATATTTCTTATAAGTACATCCCTTGAAATTATTACATATATATGTGTGTATATATATATTTTTTACATTATATATATGTGTATATATATATATAAAAGATATATATATATATATTTCTTTTCTTTTTAGAGTGTATGTTCTCAAGGGGAGGACTCATATGCCACATATTTATCTTTTGCAGTATAGTTATTTCCCCAAAGCAACTAACCAGGACCTTACATATAGACATAAAGAAAGAACGTAATATATTCTTGTCAAATGATAAAAAACTAAGACAGTCTCAAGAAGGAAAGCGCCATATTGAAGATACAGCCTATAAAATTAGCTTTATCAACATGTTAAAAATGAGGATTTTAGGGGAGAGAAATGAGCAGATGCATACCTCAAGTGGTTAAGAGTAGTAGATTTCATTCTGTGGATCAGAATACACATGTTCTCCCTGAACTGATCCAGAGTATTTGAGATTTATGTTAAAGAATCAGAGAATTATCATGATTATAAAACATGAAATATGGTCTAATATTCTTCCTGATCTCAGTGAGAGAAGGGACACAGGTGTAGAAAGTGGTCCTTACAAAATCAGATCTAGGAGCCTAGGCCCTTACAAGTAAAGTTTTAGGAATTCTAAGATCTATCTACCATGACTTAAGCAACATGACAAATCCAAATAAGTACAACGATAAGAACTTATAGTTCATCCCACTTACCACCCAAGGTTAAAGATAATTCCTTTCAGGCATCATTTTTTTAATGAGTACATACTGCTAATATTGCTTTGTATGAGAAGGTTTCCAAGCTACAATAGGATTAATTTAACACTATTATGTTTAGAACCATGCTGGAGTTTGGTACATACCTATGAATTTAAGTTCTTGCTTTGTTAGTGTAGAACTGTCATCTCTGTCTAAAGAAAAGACACACTTTAATTTCAGCTTTTTAATCACCACTTCCTAAAAACAACCATGATAGACAACTTGAAAAACTGAAGATATTATGATGGGAGCAGGGGTGCAGTGTGGGGGTGGATCAACGGGGTTAAAATCCCCATGAAACTTATGTAAATTTAAAAAACAGCAGTGCTCCAAATAAAGCGAGTACTAATGGCATTACCATTTAACATAAAAGTAATCATTATACAACTCATTCCCATTTGCACTGCTTCCCTCACTCAATTGGAACTTTTCAGGTTCCACCCCTTTCGTAGCTTCAATGAAACAGTGTAGATTCATTTTGCATTGTAAAAGTTAACCTGGATACTGGAAACTACTTTTTCTCCCCATTGGTGGACTCACCAGCCAAATGTGAAAACTACTTTTTCTCCCCAGTGGGGGACTCACCAGCCCAATGTGTTCATCCCTTAGAGTCTTTGAAGCCTATCTTTAAGGAACCAAGAGCAACAAAGTAGCCTGGATACTTTGAAACGGAAAGTCTTATCTATAGTGTAAGTCTTATACTATCTTATTATCAAGGCTGTGTTATATTAGTTCAATTCTTTCCTACACAGGCATAATCACAGCCCTGCCCATAAGACTTCATATCATTTCATCATGTTCTGTCTCCCACAAACTCATCGTAGCTCCTTACCATTTTTCTGATTCAACACAGCAATTCTAAGGTCTAGGTTTACTACCCATCAGGTGCCTTTTCTTTAGAATTTCATTTCAACTCCGTACAATCAATGTGCTTTGCAGCTCTTTACTATGCCCAAGGCCTAGTTCCCTTCCCCTTTTTTAACCTCATCATCCCTTACCAAGTGATTCAGTTTGCATGTATTGAAACAAACTTAGTAGCACTTGATATATCCTAGGATGTGACAATTTACTGTATAAGCATAAAGAACACACTAACTCATAAGAAGAAAAAATGACTGTTGTGATTAAAAGGAAATTAGATTTAGAATGAGTAGATTCTCAATCTCCATACTGCTCACAGTGACAACTCAGCCCCCATCAGTAATACCTCATTACACATAGTGAATCTCAAATGATACTGGCTTTGGAACAATTATATGAGTATTACTCATCCCACTTCATGGAATCCTATCCACTTAATGCTTCCCTGAAATAAAAAAGGGACACATATGAAGGACAAAGATTCAGTTTCTTATAAACTAGTCTGACAAGTCTACGTAGAACCCTGTTCTTGAGGGAGAATGTTCACCTCTAAAATCAATTGGCATTTATATGTATACTCATCATAAAGCACATATATATGAATAATTGGTTAACATTTCCTCCTCCAACAAACCCTATTTGTTTAGTGAGCACAGCTGTCTCAAACCAGAAGCATCATAATTAAAGGGAATTTAAAAGCGCAATAAATGGGACGTGGAACTCAATTAGCAATATACTGCTGTGAAAATTGACCTAAGTAAGCTCTTTAGTACTTTATGTATTTATTTATTTATTCATTCATTTATTTTTTAGGCAGAGTCTTGTTCTGTCGCCTAGGCTGGAATGCAGTGGTGCGATCTCACCTCACTGCAACCTCTGCCTCCTGGGTTCGAGCGATTCTCCCCCCTCAGCCTCCCAAGTAGCAGGGATTACAGGCACGTGCCATCACGCCTGGCTAATTTTTGTATTTTTAGCAGACAAGAGGTTTCGTCATGTTGACCAGGCTGGTCTCAAACTCCTAAGCTCAAGTGATCTGCCCACCTCGGCCTCCCAAAGTGCTGGGATTGCAGGCATGAGCTACCATGCACGACCCCAAGGAAATATTATATATTAACAGTCATAGATATTGAGATTAAAGCATATGTCTTGATTTGTTCTTTCTCAGAGAGGATCTTAGGACTTAAAGTGGTTCTTTTGGGTATGTGAAATAACTTCATAAACTTTTGAAATTGGATGTTTTCAGGTAAGGAATTAAGGATAATATTGATACAAAGAAAAGTACTTTAGGAAAACACCTTACCAATTTCAAAAACCAATTTAGGTACACTAGGATAAATTGCATACAATCAGAGAAATTTAGGAAATTAAAAAATGGAAGACATAATATTAAAATTATTGTCTCAACAGAGGAAAAAGGAAAAAGTTACGATAAGTATATTATATATGTAAAGATATATTTGGCCGGGCGCGGTGGCTCAAGCCTGTAATCCCAGCACTTTGGGAGGCCGAGACGGGCGGATCACGAGGTCAGGAGATCGAGACCATCCTGGCTAACACCGTGAAACCCCGTCTCTACTAAAAAATACAAAAAACTAGCCGGGCGAGGCGGCGGGCGCCTGTAGTCCCAGCTACTCGGGAGGCTGAGGCAGGAGAATGGCGTAAACCCGGGAGGCGGAGCTTGCAGTGAGCTGAGATCCGGCCACTGCACTCCAGCCTGGGCCATAGAGCGAGACTCCGTCTCAAAAAAAAAAAAAAAAAAAAAAAAAAAAAAAAAAAAAAAAAGATATATTTAAAGGTATGCAAAGATATACTATGTAAAGGAAATTCCAGAAACTTTTAAGGCAGTTTGAAAAGGGTAAAAAGTAGTTATTTAAATATCTTAAAGAATACTATATGGAGAATTAAACAGATGCCCATAAAAGAAAGTGCCTTGTGTTTCTTTTTTATTTATTTATTTATTTATTTTTTGAGACAGAGTCTCGCTCTGCCGCCCAGGCTGGAGTGCAGTGGCCTGATCTCAGCTCACTGCAAGCCCCGCCTCCTGGGTTTACGCCATTCTCCTGCCTTAGCCTCCTGAGTAGCTGGGACTACAGGCGCCTGCCACGTCGCCCGGCTAGTTTTTTGTATTTTTTAGTAGAGACAGGGTTTCACCGTGTTGGCTAGGATGGTCTCGATCTCCTGACCTCGTGATCCGCCCATCTCGGCCTCTCCAAGTGCTGGGATTACAGGCTTGAGCCACCGCGCCCGGCCCCTTGTATTTCATGTTTGGTTTTGTGGTGGTGCCTTGGAATGACGCAGCCTAAGAGATTTCATGATCTTAATAAATTGTAAGTTTAATTTCTCTATTTCACTTAATAGAAGTATTTTAAATGCTTGTAAAAATGATGAAACAAGTAGTATGTAATAAAAGATTATAGTTTAGTTTTATAGTCCAGTTGAAAACTAGCATATCATCCTCCTAGTTTTCATTGTCATGTCTCAGGGATGATTTTGCTCTAGTGTTTGCCAGATTCTTTAATAATTTATTTACGAGGCTTTTTTTCCCCCTGACTGGACTATAAACTCATTTAGGATCGAAGTTGGCTTTTATTCATCTTATTTTGTCAGTATTTAGCTAATCATCTAATAGGCTTGCCATAACTGTTGAATGAATGAAAACAACTGTTAATTGCTACATTGTCCTAGAATAAGTTCCATATATATTCTTGGGAATATGTTCATTTTCTTTGGGAATTAACTTTGTATTAGACTGTCTTGTCTCTTTTAGTATAGTAACTTGGTTCTTTACTAAATAGAGTTGTTTCATACATTTGTTTTGGCCTTTCTCACTTTTAATATTATTTTGAAATGTTGGTTTAAAGTAGCCAAAGAGGCTGGGCACGGTGGCTTATGCCTGTAATCCCAGCACTTTGGGAGGCCGAGATGGATCACTTGCAGAACACTTGCAGCTAGGAGTTTGAGACCAGCCTGGCCAACATGGTGAAACCCCGTTTCTACTAAAAATACAAAAATTAGCCAGGCGTGGTGGTGGGGACCTGTAATCCCAGCTACTCGGAAGGCTGAGGCAGGAGAATCGCTTGAACCCAGGAGGCGGAGATTGCAGTGAGCTGAGATTGCACCATTGCACTCCAGCCTGGCAACAGAGTGAGACTCTGTCTCAAAAATAATAATAATAATATTTTCTTGGTCATTACACTTGTATTAATTTTTCCAGAATAAGTTTTGTGAAGTAATAAATTTTAGTTTTATAAAGTTCTATTTAAAACATTTTGAAATGCACCAGTTGCCAGAATAAATGATGAAAATAATTCAGAGTTTCAACTGTCTAATGAAAGATTTTTTTTTGAAGTTTCACAAATGTGAGATAAATATGACTAAGATATATTTCACAGAAACAAAAATATGTGTCTAGAGAAAGAGTAGAAATCAATTGGAGGAAGTATTAGAACATCACATACAAGAACCCAAAAGTAATGAAAAAAGAAAGGGTTAATTCTTTTTTTTTTCTTTTGAGACGGAGTTTCGCTCTTGTTGCTCAGGCTGGAGTGCAATGGCATGATCTCGGCTCACCGCAACCTCCGCCTCCCAGGTTCAAGCAATTCTCCTGCCTCAGCCTCTTGAGTAGCTGGGAATACAGGCATGTGCCACCATGCCTAGCTAATTTTGTATTTTTAGTAGAGACAGAGTTTCTCCATGTTGATCAGGCTGGTCTCGAACTCCCGACCTCAGATGATCCACCTGCCTTGGCCTCCCAAAGTGCTGGGATTACAGGTGTGAGCCACTGCACCCGACCAGAAAGGGTTAATTCTATCAAAGAGTCTGAAAAAGAAAAAACTTTGCAGGAAGTAAATAAAACTACACTTAGTTTTAATGACTACTTTTACTAGATAAAGTTGGAAGTCCACATCAACAGATACAAACAAGGTCTACATCAGAGATGTTGCATATAATAGTATAATACATCAGGAAACTACAAGTAGCTTCTATTGATGCAACGTAAAGATGGGGAGAAGAAGGGATGACACTGGAGAGTTAGATTACAACGAGATGAAGAAAAACTCCACATGCCACGTGAAGACGTATAAATTTTATCCCATTAGTGCCAGAAAATTCTCTAAGTAAGACAGTTTGACATGGTCTGATTTGCACTTTAGATTGACCATTAATTCCAGTAGCATCTAGAAAAGGGACTGGATAATGGAACGAATGTTAGGAGTTTGCTGAAACAGTGCAGATGACAATGTAGGACATAACCAAGTGGGCAGTGGAAATACAAAAGAAAAGGAAGTTAAACTGATCAATAATAGAAAAAAGCTTTTCTAAAAAAAGATGACTAGGAAAATGAGAGGGCAGAGTTGAGGTTAACTTCCTAGCATAAGTCTGGCTGAGGTGGCTGAGTACCATACGGAAATGAAGCTTCTTAGGTTTTTGGAAATCTGCAACTCAGGAGAAAAGTCTAAATTGGAGGCATAGATTTGGAAAGCTAATAAGCACAGGAGATACTTGAAGCTGTAGGTATGCAGATTTTTCCAAGGGAGTATGTAAAAGAGTCAAGGAGAAAATACTGTGAGAAAAACAATCAAGGACTAATCAGAGAAATCATAAAACGCAGATATAATCTCAGAAAGAAATGTATTAGCCAGGCATGGTGGCACACGCCCGTAGTCCCACTTACTCAGGGGACTGAGGTGGGAGGATCACTTGAGCCCAGGAGTTGAAGGTTGCAATGACCTATGATCATGCCACTGCACGCCAGCCTTGGTAAGAAAGCAAGATTTTGCTTCTAAAAAAAAAATTAAAACTTAGAAAAAAAAACCTAAAAATATATAGCTGTAAAGGACTATGTTCATAAAGATAAATGATTCCAATCAATAATCCAACCATCCATCTTAAGTAACTAGAAAAGGGTATGGCTGGGCGTCGTGGCTCACGCCTATAATCCCAGCACTTTGGGAGTCCACCCGGGAGAACCCAGGAGGCGGAGGTTGCAGTGAGCTATTGCACTCCAACCCAGGCAACAAGAGCAAAACTCCATCTCAAAAGAAAAAAAAAAAAAAAACCCAAACACAAAAAATTTCAAAAGAAAATAAAAGAGAAAGAAAAGCTAACTGTTGGGGGAGAAAAAAGAGAAATACAGTACAAATTTTTCCAACGAAGTGCAAGAGACTCTCCCTCAATCACCCACAGGATAAACATCATTCACTAGGTGTCAATCCTACACTTGCACTTGCAATGAAAAATATAAATCCATTACATTGGTCCCATGATGTCTACTTTCTTTTAATCCCAAGTTTATTTTCTAAAGATGTTCAGGATTAAAGAATAAAAGAACAATTCTAAATTTACTTATGCAAACTGAAGATGATGTTAAACAACTTCAGCTTTTATACTTCTCTACCAAAGAAGAGTAACAAGTTTATTTTATTTTCAAGGATGCTGCCAATCACTTTTCCCTGTAGATACCTAGTGTTGAGGGACTCCTTGTTATCAAGAGTATTCATTATCTAAGCTTCCGCAGGCACAGGTTGCATAGGGAGGCAAGAATTATGAATCAATCTACTAATTAATAAAAAATAACTTATAAGATAAGCCTTCCATCCTAACAGCGCCCACCCTTAAAGCAACAAGAGTGTCTATGCCTGCTCATTATGCCATTAGTCTCTTGTTGGCTGTAGATACTGTAAACATTTGACAATAAAATCCAAACGCAACACATACTGACTGCAAATTAAACCACATTAGCAAAATATGCAAGATTTCATGAAGTTAATGAAAAATGTATTGAAAAACTGCTTGGAATCAAGCAATATGAACAAATGAGTCTTGAACATAAACAGTCTCGAATAAATGAGATCAGTTAATAAATGAAAAAGAAAATCAACAAAGTTGACACTACCCTCAAAATGAGAATTTTTGAACATCAAAGGATTATGGAAGGTTCTTTGAGGAAACTTAAGAAACTTTCAAACATTTTTTGCAAGAATAATCTTCATTATAATTACATTACAAAGACAGTATTTGCCTTATATGCTGATTTCAGAACCCAGTGCAGCAAACGATAAAAAAACCTCGTACCAAACCAGATATAATTTAAAATACTATCTTCCATTTATTCGCTATGTGGAATATGGGGTAATATAATTAAAGTGTCCTATATATTAATAAACCCAAACCCTAAAAAATAAAATTCATATTCCAAGCAAATTCTTCACGTAGGTACCAGTAATTACCTGCACTGGCAAGAGAGATCTCAAAAGAACTAGAAAAACCATTGTAAAAATAAAAAGACCTTCAGAAACTTTAAACACTATTATCATTTTGCCTTAAAAAGAAACAATAAAAGCCAAACTGATGAACCATATTGACCTATCATCCTCTTATTGGCAATCTACAAAAATTTTTCACTAAGGTGCTGAATAATTGACTCACTGCAGCACTGGATTTCATCTAATCAATAGAACATGCCAGCTTTCAATCGAGATTCTCTACAAAAGGCAACCTTTGTGATAAACGAACCACTAGAGAAGATTCTAATAAAACTTACCATTGTGTATTGCATTCAGCAACTCTGAGAACGCTTTTAAGTAAGGAAAAAAGGACTTCAGGTTAAGATCATTCTCAAACACACAAAAGAAATACATAGCCATAGACTGAATCAGTATAATAAAATTTCAGTAAGTCTATCATGTATCATTGTTTGAATCATTAAAACTGCAAGCTTGGCTCCATTTTTACATGGTATAAATTTTTAAATATTGTATTCCACTTGCCAACACATTACCAACTAAATTGAGATATGTTAGATATATTGCCATAATGACAATAATTTCCTTAGTAATAAATATGTATTTCAAATCACTTTTTAAAAGACATTTATGTCAATGTAATGTCTTGCTAAAAGCGAGTCACTATAGGATGCAATTCTATATAGGTAAATCTGCCTTAGGGCACACTTAACAATATTTATCATAAAGAAAAACCTCATTATATCATCTAACCCTATCAAATATTCTCATTTCCTAGACTTCAGTATAAGAAAGCCTCAACACATGTAGAAGACTAATCAAGAAAGCCACCTAGTGCAAATATACAAATATTGAAACATTATATTAAGAATAGAAAACAAAATGTTAAAAAAAACACACACACATTATTTCAAGAAGGAGGTGAAGTTACAATTCTGCAATAAAAGCACCATAATAAAGGACCAACAATAATTAAAATTTATACACAATTTGACTGTAATATGGGCCCATAACAAGACAAAGCAGTATATTATCTCTGCAGGAGAAAAAATATCTGTTCAATTAAGAAAAATTTGCATTTTGGAAAATTAAAATTGAGAGGTTCCCAGGTGGCATAACATACTAGAAAGAGCACTAGAGGAGACAAAAGGCTCGGGTTATCAACCCAGTTAGACAACTTACTAGTTGTTGGGCAAGCTCCATCATGCCGATACTGCATGGAAATTTCTGTTGAGAGGAAGGAAAAAGGAAATCAGTGAATAAATTGTCAGTGACTCAAGGGTAAAAAAAGAAATAGGCCAGAAAAATGGAAGGAAATTCACCTAAAAGTGTAGTTAAGTAGGCCAACTAGAACTTCAAAAACAAAAATTATAAGCTAATAATTGGGATGTGAAGGGGAGAACCAAATGTGACAGAATTCTCATAAATCTTAATGGGAGTGTGTGGAATGTATCTGCGTGTTTTTACAGAGTGAGGGAAAGACATAAGGGCTTACAAATGAATCTGTGTAACAAGTGTCTGAGAATATAAGGCTTCATTAATGGGAGAAAGTATGATTCGCAACATGATACACTAATACGCTTTAGATTTTTGGGGTTTTTTTTTTGAGACAAAGTCCCACTCTGTAGCCCAGGATGGAGTGCAGTGGCACAATCTCAGCTCACTGTAACCTCTGCCTCCTGGGTTCAAGTGATCCTCCCACCTCAGCCTCCCAAATAGCTGGGACTACAGGTGCACGCCACCACGCCTAGCTAATTTTTGTATTTTTAGTAGAAACAGGGTTTCACCACGTTGGCCAGGCTGGTCTGGAACTCCTGACCTCAAGTGATCTGCCTGCCTCGACCTCCCAAAGTGCTGAGATTACAGATGTGAGCCACCGCTCTAGGCCTAGGTCATTCATTAGATGGGAAGAGTTTGCCAAAAACATTTGAATCCTGTTTTCATGTGGAAATCACAATTTAAGTATGATAATTTAGTTGATATATGAGCATAAATACATTATGACTTACATAGGAGCATAAAACTTATTAAGTTACACTTAGCTCACTATCTTGAACCATTCATTTTTGAGAAAGATGGCTGCGTGTGGTGGCTCAAGCCTGTAATCCCAGCACTTTGAAAGGCCAAGGTGGGCGCATGAGGTCAGGAGTTTGAGACCAGCCTGCCCAATATGGTGAAACCCCGTCTCTATTAAAAAACACAAAAATTAGCCGGGCACGGTGGCGCATGCCTGTAATCCTAGCTACTTGGGAGGCTGAGGCACAAGAATTGCTTGAACATGGGAAACAGGTTGCAGTGAGCCGAGACTGTACCACCAAACTCCAGCCTGGGTGACAGAGCAAGACTCGGTCTCAAAAAAAAAAAAAAAGAGAGAGAGAAAGATAACAAATGAATAAGACATTATTACCCTTACTCTTTTATTCCACCGAAACGAGAACAAGCAGAAGGTGCAGAAAATAAGGCAATAAAACATTACTAAAAGCAAAATCTGCTCAGAATATGAGAACTTAATTTCTATATGGCTTTCTAAGGGAAATATAACTGATAAAACTGGACCAAGGCTGTGACTCAAAGGACCTGGGTTTGCTAATTCTGGAAGCAACTGGTATTCCCTTATGGCTAACACTGTTGGCAGAAGTTTTTTAAAGGAGGGATACCTGGGAATTCCTTGGATATTATTTAACCAAAACCATAGCCCCCAAATCCAAAACTTTTTGAGTGCTCCCATGACTCTCATGCTCATTGCAGCATTTTGGATTTCTGATTTTCAGATTAGGGATGCTCAACTGGTAAGTATATATAATGCAAGTATTGCAAAATCCCCCCAGAATCTGAAATTCCAAACACTATGGTCTCAAGAATTTTTAATAAAGGTTACTCAACCTGTACTTTGAAAGGACATAGTACGCCCCAGGAAATCCTAAACCATCAACCCCTTGCACTTTGAGTTCTTTATGCCTCGTGTTCCATTACTGGAACCTAAATTTGTGGGAGTTATTTATATCCCACTGCTCAAGGCCATCACTAGGGTCTGATTTTTCACAAAAAAAAAGTTGCAACCTCCGGCATAAATGGGTTAATGAATATCAGACTTTTCTCAAAGAAAATAACAAGACGGTTTTAGTGAAGAAAAAGATGTTCTCAACTTTCACTTTAGTAAATCATAAATTTTTGTAATGTGGTGAAGATAAATAGCAAGGAGGAAAGGACAGATTGTCAACTCTTCCAAAACTGTTTTTGATGTTTCAAAAGACCCTGTGCCTAACTGTTCAGAACTCAAAGGAACGTACATAGAAAAGAGTTCAAAAGAAGAACAAAACCTATAAGCCCCAAACTTAAAACTCTTAGAAATCACTTTTAAAAACACACTAATTTTCCATTTTGTACAAGTCACTATAAAACAGGTCATTTATCAGGACACACTTCAATCCACAATAAAACTTTTACAATCTAAACTCTGAATCAAACATTTTATAGGTGTTTTCTAGGCTTCTACTCTAATTTGATCTACGGTTCCCAGAAAAAATGTACTCTGCTACAATTTGAACATGTCATGAGAGAATTTTGATTACTATTAAAACTAATACTTCTAGCCAATAATTTCAAGAGGGAATCACAACATTAGAACCTGACTCTACTCCTGCTTTACATCCTAGTTTTAAAGGAGAAATAACATCAACAGGAGCTATCCTATTTCACAAGGCTGTTCCAAGGATCAAATGAGAGAGCAACTAAAGAGTTCCTAAGAAACTTAAACGTACTCAAAGAAGACATTATATAAGCATTGCTAAGCTGAATGAGACAGGATTTTTTTCTTTTCCATTAATGAAATTCTTTTATAACGGTAATTAGCCAGAATAGTTGTTTTAAGAAAAAGATCATTAGCTTATCAGTCTGATTTCTTCAGTCTGCCATTCATCTCTCCATGAATCCATGCTACCCTATAAACATTTCCTTCACAGTGCCACAAACACAAGCTTCCTGTTCCTATTAGGCTTTTCCCTCAAACAGACCTTTACTTTCTTTTCAGGTAATGTTGGCCTTCATTTTCTGCCTCCTTCAAAGTACAATTCAACCTCTCCATGATCTTTTCCAACTTAATAATATTTTTCATCATAAACTGGCAAAATAAATACATGAAAAGCTCTAAAAATAGCCGGGCCCAGGGGCTCACATCTGTAATCCCAGCATTTTGCTAGGCTGAGGCAGGTGGATCATGAGGTCAAGAGATGGAGAGCATCCTGGCCAACATGGTGAAACCCCGTCTCTACTAAAAATATAAAAATTAGCTGGGTGTGGTGGCATGCACCTGTAGTCCCAGCTACTAGGGGGGCTGAGGCAGGGGAATTGCTTGAACTTGGGAGGAAGAGGTTGCAGTGAGCCGAGATTGGGCCACTACACTCTAGCCTGGGTGACAGAGCAAGACTCCAACTCAAAAAAAAAAAAAAAAGAAAAGAAAAGAAAAAAGAAAAAAAGCAAAGTTCTACAAATAAAGTAATTTGTCTTACAGCTTAGCTATTAACACTCAGAGGGCAAGTACAAAATCATACAGGATACTACTAACCACATGACATACACTCATGAGAAAACTAATGGTATTCATTCATTTTTAAAAACGATGTTTAACATTTACTATGTTTAAAGCACTGTGTTGGAAGTGGGGATACAGTTGTGAATGTCAGAAACAGCCCCTAGCCTCCGGAGTAGTATAGTGAATGTTACAGTTTAACTAATGTGCTTACAAAGATCATCTTCAACATTACTAAATTATCAACCTGTCATTCAAGAAAGTCAATCTTTTAAAAAGAGCATCATGAAAAACAATTTGTGATGATGTAATACATAATACAGTTGTATTCTGTATTTGTGGGATTTCACATCTGGGGATTCAACCATCCTTGCACAGAAATATTTGGAGGAAAAAATTGAGTCTGTACTGAATGTGTACAGACTCTTTTTCCTGTCATGATTCCCTAAGCAATATAGTATAACAACTATTTACATAGCATTTACATGATACTAGGTATTATAAGAAATCTGGAAATGAGTAAGTACACAGGAAGATGTGCATAGGTTATATGAAAATACTATGACATTTTATAACAGAAACTTGAACATCTTGGACTTTGGTATTTATTTGCAGGTGGTCCTGGAACCAATTCCCCATGGATGCCAAAGGATGACTGTATACATTTTCTCCTTCCTAGTTATTTATTATATGGGGGGGAAGCTTCTTGTTTCCCCAATTACTAAATGATTTCTCAATTTCAAATTAGTCCAAAGGAAAAATTAACTTTTCATACTAGTAAGAAACACTATTGCCAAAAGTTAAATTATTGGTTCAAATTTGTTCAGGGATCTCTTTGCTTAAAGTAAAACTGACGTTACACTAGTGTGGTGTTAGACACTCATCAGCAAACACCTGTTAAACTGTCTAATTAAACGGCTCTGGACCCAGGGAAAATGCGTATCTCCATCACTTAAAACCTAAGAGAACTCTGTCTCAGTTTCTTGTCCTATATAATAAGGAATAACACTTAATGCTTATTAACTGCTTAACACAATGTGTGGCACACACTCAGTGTTCATCAGCAGTTAGCAATTCTTAACTTATTATGACTAAAGCAGTGTAATTCCTAAATATTCATGGCATGAAGCCAAGCCTCTTCTGGATAAGGATACACTTTTTACTATTATCAATAAATGTTCTGCACTAAGTCTTAAAATGTTTATGAACATATATAAAACTAAAGAATATATCTCAAATAGTTTTCAATAATCTTATTCCATGATTATAGCTTTAACAAGACATATAACATCTTCAAAGTAATTTTGTTTGTTTGTTTGTTTGCGATGGAGTCTCGTTCTGTCTCCCAGGCTGGAGTGCAGTGGCCTGATCTTGGCTCACTGCAACCTCTGCCTTCCGAGTTCAAGTGATTCTCCTGCCTCAGCCTCCCTAGTAGCTGGGACTACAGGTGCATGCCACCATGCCCAGCTAATTTTTGTATTTTTAGTAGAGATGGGGTTTCACCATGTTGGCCAGGATGGTCTCGATCTTTTGACCTCAGGTGATCCGCCCGCTTCAGCCCCCCAAAATACTGGGATTACAGGTGTGAGTCACCACGCCCAGCCCCAGAGTAATTTTTAAACACAACGTTTTTAAAATTTCTTGGCAGATAAATTTCTTAGGTCATTTATTTTTGTGAACTAATACTTATAAGAATTTCCCCCTAAATTACTATGTTTACCTAAGAGATACAAATCCTTTTTTTCTGCCACAGGAGTAGCACAAACACTGCCCTCTGAAAGCAGCCATCCTAGGAGGAACACTATTCCTTATACCTAACATCTCCCCAAATCTGTAACAGATAGGAAAATATTTTCAGGGATGTAAATCAATATCTTAATTTTATTAATTTGGAGATGCGCTTCAAATAAGCATTCAAAAGTAATTTCTGAAATTTAGAAATTCTCAGACTATGCTTCAAAACTACAGAAAATCAGTAAAGAGGTCTCCCCACAAAAGCAAATCAAGCTTTATCTTCTCAGTAAGGTACTCATGTGATTTATTATGCCTCTTGCTAAAAATGAAGAGAAATTCAACTTTTTAAATTAAATTTGTCTAAAGATACTTTTTGTGACAAGGGGGCTTACTGCTAAGCCCTTCTAGTCTCCAAGGAAACATATAAATAAAAGCATACATTCAAATATGCAATATATTTAAACCTTTTCTATGAACTTCTTTCTCACTGCAATTTATATATATTTTCCCCCTCTAAAATAGTGAGCCTCAACCAGAGGTAGTTTTGGTCCCCTGGACACATTTAAGACATTAAACAATGTTTGGAGACATTTTTTATTCCCACTGTGGGAAGGGAGAGTGTGATGATGCTCTTGGCCTGTAGGGGGCAGGGACTGGGGATTCTGGTAAATATCCTACAATACACAGGGTAACACATGAAGACTCGTCGGATCCAAATTGTCAATAATGCTAAGACTGATAAATCCTGCTCTAGAACCATCCTTAATGCACCTATAGATTCCACTCATTTCTGAATACAAAGAAACTCCTGGCTATGTGATCTTGGGCATCTTATTTTATCTTTCAAAGCCTCAATGTCACCAGCTGTAAAATGAAGACATTTTATAACTGTTGTTAAATGAGATAATAAATCTTAACATAACTGGCACATAACAAATCACAGTTATAGTTACTATTTCTCACATCTGACCTTTACATATAATATTTTCTCTCTTGGAGTGCTCTTTTTTCTGTTTGTTTACCGAAGTTAGTACTCTGTATTCACAACTATTAAAACAATCTAAAATTTTGTATTTATAAAATAAACATGAGCATTCTTCATTAAATTGTATCATTTTTCCATACCATTTCCTACCTACCCTTGCCACCAACTAATAGAACAAATACAATCCATAATTTATCTTAGCTAAATTCTTGTTATTTCAACAATCAGAAATCTAAAACTAGAAGAAAGGTTTCAACATTTATTGAAAACCATTTATCTTAAATTCAAGATGCAATTTAAAAGATAAATGCTTACATTTCAGTTAATATTAACTGTTAAGGGTCTGTCTAAAAACATGCATTTTGAATAAATTTTTTAAAATTGAAAATAATATTCATAACACAAATTGCAAGTTACAGAAACATCCCAATGGTGTGAATAACAATGTATATCAACTCACTTGTCGTATAATAAAAAGAATGGTAAAATTATGAAGTATATTTGAAAACAAAATTAAATCATTTCGGATACTTCCTGAAATAAAATGTGACTGCTAGATTCCACAAACTTAAATCATTTATCACTGATATAAAAATGTCCCAGGATAGAGTAATTCAAGTAATACCTGTGTGAGAAGTCATTTAGAAAATGATGACTAAAATTGAAGTTTAGAGAAAGGGAGCTCAAAACAAAACAAAAAACAAAGGGTAAAAACACTCACACCCTAAATGTAAATTCTGCATTGGTTTTTTAAAAATACTGTCCAGGTGAAACAAAAATAGGAAATAAATTCTAAGTGTTTTGTAAGTAATGAATGACCGACCAATAGACTGTTTAGCCTACATTTAATTAAGTAAAATCAAATTAGTGCCGAACATCTTTCCCAAAAACCAAATCATCTAAGATTTTAAGACATTTTTGTATTTTCCATTAGAAAATTTAAAAACTAAAAAATTTCATTTTGGCCGGGCGCGGTGGCTCAAGCCTGTAATCCCAGCACTTTGGGAGGCCGAGACGGGTGGATCACGAGGTCAGGAGATCGAGACCATCCTGGTCTACACGGTGAAACCCCGTCTCTACTAAAAAAAAAAAAAATACAAAAAAAAAAAACTAGCCGGGCGAGATGGCAGGCGCCTGTAGTCCCAGCTACTTGGGAGGCTGAGGCAGGAGAATGGCGTAAACCCGGAGGCGGAGCTTGCAGTGAGCCGAGATCGCGCCACTGCACTCTAGCCTGGGCGACAGAGCAAGACTCCGTCTCAAAAAAAAAAAAAAAAAAAAAAAAAAAAAATTCATTTTAATTAAATGTCATTTAGTAATTCCAACTAATTCCAAGTTTCCAACAACAGTTGAAAATATTTTGAGACAGAGGAAGGGAGGTGGTGGGAGTGAAGGAAAAAAATAATAGGCAAACCCCTACCTGAACCAACTGGAGATGAGCCAACACTGAGGCTCTGTAAACTTCCATTCCTGAGCAATGTAGGAGATTTCTGCAGACTAGAGCTTGTTATGCTTCCTGCAGCTGATGCTACAGATGATGTTGGTGAAGCAGAAGAAACTGAGAGATGAGAAACATTCTCTTGATTTTTGTTTCCTTTGGGTCTACCAGGTCCATGCTTACTTTGCTTATTTCCTTTCCTTTTCTTTTCCTTTACAGTTTCTTCTTCTATGCCAGAAGTTTGAGCCCGCTTATATCCTGCTGTAGGAAGGCTGGAATTACCCAAATCTCCAGGTGAATTTTCAAAGCTTTTAGGCTGTGAAATAACAGCTGAGGTTGAAGGGAGGCCAATTAAGGTACTAAAACTATTTACCCCCCCTTCCTGGCTTCCAGACTCTCCTTTATGTACATCTTTGGTTGCTGATGACTGTTGGGAGTGAGAGTAACTGTCATTACGCAGATCTGAGTCTGTAAAGCTCAGGAAATCCTGGGGAGACTGTACTGAACTTCCAGAAGATGATTTTACACTGCCTGGAGTTCCTGAAAAACTGCCTGTAGTTTAAAAAAAAAAAAGAAGAAGAAGGCGGGGGAGGGGGGACAGAAAAATTGGATGCTAAAGTTCCCATAAGCAGCAGACATGAGATAATCATTAAAGAGAAGAGAGAGTTAAAAAAAATTAACTACAACACTTAGGACATCAGTATATTAAGACTTGAAAACTTATTACTGAAGTCAAATTTATCCCTAAAATTACCTTTAAAAATACGTGTCATTTTATAGATGGTATTAAATGTTTACTGTGGAATTGCAAGCTATTACTTAAATAATTATTAAGATATAAGATGTGTTTTATTTCACCTACCTTTTGCCACAGCAACATTCCGCAATTCTCCCCCTAACACCTCATGTATGCCTGAGGAAGGACTAAAGAACAGTAGTCTCCTTTCCACAGTCATGCAAGAAGACATTAACAAGACTATAATCTGACTCTAAATGTATAGGGGAACTTCTTTTTTGAATATTCAAGGTATGACTGAAAATGTTCCCAATATACAATAAGAACCTAAAGACGTTTCCTAGGTTATGAGTTCTAAGTTTTAACTTTAAGACATACCAGTCATTGTTACTGTTCAGCTGAATCTACCACAATAGAAAATGGATTTGACAAAATAATGATCATATGGAATCTAATCTATGCCTCACATTCTCCCAATCCAATTTTCATGCAACTTCATAAAGAAATCAGCCAACACTGCTTATTCTTTCTTTAAAGAACATCAGTACCCCACCATGCCATTCTAAGATATAAGAACCTTACGGTGGGTACAATGGCTCATGCCTGTAATCCCAGCACTTTGGGAGGCTGAAGCAGGAGGATCATGAGGTCAGGAGTTCGAGACCAGCCTGACCAACATGGTGAAACTCCGACTCTACTAAAAATACAAAAATTAGCCGGGCGTGGTGGCGCGGCCCTCTAATCCCAGCTACTCAGGAGGCTGAACCCGTCTCTACAGAAAATTTAAAAATAAGCTGGGCATGGTGACGCATGCTTGTGGTCCCACCTACTTGGGAGACAAAGGTGGAGGCAAAAGCTAACTGAGGGTCTGAAGCGGGAAGAATGCTTGAGCCCAGGAGGTCAACCTTGCAGTGAGCCATGAACACACGACTGCCCTCCAGCCTGGGCAACAAAGCAAGGCCCTGTCTCAGAACACACACACACACACACAACCTAGAAAACAGGGTGTTGTGTTAATCTGTTAAACCTCAAACTTCGTAACAAATGCATTATTAATCAACTTATTTACTGAGACCTATGTAAATCCCCTAAAAATTGTCCAGTATTTATCTACTAAAAAATGTAAACCTTAATCGTATTTATTTATTTAGTGGGTTTTGTTTGTTTTTGTTTTTTGTTTGTTTGCTTTTTGAGGCAGGGTCTTGTTCTATTGCCTAGGCTGGAGTGCAGTGGCACAATCACGGCTCACTGTAGCTTCAACCTCCCTGGGTCAAGCAATCCTCGCACTTCAGCCTCCTGAGGAGCCGGGACCACAGGCGCACATCACCACACCTGGCTAATTTTGTTTGCCTGTCCAAGGAGACAGGGTCTCACTCTGTCACCCAGGCTGGAGTGCAGTAGTGCAATCTCAGCTCACTGCAGCCTCAACCTCCTGGGCTCAAGCAATCTTTCCACCTCAGCCTCTGAAGTAGCTGGGACTACAGGCATGTGCCACCACGCCCAGCTAATTTTGTATTTTTTAGAGAGACAGGGTTTTGCCATGTTGCCTAGGCTGGTCTCCAACTCCTAAGCTCAGATGATCCACCTGACTGAGCCTCATAAAATACTGGGATTACAGGCATGAGCCACTGTGCCCAGTCCACACACAGCTAATTTTTAAATTTTTTTATAGAGATGGGGTCTTACCATGTTGCCCAAGCTGGCCTCAAGAGTTCTGCCCGCCTCAGCATCCCAAACTGCTAGGCTTATGGATGTGAGCCACCATGCCTGGTCAACCTTAATTGTTTTTAACATTTAGGAAATATAAATAAAAAACACTCATAGAAAAGATGACAGGAACAGTGGCTCAAGCCTGTAATCCCAGCACTTTGGGAGGCCAAGGCGGGAGGATCACCTGAGGTCAGAAGTTCAAGACCAGCCTGGCCAACATGATGAAATCCCATCTCTACTAAAATACAAATATTGGCCAGGTATGGTGGCATGCACCTGTAATACCAGCTACTCAAGAGGCTGAGGCACAAGAATCACTGGAACCCGAGAGGCGTAGGTTGCAGTAAGCCGAGATTGCGCCACTGCATTCCAGCCCGGGCAACAGAGCAAGAAAAAGAAGGGCTGTTCTACAGAACTCAAAGCAAAGCTCCAGCTTTTATTATTTTTCTCCCCAATTTTAAGCATTATTCCATGTCTAGTTAAACATTAAAATTACAATTCAACTCTGGAAACACAAATCATATTATAAAAGGAAAGAAAAAGTATCAGAAAAATTTAATAGGAAACACCATCTTTAAAGTAATCTTACTATAGCAACTAATCATATAATAATCTAGAACATCCATTTTTTAAAAATTCTTTTACAAAGCATAACTATTATTAACCATTTTAAAGACAAGTATTTTAACTAAAACATCACTAATACCTTGAGGAAAAGGGCTAGCTGCTGACACAGTTGTTCCTGGATTTCTTCCACCACCAGGCTTTCTTCCCCTTTGACCTGAGCTGTGAGCTGAAGATTTCTTCCCTTTGCCCTCTGACCCTCTAGTCTCTGAAACATCTTTTCCACTAGAGGTGTGCGCAGAGACTTCCTGGAAATTTGCATTTGTAAATCGTGCAGTAGTATCTTCCAAGCGTTTCAATGATCCAGATATAGAGTTGTTGCTAGTGCTTGTATAAGTCTAACATTTTGATTCAAAAAGGGAAGGAAAAAGAGTTGATTACATTTTAGTTACAGAAAACAATAGGTGACACGTTAATAATAAGAACTTGCAGAATAAACACAAAGTTTCTGTTCTAAAAATAAGTCAGTTCACCTAAGAAAATCATCCAAAAACAATTTAAGTCTATTATAATTACTTAAACAAAAAAAAAAAGAGGAAAGAAAAAGCATAGAGAATTTAAAGATGGCTGTTTCAGGATCAAATTGCAACAACTAGTAAAAGTATGTATTAGTTATATTTATGAAGTGACACACAGTAACACTGAAGATAAGCATTTGTCAAGCAACATCTTTTTTTTTTAACAATGTCTACACTTCTTAGACATGAAATTAAAATAAGCTTTAGTGTTCAACAGAGGAAGGTGACAATAAGGGACTAACGTGCTACAAATCCATTAGAGGACCATATCCATGAATTTATAAGGCTAGCGGAGGACAGAGCGAAACTTTTTAAAGAATTCAGGTGAGGGTCCCTTTGCAAAAGAACAAAGATTTGAAACAGAAATCATTTTTCCAGTTGTTATGTTGAGGAAAAAGTTATATATCGCAAAGGTAAGATTTTATAACTATCCCTAAAAGTGGCTCTCAATTATTCCCTTGATCTGCATTTGTTAAGGAAAAAGGATGAAGATCTGTATTAACAGTTTCCAGTTTCAGCAATCATTTTTATTACAAGGTATACCCAAATAATGGCGAATACATGAAAGTGTATTATACCAGATGCACATTAATTACCATGTTTTGAAATCAAAGGTTTATAAAGTCCACTAGGGCAAAGGTTTTAATGTCGCCATTAAGTTCACTAAAGTATCTGAGGCATGGACAGCATAAAGTTCGCGAAGTGCTTGCAACATAATCGGCACTAAATTTTTGTTGGATAAGTGAATACTTTTTTATTGTATGTATCTAAAATCTCTGCTATAAAAATGAAAAAATTTGAAAATATGCAAAAGTGAATTTTCCCACATACAGTCACCACTCAACACAAACAATCAGATGAATATGAAAAACGAGAACATGACAATAAAATCAAGTTTCAAAATGGCTGGCATTTTTAGCAAAAACAATTTCAAAAAGAGGAATAAGAGAAGAAATTAAGTGTTTGGAAAACCAAATCTTTCTTGTGGCTTTTCTATCAATCTGTTGCCCTCCCCAGCCCCCATTATCTCAGTGCCAATAATGGATATTCATCATTAAATACAAGAAATATTTCATAAAAACAAAGGACTCCACTATTCTAACAAACTACAATCCACAAACAAGAACAAACGTTTCAAAGTAAGTTTAAAAGGAAAAAAAAATCCCATTCTACAAACCAATCACATTTAAGCTGATGAAACTTCATGGCTTACTTTAGAAATATGAACCTTTTCCATGCTGGGCAGGTCAATTTGGAAACCACCCCACCTCATTTTTCAAATACTTTTTCCAATTACTTGAGTTGATCCTGAGGTTCTCCATTCCTCTCACATCTGATCCTTGCATGACCTAGTGAAGTTTAAAAGTCATCTAAGAAAACACAGTGGTGTTCTTCACTCATGTATTTTTGTTCATGTATCAAATAAAGAATGGAGAGAAAATTGGGTAGAGTACTACAATGAAAATACACTATTCACTTCCACATGACAATCTACATTAGAGATGGTCATTTTTCCCACTTATTAACAGAGCATCCTTGCTCAAACCCTCAAGTATAAATCTATCCATAAAAACCCATGAAAACATGACATTTGGAAGAAACAATATTACAAAGAAAGCAATGAATAAAGCAATCAAATTTCAGTGACAAAAAATCATATTAAAACCATAACTGAACATTTTTTAAATGTCCAAACCTACATTTCAGAACATAATCAGACTTAATATGAAAAAAATGAATTTTAGCTTTAGATGTTAACAATTTTTAAATTATACATAATGACACTCACTAAGGCAATGCAGGGTTCATTCAAAGAGAAACCTCTATTTTAATTCCATGTTTAAAAGTGATTTTAAAAGTACTTATTCCATAATGTGCTGTTGGGACGATATGGCACTAGGGAACTCCATTATAAACATACAACAATCAACTCAAAATCGAGGAAAAGACAGGTAAAAGGAGACCAGAGGGAGGTGGGAGATGGCTGAAAGACACACTATGAGTAAGCCCAAGACTAAATTCACAAAATCTTCTTTCCTCACTTTTGTATTCTAAATGTCTATCATAGTATGAACATCTCACTGCTCTGAGTGTAATTCTTGTACATAATAGTATTTATTTTTTCACGCAAATTGAACCACAAAATGCAAACTACTTCATTTGGTGCTCTACTGAAAAATATAAGTTCTTTTGTAGTTGTTGTTCTTTTCTACTGGAGATAAAACTGGATATCTGGCTGTACTGAGAGTCTCTGAAGTGCTGCATAAATACTTTGTTCTACACTGTGATTTATAGGCAACTTAATCTTTTAAAAGGCTAATTCAGAATACATGTAATTTTTATTTCACGGCCAACTATTAGTCCAAAGATAAGCTGCAACACCAATATACCTACACAATACCATTAAGTGGGAACAAAAATTATTTACTTCAAACAAAAATTTAAAACTAGATCCAAAATTAAATAACGACTCTATAACAAGTAACCAAAGAAAAAGCAGCTACGATTATTTACAAAAGGTATGGTTGCCTCAGATTAGTCTACAAGGCTCTGTCATCTACACTGGTGACAAGAAGTGCTATGCCTTCAACCATTAGAAAACATAATGTGCTGGTTAAAATTTTAAAATAAAATTATGTACTACTCAAGTGTCCCATAAAAAACCACAAACTTTGTACCAAGACGATCTTGAGACTATAACATGTAAGCTACCCAACATAAATCACCAAAAGAATGATTTAAAAAAAAAAAAAAAAAAAAGAACAGTGAGCTGTAGAACAACTTTGAGTAGCCTAATTTACATGTTACTAGACTACTCAAAAAGAATGGGGGATCAAAACAAATGAACAAAAAATCCCCACAAAACTGAAGAAATAATAGTGGGAAAAATTATAAAATTGATGAGAAAAAAAAAACCTCACAGTTTAAGAACCTCAAGTAACCCCAAGAAAAATAAATATGAAGAAAAGTAAATGAACTCAGTTCATTATCAAATTGTTTATCATTAAAAACCAATGATAAAGAGGAAATGTTACAAGAAACCAGGCTTTTCTTTTCTTTTTTTTTAAGGATGTCTTACATGCCAAAAACAAAGATAAGAATGAAAGCAAAATCTTCCCTAAAAACATTCAATCTAGAAAAAAGGTGAGTACTAAAAGAAAAAACTGTCAACTTAGAATTCCATGGGCAACTATTATAAAATATCTTTCTAAAACAAATACAAAATAAAGGCTTTTTTGGATATAAAAGCTGAAAGAACTAATCACTAGCAGACCAACACTACAATAAATGCTGAAAGAACTATTTCAGGTAAATAATAAATGAAATGTGAATATACCAAAAAGAATGAAGAGGATTAGAAATGTTAATTGCTAATGGTAAATGTAGTACAGAGAGATGAAGCAAGATGATGTGAAATTTCTCATCACACCACTCAAAACAGTGTGCAAATTATAATTTATTTATTTCTGGAATTTTCAATTCAATATTTTTCACACCTCAGTTGACTGAAGGTAATTGAAACTGTGAAAAGGGATAAGTAAGGAGTAACAGACAAATACAGTAAAAATGATAAATAATAAAGACTTGTTCATAACTTTTTTTTTTGAGACGAGTCTCACTCTGTTGCCAGGCTGGAGTGCAGTGCTGCGATCTTGGCTCACTGCAACCTCCACCTCCCGGGTTCAAACGATTCTCCTGCCTCAGCCTTCCCAGTAGCTGGGACTACACAGGCGCATGCCACCATGCCCAGCTAATTTTTGCATTTTTAGTAGAGACAGGGTTTCACCACGCTGGGCAGGATGGTCTTGATCTCTTGACCTCGTGATCCACCCGCTTCGGCCTCCCAAAGTGCTTGGGAGGACAGACATGAGCCACCGCGCCTGGCCTATTTTGAACTCTTTATAAGACAGCTGATGTAGAGCAAAAGGAGTAACAACAAATTGTGAGTTTTGTAACAGATGTTAAAAAAAAATAAATAAGTGATAAAAATAGCACGAAACCAAAAGGGTAGAAGTATATAGCTACAAGGTTCTTACACTATATATAAACTAGTATAATTCTGCTTGAAGGTAAACTCTGATAGACTAATGATGCTATACCGTAGTCTCTAAAACAATGCAATGGAAAAAAAAATTATTGCAAATCAGGCAAAACTGAATCACAAAAAAGGTTCAATCAAACATACAGCAGAGAAAGAGAGAGAGAGAGAGAGAGAGAAAGGAAAGAGAAATGATGGGCAAAAAGAAAAGGATTAGCAAATGTTAAATTAAAATACAACTACACAGAGGCCAGGTGCGGTGGCTCACACTGTAATCCCAGAACTTTTGGAGGCCAAGGCAGGCAGATCAACCAAGGTCAGGAGTTCGAGACCAGCCTGGCCAACATGGTAAAACCCCATCTCTACCAAAAAATACAAAACTTAGCCACATGTGGTGGTATGCCACCTGTAGTCTCAGCTAATCAGGAGACTGAGGTGGGAGAATCCCTTGAACCCAGGAGGCAGAGGCTGCCATGAGTTGAGATCAAGCCACTGCACTCCAGCCTGGGAGACAGAGCAAGACCCTGTCTCAATAATAATAATAATAATAATAACAACAACAACAACAACAGTATTATAGTAAAATACAACCACTCAGAGAATCATATTATATGTAAATTCTCTAAACATCCCAATTAAAAAGCAAAGATTGCAACAATGAATGAATAAACTCAAAACATGACTATACACTGCTTTAAAGAAACCTATTTTGGCTCAGCGCAGTGGCTCACACCTGTAATCTCAGCTACTGGGGAGGCTGAGGCAGGAGAATCGCTTAAACCCAGGAGGCAGAGGTTGCAGTGAGCCCAAATCATGCCATTGCACTCCAGCCTGGGCAACAAGAGTGAAACCCCCTCAAAACAAGCAAGCAAGCAAGCAAACAAACAAAAAAGAAGCCTATTTTAAGTTAATTTAACTTCAGGCCAGGCGTGGTGGCTTGCACCTGGAATCCCAGCACTTTAGGAGGCCGAGACAGGTGGATTCAGGAGTTCAGGAGTTCAGGACCAGCCTGGCCAACATGGTGAAACCCCATCTCTACTAAAAATACAAAAGTTAGCCAGGCGTGGTGGTGCACACCTGCAATCACAGCTACTTGGAAGTCTGAGGCAGAATCACTTGAACCTGGGAGGCAGAGGTTGCAGTGAGCTGAGATCATGCTACTGCACTCCAGCCTGGGTGACAGAGCCAGACTCTATCTCAAAAAAAAAAAAAAAAAAAGAAAGAAAGAAAAAAGAAATATATTTTAAATATAGAGGCACAAGGAAAGTATAAGCATGGGAAAAGAAACATCAAGCTAAAGCTAATCAAAAGAAAGCTAAATTCACCATATTAATATCAGCCAGTAGATTTCACAACAAAGAGTATTAACAAAATACAGTGGCGTACTCATCAAGAAGATACAAAAATCCTAATTGTTTCTGCACCTGCTCACAGTAATTGACAGAACAAACAGGCAAAAAACAAGTAAAGACATAGACAACTTAATATAAATCAACTTGACCTAATGGACATTTACAGAAAAACTCCACACAACTACAATACACATTCATTCTTTTAAAAAACACACAGAGCCAGGCGCGATGGCTCACGCCTGTAATCCCAGCACTTTGGGAGGTTGAGGGGGTGGATCATGAGGTCAAGAGATCGAGACCATCCTGACCAACATGGTGAAACCCTGTCCCTACTAAAAATACAAAAATTAGCTGGGTGAGTCCCAGCTACTCGGGAGGCTGAGACAGGAGAATCACTTGAACCTGGGAGGCGGAGGGTGCAGTGAGCTGAGATCGCGCCACTGCACCCCAGCCTGGGGACAGAGGGAGGCTCCTTCTCCCCCCCCCCGAAAAAAAAAAGCCACACAGAATATTTAACAAGATAATCCATGTTCTGCATCAAAAAAGTATCAATAAACTTAAAAGGAATGATATAATACAAAAATATTAAATTAGAAATCAGTAACAAAGTGAATATCCAAATATTTCTAAACTAAATAACACACTTTTAAGTAACTCATAGGTCAAAGAAGAAAAGGAAAACCACAAAGCATTTTTTTAAACTAAATAAAAATGAAAACATGACATATCAAAATTCATAAAGCCCTACTTAAAAGGGAAGTTTATATCGTTAAATGCCAATACTAGGAATTCTGGTTTCTCGTTGAGCATACGAGGAGAGAGAAGTCTTTGCTCTACCCTAAAATAAATACAAAGCTCAACAAACTGAAAATCACCAACTCTTATATAAGTAAATTGAGAGGTCACAGGGCAAACTGCTAAACAAAAAATTGGGGCTCATACCTGTAATTTCAGCACTTTGGGAGGCGGAGGCAGGCGAATCACAAGGTCAGGAGATCGAGACCATCCTGGCCAATAAGGTGAAACCCCATCTCTACTAAAAATATAAAAAAATTAGCCAGGCGTGGTGGAAGGCGCCTATAGTCCCAGATACTCAGGAGGCTAAGGCAGGAAAATGGTGTGAACCTGGGAGGTGGAGCTTGCAGTGAGCTGAGATCCTGCCACTGCACTCCAGCCTGGGTGACAGAGCGAGATTCCGTCTCAAAAAAATTAGCTGGGCGTGGTGGCACATGCCTGTAATCCCAGCTACTTGGAAAGCTGAGGCAGGAGAATCACTTGAACCCAGGAAGCGGAGGTTGCAGTGAGCCGAGATCGTGCCATTGCTCTCAAGAGTGAAACTCAGTCTCGGGAAAAAAAAAAAAAAACATGGCACATTGGCACATGTATACCTATGTAACAAACCTGCACGTTGTGCACATGTACCCTAGAACTTCAAGTATAATTCAGAAAACAAAACAAAAAAAACCAGAAAGACAAATCAATGCACAGAGAGACTTACAACTTACCTAAGCAAATCCAGCAGCTGAAACCTCTGCAGGAACCAGTCCCAGGGAAAGAAAAGCTATTTTAATTGATAAACTGCTAGAGGCAGTGTGGACAAGGCTGAAAAAGAAAACCTCCAGGGGTACCCGGTCTTGGGGGACCCTCACACTTTTGTGAATTTTACCTCTAGGACCTCTAGCTGGCCCGCAGAGTGAATACCGGAGAAAGAGTCCCCCAGAGATCCCTCCAATAAAGGGGGAAAAGGAACCATTTTGAAATAACCAGAGCTTTGTTTTTCCTAACAAGGCCTGCTTTCAGGAGAAACCATTTAACGAGAATCTAACCTGTGGAGGTTTTTGTCAGAACCTAACTAACCTAGGGAAGGAAAATGTACAACTTCAGGCGACTCTAACCATCATCCTGTTCCACTTGTGGGAGAAAAAAATAACTAAGAAGCCCCTATGCAGTTCACATTCCAGGGGTAGAGGTTCACCTAAAGACTAAAAATTATAGAAGTATAAGATGCCTCTTGTTCCCCACAATTTACTAGTGTGTTACTAAAGGTCTACTTATAGTGCAGTTCCTTTTGCCAGGACATAATGTTCAACATGAAACAACAACACAAAAGGTAAAAAATGCAGTTTAAACAAAGTAAAAAACCATCAGAAACTAAGTCAGACATGGTAGGAATGTTGGAATTATGAGACCAAGAATTTTTAAAATCTATGACTAATATGATAAGGAATTTAATGGAAAAGGCAGACAACATGCAAGAACATATGCATAATGAAAGCAAATCAGAAATGCCAGAGATCAAAAACAAACAGAAATGAAGAATGTCTTTCAGGGTATCAGAAGAGTGGGACACAACTCAAGAAAAAAATCTCTAAGCTTGAGGATATGACAATGAAAACTTCCAAAATTGAAACGGAAAGAGAAAAAAAGACTAGAAAACAAAAGCAAACAAAATATCCATGAATGCTGGGATGTATACAAAAGGCATAACATAGTTAAAACAGAAATACAAGGAGGAGAAGAAAGGAGAAGCAATATTTGAAATCGTAACATCCAGAAACTTCCCCTCGAACAAATGGCAGTAGCCAAACCAGCTATCAAAGAAACTTAGAGGACGCCAAGCAAGATAAATGTGAAAAAGGAGGGGGAAAGGGAAGTACACTCCCACGCTCCAAGGTTAAAATCCATGAAGGAAGCCAGAGGAAAACACCTTACCTACACAGGCACAAGTCTAAGAATTATATCTGAATTTGCCTCAGAAAACATGTGATCAAGGAGAGAGTGAAATAAGACACTTAAAGTGTGATGAGAGGGTGAAAAAAAAAAGACAAGAAAATTCAATCATATAAAATAATAAAAACCACAAAAGCTGTGAATGACAAAAACAGTAACAAAAATTTAAAAATGAAAATTGGTAATAAATATGGTAGATATTAACCCAATTATATCAATAGTCACCTTAAATGGCAATGGTCTAAATACCCCAATTAAAAAATAAAGATTGTCACAGATCCAAAACCAAGCAGCAACTATATGTTGTCTAGAGGAAACCTACTTTAAATATAAAGACACGTAGAGTTTAAAGGAAACAGTGCTCGCTTCGGCAGCACATATACAAAAATTAGAATGATACAGAGAAGATTAGTATGGCCCCTGTGCAAGGGTGACATGCAAATTCGTGAAGTGTTCCATATAAAAATAAATAAAAAGGAAATGGAGAAAGATATACTATGCTAATGCTGATTTTTAAAAAAGCAGAAATACTATATTAATTATGAACAGAACAGACCCAAGAGCAAAGAAAGTGATCAGGTCTAAAGAGAGTAATTACGTAAGATAAAGGTGTTGATACTTCAAAAAGACATAACAATCCTTAATGTGTATGTGACTAACAAAAGTGGTCAAAATATATGAAGCAAAAACTGATAGAAATTGATATCGCAGCCAGAAATTAACAGATACACTAGTGAGAAAATCAGTTAAGGACACAGTTGAGCTGAACAGTACTATCAATCAACTGTATGTAATTGACATCTGTAGACTACTTCATCCAACAACAGCAAATGACACATTCTTCTATTCTCCAGCTTACATGGAACGTTAACCAAGATGGACCACATTCGAGACCATAAAACACACCTTAACAAATTTTAAAGAACAGAAATCATACAGTGCCTTGCTCTCTCAGACCACAATGAAATTAAACCAGAAATCAATACCAGAAAGGTGGCCATAAATCCAAAAATACATGGAGATTAAACAAGACACTTCTAAATAACATATAAGTAAAAGAAGAAATATAAAGAGAAATTTAAAAATATTTGGAACTGAATGAAAATAAAATATAAAAATTTGTGAGATGCTGGGAAAGCAGCATTTACAGAGGAATTTATCGCACTGAATGTATGTATTAGAAAAGAAGAAAGATAGAACAATCATCTTTTTTTTTTTTTTTTTTTTTTTTTTTTTGAGACACAGTTTTGCTCTTGTCACCCAAGCTAGAGTGCAATGACGCTGTCTTGGCTCACAGCACCCTCCACCTCCTGGGTTCAAGTGATTCCCTGCCTCAGCCTCCTGAGTAGCTGGGATTACAGGCGTCTGCCACCATACCCAGCTAATTTTTGTATTTTTAGTAGCTACGGGGCTTCAGACCATGTTGGCCAGGCTGGTCTCAAACTCCTGACCTCAGGGGATCCACCACACCAGGTTGTTTTGTGTGTGCGTGTGTGTGTGTTTTGAGATGGAGTCTTGCTCTGTAACCCGGGCTAGAGTGCAGTGGTGAGGTCTCGGGTCACCGCAACCTCCGCCTCTCGGGTTCAAGCGCTTCTCCTGCCTCAGCCTCCCGAGTAGCTGGGACTACGGGCCTGTGCCACCATGCCTGGCTAATTTTTGTATTTTTAGTAGAGAAAGGGTTTCTCCATGTTGGCCAGGCTGGTCTGGAACTCCTGATCTCAAGTGATCCGCCTGCCTCAGCCTCCTAAAGTGCTGGGATACAGGCGTGAGCCACTGCGCCTGGCCTTAATCTTCAGAATAGAAAAAGAAGAGCCAATTAAGCCCAATGTAAGCAAAGAAATAAAAATTAAAGTGGCCAGGCGTGGTGGCTCATGCCTGTAATCCCAGCACTTTGCGGGGTCAAGCGGGGGCAAATGGCTTAAGCCCAGGAGTTCAACACCAGCCTAGGAAACATGCGAAACTTATCTCTACAAAAAATTACAAGAAAAGATTAGATGGGCATGGTGGTGTGCACCTCTAGTCTCAGTTAATCAGGAGGCTGAGGTGGGAGGATGCTTGAGCCTGGGAGGTCAAGGCTGCAATGAGCCACTGCACTCCAGCCTGGACAACAGAGCAAGACTGTCTTGAAAAATGTTCAGGCAAGGTTGCAGAATACAAAATAAACAGAAATTTCAACAGGATTTTTATACACTAGCAAAGAACAATCAGCACTGTGGTAACCTTCAAAGAAATTAATAGGTAGTTTGTTCAAACCTATTGGGGTCTAACATGGATGGGCTGAAGAAGAGAAACAAAAAGGGCAAGAATAAGGCCGAGCATTGTGGCTCACCTGTAATCCCAGCACTTTGGGAGGCCAAGGAGGGTGGATCACCTGAGCTCAGGAGTTCGAGGCCAGCCTGGCCAACATGGTTAAACCTTATTTCGACTAAAAATACAAAAATCAGCCAGGTGTGGTGGTCGGCGCCTATAATTCCAGCTACTTGGGAGGGTGAGGCAGGAGAATCCTTTGAACCCGGAAGGCAGAGCCTGCAGTGACCTGGGATCATACCACTGCACTCCAACCTTGCCAACAAAGCAAGACTCCGTCTCAAAAAAAAAAAGTGCAAGAGTAAGAAGAGCAAAGTAGCACAGTGAAAGGCACCAACTTTCCTGCTTTCACCAACGAACCACTGAATTGCTATTTTTCCTTTGGTTTTTACGTGTTGCCTCAAATCTAGGTTTCTGTTTCTCCATAGTAACTTTTTTTATAGTCATTCTGGAGAGAAGAAGGGCGGCAATGTTCACATGTTAGTTGTAATAAGAAGCCAGTTTCTTTTAGATTTGGTTAACCGGTCTAGGCTTCATGACTATATACTCCTGAATTATAGTTTTAAAAGCTTATAAAAGAAAACACAAAAAAATTCATAAACTAAATTTCATAAAGAACGTCTGCTCTTCAAAAGATTAAAAGGATGAAAATATAAGCCACAGAGTGAGATAAATATCTGCAATATGTGTATCTGATAAAGGACCTGCATCCAGAACACATAGTCTTACAAGAGTCAGTAATAAGAAAACAAGCCAATAAAAAAAGGCAGGTGGTGGGGAGATCTTAAAAAACACTTCACTAAAAATAAACAAATAACAAATATGAAGATATTGGCTAAGCGCAGTAGCTCATGCCTGTAATCCCAGCACTTTGGGAGGCCGAGGTGGGCGGATCACAAGGTCTGGAGATTGAGACCATCCTGGCTAACACAGCAAAACCCCGTCTCTACTAAAAAAATATACCAAAAAATTAGCCGGGTGTGGTGGCGGGTGCCTGTAGTCCCAGTTACTTGGGAAGCTGAGGCAGGAGGATGGCGTGAACCCGGGAAGCGGAGGTTGCCGTGAGCCAAGATCGCACCACTGCACTTCAGCCTGGGTGACAGAGCGAGACTCCGTCACACATACAAAAAAAACATATATACCTACCATGGTGAGTCACACCTACCATGTGGCCCAACCATTCCACTCCTTGGTATTCATGCAAGAGAAATAAAAACACATATCTTGTAGGATTTATACAATATTCATAGCAGCTTTATTTGTAACAGCCCAAAACTGAAAACAACCTGAATGCCCATCAATTGTTGCATAGATAAGCAAATTATAGTACATCCATTCACAGAATTGTAGTTAGCCAAAAACTCAACTATTAAAACATACAACAAGAACAAATCTTAAAATAATTATGCTGAAAGAAGCCAGACAGAAAAAGCACACATACTATATTTTTCCATTGTTTAACATTATAGAAAATTCAAACTAATTTAAAGTGACAAAAAGCAGATCAGTAGTTACCTGGGGAGGGATGTGAAGACAGGGAGGAGATTAAAAGAAGTCACAAGGAAACTCTTGCCTGTGATTGTGGTTATAGTTTCACTAAAGTGTACATATGTCAAAATGTTATCAATGTTTCTATTTTAAATACGTGCAACATTTCATATATAATATATTTATGATACATTAGACTTTTGAATGCCTTATGGCCCTAAGATTGTGTGTGTGTGTGTTTCCTTCAAAATTAAATTTACTTTTTAAAAAAGCTTAACTTTCAAACATAATTGTGTTGTGTTGTAAAATACAAGAACAGAACAAAGAGATAAAGTGACTTAATAAACAAATATTAAATCTCCACTTGGATTGCATTATAACTTTAAAGTTCTGAAGATTTCTTTAAAAGATGATCCTTAAAGAAACATTAAAATTTTTAAATTACACATAAAAATTAACTTTTACCAAAAATTTTCTTCTGAAAGTCTTTAAAAATCAGTACAAAATTTAACAGCTAATTGAAAAAATTTACTTAAAATTAGGTTCTCCTTTATCCTCTTTTAAAAATGTTGCAAAGAGAAAGAAACAAAAACCTGATCATGTATCTCTGGTGCACGAAAAACTTCCTTAAAACAAACAAAAACTGTACTTTAAAAGCTAAATTACCTCAAAATTCAAACAACTAAAATTGTGAGCTATTTATAATGACGCTCAGAAATAACTAAGTCTTCTAATAATAATAAAAGGTAATGTGTTAAAGATTGCTTTTAACAAGGTGTGATGTTCAATTTTGTCAATTTAAAAAGAGAACTGTGGCTTATAAGCATCTACGAATTTCTTTACCAAAATAACATTGACAGCAAGCAAATCTCTATTTCGTCAAGAACGAAGACTTTCTCCCTTTTTTTTTTGAGACAGAGTCTCGCTCTGTCACCTGGTCTGGAGTGCAGTGGTGCCATCTTGGCTCACTGCAACCTCGGCCTCCTGGGTTTAAGCAATTCCCCTGCCTCAGCCTCCCGAGTAGCTGGGATTATAAGCATGCGTCACCATGCCCAGCTAATTTTTTGTGTTTTTAGTAGAGACAGGGTTTTATTACGTTGACCAGGCTGGTCTCAAACTCCTGGCCTCAAGTGGTCCACCTACCTCGGCCTCTCAAAGTGCTGAAATTATAGGCGTGAGCTACCCCAACCTGGCATCTCCCCTTTTTTTCCTTGGCAATATCCTCTTCTACCATGGGAAGAAGGAAACCAGTTTGAAGTGCTTAGAAATACTATAAATTGGGGAAATCAGGGGAGTAACCACACCTCCCTAAAAACATAAGCTGTCTCTACTTGTTTTGTCATATTAAAGGACTCCTTATATCAAGTTCCTGCAGACACGGAAGCCCATGTGTTCCATCTAATTATCTTTTACCTAAGAACTGAAATCCCCCAATCATAGAAACAAAGAGCTATGGTTTCTGAAAAAGACACTTACACTTTTACTCCCTTTGATAACAACCTTAGTGAACAATGCTTATGTATCACCAGTGGTCCACTATCATTGTTGCCAAAGATTTGTGTGAAAATATTATACTAGCAAATTACAGTTGCAATACTTAAAAGGTGATAGTGATAACACATTAATATAACACAATATTGAAGTAGATATTTGTTGCTAATTTCTAGTTTTAAAACATTTATAGTACAAAAAGGTTAAAGGTTAGTCACAGAAAAAGTGCACTAAAAAATATAAGGCAGTATAATCTAAGTTAATAAAGAAATAAAGGAAATGGCATAAGAGATGGTAAACTAAGGTTAAAAATGTGCAAACACTACATGATACAGACATTTAAAAATTACAGTAGTGAATTAAAGTTCCCTTGACTTTCAATTTACGTGTGCTCTACCACCATCAACCATGGAGTCTACACATTGTGTACACATATCAAAATATTACATATACCTCCAAAATATGTACAACTACAATGTATCAATAATTTTTAAAAATCCATACAGTCTAGAAGGAGCCCTAAAGATCTGGGTAAAACAGCCTTTCTTTCCCTGACCTATCCCTATCTTTCAATCAAGAAAAGAGTATGGTGAACCAACAGTAAAATGACACCCTTCCCCCAAAAGGAACCTATGACTGAAGTCTTCTACCAGCCATCAGGATCAAGGAGGAGCCCATACTACCTCTCCATCCAACCTCTTCAAACACTCAAGGCCTCATCTTATTTGCCTGAAGTCTACTAGGGTCAATCTGATAATGACTTTCTCATGTTTTTATGTCAGTCATCAAAGGACTCCAGCTCCATCCTCACCTGCCTCATCCCCACACAGTTGTGAACCTCCCCTATTATGTCCACACCTGCCACCCCTCCCCGTCAACAGCTGAAAGCCTTCCACTGTGCTCTGAGAACAAGGTGCAATGTACCCCATCCTTTTCTCTGAACATCTCTTCTGATTCTTGTTCCAACAAAAACGCAGATCAACCTTGAAACCCACTGTTTAATCTGTAGCTATCTCAATGTTATTTTGCTCCCGCAGCTCTTGTATCACTGGGTATGGAAATGAGGTAGGTTTCCTCATTCCTCAGTGTTAATTCTACAACTCTCTAAAACCTTCCAGCAAAAAATTCTCATGTCACCAGACATTAGCAACCATTAGGTCTCATCATTAGGGTAGGATACAGCAAACTACAGGCCCTCTAGTCATCCACCTGTTTTTGTATAGCTCAACAGCTAAGAATGATTTTAATATGTTTAAATGGCTTTTTTAAAAAATCAAAAGAAGACTATTTCATGACACATGAAAATTATATGAAATTTAAGTTCCAGTGTCCATAAACAAAGTTTTGCTGGAACACTGCCACATTCGCTTGTTTACAAAGTGTCTATGGCTACTCTGTTCTACAGTAGCAAAGGTCTGAGTACTAAAAAGAGCCAGTATGGCCTACAAATCCTAAAATATTTAGTATTCAGCCCCTGGCAGAAAAAGTTTGCCAACCACTGCCTTAGGACCTACATTACTGTCAGTCTTCAACACTACTGTTATTTTACTTCTTAGAGAATTCAATATACATCTAGACAATCTTTTATAACCTCCAGTCTTTCTGTTCCTTGACAGCCTCTCTTCCAATGATCTTCTCTTCTGCCCCACATCAGCCCCTCATGACCTGATCACATCCTACATTCTGATATGATTAAATAATCTCAAACCCTCGATAATTTCCATTTTATACATCATACTCTTAAATACCACTTCATATTTCTAATTCACTCTTTACTACTTCAACAATCTTTGGGGTCTTACTGAGTTGCCAGGCTGGTCTCAAACTCAATCAGTCTTCCTGCCTCAGCCTCCCAAAGTACTGAGATTACAGGCATGAGCCACTGTGCGCAGCCTTCAACAATCCTTTAATTTCACCAGAAACCATTAACCAGTATATACTATCCCTCATCTATTGTCCTCATTTCCCTACCCATTGGGTTTAAATATAATGATCCATCATTATAACCCCCCTGGCATTTACCCTCACTCATTCGCTATATTCAGATGGTAAAATAACAACCTGACCAAATCCTACTCTGTGCCCACATCCATAGAGATGGGCAAGAACAGAGAAAAACAAAAAGCTGTGTAAATCTGCCTCACCTTTAAGTCTTGACCATGAACCTCAGGTGGAACATTGTGACTACCCAGAAATCATAGTAAACATCGTGGCAATTTTCTTTTGCATTATTATAGTTAACTATCTCATGCCTTTTTTTCTTCGCTCAAATCTAATACTCCTCCAATCATCACAACTAAAAGCAATGCTTTTTACTGAAAAAACTCTGGATTTATCAAAAGATATTTTCCCCAAAATCCCATCCCTTCTCATATTCTAGGGGACATCACTGTAGCAATATTCCTGTCTATTATTTCATTACTCCTCCTCTCTATTGAATCATTCCTATTAGTGTACCTAACATCCTATTATTTACGTTATTTTAAAAACACCTTTCATTATCTCCACTTCCCTATTCTTCTGCTCCTCTTCATAGCAAAGCTCCTCATTTATACACACAGTCTGACTTTTCTATCCTATCCTCTCTATAAAGCACTCCACTCAGGCTTGTGCCTCAATCAGTACTTTAAAACTGTTTAAGGTCAGTAATGACTTCCAAATGACTAAATCAAAGGGCTAGTCCTTAATACATGACACAGTTCACTTATCCCCACCTTTCTTTAACTTGGCTTCCAGCACACCACATCCTCTTCGTTTTCTTCCAAACTCTGGCCTCTTCTCAGTCTCCTTTGTCGGTTGTACCTCCTCTTCCAGACCTTTCGACACAGGAGGTCCTGGGCCTCCTAAGGCCTATTCTCTTTTCTACCTGCACTCACTTCTCCCTTAGTGGTATCATTCAGTCTTGTGATTTTAAATAACTCCATATGCATACAATTCCCACATTTAATATTCAAAGTTGAGACCTCTTTTCTAAATACCAGACTAGGTATTCAGCTGGCTAGTCAGTATATCTACTTAGATGTCTAATATTAATAGATATATCTCAACCCCAACATATCTGTGGAAGGCAGGACAGCACCCCTCAATCAAGATGTCCACAGTCTAATCCCTGAAACCTGTGAATATGTTATATTACATGGCAAAAGGGGCTTTCCAGATGTAATTAAACTTATGGATTTTAAAATAAGGACGTTATCTTGGACTTTTCAGGTAGACCCAATCTAATCACATGAGTTTAAATGGAGAACTTTCTCCAACTAAAAGCAAAAGAGATGCAAAAAAAAATTCCAAGTGTAAGAGGAATTCAACAAGCCATTGCTACCTATGAGATGGAGGGGATCATGTGACACATGGCACAAGGAAACAAAGAGAGGCTCTAGAAGCCAAGGGCTGACCCCCACCTGACAGGCAGCAAAGAAATGGGCACCTCAATCCTACAACCAACCACAAGGAACCGAATTTTGCCAATAACCTGACCAAGCATATAAGCAGATTCATTCTGCCAATAACCTGACCAACGGTAGAAACAGATTCTTGCAGATAAGAACCCAGACCATCCAACACCTTGATTTTGGCCTTGAGAGACCCTAATTAGAGGAAATAGCTGAGTCCACCCACACTTCCAGCCTACAAGACGACAACTAGTAAGTTTACGTTGTTTTAAACTGGTATATTGTAGTAATTTCATCTGCAATAGAAAACTAAAACCGTATCCCAAACTGAATTCCTTTCTTTCGCCTCAACCTGGTATGCCCCCTCCCCTCCGCCCCTCTTTCCTGTCTTTGTTAACAGTAACTCTGTATCTTCTAGTGATCTGACCCAAAGTCTTTGTAATCATCCATGGATCCTCTCTTTTTCATATGCCTCTAACTTACCTGTAAGAAAATCATGTGGGCTCAACCTTTGTTTTCAGAATCTGATCACCTATCACTACCTCTATTGTTACCGCCATCTCTCTCTGGATGACTAAATACCTTGCTAATGGCCTCCCTGCTTCCATTCTGACTTTCCATAGCCTGTCCAAAACAAAGCAGCCAGAGGTCCTTTCAAAATAAGTCAGACTACATCTCAATTCAGAAACCCCCAATAGCTCACTTTTTGAGCAAACTAAACACAAAGTCCTCACACTGGTTTATACAGCTTTGCATAACGGGCCCCTCAGCCTAGACTCATCTCCTACTGCATTTCCCGACTTGCTTATTCTGTTCCAGTCTCCCTCTGTTTTCATATTAACCACGAGATAATAATCCTAATAATACTTAATAATTACTAATTCTCACTATGAACCAAAAACTGTTCTAATTGCTTTACATGTAGTCTATCATTCAATTTCACTAATAATTTCCCCCGCTTTACAAATGATAAAATTGAGTTACACCAAGGTTAATTAACCTAAAGACTCAATCAGTAAGTGGCGAGGCCAGAATTCAAAATCTCAGGTGAATGAAGTCCACCCACAGCCAAAATTATCTGTCTCATTGACGGTTCCCACTTGTTATCCTTACTTAACAACAGGCTTTGGAGACAAGCACAGAATAAACAGAAGGTAGAATAAGGTAAGAAATGAGAATTCAGGCTAGGAACAGTGGCTCTCGCCTGTAATCCCAGCACTTCAGGAGGCCGAGGCCGGCAGATCACGAGGTCAGGAGATCGAGACCATCATGGCTAACATAGTAAAACCCCGTTTCTACTAAAAATACAAAAAATTAGCCAGGCACGGCAGCACGCGCCTATAGTCCCAGCTACTCAGGAGTCTGAGGCAGGAGAATCACTTGAACCAGGGAAGTAAAGGTTGCAGTGAGCTGAGATTGTGCCACAGTACTCCAGCCTGGGTGACAAAGTGAGACTCTGTCTCAAAAAAAAAAAAAAAAAAGAGAGAGAGAGAGAGAAATGAGAATTCTAGGCCAGGCACGGTGGCTCATGCCTGTAATCCTAGTATTTTGGGAGTGCTGAGGCAGGTGGATCACCTGAGGTCAGGAGTTCAAGACCAGCCTGCCCAACATGGTGAAACCCCGTCACTACTAAAAATACAAAAAATCAGCTGGGCATGGTGGTGGGTGCCTGTAATCCCAGCTACTTGGGAGACTGAGGCAGGAGAATCGCTTGAACCCAGGAGGCGGAAGTCGCAGTGAGCCAAGATCGTGCCACTGTACTCCAGCCTGGGCAGTAAGAGCGAAACTCCGTCTCCCCCCAAAAAAAAGAAAAAAAAGAAATGAGAATTCTAAGTGCCTGATATGTGGTTGAAAAGCTGGGAAAAGTTAGGGAATGAAAACAGTTTTTAGAGGTGAAAATCAGCAAAATACTTACTTATTACATAAAACAAAATAAGATTCTTAAAACTTACTTTTTCTGTAGTAACAGTCAGGGATGGAACCAATGCAGGTGATGGTTCTGGCTGCTTTTTGTGTTTTTGTTTGTGTTTGTCCTTCTCTTTATATTTCTAAAAACGAATATAAGTAAAATCCAATTTAAATGTGAACTATAACCCCATATATGCAATAATTTTTTTATAACTAGTAATTTAAAATATTAACAAATACTTCTATCAAAAATCACTTTCTCTGATCATCGTGTTGTTTTACAAACAAGTAATACTAGTGTGAGTTTCTTTTTAAGTAAGTTCAGCTCTTTTATTCTTGATCAGTCTAAAATAATACTAATAAACAACTGAAGTCTGTAATTATTTGCCACATTTACATTCAGCAAAATATACACTTTTTCTTCTTAAAAACACCAAATACAGCTGGGCACGGTGGCTCACACCTGTAATCCCGGCACTTTGGGATGCTGAAGTGGGCGGATCACAAGGTCAGGAGTTCGAGACCAGCCTGACCAACACGGTAAAACCCCATCTCTACTAAAAATACAAAAATTAGCCAGGCATGATGGCGAGCGCCTGTAATCCCAGCTACTCGGGACACTAAGGCAGGAGAATCGCTTGAACCCAGGAGGCAGAGGTTGTGGTGAGCCGAGATCGTGCCACTGCACCCGAGCCTGGGCAACAGTGTGAGATTCCGTCTCAACAACAACAACAAAAAAACCACCAAATATTTTTGTGAACAATTAAAAATAGCACTTTAAAGTTTACATAGCACTTCACATCTGAACAGTACCAGATTTTTCTCTACCATGAGAATTTCTCCAGAAACTAGAGGCACAGAAACTCCAGCAAAAAATTCTTTCCTGGGTTTACTCAAAAAATAGATGAATTAGTTATCTCTAACAACAACAACAAAAAAATTAGATAAAGTTAGGGTGTGCTCTAAAGTGCTAAAACTGATGAGCTAAATATAAAAAGGAATTCAATAAAATAAAAAATTAATTACATATTGGACGTCCAACTTAATGTCAGATAATTTTAACCAAAATGTTCTGTTGTGTGAATCACTAACTACTGTAGAGTTATACAGGTTAGAGTACAAATCGCCCTAGACTGAGCTATAGGATTCAGCTCTTAATCCTACCCCTTAATTCCCAAAAATTCTGAGAATATAACCGAAAGTCCCAAATCTGAAGAGAGGCAGTTTTATGTGTTCTTACCTACTAAACTACTTTTTCTGCCTAAAGAGTAGTATTAGCTTCAGGGGAGAAACAGGAAAAACTGAAGGTGAGAGGAGGAAAAGTGAAGAGGTGCTAACTGGAAGTAAAGTATCAAGGCTAAGAACTAATTACATAAAATCCTAGGGGGCCCAGTGTAGTGGCTCTCCTCTGTAATTCCAGTGCTTTGGGAGGCCTAGGTGAGAGAATCACTTGAGGCCAGGGAGTTAGACATCAGCCTGGGCAACATAATGAGAACCCACCTCCACAAAAGCACAAAAATGAGTTGGTGTGGTGGTGCAAATTTGTAGTCTTAGCTACTGGGAGGTTGAGGCGGAGGACCCAGGAGGTGGAGGCTGCAATGAGCCATGGTCATGCCACTGCACTCCAGCTTGTGGGACAGACAAAAAAACTTTTTTTGTCTCAAAAAGTTACAACTAAAATAAAAAATAAAACAGAATCCTAGGGTATTCCCCATAAGACTAAGATACACCCGAACACCTGAGATATAGAACCTGGTGCAAAACATTTAATAACGTACTGTGTTAAAAAAGGGAGCCCGGCCTGGAGTTATACCAAAAAGTGCATACTGCCCTAAGCCAAGCTCTTTATACTGCACCCCTCCTCCCAAGCTTTTATACTGTACCCCTCCCATTCCCACAGGCTTCAGAAAAATGCAAAATACATAGCCCTTAAACCATCGTCTCAAAAATGAGGAGAAAATTTTCAAAAAATTACCGAAATTATAATGGAATAAGTGTCAAAAGTGAGTCTCCCAAGCATAAACAACATTTTTAAAATTGTATGGCAAAGAAACTACAGGCAAAAAAAAATACAAAGAGTCTAACGTGCATGAGATAGCCAAAAATCACAACCTAGAAGCATACAGAACTGAGCATGAAGATATTTCTCAAAACTGTCCGCATGCCAAATAAAAAATATAACATGAGTTCAAACAAAGCTCAAGAATGAGATAAAATAGAAAAAGGTAAGAAGGGAGATAACCAAAGTAATAAATTTAAGACTAAAACAATATCATTACAGAATAAGCAAATAAAATAGAAACAGCAAGGAAAAGAATACGCATTGCCGAAAATGTTTAAAGTGTTAAAAGAAAGGTTTGAAATAATCACAGTAATGCAAATTTTAAAAACAGTATTAAAGCAGGCAGACAGCATCTGATAGGTATAAAAAACAGAGATAATCAAACATAAGAATAACATGTGTCCCTCAAGCAGATAATTCAATGAGTGGGGAACAGAAGGTATATTCAAACATAAAATTCCATAAAATGAAAATGGAAAAAAAAAAATTCTGAACAATTCTGTTACAGATTGTGCAGCACCAAGACTTACTGTAGTTAAACTTAGCAGAATACAGGGAGAGGGAGGTGTCGTTAGTCATCTCCACAGCAATATTCCAGGACCATTACGTTTTTAGGAGAAATAAAATGTGACCCAACAATATTATATACAGCCAAGATACAGTTCAAAAATTAAGGCAAAAGAAAATGCCCTCCATTATGAAAGAAATCAGAGAACACAAGTCCTAACAACTTATTCTTGAAAAAAGTTAATAAAATTCAGCCAATTTAAGAGGTACAATGAACTTACTGAAGAAGCTGTGGTAAAAAGACTAATAGTGAGCAGCTAACAAATTCAAATACAAAACAAATACCTACACAACTATGAGGATTATGTTTACATAAGAGAAAGTCGCTACCTGAAAAAATACAAATGTCTTCAAAAACAAAACCCTGGCAGGGTGTGGTGGCTCACACCTGTAATCCCAGTACTTTGGAAGGCCGAGGTGGGCAGATTACTTGAGGTCAGGAGTTCGAGATCAGCCTGGTCAACATGGTAAAATCCCGTCTCCACTAAAAATACAGAAATTAGCTGGGCATGGTGGCATGTGCCTTTAGTCCCAGCTACATGAGAGGCTGAGGCAGGAGATCGTTTCAACTGGAGAGGCAGAGGTTGCAGTGAGCCGAGATCGTACCATTGCACTCCAGCCTAGGTGACAGAGTGAGACTCTGTCTCAAAAAAATAAATAATAAACAAATAAAAATTAAAACAAATAACCTGGATAGCAGGAAAAGCAAAATGACTACAGGGATACCAGCAGCCTTCACTGTAGGAGCTCAATATGAAATCTGACACATGTAATTAAAACAAAACATAAGTCTGCCAAACAGTGACTAGACATAAACCTCTTTCTTGCTGACAAAGTCCTGATTGCTTAAGAAAATTCACGATCACCTTCTCATGTCCTCATAAAAGTGTATCTATTCCCCAGCCTAGAGGCAAACATGGAAGAGTCCAAGGCAATTAAGAGGAATTTTAAAACACCATTCTCTTTAGCCACTGACTGCTTTAGACCTGGAATAGGTTTCAATCAGGAAAATAAAACAGAAGTTAAAATTTTCTTTTTTTGAGAGAGAGAGAGAATCTTGCTCTACTGGCCAGGCTGGAGTGCAGTAGCACAATCTTGGCTCACTGCAACCTCCGTTTCCCAGACTCAAGCAATTCTCCTGCCTCATCCTCCCAAGTAGCTGGGATTACAGGCACGTGCCACCATGCCCGGCTAATTTTTCTATTTTTAGTCAAGACGGGGTTTCACTATGTTGGCCAGGCTGGTCTTAAACTCCTGACCGCAGGTAATCTGCCCACCTCAGCCTCCTGAAGTTCTGGGATTACAGGCGTGAGCCACCGCGCCCGGCTGCTGCTGCTTTTTTTTTTTTTTTAAATGGAGTTTCGCTCTTGTAGCCCAGGCTGGAGTGCAACAGCACGATTTCAGCTCACTGCAACCTTCGCCTCCAGGTTCAAGTCATTCTCCTGCCTCAGCCTCCAGAGTAGCTGGGATTACAGGCGTCCGCCACCACGCCCGGCTAATTTTTTTGTATTTTTCGTAGAGATTGGGTTTCACCATGTTGGCTAGGCTGGTCTCGAACTCCTGGCCTCAAGTGATCTGCCCGCCTCGGCCTCCCAAAGTGCTGGGATTACAGGGTGAGCCACTGCACCAGGCCAGATGCTGAAATTTTCTAGCTGTTCTCCTCATTCTTAAAGGTATTCCCTTCCTGCCTTTAGATGCTCAAGTGTTAGACCATGATCCTCAGAACAACTGCAGTGACCTGGCAACCATGACTACAAGTCAAGAAAATCACAAAAAAGTCAACAATGCTCTGCTACAGCTGAATTGGCTATTGTTAAATTAACCAATCTTAGAAAAGCCTAGCATCTGAACCTTCATGAAGTAATAAATTTCGAATTGCTTTAGCCACTCTGATTTGAGTATTCCATCACTTAGAGCTAAAAGCTCCCCAACTAGAAAGACAGTCTTAACTCTTCAACGTCGTTTGCTTTTGTAATTTCTATTATTAAACATAAAGGTATGTTTGAGGAAATAGTATTTATTGTGGTAAGGGGGAAAAAGTTTTTTTGATCTCATTCTTCCACCCAGGTTGGAGTGCAGTGGTACGATCATAGCTCACTACAGCCTCAAACTCCAGGCTCAAGGCATCCTCCAACCTCAGCCTCCAGAGTAGCTGTGATGACAGGCACACACCACACATTCAGCTAAATTTTGTTGTTGTTGTTTTTGTACAAGAAGGGTTTCTTTTCCCTCTATACAGTCAAGTAAATCTGCCTTCGGTGTTTAAAACATCAGTAGGTTTCACTCAATTTAATAATTTTTCTCTATCCTTTTTATGTATGTATGTATGTATGTATGTATGTATGTATGTATGTCTCTATGCATAGAAAAAATCTGTGATATGTACTTAGTAGTAAGTGATGGCTATTTCTCAATGGTGAGATATGGAGTGGGATTTTGTTTTTTAACTTTCATTTTTTAAATGCTCTGTCTTCTGTCATTCTCTGTAATTACATACAAAGTAACAAGAATGGGCGAAAACGAGGTAGAGACAGCCTATTCGCCAAACTCATTTCTTTTTATTTGGCATGTAACTAGACATTTCCCGGCTTCCTTTGCAGTTACATGTGGCCATTGCACTGGGTTCCAATCAGAGCAGTCTGAAAGAAAATGATGTGTGTCACCTCTAGGCCTGGTCCTTAGTAGCCCCAAATTTCTAGTATCCACACTGGTTACATAGATAACTGTTACATATATAACAAAAATAAGCATTAAAGCCATAGAGGCAGCATTTTAAAGAAGGCAGTCACAAGATGGAAGAAACCTAAGCTTGTGATTCACAGCTTGGAAGAATGCTGTCTGTCCATCAAGGACACCTCTTTTGAACTTAGCTGTGAATCAAAAACATTGTGTAAAGTCAATCATAATTTGAAAATCATTCTTGTGGCAGGAAACCATACTGTATGAGTCTTTCCTATTTCTGCATGTCTTCTGAGTTAGGCTAATGGCAGCCCATTATTCTGGACTATCTTTTCAAGGTTGCTCATATAGTGAATAGCCTCAGAAGACAGAAAGCAAAGATCAGCTATGCTTACTGTCTACTACAAAAGATTCAGTGCCCTAAGCTCAGGGCTCCTCTCCTGTAATGCAACACACAGCACGAACAGATTTTATTTGGCCCTCTTTGCAGTGCTCTACGGGAAATGGCCAAAAATTACTGATACTCTGGTTACAATTATTGCTCTAAGTAATAAGTTGTCTATCTCTTGACCCAGAAGTTGCATCTCTTAATTAGATACTTTACAAGTAAGGTCAAATGACAGACTTCTGTGACATTATGATATATACATATACATATATATACATACATACACACACATATATATACACACACACACATATATATGTATACATATATTGGTTTTGTTCACAGTCCCTGAGTCACAACTCCCATAGTCTTTGTTACTTTTTAAGTAACTAAAAAAACGGGCGTAACTTTTGTTAAAGTATTTGGCCTTTTGTCCTTGGTTCCTGATGCAGCTTCAGAACAGCATCAGAGTAACAAAGGTGAAAGAACAGTCCTTTATTATAATGGGGTGCTTTAGGCCTCAGAAAACAGAATCTCTCTCGGACCCTTCCTGCCCTCCTTTTTCTCCCCAAGACAGGCCATAAAAATTAAAAATATGCTCTAAACTTCTCCTACTTTTCTATAATGGAGCTGGACACAAAGAAATTCTCTGACCTACCCTGTCTGATTGTGGGTCATAAAACCCCCATTTCAGAAGGGGTTCTGCCCCAATACCCAGAAGAAAATAATGTTGCACAGAGAGGCCAAGAAGCGTTGTGAACATACAGGCCTGCCTGGGTTTCCCTACTCAGTCTATTAGTGTTAGATCATACCTTTGTTCAAGCACATTTCTATACAGGTGTCCAAGCTTCAATCATGCCTATCCAGTGAACTCTGTATAAAAGGCCCAAGAGGATGGGGAAGCTCTGCCTCCCTACCCCCTGACATACCTCACACTATTCATCTATTCATCTGTATACTTTTGCAATATCCTTTATAATAAACCAGTAAACATAAGTAAGGGTTTCCCTGAGTTCTGTGAGCCACTCTAGCAAATTAATCCAACCCAAGGAGGGGGCTGTGGGAACCCCAAGTCATAGCCAGGGGGACAGAAGCACCTGGGGCTGAGAATCAGTTTCAAAAGTGAGACTCAGTCCTATGGGACTGAGTTCCCAACCTGTGTAATCTGATGCCATCTCCAGGTAGACAGCTTCCAAACTGAACAGAATTAGAGGATACGCGGCTGATGTCTGCTGCAAAACTGATAGCTTACTTGTTGGTGGGGAGAAATCGCTCTACATTTATGGGTCACAGAAGCATTCTGTATTGTGAGACTACAGCTGAAGAAACTTTTTTCTACTCCACCTCTTTTATAGTTCTTCACAGTTTGGTGATGAGAGAATATGATGCTGTTAGGGGCATGGCTATTCGGAAGAGGAAAATTAAAGGCCTCACAGGCCAATTAATGGGATCTGAGCAAAGTCAAAAACTGAAAAATTATACAGTCAACTAGGCAGTTAATGGGTCTTCATTTTATTGCCTGAATAATGAAGAGAAACTGAAGAGGTGGCTGCAGGCTAAGCACCAGAAACTATGTTTAAAGAGAGCTGCCCCAGGATGCTCTGCTGGCAGCCAGCCTACTCTGGTTAGGTAGACAGGACTTCCTCACCAGTTTGGCAGTCAGCTTCATTTCTACCCCACTGTAACAATTAGGTGACCTCACTGCTTTAAGAAGAAAAATAATTAGAGATGGGGATGTGCACTCCCTATCCCCAAGAGGCCTCAATGGCCACATGCACTCATCCAAGCATGCTAAAAGGAATTTGAGGAAAGGAAAAGATATGATTTTTTTTTTTTTTTTTTTTTTTTGAGACGGAGTCTCGCTCTGTCGCCCGGGCTGGAGTGCAGTGGCCGGATCTCAGCTCACTGCAAGCTCCGCCTCCCGGGTTTACGCCATTCTCCTGCCTCAGCCTCCAGAGTAGCTGGGACTACAGGCGCCCGCCACCTCGCCCTAGATTTTTTTTGTATTTTTTTAGTAGAGACGGGGTTTCAGCGTGTTAGCCAGGATGGTCTCCATCTCCTGACCTCGTGATCCGCCCGTCTCGGCCTCCCAAAGTGCTGGGATTACAGGCTTGAGCCACCGCGCCCGGCCGATATGATTGATTGATTGATTGATTTTTTGAGGCGGAGTCTCGCTCTGTCGCCCGGACTGGAGTGCAGTGGCCAGATCTCAGCTCACTGCAAGCTCCGCCTCCCGTGTTTAAGCCATTCTCCTGCCTCAGCCTCCCGAGTAGCTGGGACTACAGGCGCCCGCCACCTCGCCCGGCTAGTTTTCGTATTTTTAGTAGAGACGGGGTTTCACCATGTTAGCCAGGATGGTCTCGATCTCCTGACCTCATGATCCGCCCGTCTCGGCCTCCCAAAGTGCTGGGATTACAGGCTTGAGCCACCGCGCCCGGCTATTTTTTTAAATAGAGATGGGGTCTCACGCTCCTGGGCTCAAGCAGTCCTCCCACCTCGGCCTCTCAAAATGTTGGGAATACAGGCATAAGCCACTGTGCCCAGCCAGAAAACACAAATTTTTAAGACTGTGTTGGATACAGGCACCCAGATCACTATCCTACCCAGGATTCAGTTGGCAGGATTCTCAGCGGGTAAGGAAGCTAACATGACTTTGTAGGTGGGGTCTCCGGGCAATTAAACTGTATATTCATTATTGCCTGGATATCTGAAGTATAGTATAAGAGAAAATGATATAACAGAAGTCAACAAATTACGACACCTAAGCTAAGAGTAATGTTGCATCTTTAAAATATTCCTTAGCACCCCCGCCCTCCCCCCAAAAAAGAAGAATATATGATAGAGACTAAACGCGGTCCACAAAGTCCAAAAACATTTACTATCTGGTCCTTTAGAGGAAAAGTTTGCCATTCCCTGTATTATATGTTTATCTTTACCCATCCATAAGTGCAAAAGGTATTCCCCCAATCAAGAAGAGCAACACGTAGAAATACTAATGAGACATATAAATCACTCTCCGAACCATGTCTCTTTCCTGGGTGGTTCAACAGAAACAGCATAGGATTCCAGAAGGACAAAGGGAAGCCACAGCTTTGATAAAGGACTCAAAGGTTCCAGGGGTAGGAAGAAATACAATACCTCAACACAAAAGCCCTACAAGGCCAGTGAAAAAAGGCTAATAAGAGCTGGAAGCTAACAGTGAATTAGTGCCAAGTGAGTTTAGTTATTGCTCTTATAGCCCCAGCTGTTACAGACTAAATCCACTACATAGACTGATGGTACTTGGTAGGCTGTTCTGGACATTTCTAATGCCTCTTTGCCATAACATTCATGCCCAAGGATCAAGATCAGTTTACATCCATGTGTCAAAGTCTCCAATATGTCTGAAGTGCTTTCCCAGAGGGGTGACCTAAACTCCCTTGCCACTTGCCACAGATAAGTATGTCGGGACTCAGTACCTCTATCCTATGACTGCCAAAGCTCTCACTATTGGCTGTTAAATTAGAAGCCTCAGTCTCAATAGCTCTGTAACGTTATCTCCTCTGTCAGCACAGCTGGTGGAAAAACTGCAATAAAAATCAAAGACCTGCTCAACAAGTTTCTGCAAAGTATAGAAACAGATTTACAACACCAAATTCCTCTGGAAGTCAAGGAAAAGCTTTGGTCTCTTCAGACTCCCACCATCCAAAAGCAGGCTGAACACCTTACTGAACTCTTTCAATAACAGGGGCTCTATGATGGTCACTTCAACATTCTGCTTATCCTTTAAAAGTCAGCTATCCTGCAAATACGCATCATATGAGAGTAGCCCAAAACCAACACACTGTGTTGGAAGCTAGGCGGCAAGATGAAGCACATTTTCTACCTTTGGAATCCCACAGTCCTCGTTATGCTTTTAAACTACACGTTTCTATGAATTATGATTTTGCCAACTGAATCCTCTGGCAAAAAATCCTCCATCCACAGGCGCCCACCGGAGATTTGGACTTGATGCTCCAATGACATGGCTATTAAGTGCATTCCATTTTCAAAAGAAGCTATTAGCTTGCTACAGAGTTCTTATTGAAACTGAACCCATGAAGGCCTTTTGAGGAAGGAAGAAAAAAGAAATGATGGCTTTCCAGGACTTCAGCAAACATTTCTTACTCCATTAGTACCTCCTGATTGTGTTTCCTATTCCTAATTGCCTATAAATATATACACAACTACCATATTATAATCAATGCAACTAAAATTAGTTAAGTACTCACAAGCTGTCAACAACACTACCTTTCTTCTATTACCTCACACCTGACATTCAGGATTTTTTTTAAAAAGCTACTAAAAATACAAAAATTAGCCAACGTGGTAGCACATGCCTGTAGTCCCAGCTACTTGGGAGTCTGAGGCAGGAGAATGGCTTGAACCCAGGAGGCAGAGGTTGCAGTGAGCTGAGATCATGCCATTGCACTCCGGCTTGGGCAACAAGAGCGAAACTCCGTCTCAAAAAAAAAAAAGAAAAAAAAAGAAAAGAAAGATGATATTAGGCATTGTACAAGAACATTAAAACATAAAAAATATAGATTGGCTTTGAGACATGATACAGTCTGACAGTAAGACATATACATATATAAAGACAGTATAAAAGTGAAATGAAAATAGAAGAAAATCATGGGCCGATCACAGTGGCTCAAGCCTAGAATCTCAACACTGGTAGGCCAAGGTGGGAGGAGGATAGCTTGAGCCCAGAAGCTCAAGACCAGCCTAGGCAACATAGGGAGACTCCGTCTCTACAAAAAATGTAAAAACTTAGCCAGGCAGTGGTGGTGTATGCCTGTGCTCCCAGCTACTCCAGAGGCTGAGGGGGGAGTATTGCTTTAGTGCAGGAGGTTGAAGCTGCAGTGAGCCCTCATCATGCCCCTGCAATCCAGTTTAGGTGACAGAGTGAGACTCTGTCTCAAAAACAACAACAACAACAAAATCCATGCAAAAAAGAGAGATACAGTATGAGTCATATAAGTCAAAGGAAGTCTAGCTTCACCAGAAAGGCAAGGCTAGGTTAAGTGCTGAATTTGGGTACAAGAGGAGCAAGAAAAGAGTAAAACGAAGAGAGCTATGATTTGACAGAAGAGGAGTAAACAGAGCAATGTAAAAAAAAAAAAAAAAAAAAAGCCAGGTGCAGTGGCTCACGCTTGTAATCCCAGTACTTTGGGGAGCCCAGGCGGGCGATCACCCAGCTACTTGGGAGGCTGAGGCAGGTGAGTATCTTGAACCCAGGCGGCGGAGGTTGCAGTGAGCCAAAATTGCACCACTGCACTCTAGACTGGGAGACGAGCAAAACCACATCTCAAAAACAAAAAAAACAGCAAGAGAAAATGGTGGCAGCAACATAGTTTCTCATCCTTTCTGAATCCCAAACATAAAAACAAAGCAAAAAACCTATAATCCCAGCACTTTGGGAGGCCAAGGTGGGCAGATCACTTGAGGTCAGGAGTTCGAGACCAGCCTGGCCAACATGGTGAAATCCCATCTCTACTAAAAATACAAAAATTAGCCAGGTGACATGGCATGCACCTGTAATCCCAGCTACTGAGGAGGCTGAGGTAAGAGAATTGCTTGAACCCAGGAGGCAGAGGGTGCAGCGAGCCGACTCTGCGCCACTGCACTCCAGCCTGGGCAACAGAGTGAAATTCTGTCTCAAAAAAACAAACAAACAAAGCAAATAGATAATAAAACCAAAAACTCATGGAATAACACAACAAAACTGAGTGTAAAAGCATCACCATCAACCCCAAAATACAAGCAGGTAAGGAAAAGAGTTACAAGGCCCACATGGTAAAAGCATTCATGAGGAAGAAGGAAGCGACAAGAAAACCACTAAATATTTAGTCAACAGTACTTACTGGAAAGCATTGAGAGCCAATTTGAGAAAGGCAGCTGAAACCAGGAAGAGTTCTGCACTGGCCAATAACAGGTAAGCGCATGGGGCACACAGTAAGGACTTGTATGACCTCTCAAACTGCTGAAGGGTCCATTCTAGGACAGAGATACACTCCAAGTAGATAGGCTACCTCCACTAAAAGAAACCAGCATTAGAAAATGAGCTGATTCAGGGTCTGGGGCAGAAAAGAAGACAAGATAAGCCTACAGTATCTGTTTTACTAGAAATTAAGGAAATGCTTATAAACTGTTGAAAATTTTCAAAAGGGCACAGTTGCCAAGTTGAAGGACTCCCATTGGCCAAATGTGGGACAATCTGAGCATTAAGATGAATAATAATAGGAATTACATAACACAGTGAACTTAAAAAAATAAACTTGAGTCTACTTGATAATGGAGAGATTAGTCAATGGATGGATGTTTGGATGGACAGATGAAGTTCTTCATAATCAAAGCATGCCAGAAAATAAATATGGAAGCATTGATAGAAACAGAAAATCATCACATTATTACCACCATAGTTATAACAGATTCAGGCAAAGATCATCAACAGATATATCAAATACACTGCATGAGACTATTGGGGAACAGAAATTTCAAAGCCTCAAGTAACATCTCACAGGGAAACAAAAGCTTCACAGTAGATCTGACAGACAACACCTTAACCAAGTGATCAAACTTAGTACCACGGATGATGGGATAAAATAATATCATGTGTCCCTTGATATAATACACTGAGAACAAGACATCATCAATGTGATATTTCCATCAAATATGCTTAACATGAATCTTTTCAGGAGGAAACAAATCAGACAAATCCCAGTTGAGGAACATTCTGCAAAACAACTAGTCTAAACTTAAGAAAATGTCAATGTCATGAAAGGCAGAAAATCCTGGTAACTATTTTATTTTCTGAGACTGAATCTCGCTGTGTCACCCAGGCTGGACTGCAGTGGTGTGATCTCGGCTCACTGAAACCTCCGCCTCCTGGGTTCAAGTGATTCTCCTACCTTAGCCTCCCAAGTAGCTGGGATTACAGGCATGAGCCATGTCACTTGGCTAATTTTTGTATTTTTAGTAGAGATGGGGTTTCTCCATATTGACCAGGCTGGTCTCGAACTCCTGACCTCAAGTGGTCCACTCACCTCGGCTTCCCAAAGTGCAGGGACTATTTTAGATTAAAGGAGACTAAAGAGACAACAACTAAATACAACGTTTGATACTTGACTCCTGCATCAATTTCTTCTTAAACTGGCTACCAATTAGGACATTACCCGAACAATGAGGTGCTTGGATATGGATTATATGTTAATAGTATTAATGTTACATTTCCTAAGATAATTACATTGTGGCTATGTAGAATCAACTTCTTAGGTGGTAACATGCCTGTGTGGAGAAAAAGTGTCACAATGTGAAAAACTAATTCTCAAATAAATCCGTAATAATTTTTTGAGACATGGTCTCTGTCATCCAGGCTGGAGGGCAGTGGCACAATCTCACTCAGCTTTTGCAGACTCGACTTCCTGGGCTCAAGCAATCCTCCCATCTCAGTCTCCTAAGTAGCAGGGACTATTACAAGTGCATGCCACCATGCCCAGCTAATTTTTGTATTTTTTGTAGACATAGCTTCTCGCTATGTTGCCCAGGCTGGTCTCCAACTTTTAGACCCGCCTTGGCCTCCCAAACAGCTGGGATTACATGCATGAGCCACCATGCCTGGCCTAAAAATCTCCTAACCAAAACTGGGAATATACTATGTATCTTTCACTTATATTAAAAACATCTTTGCAGTTCATTAGTCTTTTAAATCATGATTTTAAATCATAAATGTTACAATAATAATGTTGGTTAATACTAAGATGCTCCTGTGTTTTCTGTCTAAACAATCAAGTTTTCAGTTAATATGTGCCAGGACATTTTACATGTACTAACTACTTTAATTTTAACAACTCTATGAGGTAAGCACTAAAATCAACTTGATGCAGATGAAGAAACTGAGACATAACATAATGCCCCATTTTACAGATATGCCATAATTTATTCATCTGTTATGGGCAATTTACATGATTTCTAAATGTGAGCTACTACAGTGATGAACAATCATATACACATCTTTTAACTTTATATGCAACACCTGAAAGAGTTAAAAGGAACTCTAAGTTCTCTGACATGCCATATTTAATAGATCCTAAGATATTTATTTATTTAAATAAATCTCTAAAATCAGGTTATGTATTATAATATTGCTGTGTCATAGTTTACTTGGCATGATTTTTTTCTTTCTTAGTGGCACATAAAATGAAGGTGCATCCTACAATCAGTAGCAGATTATATACCTCAGTTAAATGGCTTTTCAGATAAATCAGACCTATCGACTATTAACACACTCACTGCTTATAGCTACATTTCTGAAAAAATACACAAGAGAAGCTATAGAAAGGAGCAGAAAAGTTTTTAAAAATAAACTGGATTCTACTGGTGTTATGCCCCCAAAATACAAAACTTTAAACAAACTGTTCAATATTGATTGTGACTCTCCAGATTTTTAAACTCTGTTTTCCCAAGAATTAAGCATGGAGTCTTGAATTCAGTAGATGTTTTGTAAACATCTATCAAATCTAATTAAACTTTCATGTCCCTATTCTTTATCTATAAAACTGGAAATGAAAACTAGAAATGGAAGTGCCACAGGTGATAAATACATTTAAAAAGTTTATATTATTAATGGAAAACAACTGGCTATTATTACTTCATCTCCATGATGCTATAATTAGATAGCTGGAATACAATTCTAAACACCTAAATGAATTAGACCTGAGTCTTTGTATTACATCTCAGCCTTCCAAGTTGCAAAAAATAACTCTATTAAATAAAGTTAATCCTCAGCCAATTCAGTTTGTCATAAAATTCTATTTCATGGACATGCCATTTAATTGATGCACACTATTACTGTTTGTCTTCAACATCTGAATTCAAGCTACATTTCAAAAAGGCTATTCACATCTACTTTCACTTTTTATCTTCTTTTAACAAGTTATTTATCCCTTCTAAGCAAGGAGGTCTTTAAAATTTCTTCTCCCAAATACTACTCAGTTAAATAATAACTTCCTGGAACAGAACAGAGGATTGATAAGGCATACTGTGTATTAGCATTCTTTTGAGGACATGTGAAAACTTCACCATTGTACTAAAACAAACAAAAAACACCCTTGAAGTTGTAATATAGATTTATCTTTCAAAGGGGATATGATTATTATTACCTCTGATATCATTTGGCTCTGTGTCCTCACCGAAATCTCATGTTGAACTGTAATCTGCAAGTGTCAGGGGAGGGACCTGATGGTGGGGTGATTGAATAATGGGGGCAGACCTTCCCCCCTGCTGCTCTCCTGATAAGAGTTCTCACCAGATCTAGTTGTTTGAAAGTATGTAGCACTTTCAAACTTTCCCTCTTCATTTTCTCTCTTCTTTTCCACCATGGTAAAGATGTGTTTATTTCCCCTTTGCCTTCTGACATGATTGTGAGTTTCCTGAGGCCTCCTGGCCATGCTTCCTGTACAGCCTGCAGAACTGTGGGTCAATTAAACCTCTTTTCTTCCTAAATTACTCATTCTCAGGGTAGTTCTTTACAGCAGTGTGAGAATGGACTAATACAGCCTCCAAGTAAAGGCAGAAAGACGTATTTAAAAAAAAAAAATCCATGGACTTTGTAATCAGACATAGTTCATTTTTAAATCCCAGCTCTATCATTTATTAATAAGTATCTCTTTATCTCTTCTTTTTGTCTGCCCATTACTTTTCTTTAGGTAACTCTTTCCTACTGCATGTGATCTTGGTAAGACCTTCAACCACAGTATCCCGATACCCCTGGACCACAAGAGTGGGTGTGCCAGCGAGTTAAGGCCAACTGTATGAACAACTCACAAAGTCCTCAAATATTCTCAATTTCAACGGCTTTCATTCAGACTCTCCTTCAGTATGCCTAAAACCACATTTCAGTGTCAAAAACTACGAAGAGTCTTACTGTACTTGTAAAGTGACAAGTTACTTGTCTTGTACTTATCTTACTCTACTTGTAAAGTGACAAGTTAGTCTACCACAGTTTCATGGATGTAGGCAGAAGATGACACAAGACTCCTGCAATGGACACAGAGGACTTTAATACTCATGGCAATAGCAAAAGCCAGACTGTTAGCATTTGCCTAAATTCCCCCTTCTGACAGGGTGACCTGGGGCCAGATGACATGTATACACACAGTGGAATGAATTACAAGAGAAATTTGAATGACAGTGCCTCCATTTTCCAAGGCTGTTTGCTTGCTATATAAACAACCTTGAAAAGAACAAAAGCTGTCAGGGCTGACACTCACAAAATGTGTATAAATGTCAGAACCACGGAGAACTGTCTTCCAACACCTGGAAGCTGCCATCACTCAACATATCCCAATTGTTTAAGGATCATTAAATCACAATGATCTACTCTTTCTTCATAACCCTGCAATTAATTCACACTCTTACTATACTTATTCTTGAACCTCACTGAGTCCTCTAAGCCCATGCTCCAACATCTCCTACAACTCTATGTTCCAGCCCTTCCCTATTCCCTAGTTCCACTACATCTATTAACCCACCTCAATCTCATGATCCATTATTTTATACACTTTTGAAAATAACACACTTGGCCTCCTTATTTGTATACCTAATCTGCCTAGCAGTATCTCTGACAGGGTTCTACCTACATCTACTTTTCTTTGCTCTATTATCCAGGTGACCTAGTTATTCACCTACATGCTTCTCTTCTTTCTTCCCCACCAAAACAGAAGAAGACACAGTATCCTTTCTCCTGCCTACTCCTTCTGTCTTCAAATCTAAGATTCTTTTTAATTTTTTGTTTTAAGAGATGAGGTCTCACTCTGTTGTCCAGGCTGGAATGCAATGGCATGATCATAGCTCACTGCAGCCTCTAACTCCTGAGCTCAAGAGATACTCCCACATCAGCCCTCCAGCAGCTGGGACTACAGATGCAAGCCCAGCAAATCTGAGATTCTTTATTTTTTATTTTTTATTTTTTTTGAGACTGAGTCTCGCTCTGTTGCCCGGGCTGGAGTGCAGTGGCCGGATCTCAGCTCACTGCAAGCTCCGCTTCCTGGGTTTACGCCATTCTCCTGCCTCAGCCTCCCAAGTAGCTGGGACTACAGGCGCCCACCACCTCGCCCGGCTAGTTTTTTGTATTTTTTAGTAGAGACGGGGTTTCACCGTGTTAGCCAGGATGGTATCGATCTCCTGACCTCATGATCCACCCGTCTCGGCCTCCCAAAGTGCTGGGATTACAGGCTTGAGCCACCGTGCCCGGCCAAATCTGAGATTCTTAAGAGTTAAGTACTCTCACTATCTGTACTTCCTCACACCCACTTTATCTACCAATAAATATACTGAAACTCTACACTGAAACTCCTCTTCAACGACTTCCTTTGTGCTAAAACCAAAGGACATAACATTTATCCTTATACTACTCAAACTACTCTTTTATTTCCTCTGTAGACTCCACCCCTCCCCGCTACTGAGAATGATACAATTAGAAAATTACCTTTTGTCAACTATTATTTATTTCAGGCTAGACTCATCAGTGAATGCTAAAACTTGTGGGTAAAAATTCAGTAAGAAACAGGATACGTGCCCAAATCTCAGGGTGTGGTAGACAGTCTCCATGCCCCCAATGATCTTTGCACCTATGCAGTGCCTACCCATACTGAACAGGTTTACCTATGCATCCAATAGAGAGTAAAAATAACAGTATTTTTTTTGTTAAATCCAAGTGATTAAAATGACAAATGTTATGTTATGTATTCTTACCTCAAAAAAACCTTTTTAAAAAAATAAATAAAAACATATTCAGCCAGAAAAAGAAAATGATACTGTGTGACTTCCGAGGCCAGGCCATAAAACACATGGCAGCTTTTGCCTTGCTCTTGGATCAGTCACTATGGGAAAAGTTAGGTGCCATGTCACATGGCACTCAAAAGTCCCTAAGAAACAATACATGCAGCAAAAAAACAGGCAGCCACCAAATTGTCAATCATGTGAATAAGTCATCTTAGAGAATATCCTCCAGCAGCTGGGTGTGGTAGCTCCTGTAACCCCAGCACTTTGGGAGGCCAAGATGGGCAATCACCTGAGATCAGGAGTTGGAGACCAGCCTGGCCAGCATGGTGAAATCCCACCTCCACTAAAAATACAAAATTTAGCCGGGCGTGGTGGTACCACCTGTAGTCCCAGCTAAGGGGGAAGCTGAGGCAGGAGAATCGCTTGAACTTGGGAGCGAAGGTGACAGTGAGCCAAGATCATGTCACCTCACTCCAGCCTGGGAGATACAGCGAGACATCGTGTTTAAAAAAAGCGGGGGGGGGGGGGGGCAGGGCACAGTGGCTCATGCCTGTATTCCCAGCACTTTGGGAGGCCAAGGCAGGCAGATCACCTGAGGTCAGGTGTTCAAAACCAGCCTGGCCAACATGGCGAAACCCCATCTCTACTAAAAGATACAAAAATTAGCTGGGTGTCATGGTGAAAGCCTGTAATCCCAGCTATTTAGGAGGCTGAGGCAGGAGAATTGCTTGAACCTGGGAGGTGGAGACTGTAGTGAGTCTGAGCCAAGATTGCACTCCTGCACTCCAGCCTGGGTGACAGAGCTAGACTCCGTCTCAAAAAAAAAAAAAAAAAACAACAACAACAAAAAAACGAGAGTATCCTTCAACTTTAGTCTGGCCTTTAAATGACTATAATCCAAGCCAACAACGTGAAGGCAATCTGATAATAGACTCTGGGGTAGAAACACCCACTAAATCCAAATTCCTGACCCACAGAAGCTGTGAGACTATAAATGTTTATTGCAGTTTTAAGCCAGTATATTTTAGGGTAAATTACTGTGCTACAATAGTTAACTAACACAGATTTACAGATTACTCCTGGGTATATGTTACCAGGAGAGGGGTGTTCCCATACAGTAAAACTTGAAAATGCAGGCGCTGCTTGGAATCAGGTAGTAGACAGAAGCTGACAGGACTTGCAGTAGAGTATCAGCGAAAGCTTGATGAGCAATGAAGACACTGTCACTAGAAACTTCATGGTCCTTAGGAGGCTGCTACTAAGGGCTTAAATGAAAGTGAGAAAAAGGTAACTGAAAATTGGAAGAAGCTGAATACTTCATAATTAGTAACTGAAAGTTTAGGCACAACATTGCCTGTGGTAACATGAAAAATAGAAAATGTATTTAACGAGTTGCATAATTTAACATGGAGTTTTCTAGGTATTCTGTGGAAGATGCAGTCTAACTCCTTCTTACTGTTTATAGTAAAAAGCAGGAGTACAGAAATAAGCTAATGGAAAGACTATTGACAAAAAAAGAACCAAGACTTGCTGGTTTTAAAAATTCCCAGTCTCTCCAGATAGCAAACAAAGCTAAAATCAAAGAATGGCTCCCAGAGAAAATCTAGGCCACTGTTAGAAAACAGCTGTATGAAGATCAAAACAAGAGTGTAACTGTAAACTCCTTTGTTAAGACCTAAGAAAGACAGAAAGCAATACCTCAGATATCCTGAAATAGGACTTTAAGAGATGTCAAGGTCATAAAAAACAATGAATGAGGACATATTCCAAATTGGGAAATACTGAATAGACATGACAGCTAAATGCAACTTGTGATCTTGGATTGGATCCTGGACCTGGAAGAGTAAAAGGCTTCCCCCTTTGGTGTAGATGACATCAGCGGGTGCAATCTGAATATGATCTGTAGATTAGATAATAATCTGTAATAATATTAATTTATTGATTTTGATCACTATACTTTGTTTAGGAAATTCCCTTTAATTAAAACTATACACTTATAGTACTTGGGTTAAAGAGGCATTGTATTTGTAATTTACCCTGCAATGGTTCAAAAAGATTCTATAGAGAGTAGAGGAGAAAGAGAGCCAGCAAAAGAGGGTGGAGGGAAGGACATGGTAACATTAATATGGTAAAATGTTCACATTTTTGGAATGAGTGAGTAGTATAGCATTATTATTTGTAGTATTTTTGCAACTTTAACTTTGAAATTATTGAAAAACGAAAAGTTAAAAAAAGAATTAATCCTACTGGCTGCCTGGCTCAATGCCCAAGAATGAAGTCTAAAACTGCTTATAAATTCTTCATAAACTGGCCTCTTCTTAGCTAGTCTCATCTTACCATACTCTTCAGTCTCACCCAACCCACCCTCACATTCTAAACTGATGTTCCTGAAAAGACCTGTCCTCTCTTAACTCTTCACATAAATAGACACTGAACGGTTCAACTTGAGCGCAAGGTTCCAAAAGGAAACTACACAAAAAGGACAGAGGTACCAGGTAACTCTCAATGCTAGAAAACTTTTACAAAGACATAGAAAAGTCATTCCAATGATTTGACTGAGAGTTTTATTCCTTTGAGGGCCACAGAAGAAAGTAGTCTAGCTCTCTTCAAAGAGACGAGTAATCCTATTCTATGGTTTAAGTGTGGTGTGTTCCTGCCAAAACTCACGTTGAAATTTGCCAATGTGATAGTACTGAGAGCTGATGGGGCCTTTAAGAGGCATGTGGGTTACGGGACTATCCTCATGAATGTATTAATGCAGCTTTCGTGAGGCTGGGTTGATTCTTGCAGGAACAGATTAGAAGGCTGCCTCTCATGTTTGGTCTCCCATTCTGCACATGTGTACCTGTTTCCCCTTCAGCTTCTTTGCCATGTAAACATAAGAATCAGACTTGGAAGGTAGCATGCACACATGATTTCTAGTAATTTTCAAAGTGCCTTGTGCTGATTCTCATGGGCCTAGCCATCTGCCCCAGCTCTGCCCTGGATTGATAGCTGTTATCGATCTTGATGAAAGAGCAATTGATGCTCTCAGCGAATTTAATGAAGAAGCTCTGTCTGTACTACAGCAGTTCAAGGAAAGTGACTTATCACATGTTCAGAACAAAAGTGCATTTTTATGTGGAGTTTAGAAGACCTATAGGCAGAGAGAAAACAGGGGAGCTAGGTGCAAGAGTCCACAAAGGGACCTGATGAAGCAAAGATCAAGGCCTTGCTTGAGAGAACTGGTTATACTCTGAATGTAACCACAGGAGAGAGGAAGTATGGTGGGCCTCCATCAAACAGTGTGTACTCTGGCGTGCAACGTGGAATTGGAACAAAGGTGTTTATAGGTAAAATACCAAGAGATTTATATGAGGATGAGTTGGTGCCCCTTTTTGAGAAGGCCAGTACCATTTGCGATCTATGTCTTATGATAGATCCACTGTCTGGTCAGAATAGAGGGTATGCATTTATCACTTTCTGTGGAAAGGAAGCTGCACAGGAAGCTGTGAAACTGTGACAGCTATGAAATTCGCCCTTTGGTAAACAACATGGAGTACGCACTTCTGTGGCAAACAACAGACTTTTTGTTGGATCCATTCTGAAGAATAACACTAAAGAAAATATTCTGGAAGAATTCAGTAAAGTCACAGAGGGTTCGGTGGACGTTATTCTCTATCATCAACCTGATGACAAAAAGAAGAAATGGGAGTTCTGCTTCCTGGAATATGAGGATCACAAGCCAGATGCCGGCTGATGAGTGGAAAAATAAAAGTATGGGGAAATGCAGTTACAGTTGAATGGACTGACCCTGTGAAGAACCAGATCCAGAAGTCATAGCTAAGGTAAAAGTATTGTTTGTGAGAAATTCGGGCACAGACGAAATATTGGAAAAGTCATTTTCTGAATTTGGAGAACTTCAAAGAGTAAATAAGTTGAAAAATTATGCATTTGTTCATTCTGAAGACGGAGAAGCAGTCGTTAAGGCTATGGATGAAATGAATGGCAAAGAAATAGAAGGGGAAGAACTTGAAATAGTCTTAGCCAAGCCACCAGACAAGAAAAGGAAAGAGCGCCAAGCTGCTAGACAGGCCTCCAGAAGCACTGCATGCATATGAAGATTATCACTACACCCTCCTCCTCGAATGCTGCCTCCGACTAGAGGTTGGGGGAGAGGTGGATATGGCTACCCTCCAGATCACTACGGCATGAAGATTACTATGGTTATTAATATCACAACTATCATGGAGGTTATGAAAATTCCCTATCATGGCTATGATGATGGCTATGCAGTAACAGAAAGAGGAGGAAGGGGAGGGCAGGGTGCTCCACCACCACCAAGGGGGAGAGGAGCACCACCTCCAAGAGGTAGAGCTGGCTATTAACAAAGGGGGGCACCTTTGGGACCACCAAGAGGCTCTAGGGGTGGCAGAGGAGGTCCTGCACAACAGCAGAGAGGCCGTGGCTGCGGTTCCCGTGGATCTTGGGGCAATCAGGAGGCAATGTAGGAGGCAAGAGAAGGCAGATGTTTACAACCAACCTGATTCCAAGCATCATCAGACCAACTAGCAGAACTGGGTCTCTCAACCCATCGCTCAGCAGCCACTTCAGCAAGGTGGTGACTATTCTGGTAACTATGGTTACAATAATGACAACCAGGAATTTTATCAGGATACTCATGGGCAACAGTGGAAGTAGACAAGTAAGTGCTTGAAAATGATAATGGCAAGATATGACTGGCTCTAGATCTACATTCTTCAAAAAAATTTTTGCTTAACTGTTTCATCTTTAAGTAGCAATTTGCTGCCATTTGTATTGGGCTGAATAAATCACTATTGTGTATATACTCAAGTACGTTTATTTTTCCTCTTTTCATAAATGCTCTTGGACATTAGTGGGCTTACAGAGTTCCCTTATTCTGGGAGTTATAATGTTTTTATCATTTCAGGCTTCATTTTAGCTTCAAAACAAGCTGAGCACACTGTTAAGTCATGATTTTGCAGAACCTTTGCTTTTGAAGAGTTTCACTTTTTTGAATCTAGGATAAATTACATAGAAGTATGGAGTATGCTGTAAATAAAAATACAAGCTAGTGCTATGTCTTAGTAGTCTTAAGAAATTAAAGCAAACACATTTAAGTTTTCTTGTACTGAAAATAACCTATGATTGTATGTTTTGCATTTTTAGAAGTAGGTTAACTGTGTTTTTAAATTGTTATAACTTCACGCCATTTTGAAATCTGCCCTACAAAATTTGTTTGGCTTAAACATCAAAAGCCATGACAATTTGTTCTTTGATGTGATTGTATTTCCAATTTCTTGTTCATGTAAGATTTCAATAAAACTAAAAAATCTATTCAAAAAAAAAAAAAAAAAAGAACCATAGATTAAAAGTCAACACAACTCCATTTTCTTCAAACCACTATAAGTTACTGCAAATCACTGACCTTTGAACAAGTCATTTAAACTCTCCATGAAAACACAGCTTCACAATTCTTAGAGGGCTTTCTAAAAGATTTCAAATTGAGTGGGGTAGAAGTGAGGTTGGTGCTTTTAAAACTTTCTAACAAGTATAAAAAGAATTAGAAAAAACTAACAGTCCTTTGAGAGCAGTTAACTCTTACTAAAGATCATTCCTAGTGATTTTGACTACAGTCAAATCAACTGTGCATTCTATGTATCACTTGTGTTACTGAAGGAAAATACAACTCTGTTTTACAGTTGTGACATATATTTTGTGTGTGTGTGTGTGTGTGTGTGTGTGTGTGTGTGTGTGTGTGTGTGTATTTGATCTCTGCCCCCAGTTTCTGGCACAGAACTTCTAAAAACTCTTTGACGTCCTGAGTGATGGGGTGGTAAGAGCATTTTTTGTTATAATAGTTGGTCTTATTCTCAGATTCCTGGCACAGAGCTTGTAAAACTCTTTGAATTCCCCTAGTGATCATAATAAGCCCCTTTCAACCACACTTGAGTTTACACTAATAAGGTAAATCTTGGAGGATAGATGCTGGTCACCAGAGGAACCAACCATGTGATCAGAGATTTGGAACTTTAAGCCCTAACCTGGTACCTCTGTGGAGGGGTGAAGAGCTGGAGGTTGAATTCAATCACCAATGACCAAACATTTAATAAATTGTGCCTACATAATGGGAAACCTCCACAAAAAATCTTAACAATGAAGTTCTGAGAGGTTCCTGGTCAGTGAACACAATGAGATGCTGTGTGGGTGGAGCACCTGGAGAGGGCATGGAAGCTCTACCTACCTCCCCATAACTTGTCCTATGTGTCTCTTCCATCCAGCTGTTCCTGAGCTGTATCTTTCACAATACATAATAATAAATAGTGTTCTGGAGTTCTGTGAGCTACTGTAGCAAATTACCTAATCTAAGGAGAAGGTTGTGTGGAACCCCTAATTCATAACCAGTTGGTCAAAAGTACAGGCGACAATCTGGGACTCGCAACTGGCCACTGAAATGGAGACAGTCTCATGGGACCCAGTATCTATGGAATCTGCACTAAGTCTAGGTAATATCAGAACTGAATTGTAGGACACCGACTTGGTGTCCACAGAGAATTGGATGATTAATTGGTGTAGGAAAAAACCCACATGATTGTTGTCAAAAGTGTAATTATAGAACAACAGTATGCTTTCCTTTTACTAATCAACATCAACTAACATTAACAGACATAATAAATATTAGAAGGCATTCTACTGAAATAATAATTCACAATTTGAACTCTTAGTGACTGAATTTAACCCTGACAGACATGGCTTTAATTAATTTCAAATATATACTCTGGTTCCTTTTAAAATATATACCAAATTTTCAATTTTTGCAGAAACCATCCTTTAAATCAGCCTAGGTGGTGGCTCACGCCTGTAATCCCAGCACTTTGGGAGGCCAAAGCAGGATGGCTTCTATGCAGGCATTAGAGACTAGCATAGGCAACATAGGGAGACCTCGTCTCTACAAATTAAAAAAAAAAAAAAAAAAAAAAAAAAATGGCCAGGCATGGTGGCATATGCTTGTAGTCCCAGCTACTCAGGAGGCTGAGGGAGGAGGATCCCTTGAGCCCCAGAGATCAAGGCTGCAGTGAACTACTGCAGTGCCACTGCACTCCAGTCTGGGCCACAGAGCGATACTTCATCTCAAAAAAAGAAAGAAAGAAAGAAACAAGAAAAAACAAAGTATCCCTTCCTTATTCAAAGCCATATTTCACCATTAACTTTTCTTCTCCCCTTGCTTGCACTATAGGTAGTACCTAACCAGTGCTAATACAGCTTGAATCACACAGCACTTCTCTGCAAAGCAAAGGCTATATATTTTTAAATTTTTTCTATAACCATATGAAATTGTAAGTTAAAAGTTGTTGTTTATTTCATTTTTAAATAATTTGGATACCACAGTATTTAATATTAAATATAAAATAACAATATCACTTATTTATACTTCAAAAAATAGTATTTTTAAATACACAAAGAGAAACAGATGCCAGGATCAACGTGGTGGACCAGGCCTGAGGCATGACAGAAAAGGGACCCACATTCATGGAAAATGAAACTCGTCCTCTTTTGCCCTGCGGGCCTCTCGTCTCTGGTTTACACCCATGGGCAGTACATGGGAGGCAGGGGTGTGGAATCACACTCAACCTCCCTGCCTCTGCCATTAACCTTGTGGCACCAGTGCGGGGCGGGGGGGGGGTGTCCAACACAATAGGCACCCCTTGCTCACCTCTTTTTCAAAAATTAAATTCTTGGCTGGCCGCGGTGGCTCACGCCTGTAATCCCAGCACTTTGGGAGGCTGAGGCGGGCGGATCATGAGGTCAGGAGATCAAGACCACCCTGGCTAACACAGTGAAACCCCGTCTCTACTAAAAATACAAAAAAATTAGCCAGGCGTGGTGGCGGGCACCTATAGTCCCAGCTACCCAGGAGGCTGAGGCAGGAGAATGGCGTAAATCCGGGAGGCGGAGCTTGCGGTGAGCCGAGATCGTGCCACTGCACTCCAGCCTGGGCGATAGAGCGAAGACTCCTTCTCAAAAAAAAAAAAAGAGGGGGGAAGGGGGGATCACGAGGTCGGCAGATCAAGACCATCCTGGCTAACAGGGTGAAATCCTGTCTCTACTAAAAAAGAAAAAAAAAAAAAAATACAAAAAATTAGCTGGGCATGGTGGCGGGCGCCTGTAGTCCCAGCTACTCAGAAGGCTGAGACAAGAGAATGGTGTGAACCCGGGAGGCGGAGCTTGCAGTGAGCTGAGATTGAGCCACTGCACTCCAGCCTGGGCGACTGGGTGAGACTACATCTCAAAAAAAAAAAAAAAAAAAAAAAAAAAAAATTCCTTGGCAGGGTATGGTGGCTCACACCTGTAATCCCAGTACTTTAGAAGGCCAAGGCGGGTGGATCACCTGAGGTCAGGAGTTCGATACCAGCCTGGCCAAACCCCATCTCTACTAAAAATATAGAAAATTAGCCTGGCGTGGTGGCAGGTGCCTGTAATCCCAGCTACTCAGGAGGCTGAGGCAGGAGAATCGCTTGCACCAGGGAGACGGAGGTTGCAGGGAGCCAAGATGGAGACATTGCACTCTAGCCTGGGTGACAAAAGCAAGACTCCATCTCAATAACAACTACTCCCAATAAACCCATCATACGTTGAAAATTTCCTGTTAAAAATGTGCTTTCAGGCCGGGTGCGGTGGCTCAAGCCTGTAATCCCAGCACTTTGGGAGGCCGAGGCGGGTGGATCACGAGGTCAGGAGATCGAGACCCTCCTGGCTAACACGGTGAAACCCCGTCTCTACTAAAAATACAAAAAACTAGCCGGGCGAGGTGGCGGGCGCCTGTAGTCCCAGCTACTCGGAGGCTGAGGCGGGAGAATGGCGGGAACCCGGGAGGCGGAGCTTGCAGTGAGTCGAGATCGCGCCACTGCACTCCAGCCTGGGCGACACAGCGAAACTCCGTCTCAAAAAAAAAAAAAAAAAAAAAAGTGCTTTCAACTCACAGTATTTTCAACTTACAAAAAGTTTATCCTGACATAACTCCATGGTAAATCGAGAAGCACAATAAATGTGTATTATTTTCATACCATTGTAAAGTCTAAAAACCGTAATTCAAACCATTTCAAGTTGGGAACTGTCTGTTTCAAAAATACTAATGTCTGACTGGATTATGAGCATTACCTTTCAATGCAACACTAAAAACATGCTGGGCATATTTTCAAGACAACTGTACTGAACACAAAAATCTTAAAAGAGGGGCCAGGTGCAGTGGCTCACACCTGTAATCCCAGCACTTTGGGAGGCCGAGGTGGGCGGATCATGAGGTCAGGAGTTCGAGACCAGCCTGACTAACATGGTGAAACGCTGTATCTACTAAAAAATACAAAAATTACTGGGTGTGGTGGTGTGCACCTGTAATCCCAGCTACTCAGGAGGCTGAGGCAGGAGAATCGCTTGAACGCGGGAGGTGGAGGTTGCAGTGAGCCGAGACTGCGCCACTGCACTCCAGTCTAGGCAACAGAGTGCCAGCCTAGGCGACACTCCAGCCTAAGTGAGGAAAAAAAAAAAAAAAAGCTTAAAAGAGGTAAGGAAAGAAGGATAAAAAGATAGTCTGATAGTCTGTAACACTCAATCTTTTAACTATAGTATCACTTATATCATTATAATCATCCCATATTTTTAAAGTCCTTTCCCAAATATTCCCAAGCCAAGCAAGCATGTCTAACAATAAACTTATAGTATGTTTACTTCATTTACAGTGTGCTTACTTTATAGCCGACCAGTAAATCTGTTGTTAAAAACAAAATGTAAAAATAGATTCAAGTTTGACAGCAAAAAAATTATGTTAAACTTATATATGCCAAAAGTAAAATCCAAATAGTATTTACATACTTCTAAATATTAAAGCTAAACAAGTTTGGCTAAACCAATGTTTTATAATCTAGCACCCATTCAATGACCACAAAAAGTTCTTAAAATACAAAATTTAATTCATTCCCAGAGCAAAAAAAGATTTATACATGCAGTCATCAGCACTATACTCACTCAACACCATACCATATTTAATAACTGTCCTTCAAATAACATGACAGGGCATATCTTAAAATAAATATGATCATATAGTAAGTGCTTTTTAAACAAGATAATATGCATGAAATGGCAGAAGACCATTAATAGTAAGACTTCCCTCTTCACAATTCATAATGAGTCCTGCCTAAGAATCCCTAATGGATGGCTTAAAAAGCTTAAATAAACTTTCATGGTGCTAAAACTGCTAATTAAACCAACCCCGCTATTTTTTTATCAGCAATCTAATCAACAATAAACAAGACAGGCTCCTACTATCGTCACTTTATAACAAACCACCTCAAAAAGAAATCAAGATATATATGTTTACTTGCTGCTTGAGTGTGTGTATGTGTGCTTATGTGTGTGTGTGTATGTATGTATGTAGGTATGTCACCAGGCACGGTGGCTCACGCCTATAATCCCAGCACTTTGGGAGGCCAAGGCGGGCGGATCGCATGAGGCCAGGAGTTGGAGACCAGCCTGGACAACATAGTGAAACCCCGTCTCTACTAAAAATACAAATAAATTAGCCAGGCATGGTGGCATGTGCCTGTAATCCCAGCTACTAGGGAGGATGAGGCATGACAATCACTTGAACCCGAGAGGCAGAGATTGCAATAATGCAAGATCACGCCACTGTACTCCAGCCTGGGCAACAGAGCTACTAGGGAGGCTGAGACACGAGGATCATTTGAACCCAGGAGGCAGAGGTTGCCGTAACTTGAGATCACACCACTGCACTCCAGCCTGGGCGACAGGGTGGGACTGTGTCTCCAAATAAATAAATAAATGCCTAACAACGACCCTAAAGTTATAATTATTTCACTCATAATAGATAATTTACTCTCAAAACTACTTAAGTATTTTAAATGATTAACTCAAAAAAAGGCACAAACAAAGTCAAACCAAAATGTTTGTTTTCTTTTTTTTTCTTTTGAGACACAGTCTCGCTCCGTCGCCCAAGCTGGAGTGCAGAGGCACGAACGATCTCAGCTCACTGCAATCTCCGCCTCCGAGGTTCAAGCGATTCTCCTGCCTCAGCCTCCCGAGTAGCTGGGATTACAAACAACCACCACCATGCCCGGATGATTTTTTTTTTCATATTTTTAGTAGAGACACAGTTTCACCATGTTGGCCAGGCTGGTCTCAAACTCCTCCACCTCCCTCAGCCTCCCAAAGTGCTGGGCTTTACAGGCTTAAGCCACCATGCCCATCCCAAATGTTTTTAAACAATTATTTGTTGGTATTTACCAACTCATATTTACAAATATGAAAATTATACGGGATCTAAATTTTAAATACAGTCTGCAGAAATATTTCCAAAACTAGCATATACCAACTTTCTAAGAAAAATATTCTTTTCCAATTGACAATGTCCTTTTTATCTTCACTTCCTTAAAAACAATTCATAATAGATTTTTTTTAAAGAGACAGGGGTCTCACTCTGTCACCCAAGCTGGTATGCACTGGCACAATCCCAGCACCCTACAGCCTCCACTCAAGCGATCCTCTCGCCTCAGCCTCCTGGGTAGTTGGGACTACAGGCATCCACCACCATGCTCAGCTAATGGCAATATGTTCTTAAAGAACAAATTAAGTACAAATGATTTTCCAGTATTATATTTTAGTTTATTAAAAAGTATTTCCTATAAAGCAAGTAAAAATGTAAGCAGGAAAACAGGCAAGTCAGAAAAAGACAGATTAGTATTTAGGCAAGCTTTTAGTGTTTTAATTAAAAGACAAAATATTCTCAGACAAAAGATATGACATTTAGCCACTGGAAAAAATTAATAAACCATTAGCACCACTGAAAAAGAAAAAATAGCCAAGAATATATAGAACTTCAAAATTGTTATTATAAAGGAAAAAAGCTGATAATTACTTACAGGTGAAGTAATCAGTTAATAATATATAGCAACAAACTATTATTGCTGAAGTCACCTAAAGATTTCACAAGATGACCACAGTAACACATGCAAGAAATCTCTCTCATGCTTTCAACAAAGCTGTAATCTAAATTGTCAGTTGCAATGGGTAAAACCATATTCACAAATATGGCATTAAACCTGTCCTTTCATTAAATACTCTTTATTAGTCAAAATGTTTCTATATTTCAATGTTTCCATTTAACTATCAAGAACGTAATTTTATCAAAAAGGCAAAAAAAAAAAAACTCTATTAAGTAGATGTGCTACAAATTTAGCAACAACAAATCCACTTACTTTTTTCTCTTTCTCATGATGTTTATCCTGAGAGTGAGAGGAAGAATCACTTAAACTTTGATCATATGACCTATTAGATCCCCGTTTGCTCTTTTTCTAAAAAAGAAAATATATATACATATATGTATATGTATATAAAACTTTTTAAAATAATCTTTGTGTTAGGTTTAAACCAATTCAACTATGAAGTATTTTTAATGTCTACTGAAATTTTTAAAAGTCTATTTCAATCTATATAATCCAGTTCAGACACCATTCATATATTATCCATTGCATTATAAAAGAAAATCTAAACATTAATGCCATATTTTTGTAAATTAAAATGTGTGAAAATAGATTATCTATTTTCAAATAAGCTACTATATATTTTCAACATCAGCTTAAAAATAAAAAGTTGCAACAAAAAGAGAAAATGCCGTATTAAAAAAGGGTGCCAAGACTAGAACAGAAAAGTAAACATTTGAAGTGTTACTTTATGCCACTAGGAAAAGCAGAAAGACTTTTAATCTTATACCATCAGTATTAAGGTATACAGTTTTCTAAAAATTTATCTCTGCAGTTCAATAAATAATCCCTGCACATTATATTTGATAGAACAAATAAAGAAAAAAATTTAAAAATTAAAGGAAATGTCAGTATTAGACTCATGCATTTTTCAAAGCATTACTAAAAAGCATCACACATTTCTGTTTAAAACACTTGTACCATTGCATAATTAAGTATGAAGGTGAGAGTTATTTGAGGTGTTTAAAAGTTGGTGGTACCACATCTAATTGGTGTAAACTAGATAAAAATAACTATTAAAAAGTTCAAATTCCATGCAAATGTAGAGATTATACAATCTTATTAATTAAAGACATTTTTCCCAACTATCAAATGGGATATCATCAAGTCTATAATGAGCAATAAGAAAATTCTATTTGCACAAACTTCAAAATCCATTTTTTTATTTATATCATCTCTCATTTAGAAAATGAACATTTCACTATGCTTGTAACACCCAGGAAGAAAAATTTTCAATTTTATAATCTCAAAATGTGTTAGTGATTAAAATAAATCAAAGCATTCAGCATCAAAGGATATACAGATACACACTCTTAAGTAATTCATATACAAGAACCAAAATATTAAGAGGCCTAAGCTGCTGCTCACTTCGTAAGACAGGAGCCCCTTGTGGTATTTATTTTCAAAAGAAATAGCACCATTCACAAGGGAAATATAATAATTTAAAAATCAGAAACTAAAAGAAAAATAAAGAAGCCTTAAATCTTCAGTGTATGAATATCTACCACTAAAAAGAATGAGAAACAGACACCTGGGACATCTGACATACTGACCCTTCAAAGGAACATGGATACAAATATGTAACACCCAATCAAATATTACTAACTCAATCACCATGATCCTGTGTGACAGCAAACAGTGACCAAATCTAAAGAATTCCCAAAGTTGTATTTAAATAAATTTTTCTGAAGGTTTTTTAGCAAGTTACAAAAGAGCCTTACTTCAGTTTTACTATTTCCCAGTAAATAAAAATGAAAATAAATAAATGGGTAATAGTAATTAAGCAGAAAATGAGAAACAAAGTGATAATCACAAAATGTATAATTGGTGCCAAAAATCCAATTAACTAAAGGTGTTAAAAATATAAAGTTTTCTACAGATTAATTTTTTTCACTAAATGTACACCAACATTCACTATCAATATTAATATATATTCTTTTTTTTTTTTTGAGACGGAGTTTCACTCTTGTTGCCCAGGCTGGAGTGCAATGACACATCTCTGCTCACTGGAACCTCCACCTCCCGGGTTCAAGCAATTCTCCTGCCTCAGAGTCACAAGTAGCTGGGATTACAGGCATGCACCAGCACACCCCGCTAATTTTGTATTTTTAGTAGAGACGACGTTTCTCCATGCTGGTCAGGCTGGTCTCCAATTCCCAACCTCAGGTGATCCGCCCGCCTCCGCCTCCCAAAGTGCTGGGATTACACAGGTGTGAGCCACAACACCCGGCCTAATACTAATATTTATTCTAAATGACAGTACTTTAGCATATTCACCTTTACATATGCACCGAAGCAAGCAAAATCTTTTAAAATTACTATTAATAGATCTTTTTACTTCCAATAAAGAACATGCTAAACTAACAATCTCAAGCCAAAAACTCAAGGAAAAAGGAATTGTTATATGCTTTTTTAAATAAAACAGTGTCATTCTATTGTTAAAACTAATCATAATCATTTCATTAAATCCAAGACACATTCTTACCGGCTTACTAAAATGGTATTGACAGTAGCCACAGTATTGGACATTATCGGCACCATTACCTTCTTCTTCACAAAGCAGTCTGGCAAACTGAGCGCTGAAAGTAAAAGCCAAGTATATTTATTGATACACTAAAATCACAGGACCTGTATAGATAAGCAAATAAGATTTACTTCCAAGCATTCATGCTCTGAGAAAATACATCTCCTAAGAAAAAAATGGGAATATAAAAAGCTTTATTCTAGCTGTGACCAAGTACATTTCACCCCAACCTGCAACTGATCTTTTTTTAAAGTTATGTTTATGGCTTAAAACAAACTCTTCATACATCTCTAATAGGATGAAGATGTTTACATGTTTTATGTCACCAAAGAGACATGAAGTTTAAGATACATTCTCTTCCCCCGCAATCCCACCCCTTCAGTTAACACTTCGTTTTACTTTTTCAACCTGTCACAGGCACAAATGGAAAGGCCATGCCTCTAAAGGGCTACAGTGATGGTATTTAGCACATGGATATAGATTACATAACCTTACAAGGAAAACATGCATTCACTCAAGACTAAATTTGCAGCTCTGAGTGCTTTAAGTAATAGCACAATAAGCAAGATAAACATAAATTGTGCTTTTCAGTCAAAAGCAATGGAAGAAATGAAAATGAAACCTAATGTTACAATTTTTTTTTTTTTTTCGGAGACAGGGTTTTGTTCTGTCACCCAGGCTGGAGTGCAGTGGTGCAATGAAAGCTCACTGCAGTCTTGACCTCCTGGGCTCAGGTAATCCTCCCACCTCCGCCCCCTAAATAGCTGGGACTACAGAAGTACACCATCACACCTGGCTAATTTTGCTTTTATTTTTAGTAGAGATGAGGTGTCTTGCTATGTTGCCCAGGCTGCTCTTTAACTCCTGGGTTCAAGCAATCCTCCCACCTTGGCCTCCTAAAGTGCTGGTATTACAGGCATAGCCACTGCACCCAGCTAATATTCTTTTTTTCTTTTTTTTTTTGAGATGGAGTCTCATTCTGTTCAGTGGCACGATCTCAGCTCACCGCAACCTCAGCCTCCCAGGCTCAAGCAATTCTCCCACCTCAGCCTCCCGAGTAGCTGGGATTATAGGAGCGCTTCACCACGCCTGGCTAATTTTTTTGTATTTTTAGTAGAGATGGGGTTTCACCATGTTGCCCAGGGTGGCTCCGAACTCCTGAGCTCAGGCAATCTGCCCACCTCGGTCTCCCAAAGTGCTGGGATTACAGGAATAAGCCACCGTGCCTGGAATATTCATTTTTAAAAACAAAACGCTGAAGTTTCTAATCATCATCGTTTCAATTTGACCTTTCACACTTTTAACATTCCAAAATTATATTAGTATACAGATGTCATACCCCAAAAACTACTTTCATCTTTGAGAAATTTGGTACAGTCATTACGAGAATTTATAAAAGTCAAAAACCGTTTTTCATTTCACAATAGTAGTATAAAACAGATTTCATATAACCAAACACTAAAACTTCAGGAAATGAGCATGTACTTACAATGGCAGTGAGGCACAGACTGATTCTTAAAATTAGTAAGTGCACAGATTATTCCCGACCTTTTTATTTGGAACTGTTACCTATTATCCTCCCAAAGTGCTGGAATTACAGGTGTGGGCCACTGCACCCGGCATGAAAGAGTATCTTAAGTAAATTTTTGAGAAGTCGCCATTGCAATATTGAGAATGACAATGGTTACACTACTTCTCACTTGAGACACAGAAGGTAAGGAGGTACTATCAGTCATTGAATCTTTGTATTCAGATACTGCACTAAGCTTACCTAGATTAGCCCACTTAATCATAGTAACAAATTGAAGGATAGATAATACCAAAATTTTAAACAAGATGAAACTGAAGCTTACAGAGAATAAGATATCAGAACCAGGGTCCACTTATTTCAAAATCACTCTGGTAAATACATTTGGTTATCAGAATTATCTTTATTACAAATAAGTAAATGTGAACTTAGAAACTATCCCAATAAAGTTTACCATCATTAGTGTTTGAGTATATGAGTCTTTAACTTATGATTGTTATGCAAGGTATTTGCCAAGTTCAGTTCTGTGCAATGATGGAAATATCCTTACCAAGTTACATGGAAAGCCTGTCGACATCCATGTTTATTACATGTCATGCAAGCACCAGCAGCTGCTTTGCTTTCTCTTCCTTGTTCATCACAAATATAGCAAGTCTTGGGGTAAAAAAAAACAAAAATAAGACAAAAATCATACATGTTCTTAACATGAATCAGAATTTTACTTATCTTCAGATAAGTAATTAAATCAGAATTTAATTATCTTCAGAAATAAAGATCAGGTATACTAACTAACCTACCTTACCTCAAAATATGAATTCATTTTGGATAAGAATCTGATTTTTGCATATAATACAAACAGAAAAACATAAACAAAGACATACAAATAGTCCTATTAAAAAAATTCACAAAGGCATTATCTTCATCAGTCTCACAAACTTTGCAAGACAGGAAGACTCTTCCCAGGCACTGAGGCCGTGGGCCAGGACACAATCTACCACACTTCTTCTTCCCAACACCTTGTCATCAAAACTGATTCTTGTACCAAGGGTGTAAAAACAATGTTTATCTTTCCCCTCTGCAGGAAGTAATCGTATCTAAGACAGTTTGAAACAGAGTGTTGGGACCTAAGAGACAAAGAACAGCCCTACATGAATGAGCAAGGTTTAGGTCATTTATTTAAACTGTCTGTGAGGAATCCTATCATTCAGCCCCACCAAGCTGATATATGTAGGCTACAAAAGAAGATACTTTACCTAAGTAGGTCAGAAATGCCCAAGAGATACAAAGCCAATGAACACCCCCAGAAACTTTGACTGACATCTTCCATCTCCCATGTGCAAATAACTAATAGGCAATATTAACTTTTCACAGCTCAAAATCATGGCTGGTCATGTGGCAGAAGACTGAATTGCAAAAAGGACAATCTGTAAGTATCAGTATGTAATCAATAAAATCAGCAGACTGCAAGTTGGGGATACAAAAATTATGTCTAACTACATATAATCAGGAGATACATGTCAAAAAAGAAACTAATTTATAAATAGTCACTCTGCACTGTGGTGCCAAATAACACCATGCAACAATATATACAAGGACACAGTAAAACAAAAAAAAAAACAAACAAACAAACAAAAAAAAACTAATTATCTTAACTACGTACATGATTTCAACTCCTCTACTGAAAAACTAGAATTCGCTGGGCATGGTGGCTCACACCTGTAATCCCAGCACTTTGGGAAGCCAAGGCGGGTGGATCACCTGCGGTCAGGAGTTTGAGACCAGCCTGGCCAAAATGGTGAAACCCCATCTCTACTAAAATTACAAAAAAAAAAAATTAGCCAAGCATGGTGGTGGGTGCCTGTAATGCCAGCTACTCAGGAGGCTGAGGCAGGAGAATCGCTTGAACCAGGCAGGTGAAAGTTACAGTGAGCCGAGATCATGCCATTGCACTCTAGCCTGGGCAACAAGAGAGAAACTCCATCTCAAAAAAAAAAGAAAAAAGAGGCCGGGCGCGGTGGCTCAAGCCTGTAATCCCAGCACTTCGGGAGGCCGAGACGGGCGGATCATGAGGTCAGGAGATCGAGACCATCCTGGCTAACACGGTGAAACCCCGTCTCTACTAAAAATACAAAAAATGAGCCGGGCGAGGTGGCGAGCGCCTGTAGTCCCAGCTACTCGGGAGGCTGAGGCAGGAGAATGCCGTGAACCCGGGAGGCGGAGCTTGCAGTGAGCTGAGATCTGGCCACTGCACTCCAGCCTGGGCAACAGAGCGAGACTCTGTCTCAAAAGAAAAAGAAAAAGAAAAAAGAAAAACTAGGATTCAGACTCAACTGAATTGCAAACATCGCTTTATACCTCTAAAACGTAAAATCCAAAATAACAACAAAAACTATCTAGACACACTGAATAAAAGCATTTCTAAGTACCACTTACAGTGGAAGAACTTAGCATGCATTTTTGCCTACAAATTATCGAAAAAATTTAAAAAGTATAGAGCACATTGAAATAGCAACAGTCTATATGGCAAAATTTGGGGAAAGTATGCAAAAGAGGCCTCAAATACCTCAGTAACCTCCAAAGAGCTGTCAGTGAATAGAAATCATTACTTAACCATCCCATAAAACTTTAAAATATGATAATTTTTATTTATTTAATAAAAAAAGAAGTGGGGTGGAACATCCAGAATAGGAGATCTTCTCCCCAGTGAAGTAACCATTTCACAGGTGAAAAACAGTCAAGTTGTCTCTGGAATTGTCCTACCAACATACAGAAAAAAATTTACCCAAGTAAATCTACTAAATCTCAGTAATGACACTAAGAGTCTGTAGCATTTAAGCCACAACTTGCTCCCTGCACCCCCACCCCAACAACTCCCCATGACAGATGGTCCACTCTAGATGCTGTTGCCAAGAAGATGAGGGCTCCCTCCAACTCAGCTTCTAGTCTAGGACTATAGTTTTACCCTATGAGGGTCAGGCTGCCAGTGTCTCTGATCCAACTCAGACCTGGTGGCTCCCATTCATAGACCCCCATCCTCACAACAAGCAAAGAATGCGAGGGCCCTATCATCCCTGTCCCAGCTTTTAGTAGAGTGGAAAGTTCCATATTATGAGAAACAAACTGACAAAACAAGAGGCTTCATACCCTTCCCTTCTCTCAATACCCTGTTATAGAGCAAGAGTGTCTCTTCAGAAGAAGGCTACTCCTCCCATCCCCAGTTTCAGAGCAGCAGGGCAGAGAGTGTACACTTAAGGGGACCGTAAGAACCAAAGAATTCAGCAGTTCTGCCTGAGAGGACAGACTTTGTTTTCTAACAGGCTTAGAGTTCATGCTTAAGGGTGTTGTCAAAAACAATGGAGAATTCACAATTTGTGTGTGTGTGTGTGTGTGAAAACATCACACTGTACTCTGCAAACATATACAATTACGATTTGTCAAACAAAAACAAATAAAAAAAAAAGAAAACGAATAAAGAGTACCTGAATTCTATTTTCCAGTGTATTCACTGCAATTTAAGTAAAGTCAGACGGAAAAAACAAAACAATGGAGACATGCTAGCAATTAGGACAAGAATGATGGTTACAAGGAGAAACAAGTACAACAACTGAACAGCCAGAAGATTAACAGAGTGTACTCGAGAAAGACATCAAGAAGGGCCCTCCTGGGATCACACTCATCCCTGGGGTTCTAGAATGTTGTGCACATAAACTAGGCTGCACCCAATGGGGAGAAATTGTATCAGGATTTGTGACCAACCTAAAATCATTTCCCAAGCCAAATACTAATGCATCAATCAATAAAGCTCAAGGGCTATAGTACAACCTCTGATCCAAAACTGGCTGAAAAATTAGTTCCTCTGACCCAGGGGCAATTCTTCAAAAGTCAAACTTCAAAATAAAATCACATTCATACCTAATGGTCAAAAGACTGTGTACAAGCTCAATTATACACCCTCTAAGAAACAACTGGAAAATAACCTCTGATATCCTTGGAAAATAGTCTTTAAGCAACAAACACTTCCAAAAGGAAAGGGTGAAAATGTAACTGGCAAAGAGGGTAAGTACAATAAGTGGTTTATGTGGCCCCAAGGTGTGGCAATCCAAGGAGGTAAAGCTGAAAAAATGGGGCAGTGGTGCATTTGTTTGAGCAGAGCCATGTGAGGTTGTATATCACTGAAAAAATAGACTTCAGAAAATCAGTCTGGCAAATTGATTAAATAAATAAATGACCAAGCAAACAACAGTAAGACATAAAGGGAGAAGAAAGAATCAGTATCCAGAGGGGTTATATTACCTAAAATAGATATTCAACAAAAAATTAAAAAATAAAGAAGACACACAAGAAAAAGGAGCAGGAAGAGAAACCACCTTTGAGAGTGTCCGGATGTTGGATTTAGAAGACAAAGACCTCAAACAAATGGAAAACCTGGAATTTAAATTTTATTTAAAAGACTCAAAAGCTGATTGAATTGGGAGAAGAAAAAAATTAGCAAACTTAAGAAGAGATCAATAGAGATTATAGAACCTAAAGGACAGTTTTTTTCTTAAGATTATACAACCAAAAGAACAGCCTGAAAAAAATGTGGGACACCATTAAATGCACATATGTATCAATAACCAGAAGGAGAAGAGAAAGGGAGATAGAAACTACATTTGAAAACCCAGTGCTGAAAACTTCCAAAATTTGATTTTAAAAAATTATACATCCAAAAATCTCAACAAACTCAAAATAAGATGAAAACAAAGAGATCCACACTAAAAATGATGAAAGTGGCCAGGAGAGGGAACTCACGCCTGTAATCCCAACACTTTGAGAGGCTGAGGCACGAGGATTGCTTGAGCCCAGGAGTTCAACACCAGCCTGGGCAACATAGCAAAACTTCACCTCTACTTTAAAAAAAAAAAAAAAAAAATTAGCCAGGCCAGGCGTGATGGTGCAAGCCTATAGTCCCAGCTACTCAGGAAGCTGAGGTGAGAAGATGGCTTGAGCCTAGGATATCAATAACTACACTGAGCCTTTATCGTGCCACTGCACTCCAGCATGGGCAACTGAGCAAGACTCTGTCTCAAAAAAAAAAAAAAAAAAAAAAAAAGCCAAAAATAAAGAGAAAACTCTTCAAACAGAAAGAGAAAAATGACCTGCCACATGTAAGATAAATACGATAAAATTAACACCTGAGATCCAATCAGGAACTATGGAGGCTAGAGGACAGTGGAATAACATATTCAAAATACCAAAAAAAAAAAAAAAAAAGAAAAGAAAAAAGAAACCCTGTAAATCAAGAATGCTATAACTAGCAAAACTGTCTTTCAAAAATCAAGGCAAATATAAACATTTTAAAATAAAAATTTCGAGATTTTCTTGATCCAGATTTGACAAAAAAGAAATACTAAAGGAAATTCTTTCAGCTAAAATCAAGTGACACCAAACAGTAATTACAATCTATATGAAAAAGAAACAGCTCTGATAGAGACCATGTAGGAAGTAAGACAGTGTGATTAGATATTTCTTCTTCATTCTTCTCTTATCTATTTAATTTAAATAGTTGAATTAAACTATGTCTACAAATTGTATTGCCAAGACTATAACATACAAATGTAACAATGTGACAATGACAATACAATGAAACAAGATTGGGTCAAAGTTATAATGAAGAATTAATACCTAGGCAGGGGTGGCTCGTGCCTGTAATCCCCAGCACTTTGGGAGGACAAGGTGGGCGGATCACCTGAGGTTAGGAGTTCCAGATCAGCCTGACTAACATGGAGAAACCCTGTCTCTACTAAAAATACAAAATTAGCTGGGCATGGTGACACATGCCTATAATCCCAGCTATACTCAGGAGGCTGATGCATGAGAATTGCTTGAACCCAAGAGGCAGAGGTTGTGGTGAGCCGAGATCGCGCCATTCCACTCCAGCCTGGGCAACTAGAGCAAAACTCCATCTCAAAAAAAAAAAAAAAAGCACAGATTACATAAAACAGTAAGTTTACCAACATATTGTTGAGTTTTTAACATATATAATGTTTATTATAATAACAGCAAAAGGCAGAAGACGACAATGGAGCTTTACAGGAGAATACTGCTTTCTGCAAGTCTTTATCTTTTTGCTGGTAAAAAGTCCTGCCTCAGTGTTGATGGCTTCTGAATCACTGAGGTGGTGTTTGTGACACTTTCACTATCTTTCTTTCTTTTTTTTTTTTTTTTTCAGTAGAGACAAGGTCTTGCTTTGTTGCCCTGGGTGATCTCAAACTCCTGGTTTCATCCTACTGTCTCTGAAAGGGCTAGGATTAAAGGTGTGAACTACCACACCCAGCCATTTTTTAAAATAACAACGAAGTTGGCTATATCAATTGACTCTTCCTTTCATAAAACATTGCTCTGTAGCATGCGCTGCTGTTCGACAGCATTTTACCTACAGTAAAACTTTCTTCAAAATTCAAGCCAATTCTCTCAAACCTTGCTGCCACTTTATCAACTAAGTATAGGGCATATTCTGCATCCTTTATTGTCATTTCAACAATGTTTATACCATTTTCACAGGAAATAGATTCCATCTCAAGAAAGCACTCTCTTTGTTCATCTATGAGAAGATATTCATTGAAGTTTGACCATGAGATTGCAGCAATTCAGTCACATCTTCAGGCTCCACTTTTAATTCTAGCTCTCTTGCTATTGGCCACCACATCTGAAGGCTCCATCAAAGTCTTGAATCTCTCAGTCATCCATGAAGGACAGAATCAACTTCTTTTCAAACTCCCATTCATGTTGATATTTTGACCTCCTCCCATAAAACACAAATGTTCTTAATGGCACCTAGAATGGTGAATTCTTTCCAGAAAGTTTTCAATGATCCATCAGAGGAATCAGCCTCTATATAACAGCCATAGCCTTTCAAAATGTATTTCTTAAATAATAAGACTTTTATGTCAAATTGACTCCTGGATCCACAGACTGCAGGGTGGGTGTTGTGTTAGCAGGCATGAAAAGACCATTTACTTGTACATCTTCATCAGAGCTCCTAGGTGACTATGTACATTGTCAAAGGGTTACTAATTGGTCTATATTCAATATTGTTGTGTCTTAGGGAATAGGGAGGCCTGAGGAGAGGAGAGATAGATGAGGGAACAGACAGCTGGTACAGCAGTCAGAACACACACATTTATTAACTTCACCTCATAGTAACATCAAGGGTCACTGATCATACAGAACCGTAACAGATATAATAATGAAAATGTGTGAAATATTTTGAGAATTAACAAAAGGGGACAAAGAGTCACTAAGAGAGCACAAGCTGTTGGAAACATGAAACCGATGGACTTGCTTCCTCCAGGGTTGCCGCAAACCTTCAATTTGATAAAAAAAGAAAGAAACCACACAATTCCTATGAAGTACAATAAAAAGGAGCCCAATAAAATGAGATATGCTTAAGAAAAAAAACAGATATGCTTATACATCTTACTAAAATTAAGTAAAGTAAGTTCAGATAAAGATAGCCCTACAACAACCATTAAGAAAATAATCCAAGAAAAATCGTTTTAAAAATCATAAAGGGCCGGGCACAGTGGCTCACGCCTGTAATCCCAGCACTTTGGGAGGCCGAGGCGGGCGGATCACGAGGTCAGGAGATCAAGACCAGCATGGCTAACACAGTGAAACCCTGTCTCTACTAAAACTACAAAAAAATTAGCCAGGCGTGGTGGCAGGCCCCTGTAGTCCCAGCTACTCGGGAGGCTGAGGCAGGAAAATGGCGTGAACCCAGAGGCAGAGCCTGCAGTGAGTCGAGATTGAGATATATATATACATATATATCTCAATGTGAGTGAGTTGAGATATATATATCTCTCTCTCAAACATAAAAAAGGCCAGGACAGTAAGCCAAACACCTGTAGCTCCCAGCACTATGGGAGACTGAAGCAGGAGGATAGCTTGAGCCCAGGAGTTTGACACCAGCCTGGGCAACATAGCCAGTCACTATAAACAATAAAAAACTTAGGCATGATGGCATGTGGCAGTAGTCCCTGCTGCTTGCGAGGCTGAGTCGGGACGATCACTTGAACCTGGGAGGTTGATGCTGCAGTGACCGTGACAGTGTCATGGCACTCCAGACAGGGAGACAGAACAAGACCTTACCTCAAAAATAAAATAAAATAAAATAAAATATAAAATAAAATAAAATAAAATAAAATAAAATAAAATAAAATAAAATAAAAATGAAAAATAAAAGAAATTAAAATGGCCGGGCGCGGTGGCTCAAGCCTGTAATCCCAGCACTTTGGGAGGCCGAGACGGGCAGATCACAAGGTCAGGAGATCAAGACCATCCTGGCTAACACGGTGAAACCCTGTCTCTACTAAAAAAATACAAAAAATTAGCCAGGCGTGGTGGCGGGCACCTGTAGTCCCAGCTACTCGGGAGGCTGAGGCAGGAGAATGGTGTAAACCCGGGAGGCGGAGCTTGCAGTGAGCAGAGATCCGGCCACTGCACTCCAGACTGGGCGACAGAGCAAGACTCCGTCTCAAAAAAAAAAAAAAAAAGAAAAAAGAAAATAAATTAAAATGGTATACTAGAAAGTATCTATAGGTGGCATCCAACTTCAAATCATTCTACTTACAGTTTCTCAACTATACCACCATGATGCAAACCCGATACATGTTAGTACAATATTCTCTTGTGATGCTGGGCAGCGGCAGCAAGCCCCAACTCCCAGTCAGCCACGCAATCATGAGACTAAACAACCAATGCTTGCCTGACCAGCAAACCGTGTAGCCAGATGATTTTTCCCAACTGGAGGCTAATGTCAGTGTTCTGAGCATGTTTAAGGTAGGCTAGGCTAAGCCAAGATGTTAGATAAATAAGGTATATTTTTTCTTTTCTTTTTTTAAAGAGATGGGGTCTCACTATGTTGCCTAGGCTGCAGTGAAGTGGCTGTTCACAGGTGCAATCATCATGCACTAAAGCCTCAAACTCTTGGGCTCAAATAATTATCCTGCCTTATCAGAATGGAAGCTCATCAAAACTCAAGAAGCAACTGTACTTAAGATTAAAAAGGTAGGAAAAAAAAAAAATAGGAACTAAGTGGGCATAAGAGAAAACAAAAGGGCAGGCTGCCAACCCAGGACCAAGGGATAAGGCCATGCCAATGGGCCTAGAGAACAGAATACCAAGCCACAGAGAATTATTTTCAAGTCTCAGAACTGAATGGAATTTGTCCTGCAGACTTACAAACCTGCTTTAAACCCCCTTTTTCCTTCCGATTTATCTCTTTTGGAATGGAAATGCTTCTCTGCCTGTCCCACCATTGCATCTCAGAAACATAACTTGTTTTCTATGTATCACAGGTTTAGAAATAGAAGTTGTTATTATTATTATTTTTTTTAGACAGAGTCTCACTCTTGCCACCCAGGCTGGAGTGCAATGGCACAATCTTGACTCACTACAACCTCTGCCTCCCGAGTTCAAGCGAGTCTCCTGCCTCAGCCTCCCAAGTAGCTGGGACTACAGGCATGTGCCACCACACCCGGCTAATTTTTGCATTTTTAGTAGAGACAGGGTTTCACTGTGTTAGCCAGGCTGGTCTTGAACTCCTGACCTCAGATCATCTGCTCACCTTGGCCTCCCAAAGTGCTGAGATTACAGGTATGAGCCACCAGACATGCCCAGCAGAGATAGAAATTTTGCTTCAGGATTAACCAAAGTCTTAACCCATCGCCAATTCAGATGATTCAGAAGATGAGATTTGGGACTTTCTGAGTTTATTATATTCAGGTAAGATGTGACACTTATATAGTTTACATCAAAATGGATCAATACTTTTGGGGGATATTGGGATACAGCACATCTATTTTATATGTGGAAAGAACATAAATTTTGGGGGAGCCAGAAAGCAGACTGCTATGGGTTGAATTGTGGTCCCCAAGAAATGTATGTGAAGTCCTTAACCCCCAGTATCTTCGAGAGTAACCTTATTTGGAAAAAGGATCATTGCAAATGTAATTAGGATGAGGTCACATGATGGAGTAGGACAGGCCCCTAATCCAATATGACTGAACTCCTAACAAGAAGATGTCCATGTGGAGACAGAGACAAAGGAAGAGTGGAATGTGAAGATAGAAGCAGAGATTAGGGTGATTAAAAAAAACCTGTCAACCATTGACACCCCTCACCAGAAGCTAGGAGGCATGGAACAGATTTCCCTTAAGAGTTCTTAAAAGGATCCAACTCAGCAGATATCTTGATTTCAGACTTGTAGCCTCCTTAATTGTGAGAAGAAATTTCTGCTGCTTGAAGCCACCCAGTTTGTGATATTTTGTTACAGCAGCCCTAGAAACTACTACCGGGGATGTATGAAAACTTGGCTGTGAGCTGTTAATGTTTTAGAATTGGGTGATGAATGTACGCAGGGTGTTTGTTATATTATTGCTTATTGTTTTATATATTTGACAATTTCAGAAATAAATTCTTAATAAACAAAAGAATGTTGTAATAAGTAGAGTAAGTATTCAAGCTTTAAAAGCAGAAGCAAACAAATTAGAAAACATTTGAATAAAATTGGAAATAAGCCCCAAAGCTTTTCTTTATATCAGGAATAAAAGAAATCGATCAAGGCCAAGCACAGTGGCTCACACCTGTAATCCCAGCACTTTCAGAGGCCAAGGTGGGCAAATCACCTGATATCAGGAATTCAAGACCAGCCTGGTCAACATGGCAAAGCCCCGCCTCTACAAAAAATACAAAAAAAAAAAATTAGCTGAGCGTGGTGGTGGACACCTATAATCCCAGCTACTTGGGGAGGCTGAGACAGGAGAATGGCTTGAACTCGGGACGAGGAGGTTGCAGTGAGCCAAGATCACACCATTGCACACCAGTCTGGGCAACAGAGTGAGACTCCATCTCAAAAAAAAAGAAAAAAAAAATTTTGGTTAAGAGTTTAGATAAAGGAAAAAACTCCCTTTAAATGTTTATGTGAAGAGAACCATAATGGATTACATGGCACAACAGTTTCAAAAAATTAAAACCAATTTGTAAACATTAATCATCACAGTTACTTATATCTCCTTAAAAATGATCTATACACGTTAATCTAGGAGTCTACTTCACTCAGACTTTCTGCAACTAACATGCATTCCTTTGTTTCTCCATCATTGTGGGGAAGAGGTGGTACACACAAAAGGTTCTTGACATAACCCTATGAAAAGATTATCACATGGTGTGTTATCTGGGAATTCAGATGGTCACAATTCCAGGATACGTCAATGCTATAAACTTTCAAAAAAAAATAAATTTGCCCTATAATGGGGGGGCCAGCCGGGGGTAGGGGAGAAGGAGCCAAACTGTGTATCCTGGAACTTTGTAGCTGGAAAACAATGACCAGCAGCAGCCTGATCAAAACTGCAACTTCTTGCCCACCTGGACATCCAGCTCTCTTTTCTAGAAATTAGCATCTATGCTCAATTTCTAATAATGGAATGGCGCCTGGGTACTCATGTTTGTCTAGGTGAAAATAGCTTCTAAATCCAGGTGCTTACACCAGAATTGCTCTCCTAGAAATTGAGGACTGAGACATTGAGTCGGTTACCTGTAGGGTAACCTGTAGAATCACAGATTTCTCAAATTTGACCTGTCTTATTTTGATACCATGTTACCCAGCAACGTAACCTCCCCTTAAGTATCCGTTTTTGTAAAATCTCCTAATCAATTTCTTATCAGATGATATTATATAAATACCTATCATCTAGAGTACTCCAGAAGCCAAATGAACATTAAAAAAAACAAAAACAAAACCCGGAGATAGGGCCAGGCATAGTGGCTGACTATAATCCCAGCATTTTGGGGGGCTGAGGTGGAAGGACAACTAGAGGCCAGGAGTTCACAACCAGCCTGGGCTATATAGCAAGACGCTGTCTCTCTACCAATTCTACCAATATTAAAAAAAAAAACTGGGTGTGGTAGTGGCACCTGTACTCCTAGCTACTCGGGAGACTGAGGTGGGAGGACTGATTGCTTGAGGCCCGCAGTTTGAGGGTATCATGAACCATAACTGTTCACTGCACTCCACCATGGGGTGACGGAGTAAGACTCTGTCTCTAAATAAATAAATATTACAAAAAGAAAAGCATTGAGACAGGCAATATTGGTGAGATTACAGATTTTAATCTCATGAACAATTTTAAGCTAGCTACTATACACTGCCATTTTCAAAAGTTTAGATTGGAATGTTTGCTGCCTTTGGTAGCTAAGATTAAAGAAATAACAATGAGGGATATTATAGTGCCATTCTTCCACAGTCCTTATCAGATAAATAGGCCTTTGAGTCTTGGAATTGTTGGGAGTAAGAAAGCAAATAATATATCAAGTTGACAAGCACAAAAGACACAAAGAGACCAAGCATGGTGGCTCACGCTTGTAATTCCAACACTTTGGGAAGCCAAGGCTAGAGGGTTGTTTGAATCCAGGAGTTCAAGACCAGCCTAGGTAACATAGTAAGATCCCATCTCTACAAAAAATAAAACAAAAGTAGCCAGACATGACGATGCATGCCTGTAGTCCCAGCTACTCAGGAGGCTGAGGTGGGAGGATCACTTGAGGCTGGGAGGTTGAAGCTACAGTGAGCTGTAATTGCACCACTGTACTCCAGCCTTGGCAACAGTGAGAACACGTCAGAAAAAAGGAGAGGGGGAGGGGAGGAGAGACCACAAGAAACAAATATAATGAATAATAGTTTACTATTCCTGAGAAAAAGAGAAGACCAAGTGTAAGAGAATGTGTAACTAGGGCTGAGGAGAGGGAGCTGGAGAGAGAGAGCGCACACAAAGACAGCAGAGAGAAGTCAAATAGGAAATTTCAAAATGAGAATCAGCTGATGTATCAAAAAGAGCAAAAGAATTTTTTTACAGATAGAACTGCAAGATTTTGCTTTTCATATTGATCCAATTCTCCAGAAAAGAAAAACTAATTTAAGCACTCATCTAAGTAACTAGTATAAGGTGCCAAGCAAAAATAAACATTTATTAGAATAGACAAATGCAAATATATTCAATGCTTTTGTATAAATGTGAATATCTGGGGGCCTTATTGTCATCTTGTTAATACATGCCAGTGAACAATTTGTAGACACAAGACTTTTTTACAAATAAGGTGGTATGTTCCATGAACAGAAGCCAGGAATTTAAAACTTAGTGTCTATCTCTTCATTCTAAGAAATGGTTCAATTAACTCACTGTGAGAGAGAGAGAGAGAGAGAGAGAGAGAGAGAGAGAGAGTGTGTGTGTGTGTGTGTGTGTGTGTGTGTGTGTATGTGTGTGTTCCATCTCAGGTAATGGTGATGCACCTAGTACTTATATTCTCAAAATGGAAAACCCATTCTGCTATTTCTTCCTCCCTCTTCTCTGTCACATTAAACCCATCACCAGGCTGGTCTGCTGAAGCTCTTACATATTCCTGAATGTCTCTGTCCCGTTGTTCCCACTACTTCAGATCCTCATCAGTACCTCTGGGACATTGTCAGAGTCTAAATAGATTCTAAGTCTCTTGTCTCTTCTATCTTCCATCTCCCAGTCCTCCTTCCCCCGATCCATTAGAATGACAGATCTAAGCATATCCTTTCTGAACATAAAAACCCTTCAATAGGGGTAAACGTTAGGCTCCTTAACATGCTGCATGAGGGGCTTGAGCATCTGACCCCTGACAGTCTCTCTCAGCATTCTGAGGAGCACATGCAGGGTCCTAACAATACCACCCTTCTCCCTGCCACCATCCCAAATCCCTCCCTCTGCTCACCACTGTCCTTGTTATTTCCCACTGCAAAGCTTTTGTTCCTTCAATCTGTGAAATTAACAGCCACTCATGTGCTCCTTCCTTTCTCCTCTCTTCACAGCCAGCACCTGGAGGTTTCTTACTCTTAGGAAAAACTGCGACCTGTTCTAAGATACCCAGTCCTTCTTTCCTCAGTCCTATTAAAGGTTAGGTGGATATTCACTGTACCTCCTTGCACATATGACTGCTTAACCATCACTGATTTATGCACGTCTATCCACCATACAGACTTGCTACATATAAGAGGACATGCCATAAATGAGGACAAGATGAATGGGCAGATAGATGAAATGTTTAACTTCCGTATTTACCTGACACCTCATTTTTGGGAGTCCTAAAACCCATAAAGAATATTTAGTGCTTTCAAAAATATCTTTTACTTGGCCAGGCACAGTGGTTTACACCTGTAATCCCAGCACTTTGGGAGGCTAAGGCTGCTGGATCACTTGAGGTCAGGAGTTCGAGCCCAGCCCAGTCAACATCTCTACCAAATCCCATCTCTACCAAAAATACAAAAATTAGCCGGGCATGGTGGTCCACGCCTATAATCCCAGCTACTCAGGAGACTGAGGCATGATGAGAATCACTTAAACCTGGGAGGCAGAGAGGTGCACTGGGCCAAGATCATACCCACTGCACTCCAACCTGAGTGATGGAGTGAGAATCTGCCTCAAAAAAAAAAAAAAAAAAAAAAAAAAAAAATATATATATATATATTAGCTGGGTGTGGTAGTGGATGCCTGTAATCCCAGTTACTCCGGGGGGTTGTGGCAGGAGAATCACTTGAACCTGGGAGGCGGAGGTTGCAGTAAGCCGAGATCGCAGCACTGTACTCCAGCCTGGGCGACAGAACAAGACTCAATCTCAAAAAAAAAAAAAAAAAAAAAAAAAAAAAAGTTCTGGCTGGCGCAGTGGCTCACACCTGTAATCCCAGCACTTTGGGAGGCTGAAGTGGGCGGATCATGAGATCAGGAGATCGAGACCATCCTGGTCTGTAGTCCCAGCTACTTGGGAGGTTGAGGCCGGAGAATCACTTGAACCTGGGAGATGGAGGTTGCAGTGAGCCAAGATTGAGCCACTGCACTCCAGCCTGGGCCACGGAGCAAGACTCCGTCTCAAAAAAAAGATTGTTTACACAGACGCTAAATATACTGATAAAAACTTAATTGCTCTCCACTACTATTACTTTTGGAAAAATATAAGGGGGAGACAGGTTAGCAATTTCTAAGACTTCCATTAGGTTTAATCTTACAATGAGATGACGTCATGTTTTTTGATGTTTTTGTTTGTTTCTTTGGCCTATGATCATCCTTCTTATACTTATAAACACTCTTTACTTCAGGGCCATCCAATAAAGAAGGACTATTTTAAAATATACATGTACATATACATATGATATACTCATCATCTGCTAACTACTCTCTATGGAAACTGGAGCTTTCTAAAATGAAGCTTCCTTGACTCTGAAGAATACAAGCTTCCACCCCAAAAAAGTTCACAAATCCCTTTGTTGCCACAATCTTCACATTTCTGAAAACGTATAAAAAGGTAATTTTAACAAGACGTGTCAGTGAAATGATGAGTTAATGCATTTAACAGAAGAAAATGTTAGCAGTCAAAAATATAAAAATAGGATCCAATGATTTAAATTCTACAAAAACTGGCCACTGGCCAGGGGTGCTGGCTCACAACTGTAATTCCGGCACTTTGAGAAGCTCAGGTAGGAGGATTCCTTGAGACCAAGAGTTAGAGACCACCCTGGGCAACATAGGGAGATCCTGTCTCTATAAAAAATAAATAGACCAGGCGCACTGGCTCACACCTGTAATCCCAGAACTTTGGGAGGCAGCCAAGGTGGGCAGATCACTTGAGGCTGGGAGTTCAAGCCCAGCCTGACCAATGTGGCAAAAACCTGTCTCCACTAAAAATGCAAAAAAAAGTAACTGGAAGTAGTGATGCATGCCTGTAATCCCCAGCTACTTGGGAGGCTGAGGCATGAGAATTGCTTAAATCCAGGAGGCAGAGGTTGCAGTGAGCCAAGAGTGAACCACTGCACTCCAGCCTGGGTGACAGAGCAAGACTCTGTCTCAAAAAACACAACCAACCAACCAAACAAATAAACAAAAGGAAGTTAACCTATGAGGACACAAAGGGATTAGAATGATACACAATGAACTTTGGGGATTTGGGGTAAAGGGTGGAAATGGGGTGAGAGATAGAAGACTACACATTGGGCACAGTGTAAACTGCTTGGGTGATGGGTACATCAAAACCTCAGAAATCACCACTAAAGAACTTAGTCATGTATCCAAACACCATGTGTTCCCCCAAAACCTATTAAAATTAATAAATAAATATTTTTAAAATGGGCCATTATATATTTAACGACATGTAAAAAATTTCACAGGTCAATACAGTGAATTCTCTGCTATTTAGATATACAATAAAGATATTCCAGCAAATTGTTTTCCTAGTACTCACAAAATTTCATTTTTCCTAAATTCCACAATGTTCTAGCCACATAGGACTATTTTTTACTCTCTGAACATGCCTACCACTTCTTCCCTTTGCACCTGCTACCCTAGGTTATGTCACTTTCTCTGTCTGGAATTTTTATTTGATCCTTTTCTGCACAGGTCAAATGCCTAATTATTCTGCAAAGCCCTAGAAGCTCTTTGTATGCCTTACTCAATTCCTGCGACAAGAATAATCCCTCCTTTCATTATTTACCCATAATACTCCATTCGGCCTTATTGTTATGTAATATATATTTTAATTTTCATACATTTATTTACTTGTCTTCCTACTTGAGGAGGGGAAACCCCCTATTTTATTCATCCTTGAATTCCTGGTGTCTAACACAATGCTTGATACAAAGTAGGTCCATAGTAAATGCCCAGTAAATAAATGTTCCCAAACTTATGCTTTATTACCTGCCATGCATTAAGGACTGATGTCTTCAAACCCATTTTCCAATCATTCCCGTCATTTCAGAATTGCATGCTCCATTATTAAGCATAAAGAATATATATGAACAAGACCTTATCTTTCACTTTTTTTATTTTTTGAGACAGGGACTCACTCTGTCACCTAGGCTGGAGTACAGTCACACAACCATAGCTCACTGCAGCCTTGACCTCCTAGGCTCAAGTGATTCTCCCACCTCAGCCTCTCGAGTAGTTGGGAGGGACTACAGGCGAGCACCACGATGCCCAGCTAATTGTTTTTCTTGTTTGCAGAGGTGGGGTCTCAGAATGTTGCCCAGGCTGGTCTGGTACTCCTGGGCTCAAGCAATCCTCCCACTTCAACCTCCCAAAGTACTGAAATTATAGGTGTGAGCCACCACACCCAGTCCATTAACTTATTTTCTTTTTTCTTTTTTGTTTCTTTGCTTGCTCTTCTTTTTTGAGACAGGGTCTTGTTCTGTTGCCCAGGCAGGGGTGCAGGGGCACAATCACAGTTCACTGCAGCCTCGACCTCCTGGGCTCAAGGGATCCTCCCACTGCAGCTTCTTGAGTAGCTGGACTACAGACGCATGTGCTTCCCCACACCTGGCTAAATTTTATCTTTTGTGTAGAGAACGGGTCTTGCTTGTTGTCCAGGCTGGTCTCAAACTTCTGGACTCAAGCGGTACTCCTGCCTGGGCGTCCCAAAGTGCTAGGACTACAGGCATGAGCCACTGAGCCTATTCTAACACTAAGTACACAAAACAAATCAACAACAAAAATCCAACAAACATAAAGCGATCGCATATAAGAAAAGCTATAAAAAGGAAAAAATAGAAGAAAAAAAGTAAACTTGATAAACAGATACACCATGTATGTGGAAGGAAAGAGTCAATATTGGCCGGGCGCGGTGGCTCAAGCCTGTAATCCCAGCACTTTGGGAGGCCGAGGCGGGCGGATCACAAGGTCAGGAGGTCGAGACCATCCTGGCTAACACAGTGAAACCCCGTCTCCACTTAAAAAAATACAAAAAATTAGCCGGGCGAGATGGCGGCGCCTGTAGTCCCAGCTGCTCGGGAGGCTGAGGCAGGAGAATGGCTTGGACCCGGGAGGCGGAGCTTGCAGTGAGCTGAGATCCGGCCACTGCACTCCAGCCCGGGCGACAGAGCAAGACTCCGTCTCAAAAAAAAAAAAAAAAAAAAAAAAAGAGTCAATATTATAAAAATATATTCATCCCTAAAACAGTATTTCACTGTAACTCTAATGTAGTCCAAATTGTGCTCTTATTAGTCCTAATGTTCATCTAGAAAAATACATGACAATATTTGTCTTACCATATACTAAAATGTATATAAAGCTATAATAATTTAAAATAGTGTGGCACCAGGATAAAAATAGACACACCAATGGAACACAAAAAGTCCAGAAATATACTCAAGTATTCAAGAATTTAGTAATGATTCAAACAATATTTCAAATCATAATGGAAAACATAGATTATTCAGCAATAGTGTTGAAAAAGTTGACGAACCAGGTGGGAGGGGAAAGTTGGGCACGTATCTTACCATGTTCTAAAATTAATTCTAGGCTAATAAAATACTTATATCTAAATAATTCCTTCTTTGGCCTACCCTCGCTCCTTTTCTACTTCAACACTTTAGTCTTAAAGCCATGAGATGGGGCTAGGTATGGTGGCTCATGCCTGTAATCCTAGCACTTTGGGAGGCCAGAGCAGACAGATCCCTTAAGCTCAGGAGTTCAAGACCACCCTGGGCAACATGATGAAACCTCAACTATACAAAAAATACAAAAAGCTTAGCCAGGTGTGATGGGTGCACCTGTAGTCCCACCTACTCAGGGGGCTAAAGTGGAAGGACTGCTTGAGCGCAAGAGGTCGAGGCTGCAGTGAGCCAAAACTGTACCACTGCACTCCAGCCTGGGTGACAAAGTGAGACCCTGTCTCAAAAAAAAAAAAAAGCCATGAGGTGGATTCAAGCATAATAATTATCCATGCTGGGGAGGAGGGGGCAGTCTCATACAAGTATAAGAGTCTGAGTAAGGTTGGTTCCCCTAAGGGGTTGGGAATAGGGGTGAGGACAATCTCAGAGCAAGGTGAAAGGATCAACCAAAGTGGAAGTAGTGAACTGAAGCTGAATATCAAATCCCAAGAGGGGTGAAAAGGGCTGGCATGCAGGACAGTAGCAGCAACCCTGAACTGGGTTAGAATAGCATCTGCATTAGGTGGAGGCAGCAACAGACGGTATGTCAAAACAGGAGAGATTGATCAAATAAGTAAATATTAAAAATAGTAAGAGTCAGGTTTCTGTCTGAGAATCATAAACATGGGGGAAAAAATTAAAATGAACCCTGTTTTGTTGGGCTAGATTTGGAGAAGTTACCATAAGCATATGGAGTTCAATATATAGAGATGGTTACAGTAATAGAGAGGTGTGTGTGTATGTATATTCACATAATGAATCAAAAGTATTGTGTGACCTCACAGCTTGTTCTTTTTTTTTTTTTTTTTTTTTGAGATGGAGTCTCACTCTGTTGCCCAGGCTGGAGTGCAGGGGTACAATCTCGGCTCACTGCAACCTCCGACTCCCAGGTTCAAGCAATTCTCCTCCCTCAGCCTCCTGAGTAGCGGGAATACAGGCGCCTGCTACCATGCCTGGCTAATTTTTGTATTTTTTAGTTGAGACAGGGTTTCACCATCTTGGCCAGGCTGGCCTTAAACTCCTGACCTCATGATCCACCTACCTGGGCCTTCCAAAGTGCTGGGATTAGAGGTGTGAGCCACCAGGTCCAGTCAATTTTTTTTTTTTTTTTTTTTTTTTTTTTTGGAGACAGAATCTCACTCTCTTCCTATATATATTCAAGTATTTATATTTATCTATATAGTGGTTGTGGTAGGGATTATAATTTTCTTATCAGTAAATTCAGTCTACTGAGTGTACCACTCTTTTTTTTTTCCTTTTTGAAACGGACTGTTGCTGTGTTGCCCAGGCTGGACTGCAGTGGCACTATCTCGGCTCACTGCAACCTCCACCTCCCGGGTTCAAACAGTCCTCCTGCCTCAGCCTCCTGAGTAGCTGGGACTACTGAGTAACTGGGACTAGTAGAGATAGGGTTTCATTGGCCAGGCTGGTTTCGAACTCTGGACCTCAAGTCATCCCGCTGGTTTTGGGCCTCCCAAAGTCCTAGGATTACAGGCGTGAGCCATCGTGCCTGGCCCACAGTTTTCTACATAGATACAGAAACAATATAGATGTGAATTTATAGAAATATGTATCTCTGCAGGAATGCACACACACACACAGAGACACATTTCCTAGCCATGCTGACTGAGAGTAGCAATAACCCACACCTAGCACCCACTTTTGCTCCTAAATATTATTCGCACCTAAAAGAAATCAAGGCTCCTCAGAGAAATGGTGATTTCAGAACTACAGCAGGAATAATACAAGATGAGCTTAGATTATACTGCTGTGTCAGAAGTAGAGAAATGCTTCTCTGAAATGATAGGTCAAAAGACACAGAAGTCAGCTTAAAGAGGTCCCACCAGGCAAACCTGAGACAGTATGAACATCAAAATAAATGACATTAGTGGAATATGACTTATTAAAATAAAATAGCATAAGTCCATACTAATAGAAATACTAGGGAGTAAAGAAAGCTTCACCTTACAGTGGAATGTCAACTGATGAATGTAAAAGAAAGGGTGAAATTAGAAAACCACTACTTGCCATCAATCCTAGTCATAAATTAGGTCAAGAGACATCAATGAATGCTAAAATTAGTGAGGAAAAGGCACAAGGAACAAGATGTTTATATACGAAGTACTTCCCCCACAAAATCCACACTGACTATAAAGAGAAAAAAGATTAACCTCACAGTGGAGAAACCTGACAGACACACCTTAACCAAGTGATCAAGGAAAAACTGAAATCATGTACCACCTGATAGGATGCAAACAAAAGAACACAGAATCATACATGTGATACTCCTGCTAAAAACATAACTGTATTTCATCATGATGAAACATCAGGCAAATCCAAATAAGGGGTCATTCTACAAAGTAACTGGCCTGTTATATTCAGAAGTTATCAAAGGTATGAAACTCAGGGAAAGACTGAGTTACTATTTGAGACTTAAAAAGACCAAAGAGGCCCAGGTGGGGTGGCTCACGCCTGTAATCCCAACACTTTGGGAGGCTGAGGCAGGCAGATCACTTGAGGCCAGGAGTTCAAGAGCAACCTGGCCAACATGGCAAGAGCCTGTTTTTACTAAAAGCACAAAAAAATTAGCTGGATGTGGTGGTGCAAACCTATAATCCCAGCTATTCGGGGGCTGAGGCACAAGAATCACTTGAACCCAGGAGGTGGAGGCTGCAGTGAGCCGAGATTGCACTACTGCACTCCAGCCTGGGTGACAGAGCGAGACTCTGTACAAAAATAAAAATAAATAAAAAGGCCAAAGAGTCAAAATGCAGCTTGTGATTATTTTGCTATAAAGAATATGTCTACAAAAACATGAATGGGTTCCAAAGACCAGAAAGTAATAATGCATCGCTGTTAATTTCCTTATTTTGATGGCATAATGTATATTCCCAGGAGAATTTCCTTCTTATGGGAAATTCTGAAGTATTCAGGGGTGACAGCATATTATATTGGTAAGTTACTTGCAAATGGTTTAGGGAAGGAAGAGCTCTTTTGTACTATTCTGCAATCTGTAAGTTTTAATGCTTTTAAAATTAAAAACAAAAACAAGGTTTTTAAAAATGAACTTCCAAAGCACTAAAAAAAAAACAAAAAGTACATTAATATAAAGATTTTCTTTGCACAGCATCAAAAGCAGAAACAATAAAGAGTATTTGCATAAATGACCTCAAAAATGTAAACTTCTGCATTAGAAAAAATTAACCTGCTAGAATCCCAACAACTATGAAAATGTAATAAAATTAAAAACCAAACCTTAAATTATGGGAAAAAACACGCACAACAAATATGTAAGACAAAATAATATGATCTCTAAAACACTTTGTAAAAAAATTATAATATTAAAACAAACAGATATGGAAAGGTCAATTAACATACATGAATAATCTTCAAAAAAAAAAATACTTTAAAATAATTAACCTTACCAGTACTCAAATAAACTCATTCAAACATTTTAATATTTTTTTTACTAGAAAGAATAGCAAAGTTTTTAAAAGGGTAACACAGTGTACCTAACCTAATATAGAGTTATGAGCAATGTCACATATAGCTAATACACGGTAACTTCTAGAGGACAGTTTCACACAACGTATTTACTGAAGCTTCCAAAATGTCCACACACTTTTACACAGATGCTAGCAGTGTATACTAAATGCCAGACACCAAACTAGGCCCTTCAACCACAAAGGGTTGCTTAAATTTACAGTTTGTTAAATCTCATGATATTCTATATTACAGACTAAGTATCTATTAAAAATACAGCAGAAACACAATTTATTGACACCCAAAAGATGCTGTGTAAGTTTCAAAAGCAAACAAAAAATATAAGCAAAAACAATTCAATTTTTTTGTAAGTACATACTATAAGCAAAAATACACAGGAAAAAACCTGGATGAGCTTGAATAAGAAGATTATGAATGATTTTTGTCTTATATGTATTTACTTGTATGTATTTTCAAGTTTTTAAAATAAATATTAATTACATAATAAAAAGTTTTTTTACACAAAAACATTTAAAATCTTAAAGCTGGCTGCTATTTCTTCCAAGGATGGAATGTGTACCTTCAATTAAATAGTAAAACTATATCTAAAGGCACACTGGGTAACAGTGAAACCTAAAATGGAGAGGAGAATAAAACAATAATATATATGTACTAAATGAAGAAAAATATACAGGAAAAAAGCAAACTTTTTTTTTTTAAGGTGAACAATAAAAACCATATCTTGGGGTACAAATAACTTTGGCAGGGGAGACAGGTAACATTCTAATATAGGACTGTTTCTCAAAAAAGAATGTGATACATTATAATGAATATTATGCAAAATAATAATTCAAATTTAACAGACTCTTGATACTTGAAAGAACAAAAGAGGTAGATAATTCATAAAGGGCCCATCTCTAAGGATTAAAATATCCTGTAAATCGTAGAATACTAAATACCTAGGTTACTATAAAAGGTAAGACAGTTTTGCTTGCTTTGTACTCCTGTGACCTTAGTAACATATTAACAACATTTTAATAACCGTAGTTTGGTGTAGTAATTTTTTTTCCAAATCTCCCCTGAATTTGATGGAGACCTGTAATTTTAAAAACACAAAAACTTCCTTTCTAATTCCCAGCAGTGATATTCAAACAGTAATAAAATAATATCCACTGTACCTTATTATAACGATCATGCGGAACAGACTGTAAAACAATTGGTTCCATTGTGGAAACATTGGCAAATTGTACCTCTGGAATATACAGGGCACAAACCACATGGGCCCAACCTAAAAATAAATAAATAAATGTCATACTTTCAGTTTTATCAAAAGCAAATTAACATCATTAACTTCCTTAACAGATCCCTCAAATGTCTGTTGAAACAAACACACAACAAGGACATTAACAAATTCTCATTGCTGTCTTACTTCCATTGCTTGAGAATACTCAAACCACTACTAAAAAAAAGCATTCTTAATCATTTCCCCAGTTATGATGTACAGTAATATAAATAAAGGGAAACATTCATAAATTCAGATGTCGGCAATAACACTTCTTATACAGGTGACCAAATATTCACATCAACACTACCTCTGAGAACCACTATAAAAAGAGTTTTTAAAAGTTTAATACTTATGATAAAATTTAATAATCTTAATCATTTTAAATGTCAACATGAAATTATTTTTATCTTAGTGTCAATATTTTTAATATTAGTAATAACAATCATTTCACTATTTTAATTTGAAATGTGTTAAATTTCATATTAAATATATATGTATATATTTTTTGAGACAGAGTTTCACTATTGTTGCCCAGGCCGGAGTGCAACGGTGCGATCTCGGCTCACCGCAACCTCCGCCTCCCGGATTCAAGCAATTCTCCTGCCTCAGCCTCCCAACTGAAGGTATTAAAGAGCTGATATGATAGTGAGGAGTTTCTGGGCTAAAACTGGAAGAGAATGAAAGTCCTAGGTACAGTTTTTGGCCACTTTTGCCCAGGGAACATTTGTCTATTTCAGAGAAAGCAGTGGTGAGGATGAAGGGAACTTTTTTTTTTTTTTTTTTTTTGGAGAGAGAGTTTCACTCTTGTGGCCCAGGCTGGAGTGCAACGGTGCAATCTCGGCTCACTGCAACCTTTGCCTCCCAGGTTCAAGCAATGCTCCTGCCTCAGCCTCCCAGGATTACAGGCGTGCACCACCACACCTGGCTAAATTTTGTATTTTTAGTAGGGGTGGGGTTTCTCCATGTTGGTCAGGCTGGTCTTGAACTCCCGACCTCAGGTGATCCACCCAACTCAGCCTCCCAAAAAGCTGGGATTACAGGCGTGAGCCACTGCGCCCGGCCTGAAGGGTACTTTTGACAAACTCAGAGGCCTAATAGTACAGGGATGTACATTCACAAACAACCAAGAGAAAAAGGGAACAAGTAAACCCCTCTCCTTTCAGATGCAACACTGAAGGGCAAACCAGGGGTAAGAATAAGCTAAAAGTACACAGACCCTCAAAGAGACTACACCAGGGCTCTGACCATCTCAAAATCTGAAATTTGACCAAGATAATCTTAAATTACAACCCCTAAGGCACCAAGCAGATGCAAATATACATCTATCCTCTCTAAAAGAAAACAGTTATCATCTTGGCTACAAATAATTTCTACCCTTTTTTTTTCTGAGACAAAGCCTTGGTCTGTCACCCAGGCTGGACTGCACTGGCATGATCTCGGCTCACTGCAACTTCCTCCCAGTTCAAGCAATTCTCCTGCCTCAGCCTCCTAAGTAGCTGGAATTGCAGGTGCCCACCACCACAGCTGGCTAATTTTTGTATTTCTAGTAAAGATGGGGTTTCATTATGTTGACCAGGCTGGTCTCGAACTCCTGACCTCAAGTGATCCGCCAGTCTCAGCTTCCCAAAGTGGTGGGATTACAGATATAAGATGCCACACCCAGCCTAAACTTTCTTAATTACATATAATTTCCAGCACAGTAAGTACCAAACACATGACAGACAAGACAATATGAACAAAAATAAGGAGAAACAAGAAAATCAAAACAGATCAGTATTTGAGTTATCAGATAAAGATTTTAAAGTAAGTATGCTTACTATGATCAAGTACACACAAGACAAAATTCTAAATTGATGCAAAGAACTGAAAACTATAATACTAAATTAAAATTCCACAAGTAAAGCGGAAATGTAGAAATCAGTCAGGCACAGTGGCTCACATCTGTAAGCCCAGTACTTTGGAAGGCTGAGGTGGATCAGGAATTCAAGACAACCCTAGGCAATAAAGTGAGACCCCCATCTCTACAAAAAAAAAATAATGAGCCAGGTGCAGCGGCATGCACCTATAGTCCCAGCTACTCAGGAGGTTAAGGTGGGAGGATTGCTTGAGCCCAGGAGTTGGAGGTTGCTATGAACTATAATTGTGCCACTGCAATCCAGCCTCGGTGATAGAGACCCTATCTCAAGAAAAAAAAAAAAAAAAAAAAAATCAATGGGTGGGATTAACAATGGTTTAGACATGGATGAAAAGAGAATTAGTACGAACAAAACAGGTCAGAAGAAATCCAGAATGTTAGCACAAAACACAAAAGCAAGAAATACAAAAAATGGAATAAGACACATGAAAAATGTAATAGGCAGATGGGTCTAACACACACGTAATCAGAGTCTCAGAGAAATATAAGAGAGAAAATGGCATGAAAGCAGTATCTGAATTGATAATACCTAAAAAATTTCCAGAACAGAAGACCCAAAGCCACTGACTTAAGAACCACTATAAATCAGAGTAATATAAGATATACACCAAGGGACATTAATAAAACTACAGAAAACTAAGGGAAAGAAATGAAAATCTTAAAGACAAAAGGCAAATTATCAAACAAAAAACTAGGTAGCTAAATAAAGCCAGAAAACATTTTTTTAAAAAAAGATTTCCGCCAGACGTGGTGGCTCAAGCCTGTAATCCCAGCACTTTGGGAGGCTGAGACGGGTGGATCACGAGGTCAGGAGATCGAGACCATCCTGGCTAACCCAGTGAAACCCCGTCTCTACTAAAAAAATACAAAAAAAACTAGCCGGGCGAGGTGGCGGGCGCCTGTAGTCCCAGCTACTCAGGAGGCTGACGCAGGAGAATGGCGTGAACCCAGGAGGCGGAGCTTGCAGTGAGCGGAGATCCGGCCACTGCACTCCAGCCTGGGCGACAGAGCGAGACTCCGTCTCAAAAAAAAAAAATAAAATAGGGCCGGGCGCGGTGGCTCAAGCCTGTAATCCCAGAACTGTGGGAGGCCGAGACGGGCGGATCACGAGGTCAGGAGATCGAGACCATCCTGGCTAACACGGTGAAACCCCGTCTCTACTAAAAAATACAAAAAACTAGCCGGGCGAGGTGGCGGGCACCTGTAGTCCAGCTACTCGGGAGGCTGAGAAAGGAGAATGGCGTAAACCCGGGAGGCGGAGCTTGCAGTGAGCTGAGATCCGGCCACTGCACTCCAGCCCGGGCGACAGAGCGAGACTCCGTCTCAAAAAAAATAAAAAAATAAAATAAAATAAAATAAAATAAAGATTTCCATTAAAGGGAACACCAAACAATTTTCCTTGAGTAACAGGAAAATGATTCCAGAAGGAAGTTCAGAACTGAAGAAAAATATAAAGAGCGATAAACATGTAGGTACATTTAATATATGATGAACATATGGAACAATAATGCCTTCACACTCATTTATAATACAAATGACCATTAAATATTAAAAGACTGGAAAGGTTTGTGAATGTACGCAGCTTTCGTATAAAACTATAACAAAGACTGGAAAAGGAACAGATAAAAGAAGTTTATATGGTTTCATTCTACATTTCGTGTTAAGTGATACACACAGGCCGGGTGCGGTGGCTCATGCCTGTAATCCCAACACTTTGGATAGCCAAGGTGGGCAGATCACTTGAGGTCAGGAATTTCAGACAAGCCTGGCCAATATAGCGAAACCATGTCTCTACTAAAAATACAAAAATTAGCTGAGTGTGGTGGTGTGTGCCTGTAGTCCCAGCTACTCAGGAGGCTGAAGCAGGAGAACTGCTTGAACCCGGGAGGTGGAGGTTGCAGTGAGCCGAGATAGTGCCACTGCAGTCCAGCCTGGGCAACACAGCAACAGTCCGTTTCAAAAAGAAAAAAAAAAAAAGTGGTACACTCAGTAGACTGAATTTACTGATAAGAAAATTATAATCCCTACCACAACCACTATATAGATAAATATAAATACTTGAATATATATAGGAAGAGATATGGCCAAGAAGGCAATTTAAGGCAATTTAATATAATTAATTAAATTTACATGCAATACTAACCAGTTGCATTGTTAAACTGACTAAAATACAGCACTAAAAAATAAACACAGAAACAACAAAGAGAAATAAGAAATAAGAGGGAAAATCAATGTTAAGAACAAATAGCAGACTTCTACTTCTGTCAAAGACAGACTAAGATGTTCAAGAGAAAGCCACAAGGGAAACTGGAAAATGTCTTGAACAGAATGGCAACAAACATGAAATTTATCAAAACTTGAGATGTAGGCTGGGGGCAGTGGCTCACGCCTGTTAATCACTTGAGCTCAGGAGTTCGAGACCAGCCTGGGCAACATGGTGAGACCCTGTCTCTACAACAAATACAAAAAACATTCACTGGATAAGGTGGCATGCACCTGTACTCCCAGCTACTTTAGGGCCTAAGGTAGGAGGATCGCTTGAACCCAGGAGGTCGAGGCTTCAGTAAGCCGGGATCACACCACTGCCCTCCAGCCTGGGTGACAAACTAAGGCCCTGTCTCAAAACAATAACAACAGCAAAAAAAAAAAAAACAACAAAAACAAAAACAAAAAAACACAACTTCTGGGATTCAATAAAAGCAATAGAGAACAACTTACAGCATATATATTTTCATTAGAAAAGAAAATCTAAATTAAAAGACCTAAGGTTCCACCTTTATAAGTTAGAAAAGAAGAGGAATATATAACACATAGTAAGTAGTAGGAAGGAAATAATAAAGAGCAGAAGTTTAACAAAATAGAAAACAGGAAGATGAAATAAAAATTAACAAAGCCCAAAACTTTCTTTAAAAAGGTCAACAAAATTGAACAATTCTATTTGGACTGGTCAAAAAAATAAAAATAAAAACAAAGAAAAAACCAGAACACAAATCACCAACATCAAGAATAACAATGAGGTAATTACTGCCAATGCCAGCAAAATTAGCAAAATAATAATAAAGTACTATTGGTGGCCAGGCGTGGTGGCTTGCACCTGTAATCCCAGCACTCTGGGAGGCCAAGGCTGGTGGATCACCTGAGGTCAGGAGTTCAAGACCAGACTGGCCAAAATGGTGAGATCCTATCTCTACTGAAAACACAGAAATTAGCTGGGCGTGGTGGTGCCTGCCTGTAATCCCAGCTACTCGAAGGCTGAGGCAGAGAATCACTTGAACCCGGGAGGTGAAGTCTGCAGTGAGCCGAGATCGTGCCACCACTGCACTCCAGCTTGGGTGACAAAGCAAGACTCCATCTCAAAATAATAATAATAATAATAATAATAATACTATTGGCAACGTCAGTCCAACAATTTCAGCAACTTATACAAAGTAGTCAAATTTCTTGGAAAAATAGAGGCGCACGCAAATGAATTGACTTAAGTAATACAAAAATAGGCCAGGCCCAAATGGCCTGAGGGAGGGAGGGAGGGAGGGAGGGAGGAGAGGGAAGGAAGGAAGGAAGGAAGGAAGGAAGGAAGGAAGGAGGAAGAAGGAGGGAGGAGGAGGGAGGAAGGAGGGAGGCGTGATGGCCTGGCCGCATGGGAGGCATGGAAGGGAAAAGTCAAGGTTCCCACACTTACAGGAAGGGCAAATGGCCCTTTACCTTCCCCTTTGACATAGGGTAGGGGAAGGGTAAGGGGCCAAGGACTCCATCGGTAGTTTACAAGAATGTCCCTATACTTTTGCCAAAAAACGAATTTATCAAAAATTTTCCCAGAAAAGTTTCAGTTTCTCACAAAGTTCTATATAGAATTCAAAGAAAAATAACACCAAATTTACACAAACTGTTTCATTTTAAGTGACCAGCATAATCCTCAACAAACACCTGACAAAACCACTATAATTCTTAAAGAAACAGAGAATTAAAGTACATGACAAAAATAAAATGTATGTCAGGAGATTGGCAAGTGAATTTACAGTATCCTAAGAGTTTTAGAGGATTCAGAAAGGAAAAAAGCACATAGTAACATTAACTTTTTTTAAAGCTAATAGGGTAGAATGGAACGAGTGAAACAAATCAGAATAGGAAAGACAAACACAAAACATTTAATAAGATGGAAGGTTTATACCAGGTGCAGGGATTCCAACACTCTCAAAGCTGAGGCAGGAAGATCACTTGAGCCCGGGACTAAAAAGCTACAGTGAGCTAGGATCCTGCTACTTGCACTCCAGCCTGAACTACAGAATGAAAACCTATCACTTAAAAAAAAAAAAAAAAAAAAAAAAACTTCGGAATAGTGAAGGTCTTTCTAACAACTCAAAATGCAGATGTCATGACAGATTAATAAACTGAAAAAATTAAAGTCAAAAACTCACGCATGGTAAAAAAAAAATTTTTTTTAAAGCACAATATAAATAAAGACTAACCAGATGGGTAAAAAGTAGTCCAATTCATATCAAAACAGCATAATAATATATGAGGGGCTCCTTATGAACACTCCAATAAATCAAACTAAAAAGATCAACAACTGTGGCTGGGCACGGTGGCTCACACCTGTAGTCCCACCAGTTTGGGAGTCCGAGGTGGGTGGATCCTATCTCTACTAAAAGTAAAAAAATCAGCTGGGCATGGTGGCACGCGCCCATAATCCCAGCTATTCAGGTGAGTGAGGCAGGAGAATCCCTTGAACGGGGGAGGGAGAGGCTGCAGTGAGCCAAGATCAAGTCACTGCACACCAGCCTACGTGACAGAGGGAGATTGTCTCAATAAACAAAGAAAAAGATCCACAACCAAGTCAAAAAGCAGACCACAGAAGAGAAAAAACAAATTGCTCTTCAAACTATAAAAAGATGTGAACTTCACTAGTATTAAGAGAAATGCAAAACTACTGCTTGGATATACAAACTTTTACCTGTTAGATTACCAAAGGTATGAAGAACAGCTTTTTTATTCATATATTGGTAAAACTGGGAACATATATTGATAAAACTACAGGGTGAATAATTTCAGACTATCTATCAAAATTAACTGCAAAACTCCTTTGACCCAATGTTTCCACCTATGGAAATTAATAATCCTGTAGATATACTTGTAAACAAGCAAAATGACATATATACAAGAGTTAGTCACCAAAGTAAATCAAAAAGTGCATCAACACTGACTGATTAGATATTAGATAACATGGGCCAGGCGCGGTGGCTCAAGCCTGTAATCCCAGCACTTTGGGAGGCCGAGACGGGCAGATCACGAGGTCAGGAGATCGAGACCATCCTGGCTAATACGGTGAAACCCCGTCTCTACTAAAAAATACAAAAAACCAGCCGGGCGACGAGGCGGGCGCCTGTAGTCCCAGCTACTCGGGAGGCTGAGAAAGGAGAATGGCGTCAACCCGGGAGGCGGAGCTTGCAGTGAGCTGAGAGCCGGCCACTGCACTCCAGCCTGGGCGGCAGAGCAAGACTCCGTCTCAAAAAAAAAAAAAAAAAAAAAAGATATTAGATAACATGGTTAAAAAGAAAAAAAAAGCTCTATACTGAAAACAAGATAAATTGTTCATGCCGGGTACAGTGGCTCACACGTATAATCTCAGCACTTTGGAAGGCTGAGGCAGTAGGATCATTTGAGGTCAGGAGGTCAACACCAGCCTGGCCAACATCGTGAAACTCCACCTCTACTAAAAATATAAAAATGAGCAGGGCGTGGTGGCACATACCTGTAATCCCAGCAACTTGGGAGGCTGAAGCAGGAGAATCACTTGAGCCCAGAAGGTGGAGGTTGCAGTGAGCTGAGACTGCACCACTGCACTCCAGCCTGGGCGAATGAGCGAAGCTTCAAAAAAACAGAAAATCAAAGAAAAAAGAAAAGCAAAGTCTCAAAAAAAAGAAAAAAAAATAAGATAAATTGTTCAGTGAAAAAAATTAAGACGCAGAAGAGAGTATATAATATTAACCAATTTGTATAAAGATGGAGGGAGTAATTAAGTATTTGTCTGTTCACATTTGAATATGCAAAAGAAACCTAGAAAGATATGTAAGAAAGTAGTAATTACATGGTAGCAGGAAAGCTATTGATAAACTGGGCAGATGGGGAACAGGAATAACAAGAAGAGTTTTCAATATATTTTTAAATTTTCTACAATCTGACTATATAACATAGTCTGAAGACCCAACTGTAAAATATATATAGCTAACCAAAATCATTGTATTTTTACCTTTTATTTACTGACACCATTACTCTAATTTATGCCAAAACTACTTTAGAGGTGGCTACCCAAAATGGAGAAGAGTATAGTAACAGTAGCTAAACCTCTACTTTTTTTAGCTGCCTCATCATATATGCCATGGTCTAATAAACTCATGTCTACACATTTCAGAATAGTACTGAGCTATAGAAAAATATGATTTCTCTGACAAAGATAACTGAAAGTGGAGAAGAAAATGAGTAATACACAAGGGTCCATAGGAAAGTATGACAAAATGTGATACAGAAGTCAGCATTTCTTTTTTTTTTTTCTTTTCTTTTTTTTTTTGTTTTGTTTTTTGGAGACAGGGTCTCATCCTCACCCATCCCAGGGACTGAAGTTCAGTGGTGTGACCATGGCTCATTGCAGCCTCGACCTCCCAGGCTCAAGCCATCCTCCTGCTCAGCTTCCCAAGTAGCTGGAACTACAGGCATGTGCCACCATGTGTAACTAAGTCTTTTTATTTTTATTTTTTATATTTACTTTTGCAGAGACCAAGGTCTCCCTATGTTGCCCAGGCTGGTCTCAGACTCCTATGCTCCAGTGAGCCTCCTATCTTGGCCTCTCAAAGAGCTAGGATTACAGGTGTTGGGCAGCACACCCAGCCTAAAAGTCAACATTTCTTTATATTCAAGCAACAAAGATCCTCAGAGTTAAATAAAATTAGCATTCACTAGAAACATCATCTGTCTAGAGATACACAAAAGAGAAAAAAAGAATCTAAAACAACAGATTTTAGGTCTAACCACCACAACAAAAAAATGTGGCTCATTTTTTAAAAAAAAAAAATCTTAACATAAGAAACTATATCCATTTTTAAAAACAGACTTTTTTTTTTTTGGAGACAATCTCCTTCTGCCACGCAGGCTAATGAGCAATGGTTCAATCTTGGCTCATTGCAACCTCTGCCCCCCGAGGTCAAGCGATTCTCCTGCCTCAGCCTCCCAAGTAGCTGGGACTACAGGCACGCACCACCACACCCAGCTAATTTTTCTATTTTTAGTAGAAACCAGGTTTCACCACGTTGGCCAGGCTGGTCTTGAACTCGACCTCAGGTGATCCGCCTCCCTCGGCCTCCCAAAGTGCTGGGATTACAGGTGTGAGCCACTTCGTCCAGCCAAAAAAATAAGAATTTTAATTAGAAGTATGTATTTAATAGATCATTCTGCATAAAATAGCCAATGCTTAAGTTTGTTCACAAAGTAGAAAACTTGTGGGTCAATACAATAAGGATTCATAAATTATAGCCACTACTGTTAAAAATGAGTAGAAAACCCTGTTTAATTTGATGAAATAAAATAAACTACCAGGTATCTGAAAATACTCCACTGCCCCAGTTTTCAATAACATTTTTTTCAAGAAATCTCTGCACTTACCCCCATTATCTGTTCTTTTTAAAGCTCCATCCTTATGGGGACAAAGTTCACATCTCTATAAAAAAAAAAGAAACAGGTAATGAATAAATATTTCAGATTATCCAAAATGTAGTATCTTCCCTGCAACTTCAAAACTACTGAAAATGTGAGAGCAGCATTTGTACTATTTGTCCCCCAAGAATATTTCAGAACATTCTTCACAAACAGTTGTTCTCGATGACATGTGATCTCCTTCAGAGGACAAGTAATTTTTTTAAAGTACATTTTAACTTTTAAACACCTGCCATGAGCCAGGCGCGGTGGCTCACGCCTGTAATCTTAGAACTTTGGGAGGCCGAGGCGGGTGGATTACCTAAGGTTGGGAGTTCGAGACCAGCCTGACCAACATGGAGAAACCATGTCTCTACTAAAAATAAAAAATCAGCCAGGCGTGGCGGCACATGCCTGTAATCCCAGCTACTGAGGAGGCTGAGGCAGGAGAACTGTTTGAACCCGGGAGGCGGAGGTTATGGTGAGCCAAGTCACGCCATTGCACTTCAGTCTGGGCAACAAGAGGGAAACTCCATCTAAAAGAAACCAAACAAACAAAAAAAACTCCTGCCACAGTTTTTTAAATCTTACATCAATAAAAACATAAAGATGCTGGGATCATTTACCTGGAGAGTGGGAGGAGAAACAAAAAGGTCCTCTCAACACAGGAATGGGGCAAGGCTTTTAATATCTGCCTGTTATCTGTTTACTTCCTGTCTTACGGTCACAGCGAGGATGACTGCCATCAAGTAGGTCTGGTTTCTCTTAAAGAGCCAAACTCAAGAACGTAGAATTTTAATTTAAGTGGCAAGAAATGATTTCATGTATGCTGATTTCCCTTCTGAAAGGTATTAGGCTAATCAGCTATTATTATTCAAAGACAATGGTACTCAAATTTTATTGTGGATCCCTCTCCCTCCCATGCTCAGAATTTAAAACCAAAAATAAATGTAGAGCCAGCACTACCACTTCTTATGAAACACAGTAAGTTTCAATGGCATTGTCTTACTATCAAGAATATGTTCCTGAACGTCACACTTGAGCATTATTTATATCTCACTTTGTTTCCAAAAGAGGTTTTGCAGCACACAATATAGTAATATAGGCCGAGCACAGTGGATCACACCTGTAATCCCAACACTCTGGGAGGCTGAGGTAGGCAGATTGCTTGAGCCCAGGGGTTCAAGACCAGCCTGGGCAACATGGCAAAATCCCACCTCTACAAAAAACACACACACACACACACCACACACACACACAAATTCGCTGGGTGTGGTGGTGGCACACCTGTAGTAGAGCTACTCAGCAGGCTGAGGCGGGCAGATCAATTGAGCCCGGAAGGTCAAAGCTGCAGTGAGCCACGATTATGCCAATGCACTCCAGCCTGGGTTACAGAGTAGACCCTATCTCAAAAAAACAAACAAACAAACAAAAAGTGTGTGTGTGTGTATATATATATATATACACACACACATATATATACCTATATGTGTATGTATGTATACATACACACACATTATATACATATATACACACACTTTACATATATACACACACTATATATACACATCCTACATATAAATATATATACACTTACATATATAAATTACAACAAAAAATTAGAGTAGAAAATTAAGTTGCAATAGTTTTAAAAATACAGAAAGTATAAGCCATAAAAGCCTACTGAGGCCGGGTGCAGTGCCTCACACATATAATCGCAGCACTTTCGGAGGCCAAAACAGAAGGACCATTTGAGGTCAGGAGTTCGAGACCAGCCTCAACAGCAAAGTGAGACTTCATCTCTACAAAAAATAATTGTTTAAGAAATAGAGCCTATTGGCCGGGCACAGTGGCTCACGCCTATAATCCCAGCACTTTGGGAGGTGGATCATGAGGTGAAGAGATCAAGATCATCCTGGTCAGTGTGATGAAATCCCATTTCTACTAAAAATACAAAAATTTAGCTGGGTGTGGTGGCATATGCTTGTAGTCCCAGCTGAGGGAGGCTGAGGCAGGAGAATTGATTGAAACCAGAAGGCGGAGGTTGCAGTGAGCCGAGATTGTGCCGGCCTGGGCAACAAGAGCAAAACTCCATTTCAAAAAAAATAAAATAGAACCTATTAATAAAGTTTGGATATTTGTGCCTCCAAATCTCATGTAAAAATTTAATCCCAATGCTGAAGGTGGAGCCTAGCAAAAGGTGTTTGGGCAGATCCCTCGTGAATGTCTTGGTGTTTTCCTTGTGGTAATGAGTGAGTTTCTTGCTGTTGTTAGTTCACGTGAGATCTGATTGGTAAAAAGAGCCTGCCATCTTGCTCCCTTCTCTCACCATGTGACACTCTTGGTCCCCATTCCCACTCCCCCATGAGTAAAACTTTCCTCAGACCAAAGGTGTTGGTGGTATGCTTGTACAGCCTACAGAACTGTGAACCAAATAAACCTCTTTTCTTTATATTAATAATCTACCCAGTTTCCGGTATTCCTTTAATCTAAAACAGACTAATATCGCTATATTTCTTGCCTTTCAGTATTTCACTCTCCTGATTTTCCTATTACCTCTTTGCCAGCACCTTTCTGATCACCCTATCAAACCTTAAATTGGTGAAGTTCCTCAGGGCTCTGGCCTAAGATGTCTCACTATTTCACGTGAAACACTAGGCAATCTTATTCATTGTCCAAATTTCCATTACCAATAAATTATAAAAATAACAGTGACTCCCAAACTTTATCTATTTGTATCTGTCCTTAGGTTCAGGTATAAAACTCTATATACTACGTAAACACTTTATTTTATTTTGAGACGGAGTCTTGCTCTGTTGCCCAGGCTGGAGTGCAGTGGCTCGATCTCGGCTCACTGCAACCTCCACCTCCAGGGTTCAAGCAATTCTCCTGCCTCAGCCTCCCAAGGAGCTGGGATTACAGGTGTGTGCCACCATGTCCAACTAACTTTTTCTATTTTTAGTGGAGATGGGGTTTCGTCATGTTGCCCAGGTTGGTCTCAAACTTCTGGCCTCAAGTGATCCACCCACCTCAGCCTCCTAAGTGCTAGGATCACAGGCATAAGCCACCGCACCCAGCCTACATAGACACCTAAAACACTCCACAATTTATGACAAAACCTGCTCTTCCTGCTCTTTCCATATATTGGTAATGATATTTTCAATGACCCATTGCTCATGCAAGACACCTAGTGGTCATAATCTTTGACCACTTCATACCTTACTCCCTAACCTCACTTTTAATCCATAACTGTATTGTGCCCTTCCTCTTCCTCAAAAGTGGTGAGATGTGCCTATCTCTCTCCATCTCCACTATTACCCTACTTAAAGCCAGCATCACCTTTCATCAAGACCACTTCAGTCACCTTCTAAATGCAGTAATCCCCCAATCATCCATGGGAGAAACATTCTAAGAACCCCAGTGGATATCTGAAACAACAAATGGCACTAGTAAGCACTTGATTCTGTTTTTTTGCTATACATACATACCTATAAAAAAGTTTAATTTATAAATTAGGCACAGTAACAGATTAACAACAATAATAAAATAGAACAGGCCGGGTGTAGTGGCTCACACCTATAATCCCAGGACTTTGGGAGGCTGAGGCGGGCAGATCACCTGAGGTCAGGAGTTTGAGACCAGTCTGGCCAACATGGTGAAACCCCATCTCTACTAAAAATACAAAAAAATTAGCTGAATGTGGTGGCACACACCTACAGTCCCAGCCAAGCAGGAGGCTAAGGCACAAAAATTGATTGAACCTAGGAGGTTGCAGTGAGCCAAGATCATGCCACTGCACTCCAGCCTGGGCAAAAGAGAGAGACCCCACCTCAAAAAAATTAAAAAAAAAAAAAAATTACAACAATCTACTACAAGAAAAGTTATGTGAATGTGGTCTCTCTTAAAATACAGTCTGCCTAACAACAACAGTATATACAATGCTGGTTCCATGAGATTAAATGGAACTGAAAAACTCCTATTGCCTAGTGACGTAATGATATAATAGCCATAGTAACATGACAGAGTAATTTTTAAAACAAATTTAGTGTACATTAAGTGTACAATGTTTATAAAGTCTACAGTAATTGTAGCAGTCCATTATCTCACTGCTATAAAGAACTACCCGAGACTGGGCAATTTATAAAGAAAAGAGGTTTAATTGACTCATAGTTCCACATGGCTGAGGAGACCTCAGGAATCTTTCAATCATGGTAGGAGGGGAAGCAAGCATGTCTTATATAGCAGCAAGCAAAAGAAAGAGAATGTGGGCTGGGCGCGGTGGCTCAAGCCTGTAATCCCAGCACTTTGGGAGGCCGAGACGGGCGGATCACGAGGTCAGGAGATCGAGACCATCCTGGCTAACATGGTGAAACCCTGTCTCTACTAAAAATACAAAAAACTAGCCGGGCGACGTGGCAGGCACCTATAGTCCCAGCTACTCGGGAGGCTGAGGCAGGAGAATGGCATAAACCCGGGAGGCGGAGTTTGCAGTGAGCTGAGATCTGGCCACTGCACTCCAGCCTGGGTGGCAGAGCGAAACTCCGTCTCAAAAAAAAAAAAAAAAAAGAAATAGAATGTGTACATAGGAAAAAACTGCCACTTTCAAAACCATCAGATCTCAAGAGAATTCACTCACTATCATGAGAATGGGATGGGGGAAACTGCCCCCATTATCCAGTCACCTCCCTCCTTCAACACATAGGGATTACAATTCGAGATGAGATTCGGGTGGGGATACACAGTCAAACCCTATCAGTAGTATACAAAAATGTCAAAGGCTTTCACATTCACTCACCACTTACTGACTCACCCAGAGCAACTTCTAGTCCTACAAGCTTCATTCATGGTAAAGCCCTATACAAGTACAATTTTTTTTTTTTAATCTTTCATACCATTATTTTAGCTGTACCTTTTCTATGTTTAAAAACACAAATACTTACCATTATGTTAAGTTGCTTACAGGATTCAGCTATGAAATGTACAAGATTGCAGCATAGGAGCAACAGGCTATATACCATGTAGCCTACGTACGTACTAGGTTACAAAGTATAGCTTTAAGAACATTCTAAGATGATTGTGCAATGATGAAATCACCTAATGAGGTATTTCTAAGAACATACCTCCCTCCTGCATTACACAACACATGATTCTACCTCACCGTACTCTACCCACCTATTTTCAGAGGGGTTGACCATGGGTAACTAACTAAGGAAAGCAAAACTGCAGATAATGGAAAATGACTGTAGTCTCCTAATATTCACTCTTAACCAACTATCACCAATCTGCAGAAGGAACTTTTCACAAAACAATGAACTTCAGAAATGCAAATCCAAATATACCACTGCCCACTAAAAAACACTTCAAAAGGCCGGGCGCGGTGGCTCAAGCCTGTAGTCCCGGCACTTTGGGAGGCTGAGGCAGGCAGATCATCAGGTCAAGAGATCGAGACCATCGTGGCCAACATGGTGAAACCCCATCTCTACTAAAAATACAAAAATCATCTGGGTGTGGTGGAGCACCTGTAGTCCCAGCTACTCAGGAGACTGAGGCAGGAGAATTGCTTGAACCTGGGAGGCGGAGGTTGCAGTGAGCCAAGATCACACCACTGTACTCCAGCCCAGTGACAGAGCGAGACTCCATCTCAAAAACAAAAAACAAAACAAAACAATGAAAACACTCCAGTAGTTTTCCTGCATCATATAACCCTTTCCTATCTCCACAAGCTTCCCTCTTTCCAACATTTCACGTTATGGGCAATGCTGGCTTTTTCTTCTTTCAATTCTATAAATTCTCCACAGCTCATTCCCACTTCAGAGGCTTTTAATGGATTGTTTTTACTCTAAATGGAGTATTATCATTCACTACACCCTCTTCTGCAGCTGGATAACTTCTATTTATCCTGCAGGTCCTTGCTTAAAGTAAAGTCACTTCATCAAAGACAAGGTCTCTGAATCTCCGGATGAGGTTAGGTGACATATTATGATTTACTTATGCTTTCCTTCTTGAGATATATTACAATTACAATTAACTATGCAATTAAGTTAACTCCTCTGCTAGATTACAAGCTCCATGTTATGGCTGTAGCTAGCCACCCCTAACATCAGACACAGTCTCCAGGCACAGTAACTCAAGAACTACATGATGAAGGGATAAAGGGAACAAAATCACAAACATCCCATTGATGCTATAACCAAAAAGAAAAAAAGAAAAAAAAAATTGAATTTAAAAAAACAGGCCAGGTGCGATGGCTCATGCCTATAATTGCAGCACTCTGGGAGGCCAAGGCGGGCAGATGACATAAGGTCAGAAGTTCAAAACCAGCCTGGCGAACATGGCGAAACCCCATCACTACTAAAAATACAAAAATGAGGCCGGGCACCATGGCTCACACCTGTAATCCCAGCACTTTGGGAGGCCAAGGCAGGTGGATCACGAGAGATCAGGCCATCCTGGCCAACATGATGAAACCCTGTCTCTACAAAAAATACAAAAATTAGCTGGACATGGTGGCACATGCCTGTAGTCCCAGCTACTCGGAAGGCTGAGGCAGGAGAATCACTTGAACCTGGGAGGTGGAGGTTGCAGTGAGCTGAGATCACACCACTGCACTCCAGCCTGGCGACAGAGCAAGACTCCAGCTCCAAAAAAACAAAAAATTTAGCCAGGCGTGGTGGCAGGCACCTGTAATCCCAGCTGCTCAGAAGGCTGAGCCACGAGAATCACTTGAACCTGGGAGGCAGAGGTTGCAGTGAGCTGAGATCAAGCCACCGCACTCCAGCCTGGGCAACAGAGCGAGACTGTCGTCAAAAAAAAAAGTCAATATTCATTTTTGTATGATTTCGATGACACCATAATCCTATTCTTTTGGACAGCAATTAAGCAGTATGAATCAAGAAAAAATCCAATTTAATTACTTCACTTCTAGAGAACCAAAGCAAATAATGTAAGATACAGCATTTATAAATTACCTTTGTGTCTTTTATATCATTTATATACTTTACTTTCAAGACATGAGTATGTAGGTACAAAGATATTTTATATAACCATTTATAACCAAAAAACTTTTTTATAAAAGTCTGGCTGGCTGCAGTGGCTCTCACTTGTAATCCCAGCACTTTGGGAGGCCGAAGTGGGTGGATCACTTGAGGTTAGGAGTTCAAGACCAGCCTAGGCAACACGGTGAAATCCCATCTCTACTAAAAATACAAAAAATTAGCTGGACGTGGTGACGCGAGCCGGTAGTCCAGCTATTCGGGAGGCTGAGATGGGAGGATCACTTCAGCCCAAGGGGTCGAGGTCACACCACAGAACTCAAGCCTGGGTGACAGAGTGAGATCTCATCTCAAAAAAAAAAAAAAAAAAAAAAAAAACAGGGCTTCAGGGACCCACAGTACAGTACCAAAAGGTCTTACATGCATAACCAAAGGCCTAAAAAAGAAAAGAGAAAGAATATGAGGCAGGAAAAAAAATTTTGAAGAAATGATGGCTGAAAATCTCTTCAATTTGAAAAAAGACAAATGCACAGATTTAAGAATCTCAACAAACCTCAAAGAGTCAAATGCCTTGCTAAAAAGCAAACACAGAGGGAGAAATCTTGAAGCACCAAAAGAAAATGTTACATTACACAGAGGGAACAGTGACTGGATAAATGGCAGATTTCTCATCATAAAATATGGAAGCCAAAATACTTAAATTGCTAAAAGATAAAGCACTGTCAACACAGAATTCTATATCCAACCACAATGCCCTTCAAAAATAAAGGTGAAATATGTACTTTCAGATAAAAGAAAGCAAACACAACTTATCACCAAAAGATACGCCTTGCAAGAAAGGCTAAAGAAATTCTTCAGAATTAAGAGAAATGAGGCCAGAAAATGCAAATCTTCAGAAGACAAAGAAGACTATCACAAATGGTAAATATCTGGGTAAACTTAGAAGACTTTTAGCTCTTTAGTTCTTAACATTACATGATTATTGAAAGCCAAAATTATATTCTTGTTTTCCAGGGCTTATAATATACGTAGTTCCAACACACATGACAGTAGCATGACTGACAACAAAGAGGTGATATAAAAGAAAAATTTGGCCGGGCGCGGTGGCTCAAGCCTGTAATCCCAGCACTTTGGGAGGCCGAGACGGGCGGATCACGAGGTCAGGAGATCGAGACCATCCTGGCTAACACGGTGAAACCCCGTCTCTATTAAAAACTACAAAAAACTAGCCGGACGACGTGGCGGCGCCTGTAGTCCCTGCTACTCGGGAGGCTGAGACAGGAGAATGGCGTGAACCCGGGAGGCGGAGCTTGCAGTGAGCGGAGATCCGGCCACAGCACTCCAGCCTGGGCGACAGAGCGAGACTCCGTCTCAAAAAAAAAAAAAAAGAAAGAAAAATTTACAAGCTTTGTATACTTTATGACTTGTACAATATTACCCATAAGTGGCAATACTATAAAAACAGACTGAGGCCAGGCGCGGTGGCTCAAGCCTGTAATCCCAGCACTTTGGGAGGCCGAGACGGGCGGATCACGAGGTCAGGAGATCGAGACCATCCTGGCTAATACGGTGAAACCCCGTCTCTACTAAAAAATACAAAAAACTAGCCGGGCGAGGTGGCGGGCGCCTGTAGTCCCAGCTACTCAGGAGGCTGAGGCAGGAGAATGGCATAAACCCGGGAGGCGGAGCTTGTAGTGAGCTGAGATCGGGCCACTGCACTCCAGCCTGGGCCACAGAGCGAGACTCCGTCTCAAAAAAAAAACAAAAACAAAAACAAAAAAACAGACGGAAAAGAGTAAAGAAATTGCTAGAGGAATGTGCAAAAGAATTAAGTTGAAACCCTTCCTAATATTATATTAAAAAATTACCCCTTCAAAAGTGAATCGCAGATCTAAATGTAAGAGCTAAAACTATAAAACTTTAGGAAAAAACACAGGAGGTAAGTCTTCAGGACTTGGTTGAACAACAGTTTTTAGACATAACACTAAAAGCAGAGGCAATAAAAGAAAAAATAACTAGAATTTACCAAACCTACAGACTTTTTTGCTACAAACAAAACTATCAGGAAAGTAAAAAGGATGGAAGAAATATTTACAAGTCACATGTCTGATAAGTAGTTTGTAACCAGGATACAGAGCTCTTCTACTCAAAAATAAAAAGCTATACAGCCCAGCTAAAAACTGAACAAAGGATCCAAATAGACACTTCTCCAAAGAAAATATATAAATGACCAATAAGCACATGAAAAGATGATTAACGTCATTAATCATTAAGGATTAAAAACCAACACCAGGCCGGGTGCGGCAGCTCACGCCTGTAATCCCAGCACTTTGGGAGGCCTATGCGGGTGCATCACCTGAGGTTGGGAGTTTGAGACTAGCCTGGCCATCATGGTGAAACTTCGTCTCTACTAAAAATACAAAAATTAGCCAGCATGGTGGCGGGCACCTGTAATCCCAGGTACTCAGGAAGCTGGGGCAAGAGAATCGCTTGAACCCGGCAGGCAGAGTTTGCCGTGGGCCAAGATATCGCATCACTGCACTCCAGCCTGGACAACAGACTGAGACTCCATCTAAAAAATAATATAATGAAAAAAATAAATAAAAATCAACACCACAATGAGATACTACCTCATGCCCTGTAGGATAGCTAAAATCAAAAGCCAAACAATAAAAAATGTTGGCAAAGAGATGGAGAAATTAAAACCTTCATATATTGTTGCTGGTAATTTAAAATGTGTACAGCCTCTTCATCAGTTTTTCAAAGACAGCATGAAACAAAAATCCTACGCCTAAGAGAACTGAAAACAAATGTCTGGATTTGCAGACAAATGTTCATAATGGTAACATTATTCATAATACTGCAAAAGTATATACAACCTAAATGTTTATCAATCAATTAATGAATGAGTAAAGAAAATGTAGCATAGCCATGCAATAGAATATTATTTGACAACAAAAGGGAATGAAGTTCTAATGCTACAAAACAAATGCTTGTACATTACGCTAGGAGAAAGAAGCTACTCACAATATACCATATATCATATGATTCCATTTATATGAAACGTCCCAAATAGGGATAGAGACAGAAATGAAGATTAGTGATTGCCAGGAGCTGGGGAAGTAGGGTAATGGAGGGTGACTGTTAATGGGTCTAAGGGCTTCTTTTTGAGAGGATCCAAGTATTCTCAAATTGATTGTAGTGATGTAGAGACTGTCTCAAAAAAAAAAAAAAAAAAAACGGCCAGGTGCGGTGGCTCATGCCTACAATCCCAGCAGTTAGCGAGGTTGAGGCGGGCAGATCACCTGAGGTCGGGAATTCAAGACCAGCCTGACCAACGTGGAGAAACCCCATCTCTACTAAAAATATAAAAACTAGCCAGGCGTGATGGTGCATGCCTATAATCCTAGCTGCTCGTGAGGCTGAGGCAGGAGAATCACTTGAACCTGGGAGGCAGAGGTTGCGGTGAGCTGAGATCGCACCATTGCACTCCAGCCTGGGCAACAATAGCAAAACTCCGAATCAAAATAAATAAATAAATAAATAATTTTAAAAATTAGTTTATTAGCACAGATAGAAAAGTAAAACTCAATCACAAGGTATCTGTAAGAAACACACTTTAAGTGAAGAGACAAACAGGTCAAAAGTAAATGGATAGGATAGGTGCGCAGTGGCTCACGCCTGTAATCCCAACACTTTGGGAGGCCAAGGCGGGAACTTAATCACTTGAGGCCAGGGTTTCGAGACCAGCCTGGCCAACATGGCAAAGCCCCATCTCTACTAAAAATACAAAAACTAGCCAGGCATGGTGGCACACACCTATAGTCCCAGCTACCAGGGTGGCTGAAACAGCTGAACTGCTTGAACCTGGGAGGCAAAGGCTGCAGTGAGCCGAGATCACACCACTGCACTCCAGTCTGGGTGACAGAGTAAAACCTCATCTCAAAACAAACAAACAACAACAAAAAAAGATGGTGAGTGGCTAAACAGTAAAGAGAGGGAGGGGCATTTCACAGTAAGTCAGACAATGAAGAATTCATAATAATTATAAATGTATGCACCTAAAAACAAGGCTTCAAAATAGATGAAGCAAAAATGAGCATAAGGCATAAACACTCGGAATACTCAGTGCCCCAAACAAGGTAAGATATTTTCACACTCCTCTTTGTGATTGACAAAACCAGACCAAATAATCATCATCATCATCATCATCTGAGCAATGTTAAAACCACTATAAACATTCTTTTCAGGTAAACTTGGTGCATTCCCCATGAAAGACCACATACTGAGCCACAAAGCAGGACACAATAAAATGAAAATAATGGAAATCATACAGATTATGTTCCTAACCACATCAGAAAAAAAGATATAAAATTAATGACTAGCAGCCGGGTGTGGTGGCTCACGCCTGTAATCCCACCACTTTGGAAGGCCAAAGCAGGTGGATCACCTGAGGTCGCAAGCTCAAGACCAGCCTGGTCTACATGGTGAAACCCCGTCTCTATTAAAAATACAAAAATTAGCTGGGCGTGGTAGCGGGTATCTATAATCCAAGCTACTCAGGAGGCTGAGCTGAGGCAGGAGAATCGCTTGAACCCGGGATGCGGAGGGTGCAGTAAGCCAAGATCACACCACTGCACTCTAGCCCGGGTGGCAGCACAAAACTCTGTCTCAAAATAAAACAAAACAAAATAAAGTAAGTAGGGTTCTACCTAAAGAACCTACATATAAAAGGGTAAAGTAAGCCCAAAGTAAGTAGAAAAAAAAATAGTAAAAATAAGAGCAGAAGAAATGAAACAGAAAAGTAACAGAACATTTGAAGTCAAAGTTGGTCCTTTTGTCAGAGACCTCTGAACCAGAGTGCCTCTATCTTGAACAGGGGCTGGGTAAAACAAGGCTGAGTAATGCTGGGCTGCCATTCCCAGTAAGTTATGCATTCTAAGTCACAGAATGAGATAGGAGGCTGGCACAAGATACAAGACATAAAAACCTTGCTGATAAAACAGGTTGTAATAAAGGAGGAGGCCAAAACCCACCAAAGCCAAGATGGTGACCAAACTGACCTCTGGTCATCATCACTGCTCATTATACACTAATTATAATACATTAACATGCTAAGAGACACTCCCACAAGCTCCATGACAGTTTACAAATGCCATAGCAATGCCAGGAAGTTACCCAATATACTCTAAAAAGGGGAGGAACCACTAGTTCTGGGAATTGCCCACCCCTTTCCCAGAAAACTCAAGAATAATCCACCCCTTGTTGAGCAGACAATCAAGAAATACTCATAAAAATGGGAAATCAGTGGCCCATGGCACTGCTCTGCCTATTGAGTAGCCATTCTTTTATTCCTTTACTTTCTTTTTTTTTTTTTTTTTTGAGACGGAGTCTCACTCTGTCGCCGGGACTGGAGTGCAGTGGCCGGATCTCAGCTCACTGCAAGCTCCGCCTCCCGGGTTTACGCCATTCTCCTGCCTCAGCCTCCCAAGTTGGGACTACAGGCGCCCGCCACCTCGCCCGGCTAGTTTTTGTATTTTTTAGTAGAGACGGGGTTTCACCGTGTTCGCCAGGATGGTCTCGATCTCCTGACCTCGTGATCCGCCCGTCTCGGCCTCCTAAAGTGCTGGGATTACAGGCTTGAGCCACCGCGCCCAGTCTATTCCTTTACTTTCTTAATAAACTTGCTTTCACTTTACTCTATGAAACCGTCTCAAATTATTTCATGCACAAGATCCAAGAACTCCTCTCTTGGGGTCTGGAATGGGACCCCCTTTCTGGTAGCACTTTGGAAAGACCTACAAAGTTGACAATCTGCAAGCTAAATTTTTTTTTTAATAGGAAGAATACAAATTACCAATATCAAGAATAAAATGGGAATTACCTCTATGATCCCAAAGATATTAAGAGGGCCAAAGATTATTCTTAATGACTTTAGGCTAACCAATTCAACAGCTTAGATGAAAAGAAAAAATTATTTGAAAATAAAACTTATCAAAACTGATAAAACAGAAAATCTGAGAAGCATTTTAAGTTGAATTCATTATGAAAATCCTTCCCAAAAAGAAAACTCTAGACTCAGATTTTTTCACTGATAAGTTCCTTCAAACACTAAAGGAAAAATAGCATCAATCTCACACATACATTTCCAGAAAACAGAGAAGACAAGGCTTCCCAAATCATTTTCTAAGTTTAGCATGAAGAATACCAATGAATACACCAAAAATAGGCCGGGCGCGGTGGCTCAAGCCTGTAATCCCAGCACTTTGGGAGGCCGAGACGGGCGAATCACGAGGTCAGGAGATCGAAACCATCCTGGCTAACACGGTGAAACCCTGTCTCTACTAAAAATACAAAAAAATTAGCTGGGCGAGGTGGCGGGCGCCTGTAGTCCCAGCTACTCGGGAGGCTGAGGCAGGAGAATGGCGTGAACCCGGGAGGCGTAGCTTGCAGTGAGCTGAGATCCGGCCACTGCACTCCAGCCTGGGGGCAGAGCGAGACTCTGTCTGGAAAAAAAAAAAAAAAGAATATACCAAAAATACCAGCACCTGACAAAAAGCAACAAGTTTGTGCCAAAATCCCTCACATACAAAGATGCAAAAATATTTACTATTAGCAATTTAAATCCAACAATATATAGGAAGAATAGGCCAGTTGCAGTGGCTCACATGGATTACAAAAGTAATCCCAGCACTTTCAGAGGCAAAGGCGGGAGGATCACTTGAGATCAGGAGACCTGCCTGGCCAACATGGTGAAACCCTGTCTCCACAAAAAAAAATTAGCCGGGCATGGTGGCTCATGCTTGTAATTCCAGCTACTCGGGAGGCTGAGGCAGGAGAATCACTTGAACCCAGGAGGTAGAGGTTATACTGAGCAGAGATTGTACCACTGTACCCATCTCCAAAAAAAAAGAATACACCATGACACCAAATGGCATTTAGTATAACATTTGAAAATAAAACAATGAAATCTACATTAATATCTTTAAATATATAGCATTATCTCGATACAGTAAAAGCTTTTGAGAAAACTCAATATCCATTCATGACACAAACCCTCAGGAAGCTAGGGCTAGCCCTTACTCAACTGTGTATTCTCCATGGCATGGCATGATTATTCCTCTTGGGGTCTGTGACTATAACAAACTATCTTTTCAATGGCGGTCATGCTGGGTTCTGCTGGTCTTGCCATATCTAAATAGTAATAAGACCTGTATTTGAAAGCAATCTGATAAACTTCATCAGTAAAACCCCTACAGCTAACTTATAATTGATGGTGTAACACTGAATGCTGTCCTCAAAGAATGAAAAAAAGATTAAGTCCATTCTGTAAGGGAAGAGAATAAAAGGAATTACAACTGGGGAAAAAAAGAGATAAAACAGTGTTTTATGACAATCATCTATTAGAAAAATCTAAGTAATCTATCTAAAAAACTAGTAGAATTAATATGACTTAAGGTTGTAAGAAGTCAATACACAAAAATTCTATTTCCAACAAAACATTAGAAATTTTCATAATACTTTATAATTGCTAAAAAATGTATTTAATATTTTAAAATACCATCAATAAAAGACAAAATACTGGTGGCTCATGCCTGTAACCCCAGCACTTTCGGAGGCTGAAGCAGGCAGATCATTCGAGGTCAGGAGTTGACCCGCCTGGCCAACGTGGTGAAACCCCGTCTCTACTAAAAATATAAGAATTAGCTGGGCTTAGTGGTACATGCCTGTAAACCCAGCAGCTTGGAAGGCTGAGGCAGGAAAACTATGTGAACCCAGGAGATGGAGTGAGTCAAGATTGTGCCACTGCACTCCAGCAAGGCAACAGAGTGAGACTTTGTCTCAAATAAGTAATTTTAAAAACAGAAGACATGTAAGACCAAAGGCTAAAAGCAACAAACGACTGCTCAGACAAAACAAAAAAGACCTAAATAAATGGAGAGATATACTATACTAATGATTAAGACTCAATGGTTGTTAAGATGTCAGTTCTCCTCAAACTGATTAACAGATTCAAGACAATTATAATCATGATCCCATCAGCCTTTTTTGGAGAAGACAGAAAAGACAGTATTAAAATTTATATGAAAATGTGAAGGACGTAGAATATGCAGAACTCCGAAAAAGAAGAAAAAGGTTTTAGGACTTGCAATTCTGACTTCAAATATAAAGTTACAAAATAATCAGAATACTCTAACAGGGCTAGACAAACAGATTTTTGGAGCAGAAGAAAGATTTCTGAAAGAGATCCCACTTAAGCAGTCATGTGATGTTCCCAAAGCAACCCAGTGAGAAAAGGAGACTCTTTTCAACAAATGGTGAAAAACAACTGGATAGCCATATGCAAAATACTCAAACCTACAAAAATAATTTCAGATGCATCACAGACCTAAATATAAATTAGCAAAAGCAAAACCTTTTAGAGGAAATAAAGGAAATTACCTTCATGACTTCGAGGTTAGGCAAAAGTGTCTTAGCTCACAGTAAGCAATAACTACAAAAGAAAACACTGATAAATTAAACTTATCAGATATAAATATTTCTGCTCATCAAAAGGTACAGTTAAAATAAATAGGTAAACCACACAGACTTGGGGAAAGTATTTACAAAACATTTATCTGACAAAGGATCAGTATTTAGGACATATAAACACCTTCTGCAACTCAAACAGATGAAAAAAGAAAATAAAGAACAGTAAAGGCTAAATGAACAAACTCATCACAAAAGAGAACACACAAATGGTCAACACACAAGCTAAAACGTGCTCAATATCACCAGTTATCATGAAAATGTAAATTGAAACCACAATGATACCAATTCTGGTCAAGATGGAGTGAATAAAGGGGACCAGATTTTAGCCTCCTTGTGCGAAATAATAAAAGCCTAATAAAATGAATGAAACCATAGCACTGAAGATATTGGACAAGTAACAAAAGACAGTGATCCCTGGAAGACAAAAAACAAATGGGCCACACGTGTGCCCAGCTTACTGCCTTGAGAGAGTTTCCAGGTCGCGGAACAGGGAGGAGGAACACAGGCAGAGCCTGTGGTCTCCCCAAGTTGAGGAAATGGAGCTGGAAGTCCAAGCAGGCCAAGGTGCCTAGAGCTCACAAGGGAGACCAGCACTGAGTAGAGAGCTGGAGAGAGAGAGAGAAATGAAGAGATCTACAAAGGCTCACCCTACAACTTTTGGTTGAATGAAATCAGCACGCGCAATGTAAAGGAGCTATCCAAGGGCAAGGTGAGAAATCACCAAAAGAATTAGAGGTAATAGCATCCAGAAATGACATAAGGATGTGAATAGTACCCATACCCAAAAGTCCAAAAGGAAATGATGTGATATAATTTAGATCACACTGGAGATATGACATCGGAGTACTAAGAAAGAAAAGGCTTCAGAAGGAGGAAAGAATTAACCCTAAACACAGCCCTGGTCCAATTAAAGAAAACATAAAAGACCCAGCAGAAAGAAACTGTTTTCAAGCAACTTAATAATGCCACAGAACAAAGTCCACAAATACTTTTAAAAGGCAAACAAAACTAGAGAAACTAGAAAACAAGGTAAAATTCACACTGGCTAAAAAGTCAATCAAAATTTGTAAGACTTACATAGAAGCAGGAAATTACACCCCATAATGAAACAAAAAACAAACCAATTTTGAAATGAAACAGAAAATAGAATTAGTAGACAAGTCCTTTAAAACAAGTATGATGATATTTCGTATGATCAGAAAGCTAGAACATATTAAGTAAAAATATGAAATATTTTTAAAATTTGAACTTCTAAAGATGAAAATTACAAAGTCTAAGATGAAAAATACACATTGAGATTTACAACACATGAAACCAAAATTACTAACCTAAATGAAAAACAGAAAAGAAAAAAACACTAAAAAATATAATACATGATAACAGAAATAACTTTAAAGAGGCCAAACATACTTGCCAGTAGAGCCACAAAACAGGAGATAATATAGAAAAAAGAACTTTAGAGGCCGGGCGCGGTGGCTCAAGCCTGTAATCCCAGCACTTTGGGAGGCCGAGGCGGGCGGATCACGAGGTCAGGAGATCGAGACCATCCTGGCTAACACGGTGAAACCCCGTCTCTACTAAAAAGTACAAAAAACTAGCCGGGCGAGGTGGCGGGCGCCTGTAGTCCCAGCTACTCTACTCGGGAGGCTGAGGCAGGAGAATGGCGTGAACCCGAGAGGCGGAGCTTGCAGTGAGCTGAGATCCGGCCACTGCACTCCAGCTTGGGCGACAGAGCGAGACTCCGTCTCAAAAAAAAAAAAAAGAAAAAAGAACTTTAGAAATCATGGACAACAACTTTCACATATTTGATGGAAATTGTAAGCATATATAACAAGGCACTCTTTTAATGAACTATCAGTCACTAGAAACATGAAGAAAAGTGGCTGAGCACAGTGGTTCACGCCTGTAATCCCAGCACTTTGGGAGGCTGAGGTGGGAAAATCACTTCAGGCCAGGAGTTCAAGACCAGTGTGGGCAACATTGCAGAATCCCATCTCTTAAAACACACACACAGACACACACACACACACACAATTGGCCTGGCATGGTGGCTCACACCTGTAATCCCAGCACTTTGGGAGGCCAAGGCAGGCAGGTCACCTGAGGTTGGGAGTTCGAGACCAGCCTGACCAACATGGACAAACCCCGTCTCCACTAAAAATACAAAACTAGTTGGGCATGGTGGTGCATGCCTGTAATCCCAGCTACTCAGGAGACTGAGGCAGAAGAATTGCTTGAACCCGGGTGGCGGAGACTGCGGTAAGCCGAGATCGTGCCATTGCACTCCAGCCTGGGCAACAAGGGCGAAAATCCGTCTCAAAAAAAAAAACAAAACACACAAAAAATACACACAAAAATTAGCCACGGATAGTGGCACACACCTGTGGTCCTTCTAGCTACTCGGAAAGGCTAAGGCAGGAAGAGGTCAAGGCCATAGTGAGCCATGATTGTGCCACTGCACTCCAGCCCAGGCGACAGTAAAAGCCCATCTCCAAAAAATAAGGTAAACTATGACCAAAATGACTAAAATCAGAAACTTAAATTCTAATGCAGCCAAAGAAAAAGGTCTTATTACACACTACAAAATCAAAAGAAAGTTGAAATCGTTGTAATACTATCATGTAAAGTAGACAAAAATAAAAATGTTATCAGGAAAAAAGAGCATCATTTTATATACATTGAGTTTAATTTACCCAAGAACACGCAAAAATCCTAAACATTTATTTACCTATTAATAATGGGGCCTCAAAATAAATAAAGCAAAAATGAGAGAACTGTAAGAATAAATGAAAGAATCTACACTTATATTTTAAAATTTCAGCAAACCTCTCTATGTAACAGAACCAGGCCAGGCGTGGAGAATCACATCCGTTATTCCTGAACTTTGGGAGGCCGAGACAGGATTTCTTGAGCACAGGAGTTCAAGACCAACCTGAGCAACACAGGGAGACCCTGTCTCTACAAAAAGATTTTTAAAAATTAACTGGGCAGGCTGGGCGTGGTGGCTCACACCTTGTAATCCCAGCACTTTGGAAGCCTGAGGCGGGCAGAACACCTGAGGTCAGGAATTCGAGTCCAGCCTGGCCAACATGGTGAAACCCCGTCTCTACTAAAAATACAAAAATTAGCCAGGCATGGTGGCGCACAAGAGTAATCCTAGCTATTCAGGAGGCTGAGGCAGGAGAATCGCTTGAACCCAGGAGGTGGAGGTTGCAGTGAGCCGAGATGACGCCACTGCACTCCAGCCTGGGCGAGAGCGAGATTCCATCTCAAAAAAAAAAAAAAAAAAAAAAGAAAAAGAAATTGGCTGGGTGTGCTAGCATATGCCTGTAGACTCAGCTACTGTGGAGGCTGAAGTGGGAGGATCACTTGAGCCCAGGAGGTGGAGGCTTAATGAGCTATGATTGTGCATGCCACTGCACTCCAGCCTAGGTGACACAGCGACATCATGTTCAAAAAAAAGGAATGATAATAATAATATGACCAGTAGACAGAAAATCGGTAAGGATACAGAAGCTTCAATAACACCATTAACCAAACGGACCTAACTAATTATAGAACACTCTACACAAACTACCAGAATACACATTCTGTTCAAGTGCATTTGGAACATTCACCAAGATATACCATATTCAGGCCAAAAAAACAACTCTTGGTAAATTTAAAAGGTTTCAGGTCTTACCATGAATTTTTTCTTACCACTTTGATATTAATTTAGAAATCAGTGACAGGAAAAAAAAAAAAATCAATAGACAATCCCAGAATTTGGAATGAAAACATACTTTTAAAATAACCAATGGGGACCGGGCGCGGTGGCTCAAGCCTGTAATCCCAGCACTTTGGGAGGCCGAGACGGGCGGATCACAAGGTCAGGAGATCGAGACCATCCTGGCTAACACGGTGAAACCCCGTCTCTACTAAAAACTACAAAAAACTAGCCGGGTGACGCGGCGGCGCCTGTAGTCCCAGCTACTCGGGAGGCTGAGACAGGAGAATGGCGTGAACCCGGGAGGCGGAGCTTGCAGCTTGCAGTGAGCTGAGATCCGGCCACAGCACTCCAGCCTGGGTGACAGAGCGAGACTCCGTCTCAAAAAAAAAAAAAAAAAAAAAAAAAAAAAAAAAAAAAAAAAAACCAATGGGGGCCGGGAGCAGTGGCTCACACCTGTAATTCCAGTACTATGGGAGGTCGAGGCAGGTGTATCACAAGGTCAGGAGTTCAAGACCAGCCTGGCCAAGATGGTGAAACCCCATCTCTACTAAAAATACAAAAATTAGCTGGGCATGGTAGCAGGCGCCTATAACTGCAGCTACTCAGAAGGCTGAGGCAGAGAACTGTTTGAACTCGGGAGGTGGAGGCTGCAGTGAGCCAAGATTGCGCCACTGCACTCCAGCCTGGGCGACAGAGCGAGAATCTGTCTCAAAATATAAAATGAAATAAAATAACCATGGGGTTAAAAAAAAAAAAAAGACAAAAATATCAAGTATTTTTAAGATAGTTAAAGCAGTAATTGAAAGAGAAATTTATACAATTACATGACTATACTAGAAAAGAAACAAATCAGTGATTTCACCTTCTTCCTTAAGAAACCAGAAGAGCAAAAGAAAGATCAGAGCAGAAGTCAATGAAATAGGAAACAGAAAAATAGGGCACACTCAATGAAATCAAAGGTTACACTTACAGTTCTGGGAAGATGGAATGGACATACTTTTCCCTATTCCTCCCACTAAGTACAAATTCAAAATGTGAACATTACAAATAAAACGAATATTCTCTGAAAGGTGGAGAGAAGGTAAATTAGCTCAGGATCACAGGGCACAAGGCACAATATAGTAGTAAATTCCCTGGGTATTTTTCTTTTTGCCTAATGTATACTACTCCGGGAATGGAAGAAGTGAGTACATCAGAAACACCGATGGGCACAGACCAAAAAAAAGGAACCCCCCAACAGGGCCGGACGCGGTGGCTCAAGCCTATAATCCTGGCACTTTAGGAAGCCAAGGTGGGTGGATCACCAGAGGTCAGGAGTTGGGAGACCAGCCTGGCCAACATGGCAAAACCCCATCTCTACTAAAAATAAAAATTAGCCAGGCATGTTGGCAGGTGCCTATAATCCCAGTTACTCCAGAGGCTGAGGCATGAGAATCGCTTGAACTCAGGAGGCAGAGTTTGCAGTGAGCAGAGATCGTGCCACTGCATTCCAGCCTGGGTGATAGAAAGAGACTCTGTCTCCAAAAAAGAGAAAAGAAGCCTCAACAAAAGCCTTCTCTCTCCAGACCAAATTACCAGTAAAGTGGTATGTTAACAGTACGTTAACCAGAAAGAAAACTTTTGAAGAGTAACTGCTCTAATCCAGGATAACACCACAGAAAAACTAGCCCGACCCATACCAGCAATGATTACATGGGGAACCTAGATATTCACCCTTATGAGACTGTAATGACAATAATCCAAGATTTCCACCAGGTAGTGTCAGAGCAAATTAAGCAGGAGACTGGAACTTTCATTCCAATTGGCTAGTCAATGAGCATCCACTGCCTACTGTATCAGTGGAGAGAAGTGGGGAAGCCTGGACTTCCACCACCATCTGCCAGTAATAAGGCATCTCTCCCTGTCCCTACTGGAGTGGTAGCAGCGAAGACCTAGCAGAGAGTCAGAACTTTCACCCACACACAGTAACAAACGAGGCCACATCCACCACAGAGATCAGGTGGGGAGCCACAACTCCCAACTCTGCAAAGAACTAAAAGGGAGTTTGCCTCAAATGTCAACACAGACAAGGCAGAGAACCTGAACTTCATTCCCTACCTGGCTTAACAAGGTGGCACCAACACTCTACCCGTTAGATAAGTGTTAAGAGAACACTAGTTAAAACAGTTGTTTAAGTAAGATGCATAGTCTCATGACAATACAAAAATGCCCAGGTTTCAAATTTTTGATACCAAAAAGATACCAAGAATTGGCGGGGTGTAGTGGCTCACGTCTATTAATCCCAGCACTTTGGGAGGCCGAAGCGGGCAGATCACGAGGTCAGGAGTTCGAGACCAGTCTGGCCAACATAGTGAAACCCTATCTCTACTAAAAATACACACAAAAATAAGGCCGGGCACGGTGGCTCAAGCCTGTAATCCCAGCACTTTGGGAGGCCGAGACGGGCGGATCACGAGGTCAGGTGATCGAGACCATCCTGGCTAACACGGTGAAGCCCTGTCTCTACTAAAAAATACAAAAAATTAGCCGGGCGAGGTGGCGGGCACCTGTAGTCCCAGCTACTCGGGAGGCTGAGGCAGGAGAATGGCGTGAACCCAGGAGGCGGAGCTTGCAGTGAGCTGAGAACCGGCCACAGCACTCCAGCCTGGGCGACAGAGTGAGACTCCGTCTCAAAAAAAAAAAAAAAAAAAAAAAAAAAAAAAAAAAAAAAATTAGCCGGTGTGGTGGCGGGTGCCTGTAATCCCAGCTACTCAGGAGGCTGAGGCAGGACAATCACGTGAACCCAGGAGGCAGAAGTTGCAGTGAGCCAAGACTGTGCCACTGCACTCCAGCCTGGGCGACAGAACGAGATTCCATATCAAAAAAAAAAAGATACCAAGAATTGGAAAGATTTCAGATTGAATGGAAAAAGGCAATAAACAAATGCAAACATCGAGATATCTTAATTCTAATATCTCAGAGATGTATCAGAATTAACTGAAACAAATTTTGTTTGTTTGTTGTTTTTTGTTTGTTTTGTGAGACAGTCTCACTCTGTTGCCCAAGCCGGAGAGCATTGGCATGATCTCAGCTCACCGCAAGCTCCGCCTCCCAAGTTCAAGCGATTCTCCTGCCTCAGTCTCCTGGGTAGCTGGGATTACAGGTGCCGCCATCAAACCTGGCTAATTTTTGCATTTTTAGTAGAGACAGGGTTTCACCATGTTGGCCAGGCTGGTTTCGAACCCCTGACCCCAGGTGACTAACCCACCCCGGCCTCCCAAAAAATATGTTTAGGCCAGCCACGGTGGCTCATTCCTATAATCCCATCACTTTGGGAGGCCGAGGTGGGTAGATCACCTCAGGTCAGGAGTTCAAAAACAGCCTGACCAACATGTACAAACTCCGTCTCTACTAAAAATACAAAAGTAGCTGGGTATGGTGGCATATGCCTGTAATCCCAGCTACTTGGGAGGCTGAGGCAGAAGAATCGCTTGAAGCTGGAAGGCAGAGGTTGCGTTGAGCTCTGTCTGTTGCAATAAGATCGTGTCATTGGGCTTCAGCCTGGGCAATGAGAGCAAAATTTTGTCTCAAAAAAGAAGAAGAAAACAAAATTTCAGTGGAAGAACTATCCAAACCATATCAACAAACTAAAACAAACAGATATAAAACACAATAAAGAAAAATGGTTTTGGCATAGTGAATTGGGGTAGAAAAAAAAAAAAAGACAAGAAAAATGGAATTCCAAAAATGTTCAAATAACCCAAAAGAAAGCAGGAAAAAGAACAATAAAAAAACAAAAACTAAAACGAGGCATGGTGGCTCAGGCCTGTAATTCTAGCACTTTGGGAGGCCAAGGTGGGTGAATCACCTAAGGCCGGGAGTTCAAGACCAGCCTGGCCAACATGGTGAAACCCTATCTCTACTAAAAATATAAAAATTAGCCAGGTGTGGTGGCACATGCTTGTAATCTCATCTACTTGGGAGACTGAGGCACAAGAACTGCTTGAAATCAGGAGGCAAAGGTTGCAGTGGGCCAAGATTGAGCCACTGCACTTCCAGCCTGGGCAAGTAAGACTTTGTCTCAAAAAAAAAAGGCGGGGGGGGGAGTCTGACAACATCTGTAACTATGTAAATGACCCAAATACCTAAATACAGCAAATAAAAGACAAAAACTGGCCAGGTGCAGTGTAATGACTGTAATCCCAGCACTGTGGGAGGCCGAGGAGAGCAGATCACTTGAGGTTCAGTGTTCGAGACCAGCCTGGCCAACATGGTGAAAATCCGTCTCTGCTAAAAATACAAAAAAAAATTTAGCCAGGCGTGGTGGTGTGTGCCTATAATAGCTACTCTGGAGGCTGAGGCAGGAGAATCGTTTGAACCCACTAGGCAGAGGTTGCAGTGAGCTGAGATCATACCACTGCACTCCACCCAGGGTGACAGCGATACTCCATCTCAAAAAAAAAAAAGAGACAAGATTGACAAACTAGATTTTAAAAGCATAACCTAAAGCCAAGCATGGTGGCTCACGCCTATAATGCCAGCAGTTTGGGAGGCCATGACAGGAGGGTCTCTTGAGCTCAGGAGTTCGAGACCAGGCTGGGCAACATAACAAGACCTCGTCCCTACAAATAATAAAAAAATTAGCCAGGTGTGATGGTGCACATGTGTGGTCCCAGTTATTTGGGAGGCTGAGGTGGGGGAACTGTTTGAGCCCAGGAGGTCCACGTTGCAGTAAACCATGACTGCCACTGCAATCCAGCCTGGGTGACAGAGCAAGACCATGTCTCAAAAAAAAAAAAAAAAAAAAAAAAGGCCAGGTGCAGTAACTCACACCTGTAATCCCAGCACTTTGGGAGGCCAAGGAAGGCAGATCACGAGGTCAAGAGTTTGAGACCAGCTTGGTCAACATAGTGAAACCCCGTCTCTACTAAAAATGTAAAAAATTGACCAGGCATGGTGGCGGGCACCTATAATCCCAGCTACTTGGGAGGCTGAGGCAGGAGAATCATTTCAACCCAGGAAGCGGAGGTTGCAGTGAACCAAGATGACGCCATTGCACTCCAGCCCAGGCAACAGTGCAAGATTCCATCTCAAAAAAAAAAACAGAAAAGAAAAAGAAAGAAAACATAACCTAACACTATTTTGTGTACAAAAAATTTACTTCGAATAAGCACGCTGAAAGCAAAAAAACATTAAAAAGATACGTGATGCAAACATTAATTAAAGAAAAGGTGGAGTGACTATATTAATATCAGAAATAGCATACTTCAGAGCAAAGAAAAAGTACTAGAGACTAAGAAGGAAATTATTTATTGAGAAAGAGGTCAATCCACCAAGAGGACATAACATTCCTAAATGTGTGTGCACCAAAACAAGAGTACAAAATATATGACAGAAAAACTGATGGAAGAGAATGGAGAAACGCATAAATCCACTATAGAGACTTCAGTATTTCTCTGTAACAACTGTTAAAACTACACATGTATTCACAGAAAGAACATTGAATTCAACCCCATGAACTAACTGGATCCATGGACATTTAGAGAACATTCCACCCACCAAGAGTGGAATACTTTTTTTTTTTTTTTGAGACGGAGTTTCGCTCTTGTTCCCCAGACTGGAGTGCAATGGTGCGATCTCGGCTCACCGCAACCTCCGCCTCCCATCTTGGCCTCCCAAAGTACTGGGATTACAGGTGTGAGCCAACGTGCCAAGCCTTTTTTTCTTTTTTTTTTAAGACAGGGTCTCACTCAGTCGCTGAGGCTGGAGTACAGTGGTGCAATCTCAGCTCACTGCAACCTCTGTTTCCCAGGTTCAATCAATTCTCCTGCCTCAGCCTCCCAAGTAGCTGGGACCACAGGCATGTGCCACCATGCCCAGCTAATTTTTGTATTTTTTTAGTAGAGATGGGGAGACTCTGTCTCAAAAAAAAAGAAAGAAAAAGAAAATAGACAAAAGTGATGAACAGAGGATACATAAAAGTATTAGTGCTTGTCTCAGGAGCATATATACCAAAATTCAATCAATACAGAGAAGATTAGCATGCTCTCTGCACAGTGATGACATGCAAATTCTTAAAGTGTTCCATATTTAAAAAAAAAAAAAAAGGTACCAAATAAGCACCTGAAAAGATGCTCAACATCATTAGCCACTAAGTAAATACGTATTAAAAACACAATGAGGCATGTGTAGTGGCCTGTAATCCCAGCACTTTAGGAGACCAGTCTGGAGCACAGCTTTAGCTCAGAAGTTCAAAACCAGCCTAAGCAACATAGCAAGACCCCATCTCTCCAAAAACATATTTTTAAAAACATTGGCTGGGTGTAGTGGCATACACCCATAGTCCCAGCTACTCGGAGGGTTAAGGCGGCAATGAGTCATGAGCATGACACTGCCCTTCAAAGCCTAAGTAACAGAGCAAGACACTGTCTCAAAAAAATAATAATATAGGCTGGGCGCAGTGGCTCACGCCTGTAATCCCAGCACTTTGGGAGGCCGAGGCAGAAGGATCACGAGGTCAGGAGATCGAGACCATCCTGGCTAACATGGTAAAACGCTGTCTCTACTAAAAATACAAAAAATTAGCCAAGTGTGGTGGCAGGCGCCTGTAGTTCCAGCTACCCGGGAAGCTGAGGCAGGAGAATGGCATGAACCCGGGAGGCAGAGCTTGCTGTGAGCCCAGATCATGCCACTGGGCGACAGAGCAAGACTCCGTCTCAAAAAAAAAAAAAAAAATTAATAATAATAATAATAATACACACAATAAGATATCACTACCGCCCATCAAAATTAATAAATGAAGACTTATGTTCACATGAAAACCCGTGTAACGTTTACAGCAGCTTTATTCTTAATAACCTACAAGTGGAAATAACTGAGATTATCTTTCAGCAAATAAGTAAATAAACAAAACTGCTAATTAAACAAAACGCGGTATAACTGTAACAAACACTAAGCAACAACCTGGAGGAATCTCCAAGGAATTAAACCTAGTGTAAAAAAACTCAATCTCAGAAAGTTACATGTTGTTTTGTTTTGTTTTTAGACAGTCTCTCACTCTGTCACCCAGGATGGAGTGCAGTGGCACAATCTCAGCTCACTGCAACCTCTGCCTCCTGGGTTCAAGCAATTCTCATGTCTCAGCCTCCCAATCAGCTGAGATTACAGGTGTGTGCCACCGCACCTGGCTAATTTTTGTATCTTTAGTAAAGACAGGGTTAAACTATGGTGGCCAGGCTGGCTTCGAACTCCTGACCTCAAGTGACCCACCCACCTCAGCCTCCCAAAGTGCTGGGATTACAGGCTTAAGCCACGCTCCCGGCTTCCAGAAAATTACAAGTTCTATCATCCCATTTATATAATATATAACATCCTTGAGATAACAAAATTCCCAAAATGAAGAATACATTAGTGGTTATGACTAAGTCTGGTGGCAGGAGGAAAGCGGGTGTGGCTATAAAAGCACAACAGGAAGGGAGAGGATTCTGCGAAGATAGTGCAATAAGAAGCACCAGGAACCTGAGGTTGGGAGCTCAAGACCAGCCTGACCTGCATGGAGAAATCCCATCTCTCCTAAAAATACAAAATTACCCAGGCGTGGTGGCGCATGCCTGTAATCCCAGCTACTCGGGAGGCTGAGGCAGGAGAATTGCTTGAACCCAGGAGGCGGAGGTTGCGGTGAGCCAAGATCACGCCATTGCACTCCAGCCTGGGCAACAAGAGCAAAACTCCGTCTCAAAAAAAAAAAAGAAAAAACAAGTATATGTAAGTCAGCAATGAAGAAAATGCAGGACTTGTACACAGAAAAATCACAAAACTTTACTGAAATAAACTGAAGACAACATAAATAAATGGAGAGACATTTCATGTTTTTGGATTGTAACACCTTAATGTTGCTAAGATGTTACTACTCCAAAGCAATCTACACATTCAATCAAATCCCTATCAAAATCCCAAGAATGCTTTTTGCAGAAATAAAAAAAATATACATTCTAAAACTCATGAAGAATCTCAAGGGACCTCAAATAGTCAAAACAATCTTGAAAAGGAAGAATAAATTTGAAGACATCACACTTCCTGATTTCAAAACTTACTACAAAGCTACAGTAATCAAAACAGTGTTGCTGGGTGCGGTGGCTCGTGCCTGTAATCCCAGGGAGTCTGAGGCGGGGGGATCACCTGAGACTGGGAGTTTGAGATCAGCCTGACCAACATGAAGAAACCCCGTCTGTACTAAAAATACAAAAATTAGCTGGGTGGTGGTGGCACGCACCTGTAGTCCCAGCTACTCGGGAGGTTGAGGCAGGAGAATCGCTTGAACCCAGGAGGCAGAAGTTGCAGTGAGCCGAGATCACGCCACTGCATTCCAGCCTGGGCAACAGAGCAACGATCCGTCTCAAAAAAAAAGAAAAAAGGAGAAACAATTATAGAAACATTTAGAAGAAAACACAGGGGGAAATCTTCACTGCACTAAATTTGACAATCATTTCTTGGATATACCAAAAGCAAAGAAAACAAAAACTAAAAAAAGATAAATTGGACTTCATCACAATTAAAATCTCTGTGCATAAAAGGACATGACTATCAACAGTGTGAAAAGACAACACACAGAATGGGATAAAGTATTCACAAATCATATTATCTAAGAACCGTCTGGAGTCTAAAATTAGATACTGGGTCTAGGATCTAGAAGTAGATAAAGAATACTGATATTTCAACAACAGAAAGTCATACAAAAAGGGCAAAGGACCTGAACAGACATTTCTCCAAAGAATACACACAAATGGCCAACAAGCAGATGAAAAGATGCTTGTATCACTAATCACTGGGAAAATGCAAATCAAAACAAGATACCACTTCACATCATTAGCATGGCTATCATCAAAAACCAGAAAACTGACCAGGTATCATGACTCACACTTGTAATCCTAATACTTTGGGGAGGCTGAGGCAGGAGAACTGCTTGAGTCCAGAAGTTCAAAATCAGCCTGGACAACATAGTGAAGCTGCCTCTCTACAAAAATCAATAAAAAAGGCCAGGTGTGGTGGCTCAAGCCTGTAATCCCAGCACTTTGGGAGGCCGAGACGGGCGGATCACAAGGTCAGGAGATCGAGACCATCCTGGCTAACCCAGTGAAACCCCATCTCTACTAAAAAATACAAAAAAAAAAACTAGCTGGGCGAGGTGGCGGGCGCCTGTAGTCCCAGCTACTCGGGAGGCTGAGGCAAGAGAATGGCGTGAACCCGGGAGGCGGAGCTTGCAGTGAGCTGAGATCCGGCCACTGCACTCCAGCCTGGGCGACAGAGCAAGACTCCGTCTCAAAAAAAACTAAACTAAAATAAAATAAAATCAATAAAATGAGGTGGCAGTGGTGGTGGTGTGTGCCTGTGGTCCCAGCTACACAGGAGTGTAGGTGGGACAAATGCCTGATCCCAGGAGGTTGACACTCCAGTGAGCCATGTTCAAGCCACTGCACTTCAATGCTGAGTGACAGAAAAAGACCCTGTCTCAAAAACAGTAACAACAACAACAGAAAATAACAAGAGTTGAAGAAAACTGAAAAAGACTTGAGTGGAAAAAAACTGAACCTTCATGCATTGTTGGTAGGAATACAAAATGCTGAAGTCTCTGTGAAAAACATTTTGGCAGTTCCTCAAAAGGCCAAACAGGCCGGGCGCGGTGGCTCAAATCCCAGCACTTTGGGAGGCCTAGGCCAGCAGATCATCTGAGGTCAAGAGATTGAGACCAGCCTGACCAACAATGGAGAAACCCCGTCTCTACTAAAAACACAAAATTAGTCAGGCGTAGTGGCACACGCCTGTAGTCCCAGCTACTCAGGAGGCTGAGGCAGGAGAATCACTTGAAACCGGGAGGTGGAGGATGCAGTGAGCCGAGATCATGCCATTGCACTCCAGCATGGGCAACAAGAGTGAAACTCCGTCTCAGGGAAAAAAAAAAAAAGAATAAAAAAAGCCAAACAGAATTACCATACGATCTAGCAACTTCATTCCTAATGTATAGTCCCCCACCCAAAAAAAAAAAGAGATTAAAACAGATGGTAGAATACCAATGTTCAGCTTAGCATTATTCACAATAGCAAAAAGGTAGAAACAACCCAAGTTTCCATCAACAGATGAATGGATAAACAAAATACGGTATATACATAATAATGGCTTATGTAATATTCAGCTATAAATAAGATTCAAATTCTGATACATGCTACAACATAGATGAACCCTGAAAACATTCAAAGTGAAATAAGCTACATACAAAAGATCAAATATAAGATTCCACTTACATGAGGTAGCTAAACTAGGCAACTTGAAAGAAAACAGAAGTTACCAGGGGCTACAGAGAGGGTGAAATGAGAGTTATGCTTACGGGGTACAGAATTTCTCTTTGGGATTAGTTCTGGAAATATATACTGCTGATGATTATAAAACACTGTGAATGTACTTAATGCCACTGAACTGCATACACAAAAATGGTTAAAATGCTATATTTTGTATTATATGTATTTTATCACAATGAGTAAGGAAAATCTGAATAATCAGATTACCATGTTCATGGATTGAAAAATTCAAAACTATAAAGATGTCCATTCTCACCAGGCGCAGTGGCTCATGCCTGTAATCCCAGCACTTTGGGAGGGCAAGGCGGATCACAAGGTCAGGAATTCGAGAGCAGCCTGGACAACATAATGAAACCCCTTCTCTACTAAAAATACAAAAATCAGCCAGGCATAGTGGCAGACGCCTGTAGTCTCAGCTTCCTAGGAGGCTGAGGCAGGAGAATCGCTTGAACCCAGGAGTCGGAGGGTGCAGTGAGCCGAGATCGCACCACTGCACTCCAGCCTGGGTGACACAGCAAGACTCTGTCTCAAAAAGAAAGAAGTCCATTCTCCCCAAATTGATATACACAATCAACGCAAACTCAAAACACTAGCAACATTTTTGTGGAACATTATGGTTCCAAATATTTATCAAATGCAAAAGCTAAGAAGTGGCAAGATACTTAAAACAATAACAAAAAAAGGAACACAATATAGAAGGACTAATTCTATCTGATATCTTGTATCCAGTTATTATTAATATAAAGCTATAGTAATTTTAAAACTGTGGTTCTCCCACAAAGGCACATAAAAAGAACACAGAGTCCAGAAAGAAATCCATACAAATATTAATAGCTTATTTATGACAGTGCCACTGTGGAACTGAGAGGAATAGTGTCAAAACAAATAGATGTCTCTATTTAAAATTTTAAAAACTAAAAATGTTTTGCAAAGAGGTTGGGCACAATGACTCATGCCTATAATCCCAGCACCTTGGGAGGCCAAGGAAGGAGGATCGCTTGAGGCCAGGAGTTCAAGACCAGTCTGGGCAACGTAGCAAAACCCCACCTCTATTCTTTAATTAAAAATCTAAATTTAAAAAAAAATTTTTTTTTAAAAAAAAGAAGATAAGAAACTTGCTCAGTCATATATTTAGTTCATCTAAGCCCATGATCTCTTTGATTTTTTCTTTTTTCTTAGAGATAGGATCTCACTCTGTCACCCAGGCTGAAGTACAGTGGCAGGATCATAGCTCACTGCACCCTTGATGAGTGAATGAATAGGAGTTTATGTTATTTTAGGATATTTAATGTACTGAAACCTAAAATTTTTAGAAAAGGATTTGAGGCAGTCTACAATAAAAGACAAGTATTATAACAATTAAAAGAAGAAAAAGAAGGCCGTGCACAGAGGCTCATGCCTGTAATTCCAGCACTTTGGGAGGCCGAGGTGAGTGGATCACCGGAGGTCAGTAGTTGAGACCAGCCACGCCAACATGGCAAAACCCCATTTCTACTAAAAATACAAAAAAATTAGCCAGATATGGTGGCGGGCACCTGTAATCCCAGCTACTTGGGAGGCTGAGGCAGAAGAATTGCTTGAACCTGGGAGGCAGAGGTTGCAGTGAGCCCAGATCGCACCATTGTACTCCAGCCTGGGCAACAGAGCGAGACTCTGTCTCCAAAAAAAAAAAAAGAAAAAAAGAAAAATAATAAGAGCCAGTATGATAGACATCTATTGTTTTTCTGCTTCACAAGCATCCCCCTTCTTTTGCAAACAGCACCCACCCCCCTGCATTATGGAAACTGCTCTTACCCCTGACTCCAACTATGTAGTTCTAGTGAGGGTTGCCATTCACAGTACCCTCCCCACTCCAGCCACAGAGATGATGGGCACATGATCCAAGACAGGCCAATCAGAGTCCTTTCCAGGATTCTTCAAGAAAGCCCCTTCTTCTGGTAGAAGGGGATGGAAACAAGAGCTGCCAGCAGTCATGGTTCCAGCCTCATGAAGTAGAGTCTGTAGTGTGAGAGAATGAAATCAACACGCAGAGAAACAGAGATAAGAGGTGAAGTCCTAAACCCCATGGAAGGAGAAAGAGGGAACAAATATACTAATAATGATATTAATACAGCTGATGTAACTAAAGACCAGATTTGGTTCTAGGCTGCCTGGTAACCAGGACAAAAAGATAAACAGAATGTATTTCACGGATCTATCAAAAAGGAGGAAATATACCAGATACGCAAAGGAGATAATTTTCCTGATGCTTTATTATTAAAAGAACTTCTTGTACATGGATCTTTTATGTTAAGAGTCACTGAAGAACAAAATGGACAGTGTCCATGATGAAAGCGTTATATCAAATACAGATTTTATATGCTATTACTTATAATAACTGAGTTATATCTCAATCATTAAGCACAAGGGAAAAAATAACAACACAGTAGGCATTCGAAGAAGTGAATATATCAACTAGTTTTATTTTTTCAGGAAGCTTGTCAGCAAAGAGGAAAAGATAAAAGGGCAAAAATGTAAATGGAAAGTAGAATTCATGGGATGATTCAAAAATGTTTGTGAGTTGAATGGGAAAAAAAATCAAGTAAACAGGATAGACTGATGACTAGTACTTGGTAAAACAAGACCCTGTCAGAAATATAAAAAGACCACATCAGAAACACAAGTAGTTAATTCCAATTAAACACTACCACCTCTCCTTCTTGAAACGCCAAATGACAACTGAGATAAAGGGCATAAAGCCATAAATATAAAAAAGACTATCCCCGGAAACTTGAAAGGACATATGACGAGTGGGAAATGACTTAGGACCAAAGAAAGCCGCTGCAGTTAAGTAAGACAAGTCCAAAAGCAATGCATTAGAGCACCAGAAACTGGAGGAACATTAGATACCAGGCATCGGGGGAGGGGAGATGCACATGCGCAGTGATGTTCTATGTATCCAGGAGGGACGTTTCCAGATGAGGCTACTAACCAAGAGGAATTGTATACCATCTGAAAAGCAATCAAAACAATCCCCTTATCCACTACATACTAACACGTAACTGGCTCTCGCCTGCCCTAGAAAACTGCAAAGGTTAATTTTCTAGAGAGGGTAAATGTAAAAATCTAGACTGAGGGACACCAGGAGCAGCTGAAGAAAAACAAGAATCATAAAAGTGTAATTCGAAATCCTCAAATTCCAACATCCATCTGGCTGAAGGAATATTGGTAACCAGGTTTGTCAACCCCAAACAGGTGATCGTGATCAGATGTATTTCTCTCTTAATAAGCTTGGAACCCCGCTAGATCATTTATAATGCAGTCTATCACTCAACAATGTCTCCTCACACAGAACTTCCAATCCACTCATTAGGAATTTGTCTTAAATTTGAGGCTGGGCACAATGTCTCATGCCTGTAATCCCAGTACTATGTGAGGCCGAGGCGGGTGGATCACCTGAGGTCAGGTCAGGAGTTTGAGACTAGCCTGGTCAACATGGGGAAACCCTGTCTCTATTAAAAATACAAAAATTAGTCAGGTGTGGTGGTGCATGCCTGTAGTCCCAGCTACTCAGGAGGTGGAGGCAGGAGAATTGCTTGAACCCAGGAGGCGAAGGTTGTGCAGTGAGCCGAGATTGCACCACTGTACTCCAGCCTAGGCAACAGAGCGAGACTGCATGTCAAAAAAAAAAAAGAAAAAAAAGGCCAGGCCCAGTGGCTCACACCTGTAATCCCAGCACTTTGGGAAACCGAGGCGGGTGGATCACCTGAGGTTGGGAGTTCAAGACCAGCCTGACCAACGTGGAGAAACCCCGTTTCTACTAAAAATACAAAATTAGCCGGGCATGGTGGTGCATGCCTGTAATCCCAGCTACTCGGGAGGCTGAGGCAGGAGAATTACTTGAACCTGGGAGGAGGAGGTTGCAGCAACCCAAGATCATGCCAGCCTGGGCAATAAGAGCAAAACTCCCTCTCAAAAATAAATAAATAAATAAATAAATATCAAAAATAAAAAAAAAAAATTGTCTTAAATTTGAATCAATGGCTGAGAATCACCAGATTTTTACATAAAGTCACTAACACGAAAGACAGGCCAAAACAGTACAAAAGAAGACTTCAAGGAGCAGAAGAAAATTTCGTAACTGAAACAAAACAAAAACCTCCAATTAAAGTATCAGCTAGGCATTGCGAGTCATGCCTATAATCCCAGCACTCTGGGAGGTCGAGGAGGGTGGATCACCTGAGGTCAGGAGTTTCACACCAGCATGGCCAACATGGCAAAACCCAGTCTCTACTAAAAATACAAAAATTACCCAGGCGTGGTGGCAGGCGCCTGTAATCCCAGCTACTGAGGAGGCTGAGGTGGGAGAATTGCTTGAACCCAGGAGGCGGGGGCTGCAGTGAGCCAATATCACGCCACTGCACTGCAGCCTGGGTGACAGGCAAGACTCTTGTCTCAAAAAAATAAAATTAAATCAAATTTAAATGAAAATAAACTGTATCCAAGAAACTTGAACAGAAGATTACAAAAATAAGGAGCAGCCAGAGAGCATAAAGAGTCCTTAGAAATTAAAAAGCATGGCCAGGTGCGGTGGCTCACGCCTGTAATCCCAGCACTTTGGGAGGCCAAGGTGGGTGGATCACCTGAGGTCAGGAGCTCAAGACCAGCCTGACCAACATGGTGAAACCCAGTCTCTACTAAAAATACAAAATTAGCTGGGCATGGTGGCGTGCACCTGTAATCGCAGCTACTAGGGAGGCTGAGGCCTGAGAACCGCTTGAACCCAGGAGGTGGGGGTTGCAGTGTGCCAAGATCATACCAATGCACCTTAGCCTGGGCAACACAGCAAGACTCTGTCTCAAAACAAAAAGAAAGAAAGAAAAAAGAAGAAAGAAAGAAATTGGTATAACAGACTTGAAAAATTTAAGTGAAGGGGCCGCGCCCGGTGGCTCACACCCGTAGTCCCAGCACTTTGGGAGGCCGAAGCAGGCAGATCATGAGGTCAGGAGATCGAGACCATCTTGGCCAACATGGTCTCTACTAAAATACAAAAAAAAAGAAAAAAATTAGCCGGGCGTGGTGGCGCATGCCTGTAATCCCAGCTACCTGGCAGGCTGAGGTAGGGGAATCGCTTGAACCCGGCAGGCAGAGGCTGCAGTGAGCTGAGATCGCATCACTGCACTCTAGCCTGGAGGCAGAGCAAGACTCTGTCTCCCAAAAAAAAAAAAAAAAATTAAGTGAAGGAGTGCCAGGAGTAGTAGCATGCCTATAATCCCAACACTATGGAAGGCTGAGAGAATCACTTTCTTTTTATTTATTTATTTATTTTTTGAGATGGAGTCTCCCTGTGTCTCCCAGACTGGAATGCAGTGGCACGATCTCGGCTCACTGCAAGCTCCGCCTCCCGGGTTCACGCCATTCCCCTGCCTCAGCCTCCCAAGTAGCTGGGACCACAGGCGCCCGCCACCACACCCGGCTAATTTTTTGTATTTTTAGTAGAGACGGGGTTCCACCTTGTTAGCCAGGATGCTCTCGATCTCCTGACCTCGTGATGCACCCGCCTCAGCCTCCCAAAGTGCTGGGATTACAGGCGTGAGCCACCACGCCTGGCCACAAACAAAAAAATTTTTAAGTAAAGAGTTGTAAGAGAAAGTGGGGAATCACCTCAGAAAATAGAGTAAAAAGAGCTATACAACTGAAACAGAAAATACAAAAATTATAGGATCAAATTAGAAAGTCCAACATCCAAATTTTTTTTTAAAATACAGAAAAGGCAAACAAAACAGAATAGAGGAAATTTTCAAAGGAATCATTCAAAAACTTTCTCTCTGACCTAAACTCACATTCCAAAACATGAGCTAACAAATCAAAAGGATCACTGTGTACCTAGTACAATGTGTAAAAGAAAAGCAAACCATCGTGAATATCAGAATAACCAGGTTAAAGAGAAAAATACTAAATCCAGAGAGAACTACCACACACAAATGATTAAAAAGAAATCAGAATAGGCCGGGTGCAGTGGCTCATGCCTGTAATTCCAAAACTGTGGGACGCTGAGGCGGGTGGATCACTTGTGTTCAGGAGTTCAAAACCAGCCTGGCCAATATGGTGAAACCCCATCTCTACCAAAAATACAAATTAGCCAGGCATGGTGGCACACGCCTGTAATCTCAGCTACTCGGGAGGCTGAGGCAAGAGAATCACTTGAACCCAGGAGGCAGAGTTTACAGTGAGCCAAGATCACACCATTGCACTTCAGCCTGGGTGACAGAGAGACCCTGTCTCAAAAAAAAAAAAAAGAAAGAAAGAAAAAGAAATCAGAATTGCAGCCGGGTGCAGTGACTCACGTCTGTATCCCAACACTTTAGGAGGCCGAGGGAGGTGGATTACCTGAGGCCAGGAGTTTTTTTTTACCCTGGCCAATATGGCAAAACCCCCATCTCTCCTAAAAATATAAAACTGGCCGGGCATGGTGGCTCCCGCCTGTAATCCCAGCACTTTGGGAGGCCGAGGTGGGTGGATCACGAGGTCAGGGGTTGGAGACCAGCCTGACCAACATAGTGAAACCCCATCTCTACTAAAAATACAAAAATTAGCTGGGTGTGGTGGTGGGCGCCTATAATCCCAGCTACTCAGGAGGCTGAGGCAGGAGAATTGCTTGAACCTGGGAGGTGGAGGTTGCAGTGAGCCGAGATTGCACCACTGTACTCCAGCCTGGGCAAAAGAGCGAGACTCCATCTAAAAAAAAAAACAAACTGAGCTAGGCATAGTGGCACACGCCTGTAGTCGTAGCTACTAGGGAGGCTGAGGCAGGAAAATCTCTTGAACCCGGGATGCAGAGGTTGTAGTGAGCAGAGATCACACTACTGCACCCCAGCCTGGGTGACAGAGTGAGACTCCATCTCAAAAAAAAAAAAAAAAAAAGAAAGTAGAACTGCTTTGGACTTGCTAACAGTAACACTAACAGCTAAAAGGCAGTAGAGAAATACCTTCAAATTCTGAAGGAAAATGATTTCCAACCAAGAATTCTATGTATTCTGTCAAACAATCAAGTAAGATAGCAATCCCATTTTATTAACTATGCAAACCCTAATTTATTTCTCATGTGACTTCTCCTATGAAGCTGCCAGAAGATGTGCCTTCTTAAATATAAAGAAACAGGGGAGTAGGGGGCTAGAAAAACAGGGAATCCAATATAAGCAAGAAGAAAACGCCAAGATAATGGTGAAGAGATGTTCCAGTATCTATATAGCAAACCTAAAGAGCAAACAGTCCAGATGGGAGCAAGCAGATGGTACCCAGAAGAAGGTCCCTGGTTTAAAAAGGAAAGGAAGGGGGAGGAGAGTGAGACAAGGGAAAGTAAAAGAGGAGAGAGGAAAGAGGGAGGAGGAAGGGGTAAGGAAGGAGAGAAGAATAAAATCAAAGAGAGGAAAAAGAGAAGAGGGAAAGAAGAGGAAGAAGAAAATAAACAGGAAAGAAGATAAAAGGAAGGAAAGGAAAAGTGAATCTATAAACTACCTAATACAATAACCACGCAGATTATTTAAGCAAGCAATGAGAGAGGCCAGACGTGGTGGCTCACACCTGTAATCCTAGCACTTTGGGAGGCCGAGGCAGGTGGATCACCTGAGGTCAGGAGTTCGAGACCAGCCTGGCCAACGTGGTGAAACTCCCTCTCTACTAAAAATACAAAAACTAGCCGGACGTGTTGGCGCCTGTAATCCTTGGTACTCAGGAGGCTGAGGCAGGAGAATCGCTTGAATCCAGGAGGTGGAGGTTGCAGTGAGCTGAGATTACCGCCACTATACTCCAGTCTGGGTGACAAGAGCAAAACTCCATCTCAAACAAACAAACAAACAAAAAAAGCAGTGAGAAGATATACAAAGATTTAGTCTTACAGCCTTAGGGAAAAAAAAAAAAACACACACAAGGAAAGTTGAAATACAGGACAAATATTAATCACAGAGAAAAAAAGAAAAATTAACACCAGAAAGTAATAACACTGTTGTATACTTTTGTCTTCAAAATTTGCAAAAACCAGGAACGGTAGCTCATGCCTGTAGTCCCAGTACTTTGGGAGGCCAAGACTGGAGGATCCCTTGAACCCAGGAGATCAAGACCAGCCTAGCAACATAGTGAGACCCCATCTATACAAAAAATTTAGAAATTAGACAGGCATGGTGGTGTGTACCTGTAGTCCCAGCTACCTGGGAGGTTGAGGTGGGAGGATGACCTGAGGTCAGGAGTTCGAGACCAGCCTGGCCAACATGGTGAAACCCCGTCTCTACTAAAAATACAAAAATTGCCCAGGCATGGTGGTGCGTGCCTATAATCCCACCTACTTGGGAGGCTGAGGCAGGAGAATCGCTTGAACCCAGGAAGCAGAGGTTGCAGTGGGCTGAGATCACACCACTGTACTTTAGCCTGGGCAACAGAGCGAGACTCTGCCTTAAAAAAAAAAAAAAGAGAGAGAGAGAGAGAAACCATTAGACTTAATTTTTAAAAAAAAAAGTCTAAACACAAAAACAGAATAAACAGATACACCATATGCTAGGCAATTTATCAAAGTATATCTATGTTTTCAACTCTTACTAGTTTTGTAGGCAGGTTAGAAAAGACTACAAACAAGTATTAAGCACCTATGTCATTCCTGCCCTTATGCTAGGCTTTTCTCACATTAAAAGGAAAAGGAATTCAAGAAACAAGCTAGTAAAACTGGCTGTGTTATCTATGATGGTAAGCACCAAATCTGTTAATTTTTGAAAACCACCTCTTTGAAAGCTATAGGAACTTAGGATATTATGCTGAATTTAAAATCAAATACTAGATTATGAGTCAGCAGTAACGAAAAAAAATTTAGTAAATGTTCAACTTTAAAGACATTCTATTTAAAGTGTACAGGGTAAAAAGCTTGTACAGAAATAAAAAAGTTATTTGTGTTATAAAAAAAAAAAAAGATACAATCCGAGTGCTTTTCGGTACTCACCCTGGCTTCTTGCAATTAGAAATCCAAGATAAGTTGGCCGGGCACTGTGGCTCACGCCTATAATCCCAGCACTTTGGGAGGCTGAGGCAGGCAGATCATGAGGTCAGAAGTTCGAGACCAGCCTGACCAATGTGGTAAAACCCCGTCTCTACTAAAAATACAAAAATCAGCCGGGTGTGGTGGCGCGCGCCTGCAATCCCAGCTACTCAGGAGGCTAAGGCAGGAGAATCACTTGAACCCCTGAACCCAGGAGGCAGAGGTTGCAGTGAGCCAAGATCGCATCACTGCACTCCAGCCTGAGTGACAGAGTAAGACTCCGTCTCAAAAAAATAAACAAATCAAAAATAAATCTAAAAATAATTTTTAATTGTTTTCACATAATTTTTAATTATGTGAATAAAGGTAAATCTCCAGGTGTCAGAAATAAAAAAGAATTTTAAAGCTAAATGAGGCCGGGCATGATAGCTCATGTCTGTAATCCCAGAACTTTGGGAGGCTGAGTCAGGCAAATCACTTGAGGTCAGAAGTTCGAGACCAGCCTGGACAACACGCAAAACCTCATCTCTACTAAAAATACAAAAATTAGCTGGGCTTGGTGGCGCCCATCTGTAGTGCCTCAGGAGGCTAAGGCAGAAGAATCGCTTGAATCCAGGAGGCGGAGGTTGCAGTGAGCTGAGATCACATCACTGCACTCTAGCCTGGGTAAGGGCAAGACCCTGTCTCAAAAACAAACAGCTAAAGGAATTAGTATTAATTGAAGCTGAGGCAGTTAACGAAGCTATCAGAAACAATACTTTAGAGGGTAGGACTGACTATGACAGCAACATAGACTAAAGATACGGAGAAAAGCTCTAACTGGGTTCCCTACACAAGGACAAGAGCTGATAAGGGCCCATGTCATAACAGGAAGAAACTCTAGAAAAACATGCCCTGGACTACTAAGACTAGAGAAGCTGCACAGAAATTAGATGCTTGCTCCAGACATGAGTAGACAAGTCATTCTAGAAATCCAAGGGGATGCTGAGAGAAGGTATGGGGCCCAAAATCCGTTATCTGAAGGATGCAGAAATTCAAGTCAAGAAAAAAACTTAAGAGACTGGCCTGGAGCAATGAACCCCATTAGGCAAACTGTAACAGATTCTGCAGCTACCAATCCCAGTCCATTTTCTCCTTCTTCCCTACTAACAAAACTCTCCCTTTAACCAGTTTATCAATGGGCCCAACTTTATGACCGCATTTTGCAGGCTCCATAAGAGCCAGTAAAATTAAGCATAAATTGTTGAGCAGAGCCTCAAGAATTAATTTAAGAGTACAACTCAGGGCCAGGCGCGGTGGCTCATGCCTGTAATTCCAGCGTTTTGGGAGGCCAAGGTGGGCAGATCACCTGAGGACATGAGTTCGAGACCAGGCTGGCCAACATGGCGAAACCCCATCTCTACTAAAAATACAAAAATTAGCCAGGCGTGGCAGCACATGCCTGTAATCCCAGTGACTCAGGAAGCTAAGGCAGGAGAACTTGGGAGGCAGAGGATTGCGGCCACTGTACTCCAGCCTGGGTAATAGAGCAAGGCTCTCTCTCAAAAAAAAAAAAAAAAAAAAGTACAACTCAGTTAGAGAAGCACACTTGAACCTTACTCTCTCCCCTTTCTCCCCTTCGTTCTGCCTGGAACTTATTTTGTAGTCACAATGACTGCAGTTCCAGCTGCTGTGCTTTGACCATGGGATAACCCTGAATATGAAAACTATGCACTAAGGATGATACAGTAAGAAGACAGAAAAAGCATACTCCCTAATGACTTAAGAGAGCTGTCATAAAAGCTTCAAAATGCCTTTTGCTTTTAAGTAAAAAAATAACTGGCCGGGCACAGTGACTCATGCCTGTAATCTCAGCACTTTGGGAGGCCAAGGCGGGCAGATCACGAGGTCAGGAGATCAAAACACAGTGAAACCCCGTCTCTACTAAAAATACAAAAAATTTGCCAGGAGTGGTGGCATGCACCTGTAATCCCAGCTACTGGGGAGGCTGACGCAGGAGAATTGCTTGAATCCAGGAGGTGCAGGTTGCAGTGAGCCGAGATTGCGCTACTGTACTCCAGCCTGGGTGACAGAGCGAGACTCTGTCTCAAAAAAAAAAAAATAACCTCCTGACTTTAGAAACCATTATAATCTGGTCAGCCAAACACAAATCTTTTTTTTTTTTTTTTTTTTTGAGACGGAGTCTCGCTCTGCTGCCCAGGCTGGAGTGCAGTGGCCGGATCTCAGCTCACTGCAAGCTCCCCCTCCCGGGTTTACGCCATTCTCCTGCCTCAGCCTCCCGAGTAGCTGGGACTATAGGCGTCCGCCACTTCGCCCGGCTAGTTTTTTGTATTTTTTTAGTAGAGACGGGGTTTCACCGGGTTAGCCAGGATGGTCTCGATCTCCTAACCTCGTGATCCGCCCATCTCGGCCTCCCAAAGTGCTGGGATTACAGGCTTGAGCCACCGTGCCCGGCCAGCCAAACACAATTCTTTTTTTTTTTTTTTTTTTTTTTTTTTGAGACAGAGTCTGGCTCTGTTGCGCAGGCTGGAGTGCAGTGGCCGGATCTCAGCTCACTGCAAGCTCCACCTCCTGGGTTTACGCCATTCTCCTACCTCAGCCTCCCAAGTAGCTGGGACTACAGGCGCCCGCCACCTCGCCCGGCTAGTTTTTTGTATTTTTTAGTAGAGACGGGGTTTCACAGTGTTAGCCAGGATGGTCTCGATCTCCTGACCTCGTGATCCGCCCATCTCGGCCTCCCAAAGTGCTGGGATTACAGGTTTGAGCCACCGCCCCCGGCCCCAAACACAATTCTTAAAAGACAGAGAGCAAAGGCAAAAACCCCACAGTGACATCTTCACAACTCATGGTAGAGGAACAGCAATCCCAAGAAAGACAACCCCACCTGAAGATTAGCTTGCAGTCAAAAATTGCACAATATATGAAGACATCTATCACCAGAGTTAACAAATGAAAGAATTCCAAAATCTGAGAATCTTTACAATAAGTATGTTTTAAATGTTCAAATAAAAAAAAGAATATAATTATTCAAACAATAAAGCAAGATACCCTGAAAAAAGAGACAAATTGAAAAATAAAATCACACAAAAATTCTAGAAATAATTTACTCAGAAAAAAATGAATTCATTTAATTAAAAATAAGCATAAATCTGAAGACAGAGTTAAAGATATTACCCATAATGCAAAGATAAGATAGAAAGGCCGGGCACGGTGGCTCACGCCTGTAATCCCAGCACTTTGGGAGGCCGAGGTAGGGGGATCACGAAGTCAGGAGATCAAAACCATCCTGGCTAACACAGAGAAACCCCGTCTCTACTAAAAATAGAAAAAATTAGCTGGGCGTAGTGGCGGGCGCCTGTAGTCCCAGCTACTCGGGCGGCTGAGGCAGAAGAATGGCATGAACCTGGGAGGCCGAGCTTGCAGGGAGCCGAGATCGCACCACAGCACTCTAGCCTGGGCAACAAAGTGAGATTCCATCTTAAAAAGAAAAAAAAAAAAAAGTTAAGATAGAAAATACAAAAAACAAATTAAAAGAAAAAAAACAGAATGAAAATCTCAAACATATACCTAACAGTTCTAGGAAAAAAGTTAATGAGAAGATTACAGTATTTGAAGAGATAGAGCAGAATACAAAAAATGGAAGAACACTGAGTCCTTACAATGAAAACGCAGACCAAGTCTCAAACAGGATAAATAAACTCAAAAGACTGTTTATCAACCAACAGACACCAGAAGACAAACTAGAATAAAATCTTTAGTTACAGAAAAATAGCTATTATCAAAGGATTCAAACTAGCTCCCAAGAGAGCAAAATAATGAAATTCGTAGACACAAAAAGACTAATACAGCTTTCTTACTTATTTCTTACTAGCCTCAGACCCTGAGAAAAAATACCAAAACCTTCAAAAGAAAAAAAATGAACCCATAAACAAGGAAAATAAAAGGCTAGGTTGAACAAAAACATCAGTAATATTAAGCCTAACTATAAATAACTTTTTTTTTGTAAACACATTAAGATTCAAAGTAAGACACACAGTGTCTCAAGCCTATAATACCAGCACTTTGGGAGGCCGAAGAGGGAGAATCACCTGAGGTCAGGAGTTCAAGAACAGACTGGCCAACATGGTGAAAACCCGTCCCTACTAAAAATACAAAAATTAGCTGGACATGGTGGCATATGCCTGTAGTCCCAGCTATTCAAGACGCTGAGGCATGAGAATCACTTGAACCCGTGAGAATCACTTGAACATGAAAAGGCGGAGGTTGCAGTGAGCCAAGATCACACCACTGCACTCCAGCCTGGGCAACAGTGAGACTCCAACACCAAAAAAAAAAAAAAAAAGGCCGGACGTGGTGGCTCAAGCCTGTAATCCCAGCACTTTGGGAGGCCGAGACGGGCGGATCACGAGGTCAGGAGATCGAGACCATCCTGGCTAACCCGGTGAAACCCCGTCTCTACTAAAAAATACAAAAAACTAGCCGGGCGTAGTGGCGGGCGCCTGTAGTCTCAGCTACTCGGGAGGCTGAGGCAGGAGAATGGCGTGAACCTGGAAGGCGGAGCTTGCAGTGAGCTGAGATCCGGTCACTGCACTCCAGCCCGGGCGACAGAGCGAGACTCCGTCTCAAAAAAAAAAAAAAAAAAAAAACATGGAGTAATTCCAGCTAATTAGAAGGCTAAAGTGAGAGGATCACATCAGCCCAAGAGTTCCAGACCAGCCTGGGCAACATAGTGAGACCCTATCTTATATAAAAAAAAAAAACAGTAGAATAATAAAGACAACAATACAACAGTAACACAGATTGTGCGAGGGAAAAACAACAAAGGGAATCGAGGCATCCCAAGGACCTTTGCTTTGTTGAAAAGGAGAACGGATATTAAGACTCAGAAAAACATTAAGAATGCATGTTAGAACTTTTAAGTGTAATCACTAAAAGAAAAGAAACAGAGCATATCACCTCCAAATCAGCAGAGAATTAAAACAATAAAAGAATGAAGGGGTCAGGCGGGATAGCTCATGCCTGTAATCCCAGCACTTTGGGAGGCCAAGGCAGGAGGATTACCTGAGGTCAGCCTGGCCAACATGGTAAAAACCCCATTTCTACTAAAAATACAAAAATTAGCCAGGAGTAGGACTGGGCGCGGTGGCTCATGCCTGTAATCCCAGCACTTTGAGAGGCCCAGGCAGGCGGATCACCTGAGGTCAGGTGTTCAAGACCAGGCTGGCCAATATGGTGAAACCCCATCGCTACTAAAAATACAAAAATTAGCTAGGAGTAGGGCCAGGCATGGGGGTTCACGCCTATAATCCCAGGACTTTGGGAGGCCGAGGCAGGCGGATCACCTGAGGTCGGGAGTTCAAGACCAGTCTGACCAACATGGAGAAACCCCGTATCTACTATACAAAATCAGCCAGGTGTGGTGGTGCGTGCCTGTAAACCCAGCTACTCCGGAGGTTGAGGCAGGAGAATAGCTTGAACCTGGGAGGCGGAGGTTGTGGTGAGCCGAGATTGCGCCATTATACTCCAGCCTGGGCAACAAGAGCGAAACTCCATCCCAAAACAAACAAACAAACAAAAAATTAACCGGGCACCCGTAATCCCAGCTACTCAGGAGGCTGAGGCAGGAGAATCGCTTGGACCCAGGAAGACAGAGGTTGCAGTGAGCTGAGATTGTGCCACTGCACTCCAGCCTGGGAGACAGAGACTCTGTCTAAAAAAAAAAATATTAGCCAGGAGTGGTGGGGTGTGCCTGTAGTCTCAGCTACTCGGGAGGTTGAGGCAGGAGAATCGCTTGAACCTGGGAGGTGGAGGTTGCAGTGAGCAGAGATCACACCACTGCACTCCAGCCTGGGCCACAGAGTAAGACTCCATCTCAAAAAAAAAAAAGCAAAGTAGAATATTTAAAATCTAAAATGTCCTCTCTGCCCAGGAACAGTCATTTACACCTGTAATCTTAGCTCTTTGGGAGGCCAAGGCAGGAGGGACTACTAGAGCCCAGGAGTTCGAGACCAGCCTGAGCAACACTGTAAAACCCAGTTTCTACTAAAAATACAAAAACTAGCCAAGCATTGCGGCACATGCCTATAATCCCAGCTATTCAGGAGGCTGAAGCACAAGAATCACTGGAACCCAGGAAGCAGAGGTTGCAGTGAGCCGAGATCACACCACTGCACTCCAACCTGGGAGAGGGAGCCAGACTGTCTCAAAAAAAATTAATTTTTTAAAATTCCTCTGTATCTCATCAAAATTATATCAGTAGATAAAATTTCTAATAAGTCACTTCAGCCTGCAGTAATTCAGAACAAATGCTCGCTAAATAAAAAATAAGCCGGGCATGTTGGCTCACGCCTGAAATCCCAACACTTTAGGAGGACAACACGGAAGGATCTCTTGAAATCAGGTGTTCGAGACCAGCCTGGGCAACATAATAAGACCTTGTCTTTACTAAAAATTTTTAAATTAGAGGGACATAGTGGTACGTGCCTACAGTCCTATCTACTCAGGAGACTGAAGTGAGAAGATTCCTTGAGTCCCAGAGTTCGACGCTGCAGTGAACTAAACTCGCACCACTGATTCCAGTGTGGGCAAAGAGCGAGACCCTGTCTCTAAATACGTAACTACAAAAAAAGTCATGAGAAAATGTGTTCAATTTTCTATTTTGGGAGACAGGGTGCTTTTTCTAAATAATGAATGTCTACAAAGAACTTCCTTTAAAAACCAAACTTTCCTCAACCTCATCTCCTTTCATTTTTCTCTTTCCTTATACTTTCCACACAACAATCAAATCCTCTACTGTCTTCCATGCCCTATAACCAGGGTTCTACCCAAACGAAGAATCTGTACTGGCTGTTTCAAAAACTTTTCTTAGCCCTTCAGCATTCCTGGCAGCACCGTTACTATCAACTTTTCTTTCCTGAACACCTAGTTGTCTCTGTGGCTGTCTCTGTGGCGACTGTACTTTTTAGTTTGTTTTCCTGACAGTTCACTATCAATCCTTGGTAATCAGTTCTCTTACTCTCCCAAATGTAAACATTTCTCCTCTCTAGGAAAAAAAAAGGCATGTGGTTCCCAGTTTTCCCTCTATGCAGCTTCAACTCTGACTTCACTCTGTAAGTGTATCCTAAATTTCCAATACAAAAATCTTATTTTTTTTTTTTTTGAGATGGAGTTTCGCTCTTGTTATTCAGGCTAGAGTGCAATGGCGCGACCTCGGCTCACCACAACCTCCGCCTCCCAGGTTCAAGCGATTCTCCTGCCTCAGCCTCCCAAGTAGCTGGGATTACAGGCATGCGCCACCGCACCCGGCTAATTTTGTATTTTTAGTAGAGACGGGTTTTCTCCATGTTGGTCAGGCTGGTCTCAAACTCCCGACCTCAGGTGATCCGCCCGCCTCGGCCTCCCAAAGTGCTGGGATTACAGGCATGAGCCACCGCGCCTGGGCTCCAATACAAAAATCTTAGTAGCATCAAAACCAACATGCCCAAAACAGGTCTCTCTTTACTCTTCACTTGCTCTCCTTCCTCTACTACAACTGCTCTAATATTTTTTAATGGTATCACCATTAAATGAGTGAGCACCTTGATATCTAAGAATCATCTTTGATTATTCCCTTCCCTTTACCTAATATCCATTTCTGTAATTTCATCCTTCAAAATGCTCCCTTCTTTTCTACTCCCTTTCTATTCCCACATCTTTATAGTAGTAGCATCCTAAGTCCATCTCTAACCTTCCCTTTCAAGTTCATTCTATGTAGTACCAATTTACTTTTCTGAAAATGCTCCTTTACTTTTCTGAATCTTTACTGCTCAGTATCTGTCAGGGTACTGCCAGGTCAAAATCCCCCTTCCCTGAGAAGTGAACTATCTCCAGTCCACAGAGTTCTTCCTCTAAGTAACTTGACCCTATTGTCTCACCATAACAAAATGGTCCAGAGTTAGGTACCTCATCCAAGCCAAACCAAAGTTGGGTTTTTGTTTTATTGTTTCTCAAAGGAACATGAGATTGGGACTGAATTTACTCGCTTTTTAGACAGGAGATAGAAAATAAATATCAGGAGCTGAGCTATCGTCATCTTTCACCAGAGGAGGCAACATGGTGGTTAAGAGGTAACATAGTGGTTAAGAGCTTAATCACATCCCAGACTCTCATAAAACATCTATTTCCCTTAAAACTATAGTATCCTTACCCATAAAACAAGAATAACATCCACCTCATAGATGTGATAGGATGCTTAAATGAAATAACTGGCAAAAAACGTTTAGCACGGTACGTGGCACATAGTAAACAACTTAAAAAGTTAGCTACCCAGGCCGGGCGCGGTGGCTCAAGCCTGTAATCCCAGCACTTTGGGAGGCCAAGACGGGCAGATCACGAGGTCAGGAGATCGAGACCATCCTGGATAACACGGTGAAACCCTGTCTCTACTAAAAAAAAATACAAAAAAAAAACTAGCCGGGCGAGATGGTGGGCGCCTGTAGTCCCAGCTACTCCGGAGGCTGAGGCAGGAGAATGGCGTAAACGCACTGCGCTCCAGCCTGGGCCACAGAGCGAGACTCCGTCTCAAAAAAAAAAGTTAGCTACTCATTGTTGGAACAAGTAGCACAGTAAATCTGCAGAAAGAAAAGAATGGAAGCAGGTATGCAGACAAAAGTAGAAAAAAGATTCCTAAGACTAATTCAAGTCCCTTTCTGGCTCAAACACATTTCCATGTTAGGGTTCTTGGCTCCTGTGTCCTTATAAGACAACGCCCTTTCTTTGCTTATCTGTTTCTTACAAAGGACCTGCCTTTTATAATTATACACTACAGGCCAGGCACAGTGGCTCACAATGGTAATCCCAGCACTTTGGGAGGCCGAAGCGGGCAGATCACCCGAGGTCAGGAGCTTGAGACCAGCCTGACCAACATGGAGAAACCCCATCTCTACTAAAAATACAAAACTTAGCTGGCGGTGGTGGCACATGCCTGTAATCCCAGCTACTCGGGAGGCTAAGGCAGGAGAATCACTTGAACCCAGGAGGCAGAGGTTGCGGTGAGCCAAGATCATGCCACTGCACTCCAGCCTGGGCAACAAGAGCTAAACTCCGTCTCCAAAATATATGTGTATATATAACACATGTATATTACATATATATAATCACACACTACAGGAATGTAGAAAAGGTTATGCTTTTGCCTTTCTTTAAAAATCCATGGCCAGGCAACGTGGCTCACGCCTGTAATCCCAGCACTTTGGGAGGCTGAGGCGGGTGGATCACCTAAGGTCAGGAGTTCAAGACTAGCCTGGCCAAAATGGAGAAGCCCTGTCTCTACTAAAAACACAAAAATTAGCCAGGCATAGTGGCACATGTCTGTAAACCCAGCTACTGGGGAGACTGAGCCAGGCGAATCACTTGAATCCGGGAGGCGGAGGTTGTGGAGTATAAATACAAAATTTAGCCGGGCATGGTGGCAATTGTCTGTAATCCCAGCTACTCTGGAGGCTGAGGCAAGAGAACTGCTTGAACTCGGGAGGCGGAGGTTGCGGTGAGCCAAGATCACGCCATTGTACTCCCAGCCTGGGCAACAAGAGCTAAACTCCATCTCCAAATATATATATATACACACACACACCATATATATGTATATACACGATATAGCTATATATGTATGTATATATGCATATATATGTATAACGTATATTACAGAGGTTGTGGTGACCCGAGATCGCGCTCTAGACTAGGCAACAAAAGCGAAACTCTGTAACAACAACAACAAAAAAAACTAGCCAGGCATGGTAGCAGGCGTCTGTGTCTGTAACCCCAGCTACTCTGGAGGCTGAGGCAGGAGAACTGTTTGAACCCAGGAGGCAGATGTTGCAGTGAGCCGAGATCACGCCATTGCACTCCAGCCTGAGCAACAGAGTGAAATTCCGTCTCAAAAAAAAAAAATCCTTAATATCACCCACATCCCACCAAATGATGTTAAAATAAAATGCCCTCCCACAAAAACTTCTTTTTCTTAAAGAGACAGGGTTTCACTTTGTCACCTGGACTAGTGTGCAGTAGTGTGATTATAGCTCATTGCAACCTCAAACTCATGGGCTCAATGGATCCTCCTGCCTCAGCTTCCCACATAGCTAGGACTACAAGTACACCACCACATATGGCTAATTATTTTTTTCTTTTTGTAGAGATAAGGTGTCACTATGTTGCCCAGGCTGATCTCCAACTTAGGCGTGATCTCTCACCTTGGCCTCTCAAAGCACTAGGATTACAGGCACAAGTCCCGGCACCCAGCAGCATCTAATATACTTTTTTTTTTTTTGGAGATAGTTTCACTCTTACACCCAAGCGGGAGTGCAATGGCACGATCTCAGCTCACTGCAACCTCTGCCTCCCGGGTTTGAGCGAATCTCCTGCCTCAGTCTCCCAAGTAGCTGGGATTACAGGTGTATGCCACAATGCCCAGCTAATTTTTTATATTTTTAGTAGAAACGGGGTTTTACCATGTTAGCCAGGCTGGTGTCAAACTCCTGACCTCATGAGATCTGCCTACCTCAGCCACCCAAAGTGCTGGGACAGGCTTGAGCCACTGCACCTGGCCCTAATATACCTTTTAAGATAACTACTTTATTCACATTGACACTTTGACCATGTCCTTAGAGAGAATAAAAGAGAAGCAGGTAACAAGTGGCATTTGAGGCAAATGATGCTGGCTTTCTGACATTCTCTATTCATTATCTTCTCTCTCTTAATACCTACCTTATTTTCTTATCTCTTCCAGCCTTCAATCTACTGTGACACCCCCCGGAACAGCCACATCTCCTTGTCAGTGTTTACTAATAAACCATAGGTTCCACTGTGTAGTGACCTAGTCACCAAAAACCGTAACATGACACAAAGAAAAAAAAGTCAGAGTAGCTCTATAAAGATTTTACCAAGTCCCCAACTTTCTATGATTGATTTCATCCTCCATTTGCTAAATCCCATTAAAGTAACAGCTGTAATTCTACTAAAGTGCATTCTCACACAGAACCAAAACATATCATCAGAACTATAAAAACATTGCTCTGGCCAGGCACGGATGCTCACACCTGTAATCCCACCACTTTGGGAGGCTGAGGTAGGAGGACTGCTTGAGCTCAGGAATTCGAGACCAGCAAGACCTCATTTCTAATAAAATTCAGGCTGGGCATGGTAGCTCATGCCCATAATCCCAGCACTTTGGGAATCCAAAGCAGGCAGATCACCTGAGGTCTGGAGTTCGAAACCAGTCTGGCCAACATGATGAAACCCCATCTCTACTAAAAGTACAAAAATTAGCTGAGTGTGGTGGCGCATGTCTGTAGTCCCAGCTACATGTGAGACTGAAGGAGGAGAATCGTTTGAATCCAGGAGGCAGAGGTTGCAGTGAGCAGAGATGGCGCTACTTCACTCCAGCCAGGGCGACAGAGCAAGACTGTCTGAAAAAACAAAATCAGCTGGGTGTAGCGCTGCAGGTCTACTCAGGAAGCTGAGGCAGAAGGATCACTTGAGCTCAGGACTTCAAGGCTGCGTTGAGCCATGATTGCGCCACTCCACTCCAGCCTGGAGAACACAGCGAGACTGCCTCAAAATAATAAAATAAAAATAGCTCTGAGACTCAACATACTTTTATAGGCTACTCAAGCATTATTTCTTTTTCGAGACGAGTCTCGCTTTGTCGCCAGGCTGGAGTGCAGTGGCGCAACCTCAGCTCACTGCAACCTCTGCCTCCCAAGTCCAAGCAATTCTCCTGCCTCAGTCTCCCAAGTGGCTGGCATTACAGGTGCACACCACCACACCCAGCTAATTTTTGCATTTTTAGTAGAGGTGGGGTCTCACCATGTTGCCCAGGCTGGTCTCAAACTCCTGACCCCAGGTGATCCAACCACTTTGTCCTCCCACAGTGCAAGGATTACAGGCATGAGTCACGGCACCCAGCTCATTATTTCTACTGGTCAAAAATTGCCCAGGCAAACACAAAAGCTTCTGCTTTTGCTATATGCCTAGATAAAGAAGCTGTAATGTTTGTTTTCTACCTTCAGTCTAATTCCATAATCAACATCAAAAGAAAGGAACTTGCTATAACAAGATGTCGTGGAATAAATAATAAATCGATAAACATAGTAAGATTTAAAAAAAGGAACTATCACATTTTAAATGGTAGTATGTTTGCATAACTAATGAAAATAAAATATATTTCTGATATTTCCAGAAATCCAAATGGGAAAAATGCTTGTGGCCACAAAGGATAAACATACCTCCTTCATTTTGTTTTTTGTGAGATAGTCTCTCACTCTGTCACCCAGGCTGGAGTCATGGTTCACTGCAGCCTCAACCTCCCAGGCTCAAGCAATCCTCCTGTCTCAGCTTCCAGAGTAGCTGGGACTACAGGTGGAAGCCACCACGCCCAACTAATTTTTTTTTTTTTGAAACAGTGTCACCCTGTCACCCAGGCTGGAGTGCAGTGGCACAATCTTGGCTCACTGCAACTTCCACCTCCCTCATTCAAGCGATTCTCCTGTCTCAGTCCCCAGAGTAGCTAGACTACAGATGCGCACTGCCATATCCAGTTAATTTTTTGTGTTTTTAGCAGAGATGGGGTTTTACCATGTCGGCCAGGCTGACAGGCTGGTCTCGAACTCCTGATCTCAAGTGATCCGCCCACCTCAGCCTCTCAAAGTGCTGGAATTACAGGCATGAGCCACTGTGCCCAGCCCCAACTAATTTTTAAAATTTTTCTTTTGTAGAGACTAAGTTGACCAGGCTGGTTTCAAACTCCTGGACTCAAGCAATCCTCCTGCCTCGGCTTCCCAAAGTGTTGGGATTACAGGTGTGAGTCACTGCGCCCCACCTACCTCCTTTTTTTTTTTTTTTCTTTCCTGAGAGTCTTGCTCTGTCACCGAGGTTGGAGTGCAATGGCGTGATCTCAGCTCACTGCAACCTCGCCTCCCAGGTTCAAGCTATTTTCCTGCCTCAGCCTCCCAAACAGCTGGGATTATAGGCGCATGCCACCACGCCCAGCTAATTTTTCTAACTTTTTTTTTTTTTTTTGAGATGGAGTTTTGCTCTTATTGCCCAAGCTGGAGTGGAATGGCGCCATCTCAGCTCACTGCAACCTCTGCCTCCCGGGTTCAAGCAATTCTCCTGCCTCAGTCTCCTGAGTAGCTGGGACTACAGGTGCATGCCACACCCAGCTAATTTTTGTATTTGTAGTAGAGACGGGGCTTCACCATGTTGGCCAGAGTGGTCTCCATCTTTTGACCTCATGATCCTCCCACCTTGGCCTCCCAAAGTGCTGGGATTACAGGTGTGAACCACTGCACCCGCCAACAAAAGTTCTGAAATAAGGTAGCCACCCAAGTAAACAACAACAACAAAAAAGATTATGATGTTGGTTTGCCAAAGGGAATGAATGCCTGAAATCAGTGAGTGTTCGAAGTTAAACTATACACCCAAAGATATAGTAAAAAGAATATGATAGTCACTAAAATTATTGTTTTATTCCCATTAAACAAAACCTAACAGAATTATCAATTTAACTTCCTTATGTTTCTATTTCCATTATATTTTAACTATGATTAGTCAGTGAAACCTTCAAACTTCAAGCTTTCTTGATTCTGTAACTAGTTAACAAAGTCCAAATATGACTACGTATTTTTATGTTTTCAAAATATCCAAAATATACTCACTTGATTCCATTTGTTTTTCAGTTTTACAAAATCTGTTTAATACTCCAAGTCAATATTTGGCCTAAATTATCTCTTACATTATGATATTTGAAGAAATGACTGACAACCCCGCAAACTACAACAGGAGTGCAATTCCTAATTTCCAAAGCTACTCACTAAAGTTTAATGTTTTTGATAAATAGTCCTTACCACTCTGGCTGCTCTCTCCTGAGATTCACATTTCCGGCAAAACCATGGTCCAGTGGGTACTTGAACAATGCCATAGCAAGCTGTTGAAAAATGAAATATATTAAAATGTTAAGATTCGAAGAACTATGGAAAAATCAAATACCCTTTCAAAGCCCTATTAATCTACCTGTCACTATTCAAGTAAACTACCTCTTTACAAAGTAAAACAGTTCATATCCTATTTATCACATATACAGCTTACTTAATTAAAAAGTAAAAATTTGGCCGGGCGCGGTGGCTCAAGCCTGTAATCCCAGCACTTTGGGAGGCCGAGACAGGCGGATCACGAGGTCAGGAGATCGAGACCATCCTGGCTAACGCGGTGAAACCCCGTCTCTACTAAAAACTACAAAAAACTAGCCGGGCGAGGTGGCGGCGCCTGTAGTCCCAGCTACCCGGGAGGCTGAGGCAGGCGAATGGCGTGAACCCGGAAGGCGGAGCTTGCAATGAGCTGAGATCTGGCCACAGCACTCCAGCCTGGGTGACAGAGCGAGACTCTGTCTCAAAAAAATAAAAATAAAAAAAAATAAAAAAGTAAAAATTTTAAATGCAACTCTTTTGTGTTACCTCATCTAAATAAATCAAGGCTGGGTGCAATGGTTCATGCCTGTAATCCCAGCATTTTGGGAGGTCGAGGTGGGAGGGCTGCTGGAGCCCAGGAGTTCCAGAACAGTCTAGGCAATACAGTAAGACTCCATCTCCACAAAAAAAAAAAAAAAAAAAAAAATTTTCATTAGGCTAGGCGCAGTGGCTCACACCTGTAATCCCAGCACTTTGAGAGGCTGAAGCAGGCGGATCACCCAAGGTTGGGAGGTGAAGACCAGCCTGACCAACGTGGAGAAACCCTGTCCCTACTGAAAAGACAAAATTAGCCAGGCGTGGTGGCACATGCTTATAATCCTACTACTCAGGAGGCTGAGGCAGGAGAATCGCCTGAACCTGGGAGGCAGAGGTTGCAGTGAGGTAAGATGGCACCCACCATTGCACACTAGCCTGGGCAATAAGAGTGAAACTCATCTCAAATTAAAAAAAAAAAAAAAAAATTAGCTGGGCATGGTGGTATGTGCCTATAGTCCCAGCTACTCAGGAGGCTGACCTGAGCCTGTGAAGCCAAGGCTGCAGTAAGCCATAATCACACCACTGTGCTCCAGCCTGACCAACACAGGGAGACACTATCTCAAAAAAAAAAAAAAAAGTATGCTTATTTCTAACTACATAATGATGTGAATGCTCCAAATGATCTAAGTATACATCACAAATCTAATCATAGTCTTGTTTTAAAATTGGTTTTCAAAGTTAATAATTAGCTCAAAACTGAAAATTTTCCAAAATTCTAAAAACACTAATAACCAAGCAGATTTTTGTTTGAGCTTGCTAGGCAAAAATCTGAAAATATCTTAAATACTGGAAAGCATTTAAAGAACATAAATTCAGGTCGGGTGGGGTGGCTCATGCCTGTAATCCTAGCACTTTGGGAGGCCAAGGCAGGCAGATCACCTGAGGTCAGGAGTTCGAGACCAGCCTGGCCAACATGGTGAAACCCCGTCTCTACTAAAAATTTTTTAAAAATTAGCTGGGCATGGTGATAGGCGCCCATAATCCCAGCTATTTGGGAGGCTGAGGCAGGAGAATCAGTTGAACTCGGGAGGCGAAGGTTTCACTGAGCCGAGATCACGCCACTGCACTCCAGCCTGGACAACAAGAGCAAAACTCCATCTCAAAAAAAAAAAAAAATTAGCCAGGTGTAGTGGCGGTGCCTGTAGTCCCAGCTACTCAGGAGGCTGAGGCAGGAGAATCACTTGAACCTTGGAAGTAGAGGCTGCAGTGAGCCAAGACTGCCATATTGCATTCCAGCCTGGGCGACAGAGGGAGTCTCTGCCTCAAAAAAATATAAAGAGAGAATATAAATTCACAAAGCAGAGTACTACCCCCTGTATGATCACGGCAGAACATAAATTCAGTATAACTTTTTAAAACTCCAACTAGTTAAACTTCTCCAAAAGCTAAACTTCTATTTCCTATTAAACATTTGTAGGACTAGGCAAGGCAGCTCATGCCTGTAATCCCAGCACTTTATGAGACCAAGGCAGGCAGATCCCTTGAGTTCAAAAGTTCGAGACTAGGCCAGGCACAGTGACTCGCGCCTATAATCCCAGCACTTTGGAAGGCCAAGGCGGGCAGATCACCCTGAGGTCGGGGGTTTAAGACCAGCCTGACCAACATGGAGAAACCCCCGTCTCCACAAAAAAAACACAAAAATTAGCTGGACATGGTGGTCCATGCCTGCAATCCCAACTATTCGGTAGGCTGAGGTAGGAGAATCACTTGAACCCGGGAGGCAGAGGTTGCAGTGAGCCGAGATGGCACCATTGCACTCCAGCCTGAGTAACAAGAGCAAAACTCCGTCTCAAAAAAAAAAAAAAAAAAGTCGAGACCAACCTAGGCGACGTGGTGAAACCCCATCTCTACCAAAAATGCAAAATTAGCCCGACATGGCTGTCCTGGCCTGTGGTCCCAGCTACTGGGGAGGCTGAAGTGGGATGATGGCTTGAGAGGTCAAGGCTGCAGTGAGCTGTAATAGCATCCTGCATGCCAGTCTGAGTAACAAAGTGAGACCTGTCTCCAAAAGAAAGAATTTGTAAAATGTGTCTGACTATAAATGTTCTATCAGTCAAAAAACACGGCATAGGTATCAAAAACACGGCATAGGTATCCAAAACACAGCGTCAGTGCCCCAAAACTTTATTCAGGTGTCCTCCTAGGAAGGAAAATTTAAGATTTCAATGAAAATTTTCTATACTGGAAGACAGAAATTACTATCAAATTTTGATAGTTTATCATCCAATTCATAAGAAATAGCCTTCAAAATGCCAGTGAACACGGGATGACCTTAAAATCAGTATCTGGTTTTGTCACACATTGTATTCACTCGCTAAAAAAGCAAGACATGCAACTTTGCTCTTCTTTAAAAGTCTAGGGCCAGGCGCAGGGGCTCACGCCGTTAATCCCGGCACTTTGGGAGGCCAAGGCAAGAGGATCACCTGAGGTCTGGAGTTTGAGACCAGCCTGGCCAACATGGCGAAACCCCATCTCTACTAAAAAATATAAGAAATTAGCCGGGTGTGCTAGAGTTTGCTTGTTATCCCAGCTACTCGGGAAGCTGAGGCAGGAGAATCAATCGCCTGAACCAGGGAGGCGGAGGTTGCACTAAGGGGAGATGGCGCCACTGCACTACAGCCTGGGTGACAGAGCAAGACTCTGTCTCAACAAAATAAAAAGTAAAAAAATAAGTCTGGAAACAACAGCATTCTCAGAGTAAGTTAGTTCACTACCTCAGAATCATCACCACTGTATCTAAGTCTCCCTTCCCAAGTGTGACATTCGTTTCTCTACAAAATGCACTTTAGCACATGTTCAAATTTTTCTGTCTTCCCTTTGGTGGTAGTCCCTTCCAACAGACGACTAACAATATCTGCATCACTTAATGCCAGATTCAGAAATGCGAAGGGACAAGGAACCACCAAAAAAGAACGTAGACTGTTTTGTCCTGGATTCCTTACCACGCGAAATGGGGACAAGTCGGCCGCTTCAAAGGCCAGAAAAGTATCTTATTAGTGTCCTCGGCCTTCTTGTATATCCAAAAGCCTCACCAACTGCTAACAACCAGAAATAAACTAAGACGCTCCCCAAAAGTCACTTAGCACCGCCACCTCTTCTCTTCAGCCACCTAGGCTGGTGGTGGCCTGCCGCGGCCACCCCACAGGCGCTGCAGCAGCCCAGCCACTCCCGCATGGTCAGTAACGGACTCTGCCATCTCCTCCGCAGGCAGCTACCGGGGGGCGGCGGTAGGGCCCGAGCCTTCTGGCTCGGGGTGCAACGAGCCCCGCATCCCTACCCATCTAAAGCAAGGCGACCCCAGGCCTCCCCGCCCCAGCGCCCAGTTCCCGAGCCCGTCTCCACGCCACAGGAAGTCTGCAAACGCTGCGGCAGACAGGCGGCGGCAGGCCAGGGGAGAGGAGGGGGCTCCACTCTCCCAAACCCACCCCCCATGGCCCCTGCGACCCCGGGGGGGGGGTGCGCGCCGCCCCCGCCCCCGCCCCGCCCCGATCTCGAGGGCGCGGCCGCCGCCCTGCCCCGCCCCGCCGAGTCAGCAGCCCCCGGCCCCAGGCACAGGAGGCGGCCGAATGACACTTGAGAGAGTGAGAGCGGAATCACATGACAGTCCGGGCCACACGCACTTTCTCCCACATGCGCGGCCCACAGCCCCCGCGCCCCGGCGCGGACCCTCCGCGTCCCTCCCGCGGCCGCGGCACGGGGCGGGGACGCCGGCGGTTGCGGCCCAGGTGGGGGCGGCGGTGACCGTTGGGCGAAGGCCGGCGCGCCCCGGCGGGCGGTTGGGTGTTTACCTTGATGCACCGCGACGCTGCAGCCGTGCCCGTCGCAATAAACCAGCGGGTTCTCGGCCCAGCCTCTCTCGTCTGAGCAAACGCAACAGCCTCCAATCATCTCCTTCATACTATGGGAGACCTCGTCCTCCAGTGACACGGGCCGGTCGCTAGAGACCATCTAAGAGGGAGTTGGGGGGACCATTAAAAAACACATGCAAGCCGATTAGTACTTCCCCCCCACACAGACCCCAGCGCCCGCCCCGGCGTCCCCCGCCCGGCCCGGCCCTGCCGCCCACCGCTCGCTCACTCGGGCTTTGCCGCTCAGTCACTCACGTTCCGCACAGGAGTCAGGAGCCATGTCCTTGCTGATTCCCCCCACCTCCCCTCCACCGCCTCCTCCGCCTCCTCCTCCTCCTCCTCCTCAGCGTCTTCCCTCCCCACCTCCACCCGGCCGCTAACGCGGGCGCCCGGAGAGGGCACACATAATCAAGTAGGCCTCCGCACAGGCGCACTGGGGGGGCTCCCGCTGGGCCAGGGGCAGCGAGGGAGGGGAAGGGGGCTGCGCTTCCTCCTCCGAGCGTCACTCGGCGTGCGCGCCCGCCCTGCGGCCGGCGTGAGGGAGGAGGCCTGGGCGAGGCGAGCCCTGCGTGCGCGCCGCCGCGGCCGGCCGGCTGCCCCCGGCCTACCTCTCGGGCCCCGTCCCCCTCCCCCGCGCCGTTCGCCGCCGCCGAGGTGTGCTGGGGTGGGCGCGAGGGGAGCCGGCGGCGCGCGGAGGCAGGAATGAGCCGACGCGAGGGCGCGGGGGCGCGCACGCGGGGGCGGGGACGTTAGGGCCGCCCTCTGCAGCGCTGGTGGCGCGGGCCGCGTGTGCACGTCGGGAAGAGGCCTGGGAGGTGGCGGTGGAGGCGGACGACCAGGGCTGGGAAGGGGTTTTCTCAGAATCGCCAGAGGGGACTCCCCGGGGTCATCATCTCCCTGCCCTGGGAACCTACCTGCCGGCCTTTTCCTCCAGGACTGGCCGGTGGGTAACGAGGGTGGGGCGAGTGTGCCAGCTCCCATGAAGGGTGTAATGAAGCATGGCTTCCTGCAGTTGGCCGCCCTAACTTCACAGGGCTGCCACAGCCTCTCCACCCATTAAATTCACGTCCTGGACTCTTCCCAAAGTTCTCCCGCTGGAAGACCTACAAATCTGCCGCCCATTTACGCACTACATGGGCCCCAGTGGCAAACGAAAGTGCATCACAGGCTGAAGGTCAAAAGCCCGGGTTAGGGCTGCACTCGGAGAGGGAACGCCAAGGAGCCCCTCAGCTCGCTGTGCAGGACAAATGGTTGTTTATCAGGAATTAGCAATATAGTATGATGATCTGGAAAATGCAGTTGTACTACACCAAAAGGAAGAAGGAACTCTAGCCCTCCTAGTCAGTCGCTAAAAGATAATTAACGCCATCAGACAGTGGCGTCCAGTTATGATGGAGGATTCCTCTGATTCGGGTCTCTTCTCCAAATTTATACTTGGAAATGTGAGGTCATTTAAAAGTGGCAGAAAGATGAGAGCTCCCACCTCACAAACAAATGGAAAATGGATTAGGCCTATCTGCATAGATTAATTAGCTGGATACTGAGCAGTTTTAAACTAAAATCTTCCACTCTCGCCCTATTCCTTATGCATCCGTATAAGCCCAATATTAATGTTTAAGCAAAAAAATGTCTAATTAGAAAAGTTTAGCATGAAATCAGAATTATGTATAGATAGTTTAAATGACAAGCCCAGTTAAAAGGCGAATTCATGACTTTTGATTAATACGTTGCAGGTACAAAATGGTTCTCAGGAATTCGTATTATAAACGTGCTGATCTGGAAGATGCACTTTTGCAGTGCTAAAGCATAGAGAATCCAAGTTCTCCTAGTCGGTCACCAAAAGATAATATAATGGTTTCGGCTTTAAAAGCCTTCTAAATGTTCTTCTGATAAAGGGGGGAAGAAAAGGTATCATGACTGTTTTTCTATTTCAAATTAATTGCTAGAAATCTGTGCAAGAGTAATAATAGGTATACAGCACAATGAGAGCATATATAGCAAATTCAGATATTTTAAAAGCTGAAATATACAAAGTAATGGCAATTAAAACGTACACTAAAACAATGAGAATTCACATAGTGCATTTAGAAAAGGTGACTATAAGACTACATAATGTGAATTCTTTTTTGGGATGTGACAACAATTAATACATTTCTGGATATATAATAATTATATTTTTTAACTGCCTTAAAAATGTATAAAACTAAAACGGCCTTCAAACAAAACTATACTGTTTTGTGTATCTTAACCATATATTTTATCTTCACCCTTATACAAAGGACACCAGCTCAATATCCAAGTCCTGTTCAGACTCTTACTATAGAGCAATTTTGAGTTAAAAATCTGTGTGAAACTTCCCCTCCCAAACACTGCAGCCAAGCCTTAATGCATTAAATTATTTAAAAATACATTTGTTTTATTTTTAATGCATTGGAGCTTAGTTCTTGTGAAGGAATGAATTTGTATGTAAAGAAGGATGGGTACCTTGCCCTATTCTTTAACAGTTAAAACAAATGTAAGTAAACACTTGCTATTTCCTAAACAAAACAAAAAAAATTATCATTTGTAAGAGGTTTCAGAAATTTTTAAAGATAGGGAAAATATATTATTTCATAACAGGCCTGTATATAAATACTATCTGAAACAAATTTTGTTAAAGATGTATACCTAAGTGTTCACAAAATATAATTCAAATTATTCAAAACAGATTTTAACATATGTTGAGTATGAAAAGTATATGAAAAAACATGCGTGTAAATAACTCATTTTCATTTTAAGTCATGTACCAGATATCAAACTTTTTCTTATATATCTGAAGTATAATATTTTGTATATTTCTATAAAATGCTAAGTGAAAAGGAAGAAAAGCAGACAGTATAAAACAGTAAAACAGTTCAAATACGCAATTAATTATTCATTCAGTAAATATTTATTGAACATTTACTGTGTACTAGGGACTGTTTTGGATTTGGGGAATATAGCAATGAAAAAGTTGTATTTGTCCTTTGTGAGACACATATATATAGTCATGTATGTAACAATTGGCTGAATATGCTAATTTTCCTACCTCGAAATGGATAAAACTTGTAATTACATTGGCAGAGTTGTTAAAGTGCAAGTATGCCTTTTAAAATACTTAGCAATATGAAAATAAATTACCATAGGAGTTATAAAATAACTTTGTGAAAAAGAACAATTTCAGTCATAAAATGTTACCCTAAAATTTTATGTTATATTCTCAAAATATCCTTCAAAAAAGTATATGTAGTATCTCTAGGATAAAATGAAACCCTATTGTCTCTAAATACTGCTTCACATAAGAGCAGCTAACTCAGTACCAGCCCGTCTGTTTCTCCAAACTAATCATCTGAGGCAAACCACAAAAAACTCAAGTAAAAGTATTTTATGATGTAACCTCTAACCCTACTATAATGGGAAGATGTATTTTTGCTCTATGGGTAATATATCTTCCGATAATTTTCTTTATTCTTTAAGGTAGGCACCAAATTTCTGTATTTGCTTTTCCATATTTACATAAATGAAAGAAATATTTAAAACCATATTCAGTTCAGAGGTTAGTACTATTCACATTTATCTCCTTTGTAAATTAAAGTTGTATTTGCCTTCTGTTTGTGCATATTATATTTAGTCTATTGTACCCATTGTCAAGGTATATAAATTTCTACAATGGGGTGTAGAAACTGAGGTCTATTTCTACATCCATATGAGGTATACTTCTGTAATGCTGAGACTAGATACACTTTCCTGAACTCAGATTCTTAACTTCCATAGTGTGTGAAATTCTACATTGGCTCTGCGACTAAGTTTTTTAAACAAAAAGCAATTAGAATTCCTGCATCTGCTAAACCTCATTGAAGTCTATCATCTTGTCTCTAAATAAATTAGTTAGAAAACTCAAAAAGACACTCTCTTATGATCTGTGCAGACTTTCAGATATATCTTCTTTTACATAAAGGAATCTCTGTTTTTTGTTTTGCTCATTTGGTACCCAAGAGTTTTTACCTTTTACGTTAAAAGTTTATTATAAGCCATATATTTGTGCTAGTAGGATTAATATACTGAAGGTGTTTCTGAAACTAGCTTTGTTATTTATGTCACCATAAATGAGTATTGTGTCTTTATAGATGCAAAACCACCATGGCACCTATATCATGAAGCACTATTTGAAATTTCATATAAAAATATTCTTTGCAATTAGGTTTTGAATTGAGATTCTGTTAACAGCTTTTTCAAAAATTCTATTTAATAAAACTTGTAAATCTTACTAGGTGATTATTTTTTACTCACCATCACACCTAGCAAGTGTCTTGCACGTAGTAGGTCCAGGGTAAATGTTTGTTTAATGTCCTAAATTGGTGTTTAAAAGCTAATTACGCTATGAGTTTTATTCTTCAAAGTAAAGCAATATTTTATTTTGTATGTACAATTGAACTAAAATTTGTAAGTAATGATTAACAAAAATTTTCAGGTGAATTGGTTTCTCTGAAGATTTTCAATAGTTGAAATTAATATCAGTTTTTATTTACCAGATAGTTTAGAATTGGCTATTCTAAATAGCCCTCAAATGTTTGCCACCTTTTCATGTAGAAGTCATCATTTTATTACAAAACAGGCTCCAACTTAGAATCAATTATAATTAATATCGTTGTTAGATACACTTAATTTTCTGAAAGTTTGGTAGATAATTCTGAAATTTAAATTGTGTGTAATCTAAATAAAAATCTTTTTAAGAATCAAGGTCTAATATTTAAAAGGTTTGGTTTGGTTAACTGTGTTTGGCCTCAGAGCTATTTGTTTTGCTATAAAAATTGATATCAAATGGCTGTATTTACATTTTTTGAGTAAAACACCATGTAATTATCAATATAAAAATGCTATCTAAAAGATGCCTTTAGGTATTCTAGGTGTTACATAAACCTCATAACGATTCAGAGTTGAACTTTTTTTTTCCATGATGCAGTAATACTGAAAGGTGTTGTATTTTGACTTTTCAGAGTATCATCAATACAGTGTGTATTGTAAGGTCCATGTTCTCATTTTTTACTGACACTGAAGATCTGCATCTCTGTTATAATTAAAGTGCGATTAAAGTGACATATTTGGGTGTCTGTTTATAGGCTACGTAAGATTATCTAAGTGAAAAGATTCTGGACGTGGAAAAGAGGAAAATCAGTTTTTGAAATGGAAGAGAACCTTGAAAGAAATGCAACATATCTTAGACTGAAAAAAAAAGAAGAAATTAAACTGAATTTATAAATCCTATTCGGACCAAAGAAGATCACTTTTTAAGATTTAAATGTTTTCCTCTCCAAAAGGGGCCACTGCTTACCAAATCCAGAAACAAGCCCAAGAATATGTTAATTAAGTGCATTGTGTCCGAGAAAGAATGAGGTTGACAAATTCATTTTTTATTCCTTCGATTAGTAAACTGTTTGTCTAGTACATCTTAGATTTTTTAAATCTGTAATGTGCATATTTACCTCTTGAAACTGTACAGTAACAGTGCCAAGGACCAACATGACCCCATAGGGTGAATCTTATGAAGCTTAACATTCCTGGCGAATTAAACACACAAGCCTCGGATCACTTTTTGTCAGCCTTATTTTACTGCGGCGCTTGAGAGCCAGAAGGTAGGTAATTTTTATATGGTGGCACTTTACCCCAATTAAAAAAGCAATGATCGTTGGTGCAAGCAGAAGTGGAAAATATAATGACATAAAATTAAAGAAAGGTATCACAAAGACTGACCAGGAATGCTACTTGTCCCTCTCCATCCCCACCCCCATTCATGCCCTTTTTCCATCCATTTGTTGTTTTTCTCACAAGAATATCATGACTCCTAAGCATATTTTTACTTTAAATGAAACAAAAAATGTCTGAAACAGTGAATGATGTAAAACGATTCACCTTCTACTATCAACTACATAACAGATAAACATGTAAAGCTATTCTAAATATTCAAAGACTTATAAATAAAAAATGTAAATTGATGGGGGAACTGTGGGAGGATGAGTGTGGAACGAATGAATAGATTGAAAAAACTTGATTTTCAACACCGATTTTTTTTTTCTGTTCAAACCTTTCCATAGTTACGCCTCAAATGATTTCTTACATAAGAATTTCTCCCTATATCTCGAAATAACTGAATGATTTCCATGAGGAAATGCAAGTTTAGAAAGAAGACCCGCAAAATGAAAGTGTTAAAAGGCAAGCAACTTCTATAGCATTTCAAATGCAAAAATACAACCATCACTACCTTTAACTGACTCTTACGGGGTCTTTTCAAACAGATGCTATTTATGAGCATCATCTGTTAACTTCTTTCTTGTAATTCAAAACTCTGTCAAATGTTTTCAAGATGACGTGTAAATATAATATTCCATTAAAGATCAATTCTAATTGGTTTTTTAAAATCTACCTTGGGAAACAGTGCTTCATAACACACAGACTAGTAATGAGTATTTTAGAAGGAATTTCCGCAAAGTCTATCATAAACCTAAGTCGAAATTACTCTCTTGCCCTACTAAGGTTTGGACCACAGGATTGAAATTATTTCTTCTTGGCCTTTCACGCACGATGACTTTGGTCTTGTCGACAAGACTCGCAAGCACTTGTTGGAAATCTTCATTTAAAAAAAAACAACTGTGACGTTGGGCAGAAATATTTCTTCCACATGTCTCACAAAGGAAAACGGAGTTTATTAAGTGGATTGCAATTATTTGTTTCCAAAATGTGGCTTAAAAGCAACTTAAACGTTTTTCCCTTTTGAAATTCCCTATTTTGAAAACGCACTTCACGTTAAAGGAAGCCCGTTTTTGAAAGAGCTAGCTCAGCCTTTCCTTTTAAAACTAGACTTCTTGTGTACAAAGAAGAGCTGCGTAATCGGTAATAAGGGTAGCGAAACGTGCTTTTCCGAATTCCTTTGAAGCTTTTTTTTTAAATGGGTTTTTGAATCCATACATTTCAAGATATTTCAAACACTATATAATCTACTGTAACTTTCCGGATCCAGAACAACAACTGCCAACGTGTGTTTCTTATCTATTTATCACTTTATAAACATATCTACGTTGCTTTCCCGTTTTCTCATAACGTGTGCGTTGCAGGCTTGCCCGGCTTCCTTTAATTTGGCAGCATGCTGTAAAGGCTCCTTCCTCCGAGGTCTTCAACTGGGAACCCCCTTGCTGGCTGAGTCTGACCATAAAACTTGCCGCGCCGGCCCGACCCGACCCGGCCGGAGCTCAGGAGCCCGGGGAGGTGCTGGCGGGGGTCGGGTTAGCCCGCGGGACCCCTCCCTAGGTCAGGACGCGCTCGGCTAACGGCGGCGCTAGGGTAGAACAATGGGGGCGGCCCGACGGGCGCGAGAAGCCGAGTCCCGCTTCCTCCGCCACGCCAGACCCGCGCCCGGCCCCCGCCCCCCGAGGCCCTCCCCGCCTGCCTCTACGCGCTCGCCCGTCCCGCCGCGCCTTCCTCCAGCTGCCCGGCCCGACGCTCGCCCCGCCACCCGCACGTCTTCTTCCCCTCCCGAACCTGGCTGGCCCTCCTTTCCGCGACACCGACCCACGGCGCTTCCTCCCAAGACTCCAGCTTCTTCCCCGCAGCCGCTGCCTTCCCGCCCTTTTCTGAAAGTATTTTTACAGTTTCCCCCTTGATTTCCAAAAGTGGCTGAGAAGTCTCGCTTCCATCTTAATGTTGATTTGCTATTTTCCCTCCGGAAAGGATTTCCTCAGGAAACCCCAAATCTAGAAGGAAATAACAGCAAACCCCAGAACGCTTTTAACCCTTAAGACATCTTGTCTTTAAAAAAAATAATAAACGCATGTATGTCTTAAAACCGGCCAAAGAACCATCCCCTCGCTCTTTATTTCCTCCTGTAAATGCTATTATTTTAAACTCTCCATCCAGTGCCTTCGGACGAGAGGGCAGAGAATGTGCCCGGCAGCACGCAGCAAATCAGAGGTTTTATCTTACGCCTCCTGGGACTGGGAAAAAAAGTGGAACGTGGCCGAGGGAGCTTCCAGGGCAGAAAAGCGACACAATTCGCTGGGGACGCCGCTGGGCCAGGCCAGGCGGGGGAGGCGCGGCGGGGGCATCGAGGGCTCTCGGGCTCCGGGCCGGGGCGCCGCTGCCAGGAGGGGAGGCGGTTTTAAGTCGTGGGGGCTGGGAGGGCGGCGGCGGGTCGGGCGTGACGAGACTTTTGGAGGCAGGATGGGGCGGCGGTGGAGTTGCCTGGGCTTTCTCATACCCCCCCAACTCCACACCCAAAGAAAAAAAGGAAAGTTGGAGGGAGGCGGAGAGGAGGGCAGCCATTCCCATTTCCTCCCCGCGACGCCGCGGAAGGGATGGGGCCGCGGCGGGCAGAGAGAGGGCGCGGGATGAGGCGGGCCAATCGCAGTCAACAGGTCCAGGCCTCAGTGGGGCAGCTTAGCCGGGAGGCCGGCGCCGCCTCCCCTCGTCTCCCCGTCCCTCCCCTCCCTCGCAGGCCCGGCGCGGCAGGGGAGGCCCAGCCCTCCCGGCCCCACGCGGACTCGCTGCGGCCGACTCCGCTGGGGCAGTCGGGGTGGGGGTGGGGGTGGGGGTGGGGGTGGGGCGGGGGTTCCCCGCCGGAGAATCCTCCCCCGGGGCTGGCGGCGGGGGCGGGGGCGGGGGCGGGGGCGGGGACGGAGAGCCGGGAATGGAGGATTAGGAAGGACTCCAGCTCGGCACGAGCGCGGCCCGCGCGAGGGATCCTGGGTAAAAAGTGGCCGCGCGGCACCGGGAGAGAGCGGAGAGGAGTCGGGGTCAGAGGTCAGGGCCCTGGAGCCCCGCGAGCAGAGCCCCCTACGTGAACGCAGCGAGCAGGAGGAACCTTTTTGTTTTCAACCGCGCCAGCATGCTCCCCTATTGACCGAGCTGCTTTTCCTGGGCTGCTGGGGAGAGGAGCTCCATTGCGGATCTCCTAACCCCACCCCCCCTTCCACCGCCAACACACTTCCCAACTCAACCCTTCCTCTCAACTCTCATCCCAGCCCCCCGTCCCGAGCTTGCAATAACGCAGTAAATTTGCTTTAACAACAAGTGGGGGTGGTTGAATTTACTCCTCCCTCTCCTCTCTCCTCCCCCTCCTCTTGCTGCGGCTCTTGACACTACTACAAACCAGGGCTATAAACATAAACATGTGTCACTGTAACAGGGCAGGTAATATACGGATTTTGAGGTGGGCTGGGGTGGAGCGGGGCTTGGTCGCCGCTTGGAGGGCAGTAAAAAATCACGTTTCACGTGCTCGACGGCTTTGGGGACTCTCCCACACATCGATCCATTTATATAATGCCGAAGGCACTCGGTCACTTACTCAGCCACGCAGACCCACAAAGCCAGACGCGGATAACCAGCGTACCCCAAAGCAAATGCATTTCAGTATGAATCCCTCTCCTTTCCCAGCCAGTGCTGCCATTTCTTCTATTAGCAAACAGTAACGTGATACTTGAATCCCCTTTCCTTTTTAAAAATTCTTTTCCAGATAGCCATGAGCTCATTTTTCGACCTAGATAGTACATCTCTCCCATAGCCACTACCTACACATTTTGTGCGCAGAAACCCCTTCAAACAGCAAGAAAGGCTATTTAAATGACTGAGTTCGAAATCTGGTGTGCAAAGGGTTCCTTGGGCTTTGCCTCCGTGCATTAAGCAACTTCTGCTGCAAGTTGCTGAGACTGGCGCGGTGGAGATCCGCCACAGCAAGACTTTTTTTTATTGTTATTTAGTCTATATCTGCCTCTCAACTTTTTTCTCATTCTTAGTTCAACAAGCCGGCAACCACTACTTAAGGTAGAATAAAGCGCATCCCTTCCCAAGCTTTTTGGCTTGAAACGGAGGGAGATACAGAAAATGTTCAGATGGGGAAGTGGTTCCCTTTGTTCTTTCATTGTTTCTCTACGAACTGGTGGATACAAGGACAAACACTTACCTTCTCTTCTTTTTGCTCCAAAAACCAGACGTTCCCATCAGCCTTAAAATACACAATCCACCTTGAAAGTAACTATGGATGTCGGGAGAGTTTGTATTCCATTCTTTTTCGCTCTCTGCCCTCTTTTAGCGTAGGATTAAGTTGCCGAGCACGTTGCTGCAAGCTGTAACCCCCCCCCACCCCCCACCCCCGCCTTAGTGAATCGGTCACGTTTAGGACCCTCTAAGTCCATCCTAATTCTGCCAGTAGAATTGAGGATATTGGAGCTCTAAACTTTCAAAAGGAAAGGGGCCTGCAACTCTCCAGAAAACTTACAAATATCCCGAGATTTTTTACCATTGTGTTTTTGCACCACATCACCAAACAGTATTTGCCAATAAATAATAGATATGTCTTTGAGAAAAATATTTTTTTAACTTTATACTTAGCAATGCGCTGCTTAGACAGATGGAGTAAAAGGCAGGTTTGTATCGGCATTTAACGGAATGAGTGCGTTTTCCATAACGTTTGTTGTGCCATGTGTTTCTTTTAAAACAAACAAAACACTACCCCAACTGAGAAAGGAAGTAGAAGTTTGAATTAAAATGTTGTGGAACAACTTTAAAGGAGATGTTTACTTGAAATTTATTAGTGTAAAAATTGGCCTCAGAAGTGAAAAGTAAGCTTTTCAAAGTTAAAAGACTTAATTTTCACCCTATGATTCCATAATATAAAAGCGAATTTTCTGGTTAATATGTGATACTGTCAGTGTTGAGTGTCTAGCCTTTTGGGCATTAGTGCCCAAACTTTGCTCAAATCTGATTATGATGTGATTTGCTGATGTCATGAATATGAAATGATACTTGTGTATCCATAAATTCGAACTTGTGATTTTTTAATTTATTTTTCTTTTCTTTTTTTAATCTCCCGCTTTTTTGTAGGTTCCCAGTAGCTGCAGCAGTGAAAGACAGTGATTGGCTCCAGTGCTCCTAGAAGGATTTGGGCTGAAGCCAGGGGAACAGAACCAGAAGAGGATTCCCTTTCCAGAGACCATCAGGCTCCTCATGTCTTGTCTCTCCTCTCTCCCCTCCTGGTGGCTCAGGATTTCAGTATGGCTGAGCAGCCCATAGGTAGGCCTCAATGCTTGGTGTCACCACTTCAGTCTCTACATGTTTGGCCCTTGTATAAAATAAACAAAAACTTGGGCAACCCTAACAAATTGTGGTTCTGGGTATTTGTGTATTATTTAATATCTGAAGGTCAAACTCTACTTTCTCTGATTTTTTTTCTTTTGCATTCAGGATCAATTGTGAAAGGCCCTTGTGTCTCATAGGAAAATATTGCAACAAAACAAGATAATTGGGGGGAAAGGCGGTTGCAGTAGGAAAAGTGGCTTTTCTTTGATAGCATTTAATTGGAATTAAAAGATTCTTGAGCTGTAAACATTCTTTATTTATTCAGCACACATAAGCAGGCATTGTTTTATCACTATCATAATTATGGTGTCCTTTAAACTGGCTGATAGCAGGAAAGATAAGGGAATGTGCTTGCAGATTCAGATCAAGTCTCACTCCTTTCTTTTCCTCCCTGTCCCCTTCCCCCCACCCTCCCCATTCCTTCCTTGGTCACTAGGGTCCCCCACAGCCCTTGAGATGAGAAGAGCAGGAAGATTGTGGCCTAACTGTTTCTTACATCATGAAAGTGATTTGTACCTCACTCTAATTTGATGCAATCCATAACCTCCTTGTCTCCTATGTTTATAACTGGTTTTCAGCTTGCAATATATGTTATCTGGAGGTGCCTATCGCTCACCTGTGTAAAGTCTCATCCACTAGGATTTGTTGCTTTACCTTTGTCTAATTTAGAGAGCACACTCTTAGGGCTTTTTCAGAACAAAGCCTCACAAAAACCCCTTTACCTCCAAGGATTTGCAAATTTATAAAGGCTGCATTGAATTCAAGATGGGTCAGGGGGCAAAAAAAGGGTAGAAGGTCACTGCATTTTGATTATGGGTCAGTAGACAACATGGCATATACCCTGTGTCCCAAACTTCTGTTAAAGACAGGGTTTTTAAATGCCTAAGAACAGAGGGATGGGCCCTTTTGGAGATTTACCCTGATTTGTTTAAATGAACCAGAAAGAAAAAAAATTAAGGGAAATATACTAAGTTATCATTTGTTTCTCAATTTAGCCATTTTCTACTCCTCCATTCCCATTTTTCCATACCAAAAAGCAGAGAAGATGTGATATTAGATAAACTTAGCTAAAGAACTGTTGAGATTTTATTGTCTTATATCCTCAACTAATTCAGCCATATGAGACTTTATTATTATTTTAAACTTTTATCTTGTGAATATTATAGTTACTTTTAGTTAACAGCACAAGGGCCTTCTTTTATTCTTTTAACCAGCATACTTACATTGTTGAGGCCTTTGTGATGTTCCTTACTCTTTTCTGTCTGAATTCACTTTGAACAAAATGTGCCCAGCAATCACTAAAACAAATGTATATGGTGAAGAGTTGCGGGGGGGGGGGGGGGGGTGATCCTCATTTAAATTATGTATGTATGGGTGAAAGCTTGGAAGGAAAAGGATTATTTTAATGCTCTTCAATACTTTAATTATATGACAGTTGTAGTGTAGAAATGCAAAAGTACTCTTAGGTTTTCCTTCAGGTTTTCAAAAGAACTTTCCCCATTAGTAAACTACTCCTGCAAATTGCTATTGCATTTCCCAGCTAACCATTTAAAAGACTGTAAATGCCGTGTGCATTACTTCGCTCCAGAGGAAAGAGGTCAGACTGAATTGCAATGGTATTTAAACATAAAATACAGTGAAAATAAATCAAAATAGAGCATCTGAAGGTAAATCTAGCACATTCATATGGAATAAGTAAAGACAAATATGTTCATATTTTCATGGCCCTTCACTTTAAAAACTGAAAGTGCTGATTTTTTACAATAAATGCAGAAGTAAGTGAACATTAGGAATATATTTCAATCTGTATTTGCTAAAGAGGATTTTCCTTTTGCAAGCAGCTTTGTTTCCAAAGCTAAAGCATTTTTTACAATAGTGTGTAGATTAGGCATTCCTCACTGAGTAAATAATCACATTTAATTAAACTCAATGCATATTATACATGTGCCTAAATTCACAATAATTCCCTGGACCCACAGAGAAGAATATAGATATAAATGTTAATTTGGACATATCTATCCACATATGTACATGCATTTGAGAAACATAGAAGTTGATACATCTTTTCTTAAAAAAGAATTTGAATACAGTCCATTATCTGAATTGGGTTCATCTTTGATTGTAGAGGCAGCTGACATGGTCAACAAATTTATCAAAGAAACCCCCTGGCTTTTGAAGAATAGTACTTTATACATCTGGATCTGCACATCAGGCAAAGTAAGTAAATTATTGCATAACTTTAAGCATAATTGATAACAGACACCTTTAATTTTTCATCCCCATTCTTTTGGCCAGCTTTCGCATTAATAATCTAAGCCATAAATGTTGGTAGCTATTGATCGAAATCCCCGGTGTGCATGCAAATCCATCTTAAAGTCCCCTGCCTTTCATGTGTGAGCACTCAGGGGCCTCTGCTAGATCTTTTTATCGGGATCGACCCCCAATGTGCCTGGAGAAGACCCCGGATATGCAACGTGTGCTGATGGCCACAAGAAAGCTGTCTGTCACATTCTGTGTTTGTGTGTGTATGTGTGCGTGTGCGTGTGCGTGTGCGTGTGTGTATGCACTCACTCGAGCAAGAGTGCTGGAGCCTAACACACACATACACACAAGGATGGGGAAGTTAAAGGAACAAAAGAATGTATTAAGAAGAAAGATGTGTAATAGTAGTATTAAAAATGTATAAGTGTAAAGGTGTCTGAGTGTACATATAGAGATACTTGCACAAAGTCAAATCCCCTAGACTTTATTTTTCTCTATTTCACTCAACAGATTTGCCCTTAGTTAAAAAAAAAAAAAAATGCTACTAGTTTTCAAAACCACCTATATTGCCAATAATTTTAAAGGTGGAAAGAGAGGAAGAGAGAGGAAAAGAAGGTAGTTTTGAAATGGCTACTAAATCATGTTGCTATGTGTAGGAGGACTGGGGGAGGGGGGAAGAGAGAGAGAGAGAGAGAGAGAGAATCTAAACAGGAATGGAGAACAACTGAAACTACCTGGAAAAAAAAAAAGATGCTCTAGCCAACCTTTTGTACTGTCTTCTCAAAGGCTTTTTCTGAGTTTACTATTTCTTGGCTGACTCTTTGGTCTAAATCTTAAAGCTGGGGGAGGGGAATGGGCGGGGGTGGGGGTGGGAGGGAGAGGGCTGGCAGTACTATATAAGTGCATCAGAAGGAATTTTAAAACGACATTATTGTTGCTGGCAATAGAAAGACTCTGGTCATTCTACTTTTAAAAACAAACACGAGCATCTGCTTTTCCTGAAAACTTCGCTTTCTGCTTAAACCTTGTGCATTTTGCCTCTTGTGAAAGTGAAAGAGAAAAACGCGGTGTAATAGATCCAGATGCAAAAGAAAGCCAACTCGGTGGATGGTATTAGCTGTGACGAGGCATTGTTCATTGCTGCCTCTCGGTTACGTTTAAAGCCTGAAATATCACGAGATCCATTCAATGATCCTTTTTTCATTCAAGGGACAAAAATGTAATTTGCTGTAGCTCTGATTTCTTGGATGGAAATGCTAGCTTTAGATTTCAAAGGCAAGAACTAGACATCGCGGTTTGTACACACATTGATTAAGTTGAAGAGCGGCGATTACATCTGTGCTGAGTGCAACAGTAGTTCAGGGGCTGACTTTTCAAATCCCAACCTCCTGAGTTACAGACTGTCTTAAATAGACTTCCTTAATTTCCGGATGCACTTCTTGAAATTCCCAATTCTCTTCAAAATTCCTGGGAAATTACAAAGAAGATGAGGGTGGGGGTGGGGAATTATGGCCGAGATTTCATCTTGTCAAGCAAACTACCTTTTTGTATGTCTGATTCCTCTGTTTTTATCTTTCTGTTTTCTTTTTTGAGCCATACCTGCTCATGCCAGCCAGACCAGAGCAGGGGAAGATGGAACTTTTGAATGTGAAGAAAGAAATTATTGTATAATTTTTTTTGTCTTGCAGGCTCAGAAATATCCGTTTATTCTTTTAATCACGCGGATGTGTCTATTTTTGGAGGAACAAGGAAACACATAAATGCCTGAGTTGCATTTATGTTGTAGTTGCAAACACCGAACAGTTAAGAAGATTTTGCCGAATTTTGCAGAGCAGCCAACGAGCCGCCTTGGGATCGTGGTAATGCGACTGGGAGGACCCTTGCTCTCATTTGGCAATATGTTGGATATCCTTGAAAATGACACCAAAATATGCCTTAATTTGACTAAGAAGAGGTTAAACCACATTGATTTTCATCCGAAGTGATTTTGTTAAAGCAGATGCTTGACTTTGATGGAAAAACTGGGAGTTGTGGAAGATTCACCTAAACTACTAACCCAAAGCATCACAAACCACTGAAACAGTCTGCAACGTACATCAGCACTTCCTTTTCATTGTTATTACGTAAAACCTCTGGAAGCACCTTGGGCGTTTGACATTTTCTTTTCTTTGCTGCAGAAGGAAGCAATCTGCTCCCTGGAATTCTGACCTGTGGTGAACAGGACCCTGGCAAAGGCTTTGCTGGGGACTCTTGGACGATCCCGCCTCCAATCCAGTACGGTTAATTGTGGAAAAGTGTACACATTTCTGGCTTATCTATGCTTTGTTATGGGTCTGACGTGAAACTACCTCCTCCCCACCCCACCACCCAGCAGAGAACCGAAATCCAGTTGAATTGTTACAGTGTTTCAGAGCTGGAGCCTTGAACTGCTTCCCTGGTCAAATAACTTTGTTTCTGGTTGTAAAAAGGCATTTCAGGGGGAAAAAAAAAAAAAAAAAAAAAAGGAAAATCGAGAGAAATTCCAAACGTAAGTTCGCACTGGGGTGGTTCACGGGGCGGGTTTAACTTTGGAGCTCCTAGCCGGTCTTCTTCCCCACTCCTGTAAGGGAAATACCAGGCTATTCTGCACATTTTCGCTTAAGCTCCATTTTCCAAAAGGAAAAGGGGGTGGGGTATATCTCTTTCGGCTTGATAATGTTTTTTAAATGCTTTTCTTTGAAATGATAATAGCTGTATCGGTAAAATGCAAATAAAGGAAAAAATAGGCAGTATTTCTTTAAAGGCGAATATACGGTGCGGTTTTTTTTTTTTTTTTTTTTTTTTGGTTTTTTTTTTCTTCCTTAACCGTACACACACTGCTTCTTATGAAGTCTGTGAGTCAGGCTGTTTCTGAGCTCCGATAGTTTAATGGAAAGATTTATATACCGACTGTATTATTTACTTTGGGAGGGGAGGTGGCAGTATAAGGGTATGCTAATTAGTGGGAGATTTTGGGGGGAAGGGGTGGAATATCAATTTTTATTGCATCACCTGTCAGGAGTGTCCAATCAGCGCTGGCTTTAGGGGAATTAATTGATGAAGGTGTCTCCGGACGAGCTCACTTCACTCTGTCATTTTATTTGTAGCTAAAGCAGCGGCGGGAATAGCAGCTGCATTTCTTTTCTCTTTCTCCCTTCACATTCCATTATCATAGTGCTCCAATGGAGAAGGAAGGAATAGAGGGGCCCAGGTACTGATCTGCATCGGGGACTCAGACCAACACATTGGCAGATCAGAAACCGGATGGTTTTTTCCCTCTTTTTTAAAAAAACGAAAACAACAACAACAAAAAAGCAAGAATCAAGTCAGTGTAATTTCATGGGGTTTCCCCCCCCAATAATTTCGCCTAGAGTTTGGCACTTCCTTCGCCGGGAATAACAGTCTTTGTTATTTTATTAGCAGGATGCCTTGAGACACACGCAGCATCTGGCGGAGGATTAACATACATACATGTGTATGTATGCGTCACGTATATATTTACTGCAAATGGTGGGGATCATTTAGTGCCCGAGATGGGAGACCTGAAATCAGGTTTTGAAGAGGTGGATGGCGTGAGGCTCGGCTACCTCATCATTAAAGGAAAGCAAATGTTTGCCCTCTCCCAAGTCTTCACAGATCTGCTGAAAAACATCCCGAGGACGACCGTGCACAAGCGCATGGATCATCTGAAAGTGAAGAAGCACCACTGCGATCTGGAGGAGTTGCGGAAACTCAAGGCAATCAACAGCATCGCCTTCCACGCAGCCAAATGCACGCTCATCTCCCGGGAAGACGTGGAAGCGCTCTACACCTCCTGCAAAACCGAGCGCGTCCTCAAGACCAAGCGCAGGCGGGTCGGCCGGGCCCTGGCCACAAAGGCGCCGCCGCCAGAGCGCGCCGCCGCGGCCAGCCCCCGCCCGGGATTTTGGAAGGACAAGCACCAACTTTGGCGGGGCCTGAGCGGAGCCGCGCGGCCCCTGCCAATCAGCGCGCAGTCCCCGCGCCCGGGCGCCGCCACCGCGCGCCCCGCCGCCCATCTACCTCAGATTTTTAGCAAATACCCGGGCTCGCACTACCCGGAGATTGTGCGTTCGCCGTGCAAACCCCCTCTAAACTATGAAACTGCCCCGCTCCAGGGAAACTACGTCGCCTTCCCCTCGGACCCCGCTTATTTTCGGAGCCTGCTGTGCAGCAAGCACCCGGCCGCCGCCGCCGCCGCCGCCGCTGCCGCCGCCGCCGCCGCCGCTGCCGCTGCCGCCTATTACCAGGCATCCGCGGCCGGGCCCCAGCCCAAGGCAGGGGCGGGCGCCAGAGGCCCGGGAAGCCTGAGCTACCGCTGCAAACGCAAGCGCGGCGGCACCAAGGACTGCTTGCTCGCGCCCCACGCCGGCGCGCGGCGCCTGCTACTGCTGCCCAGGTCCTACAAAGCCAAGGCGGCCGCGGCGGCGGCGGCGGCGGCTGCCGCGGCGGCGGCTGCCGCCGGGGCCACTTGCCTGGAGAGGTTTCATCTGGTCAACGGTTTCTGCCCGCCTCCGCACCACCACCACCACCACCACCATCACCACCACCACCACCACCACCGGGCCCAGCCGCCGCAGCAGAGTCACCACCCCCCTCACCACCACCGGCCGCAGCCCCATCTGGGCAGCTTTCCCGAGAGTTGCAGCAGCGACTCCGAGTCCAGCTCCTACTCGGACCACGCGGCCAACGACTCGGATTTTGGCTCCAGTTTGTCCAGTTCCAGCAACTCTGTGTCCTCGGAGGAAGAGGAGGAGGAGGGAGAGGAGGAGGAGGAGGAAGAGGAGGAGGAGGAGGAGGGGGGCAGCGGGGCCTCGGATTCCAGTGAAGTCAGCTCGGAGGAGGAGGACTCGTCCACCGAGTCGGACTCCAGCTCCGGCTCCAGCCAAGTGTCAGTGCAGAGCATCCGATTCAGGCGTACCAGCTTCTGCAAGCCTCCCAGCGTGCAGGCGCAGGCCAACTTCTTGTACCATCTGGCCTCCGCCGCCGCTGCAACCAAACCCGCTGCTTTCGAGGATGCCGGCAGACTTCCCGACCTCAAGAGTAGTGTCAAAGCGGAGTCGCCGGAGGAGTGGAATCTGCAGAGCTGGGCCCCCAAAGCGTCTCCAGTGTACTGCCCGGCCAGCCTGGGGAGTTGTTTCGCAGAGATAAGGAACGATAGGGTATCTGAGATTACATTCCCACACTCTGAAATTTCCAATACTGTAAAGAGAACTGACCTGACAATTAACTGCCTGGCAGAGGGGGCCTCTTCACCTAGCCCAAAGACAAACAATGCATTTCCACAACAAAGAATACTCCGAGAGGCTAGGAAATGCCTACAAGCAACTCCTACTACACACTGTGCAGATAACAACACAATAGCTGCTAGATTCTTAAATAATCATTCTTCAGGAGCAGAAGCAAATTCAGAAAAAGATTCCAAAATCCTTCATTGTCCTGAATTTGCTACGGATTTGCCCTCTTCGCAGACTGATCCTGAAGTGAACGCTGCAGGAGCAGCAGCAACTAAAGCCGAGAATCCCTGCACTGACACAGGCGACGAGACATTGCCATTTCTGCACAATATTAAAATCAAAGTAGAAGACAGTAGTGCTAATGAAGAATATGAACCTCATCTTTTTACAAATAAGCTAAAGTGCGAGTGCAATGATACAAAGGGTGAGTTTTACAGTGTGACTGAGAGTAAAGAGGAGGACGCCTTGTTAACCACAGCCAAGGAAGGTTTTGCATGCCCTGAAAAAGAAACTCCTTCCTTAAATCCACTGGCTCAAAGTCAGGGCCTTTCATGCACTTTAGGTTCTCCAAAACCTGAGGATGGGGAATATAAATTTGGTGCCAGGGTAAGAAAAAATTACCGGACACTAGTACTGGGAAAGCGACCTGTCCTTCAGACACCTCCAGTCAAACCAAATTTGAAATCAGCTAGAAGCCCTCGTCCTACAGGTAAAACTGAGACACATGAAGGAACACTGGATGATTTTACAGTTATAAACAGACGCAAAAAGGTAGCCAGCAATGTAGCATCAGCAGTGAAAAGGCCATTTAATTTCATGGCAAATTTTCCTTGTCCACCATCACTCATTATTGGGAGAGATGGGGACTTGTGGCCGGCGTATTCCTTAAACACCACTAAGGATTCTCAAACTCCTCACAAGGCCCATCCTATATGGAAATGGCAGCTGGGCGGTTCTGCAATACCTCTTCCACCTAGTCACAAATTCAGGAAATTTAATTCATAAAAATGTTTTGGAAGATATTTTCTTGAAGCATATTACCTTCCTTTTGTTGTAAACTGCACAGGATGGTTTGTACAAGTCCGTTAATGTGTTACACCCCCTTTGGAGTCCTGGTTTATCGCATTTTGAAGACAGAAATCGGATTACTTTTTTTCCGTTGCGGGTTTTTTTTTTTTCTGGAGTAGGGTGGGGGTGGGGTGGGAGAAGGGTTGGTTTACATTCCACAGACTACTTCAGGCTAAAGACTCAAGTAAAACTCAGTTATTACCGTAGAGCTGGAACACTTTACTGTTTCAATGCTAATAATGCACCCGGTACCTCAATTCAACTGCTACAAATAAATGTCAAAAGGTTGAATAATAAATATTACAATGAGCCATTAAGTTTATGCACTAGATTTCAGAGCTGAAAGTGTAACTGTTAATTCAGTGAAAGTTTGTTAGGTTACATGGTTACACAGTGAGGTGAGGTGAGGTAGCAAGAAGTTTCTGTGAGCCCAAAATGTCATTTTCTGGAGCTCTTGTTTGTGGGGTATCTTTTTCTTTTGACTCCCCTCATTCTCTCTTCAAGAGTAGTTGCACTTAACTTTTTTTTTTTTTTTTTTTTTTTTAGTGGAAAGATTGGGGTGTGAGTCCTGATTAAATGCTAGTAAAAGCTGCCTCATACATACTGAGTAAAATAAATATGGAATTGTATTTTTTTTGTAAAGGGTGTGATTTTACTTTTAAAGCCACTCCTTGCAATTGGAAAAGTCCGTTCTGTGTTCTCACCCAAAGGTTTTAAATAAGGTGACTCTTACTATAGTCCTGCTTATCTTGTGGTCTAAACATGACTCTTCAAACTCCCAAAACAATTGAAATATATATATATTTTTTGTTGTTGTTGTTGTTGTTGTTGTTGTTGTTGTTGTTTAGGAGAGAGTCTCGCTATGTCGCCCAGGCTGGAGTGTAGTGGCACAATCTCAGCTCACTGCAACCTCCACCTCCCAGGTTCAAATGATTCTCCTGCCTCAGCCTCCTGAGTAGCTGGGATTACAGGTGCGCGCCACCATGTCCGGCTAATTTTTGTATTTTTAGTAGAGGCAGAGTTTCACCATGTTGACCAGGCTGGTCCCGAACTCCTGACCTCAGGTGATCCGCCTGCCTCGGCCTCCCAAAGTGCTGGGATTACAGGTGTGATCCACCATGCCAGGGCTGAAATATTTCTCTTAATAGCAGAATATTTTATGGTCGAACTCTTGATAGTGACAAATCAGTAAATACAACCAAGAAAAAGAAAATGAGAGGTCAGAGTTGCAATACCCCAAATGAAAAATAACAGTTTTTTCAGGGCTTTTTGGTACCAGAACTCAGGCACTTGGATTTTATTACCTTATATTTTTTCTGCATCTCTCTAAAACTTCTGTTTTCAGACCATCCTGTGTATAGAGCAGGAGAGTTTCTACTGCAAGTGACAATCAGAGGTGACTATCTATATTTGCACTTAAAATCAAAGTAGTTCAACATGCAAATGCTAGGGTCTAGCCCTGGATAAGGGCCATGCTGGTGTACTGTGTTGTGATGATGGAAGCAGTAAATCAAAATTATGGAAATTTGCACTGTTGAAAAGCATGCTTTAGCTTTATTTTCAATTAAAAACACTGTTTAAAATTCCTGGTTCCATACATTTCTACTTATTCCAGATTGAAGAACGGTTAACAGGATTGAATGGTTTTGTTGACATTTTCACTTGTAATGTTTTTACCTGAAAGAAATGCATTTATTGGGTGTAGTGTTTTGTTGTAATACGGTGTGACCGAGGCCAGTCAGGTTCTGTGCAAAACACTGGTGGATTTCTTTCTAAGTAACAGCAAAACTTTACAAACTTGTTACAAATCAAGTAGGAAAAGTTTCAGGCTTAAGAAAGTGAAGCAGAGATCAGTGATTGTTTTAATGAAAGTTGAATCTAATAATTTCTGGCCCACCTCCTTTAGTCTGACAAATTATGTATCTCAGATCCTTGCTATCTTGAATCTAAGAAGTTGCATCTATAGATCATAAATCACAAAACAAAACAAAACACCAATGAAATGTTTACTGTGTGAATTTAAGTCACTATTTCTCATGGAAATTCAGTCTATTGTTTTTGTTTTTCCTTAACCTTTTAGTTCCTATTCCCTTTGAAATTTTCCTTTTGTCTATAAATGTTTCAGATAGATCTGGATGGCCTCAGCCCCTAATTGCTGACTATGCTCTGTGGTTTTCCTCTTATTGTAAAGGACTGAGGCTGAGAATACCTGCATCCAAATATATTTGGATGGAGTAAACAGATGCTTTCAACTGCCTTCCTTCCTTTCCTTCTTGAATGTTGCCATGCCAGGTGTAGGTTCACTGGATTATTTTTTATTGGAATGGTAGATATGGTCAAAGTAAAAATTTGGGGATGGTATCCTTGAATTCTTGTTTGTATATAATTCCAAAGACCAGTCCATGTTATAGTTAAAGCCCCAGAAAGCTAAACAATTGGCTTTATAGTCTGAGTTATTTTCTCTTCGGAAGGCAATACAGAATTTAGATGCAGTAAGTTGTCCTGAAAAATCAATCTGTAAAAAGTGTGACACACACATTGGAAGTGTGTAATTTCTACTCTTTAATTACTTCTAAGTTAAGAAAGTTCAAAGTACGGTGACTACTACATGTAGACTAGTACTTCTCTTGTTGGCTAAGGACTCATTGTTCCTAAATTATAAAGCGAGAATATATTTGAAGTCTACAGATCTTGGGTGTGGAAGGACTGTAAGATGGAATAAGCACAATTTAAAACAAATATACCCTATGGAATTTCTGACATAAAATATTGGCCTCCAGCTTTGACACTTAGTCTCTAACTCTCATAGAATCAATAGTTTCAGTTTATAGGAGCTGGAGAATGAACAGCATGGAGGCCGAGGCTTTCCAGGGTGATACCAGCAAAAGGAAAGAAATTAAAGTCAACACAAATTTCGCCCCACAGTACTACTATAAGCCAGCCAACCACAGCAAAACCTGAGTTAGTGCTTCTGTAAGGAAAGTGTACCAACTAGTATGCAGTAACTTGCAAATACAAGGTATTCTTTCAATTCCTGCTAGCCCCTTAGTTGTTTCCCCATTCTGATGTGGGAATTATTCTCAGTACTGTTTATATTATTTTGGTTGTTTTATGATTAATGACAATATCTAGACTTTTCTCAGCTGCTATAAATGTCCCATTTGTTCAGAAAGTTAAGCCTTATTGAGAGAAAAACAAGTTAACTCCATTGATAGATTACATTTTTACATTTAGATGTTTTCAGGGCATAGAATTAAAAACAAAAAAACAAGCACTATATGGCTCCAGGGTGACTGATTCCTGTGTCTAAAGTCCAACATTTAGAGACATGAGGGAAAAAAGGAAAAGGCTCTTTTTCTAACTTTTTGGGTCAACAAACTTATTTTTGGTCTCCTATAAAAGTAATTTCCTGGTAAGACTGTGAAATGAAAATTTAAATTTTTTTTTAAGAGGTGTGTGTACTGTCTTCCACAGTCAGGTTATCCGCCTTTATAGAAAATACAGCTTGCTCTTTTTCAACTATTTACTTTTTAAAGTGGGTGTTCTTTTCTACTGGCTTACTTGATTACAGTGGAGTAATCTCAATAATGGTTGTTTATTTGAAAATCAACAAGGAGCCACCACTAAACAACAATAACACAAACTACATGGGGCTGGTGTTGGATTTTTATCTTTTGTGTGTCTGGGTGACTTTCAATGGTCTAGAAATTCCTCAAAGTTCTAATCAACAAAAATTGGGAGTTTCTGCTGATATGAGAATGACGGTTTTGTTTGCATGCAGGAAGAGATATAGAAACTAATTCCTCAAAAGCATTTTTTTTTCTTTCAAAAACAAAAACAAAAATCCTTCATGGTAAAGGTTTTTTTTTTTTTTTTTTTTTTTAATAAAGCATTAGCATCTAAAAAAATAAAGAAAATGTGGTGAGTTTTGCTTCACCTTAAAAATAACTTCCTGCTGGGAAGGATGTAAAAAGGAGTTCCCAGAGCCAAACTAGGAAGGGGAAAAAAAAAATGCTTCCCATCACCTAACCTCAGGAAATTGGCAAGGAGGAACAGGGCATCCACCTTAGCGAGTCCACCCGGTCACCCCAGTCATTCCAGGATTTTCCCCTTCCCTGTAAGGAAGAACTATTTTTGATGCTAGCTTTGGTTTTGGTTTGCTCCCTAGGCCAAAGGGCATTTTGCAAACTAGCCTGGGGGGATGGGGACGTAGGGCAGATCTAGGAGGTGGGGGAGGGCTGTAATTTACCTGTTTGGCAGGCCCTCCTTTGCAAAAAAAAAAAAAAACACACACACACACACAGAGTAGGTGGGGTGGGCTTAGGGGGGCTCAGCTATCATTCTTCGCCCATGCCCTGGGCCCCCGCTCTTCTCTCGCTCCTTTTCAAACTGTGGCGGCCTCACAAGCTCCTACTTTAAAAGGCCTGAGATGTTTTGCATGAAGCCCTCACAATAGGGGTTGAGGGAATTGACAGTTTCAAAAACAAGGCGTTCAGTCCTTTCCAGCTGCCGGGCCCGCTTGCTCGCACCAACTCCTCGTTCCTCTCTGCTGGTGGCGTCCTCCGGGGCGCGCGGCCGCCCCCACGCCGCCAGCCTGCGCTCCGGCCTGCCCACCCCGCCCTCAGGCTGTGTTTGTAAACAGCGGTCAGTGGCCGGGGGCTGCTGGCGCTGGCTTGGGGCCTGGCGGGCTGGGAGGGAAGGCAGGGGCCGGCTGATCGCGCCATGAGCTGCGGGCTAAGGGCCGGCTTGGGGGCCGCGGGGCTTTCGGGGTCCCTTTCCTCCTCGCTTGCCCCCGGCCGCCGAGCTCTAGGACGCACCGCGCTAAACCTAGGGCAGCTCCGGGCTCTCTGGCCAGGGCCACCACCACAAGAAAGATGTTTAAGTGCCGCCATTTTGCATGGTGGCAAACAAATTTCTTTGTGACTTTTGTTTTCCCGCCCAGATCTTGCGGTCCTCTGAATGGGTGACGATGTCGACCCCCGGGGCGGGCGGCAGGGCCCGCGCCGCGGCACCTCCCGCGCAGCCTCTCTGCCAGTCGGCCTTGGGACCAGGCCCGGTGGGAGCGGGGGGCCGCAGGGCGCGCGGGGGCCGGCCCTCGGGGCCTGGAACGCCTCCCCTCACTTGGCGCTCCTTTTGTGTGTCCCGAAGTCATCGCCCACCCTGGCACACGCACACGCAGCCTCGCCGTTTCTCACCTTCTCGCCTAGGCCTCATCTCCGCTCCCCAGGCAAATGGGGCCCAGCTCTTCGCATTGGGAGGAGGGCTGGCCAAGGCCTCCAAAAGGCGCGTGTGGATCGCCAGTGGCAAAGGGTTGCGGCTTTCCCCTGGGCCAGCGTGGCCGCGAACGCCTTCTGGGAAGTGGCCCAAGACCAGAGGCCCTGGGTGGTGGGGAGGGCGGGGGGGGCGCAGGCAGGGCCGGGCGCAACTCCCACAGTGGGAGAAATGGGATGAGGCCCGGCTGGCTGGGTTTGGCGCGTGGTTCCTGTCCCTGAGAACCTCTCCGTGCATCTGCAAGGGGAATGATGGCCTGGAAACGGGAAACGTGAGACAGTGACCTGGAAAGCCACCCTCGGTTGGGGAGGTTGGAGTGCAGCAATGCAAACAAAGCTGCTACCGGGGAAGAGGGGAAACAGAGGTGCACCGCAGCTAGGTCACAGGAAAGTGCAACAAGCTTGTTTTCCCGGGTGTTTAAAATGCAGCCCCAGTTGTAAAGTGTGTGAAATTACGCACTGGTCTCTTAAAGAGTGCCTAATTTATAGTAAATAGCAAGGTCTTTGTAAATGGCTTTATTATGTTGTTTCTTGTTAATTGTTGAGAAAATCCCCATTGTTGAGTGTGAAAGGCTTTATGAGCTAACCTGGTCCTCGGCGCAATCACAGGGCAGTAAATGGCCGCTCGGCCTCCAAGGCCCAGCGCGGGAGCCGTCGCCGGCCGAGAGTGCCGCGGGGACCTCTGGAGGTGCTGCCTTGGCCTGGGAAGAAAGTGGCCAGGCTTTCTAGGTTTTAATTAATGGGAAGGCGTGTTTGGAACTCGCAGGCCCCCAAAAGCAGCTGGCTGAGTGCGGCAGGGGGAACCGGGCGGGCCGGGGGGACCCCGGCCGAGAGGGCAACGGGGAGGCCGAGGGGCCCCGGGCTCCCCTCTACGGCCACAGGCCGCCGGGGGTCGCGCCTAGGCCTGCGGGTCTGGGGCGCCGGCTCGAGCCGCGCTGCGGTGGAATTAGATCTTGGGCTTTGTCTCCAGTTCTCCAGACGCTTGGAACGCGGAATCGGGCCGGTTCGGCCAGGTCTGCGGAACCCAAAAATGCCTACCGGGCCTGGAGACCGCAGGGTCTGCGGGACAGAGCAGGCTCCGGGGACAGCTCCAGGCCCCAGCTCAGGCCTCTTGTCTTTTGTTTAAAGGGATCTCCATCTCTCTCTTCTTTCCCTCACCCCCTGTTTCTTTCCCCTCTCTCGCCCTCTCTTTTTCTCCCTCTCTCTCCCTCTTACACACACACACACACACACACACACACACACACACACACACACACACACACACACTCCATTAGAAACTAAAATGGAATCGGAAGACGAGAAATAAGAGGAATGGGTTTTGGTTTTGTGTGTTGAACAAGGAAAAAGAATGTCTTCTTTAAGATAAAATATTCCTATCTCCTTTTCCCATCTCCTCCACTTCCCTTTCCACCCAGTTGGGACCTGGAAAGGGTATGGGCAAAACCAGGCAGGCGCTGGATTCCTTGGATTAACTTTGAGGAGAGGACCCGTTGGGGTCCTGCAGGACGGGAGAGGACAAGCGGAGAGTGCCTCCCCGGCCTCGGCCCCGAGGCCTTTCCCGGGATTTAGGACCCGGTGGGTCGGGGGAAAAGCAGCAGCCGCCTCTCCGCAGCCTCTGAGCTCTGGCAGTGCAGTTAGAAGGAAGACAATTCCTTACTGGGCCTACAAGGGTGGAAGAAAACCTGGGTTAGGTGGGCTGCATGTGAGGGTTTAGACATCAGCTAATGCAAATCACAAGGAGATGTTAATTCCAGTCGGAAAAGCCTATATTCAGCTATCTTCCTTCCCTTCTAAGATGGCCCTCTGCTTGCTTGCGCGCTAGCTCTCACCAAATTAGCTATTACGTGAAATCCCCCTGGGTTTAAGGCACTTGTTTCACGGATTCGCGTACAACCCATATTAACTATGCACTTTCTGCTATTCCTCTTGTGACTGTCCTTGCCTCTTCCTTCTTTGCGGAGAGTATGATGGATTTTATTTTAGCCCAATCGATGAGTGCAAATACTGGGATAACACAACCCACACTTCTGCAATGGAGGCTGTTTTCAAAATTGAGTTTAGGGATCAATACTAAGTCGAAATGCTCCAAATTGCACGAATTCACCAAATTCAAGCCCTGGGCTTCCAAGCCCCTATCCTGACTGATTAACGCACTCTCAGATAGCTGTGCTTCCACCGTTCCTGCCTCTCAAAACAGGATGTTTTCGTCTAGTGTATTTGGCTTTCCCTAAAGATCACTCGGGTTTGCTTGGAAAAACACGACCCCAAAACCTGTGGTGTGAAACTCTTGTCGATGGCTTCCATACAGGTCTCCTCTGACATTTGGCTTGCGGACTGCCATCTCCCTTTCTTTATTTTCCTGGGACCGAACAGCAGCACCTAGCAGTGCCATGCTCCGAAAACGTTTGCTCAGCTGAATAAATGCTTTACTGGTCAGGGAGCAGCCCTATCCTGTGCCACTACTTAGCTCCCACGCTGTCTTCTTCGCCCAGAGCTGAGCTGCTTCGATTGCAGCACAGCGAGCTCTCTATTCTTTTCCGGCTGCGGCCATGGCTGCGGGGCGACTGGTGCCTAACCGGGTGTGTGCGTGTGGCGGGGCGGGGGGCGCGAGGGGGACAGGGCGGGGAAGGGCAGTTGTTGTCCCCTTTTGCAAGAAATGTTTAAGGCCGTAGAGGTGTGTATGTGGGGGGTGGGAGGGATTCCAAAAGAGAATCAGAAGAGCTTGCTGCCCACAGATGTGTATGTATATAGTCTAAAAAGAATATATGGGAAACAACCCAAATACCTAGGATGCCAGGGTGTCCCTGATTCCTTAATTCCTGCTGTCTGGATCTTCCTTCAGAGTAGATAACTGGAACAAGAAAGAAAAAGGTGGAGAGATAGTAGCAGGCAGTCTAGAGGCCTTCCAGTAAGATGCAGTTATTCATCTAATCATTGCCATCAACACGTTTGTGTTGGACCCTTTTTGCATGGAAAAGGCTCAGCAGTCAGTTGACTTAGACCCTAAAATATCACCAGGCTAGCAGAGGGCAGCTCTGCAAAGGCCTTCTCCAGCCCCAGTGCACAGAAGGAAGGGAGGGAAAAGAAAAAAAGAGAAACCACCTGAGTGGCAGCTTACCCTCCTCGTCCTCAAGCCACCAAAACAAACAAACAAACAAACAAACTCAGAATTCTCCCGGAGGCTGGGAGAAGCACATGTAGGGCACCGGAGGTTGAAATGGAATTTCTGTTGTTAGTGCTTGCCCTCTTTAAGATCAGTTTAAGTTGGTTCCAGGAAAAACACAATACTTGTGGTAAATGATGAGCAGTAGAAAGGAAACACTGTGTGGAAGAGAGGCTGCACTGAGTGGAGGTAGCTGACCTCCTCTCCCTTTCCTGTAAAAGTTAGATATATAAGAGCTCTGAAGGCTACCACTTGGTTAGTAGGCAGGGGTTTCATTCTCAGCAAGGGCCTAGATTCTTGGATATTCAGGAATAAAGACACATTTTACATTCATTCTCTCATCTCTACCCACCCCCCCCAACCCCGCCACCGCCTCCCTTCAAATGAATACCCTGATTGTCAGTGGTGCAAATGTCTGAGATTAGTTTTCTTCCTCTACGTTGGGTCCAAATATGCAGACCAGTGTGGCTGGTTAAGCTTTCAGATGTCTAGTTATCCTATCCATTCAAAGTCAAACCTGCATGATATAATGGGAATTGCCTTGAACAGGTTTATTTACCTTTCTCTCCTTTTCCCTGTATCTTCTGTTTTCTCTCTCCTCCTACTCTTTCAGCTTTTCTCCTTCTTCCCTTCCCCCTACCTAAACCTTGCACCCAGGTGAAGGCTATATTGGAAAATACCCATATTTAGTAATATTTGCCCCAGAAGTGGAAAGAGGGTAAGATCTGGACTTAAACCAATGCTGAGAGAAGCCTGCAGTGATCCTGAGCTTCCTTGCTGGGGTGAGGGGCCAGGGCTTTCCAGCCTCTTGTCCTGCATGTGCTGAGCTATTCTGGTTAGGCTATAAAAAACAGCATGTATCTCAAGACCAGGAGAGCTGCACTCCATAAACACATGGCTATGGTTCTAACATGCAGCACATTGCCAGATGCAAACGTAAAGAGATGCTTTTAATTTTGTTCCCAGTGTTATACATCATGTGGCAAATTGGCCTTCAGGAAGCCAATTTTTATTTTTTCTGTTAATAATAAAGACTTTTTAAACAAACTTAAACATTTATGATTGATAATTAAAAGGGTGTACATCACTACTACCGGAATGTTTCTTATCTGATTTTAAAAAGAGGTGGGATCTCTTTTTTTTTTCCCCCCTTTCCTAAATAAGGAAGATTTGTAAGTGGAAGATCTTGGTTAACATTCAAATCATTCAAATTGTTCAATTGTTTTGCTACTCATGACTTTAAGAAAATTAAAAAATATATTTTAATTATTGTGTTTTTTATCCTTTTACATCTTTATGCACCATAAATTTAAAAGTAAATTAGGAAATTAGTTGCGCACTTCTGTTATCTTCTTTAAAGAAACTACCTCTGAAACATCTACTTTCCCTAATATAGCCAATATTTCTTATTATCTTATACATTTCAGTCTGTGTTTGTATTTTAAGATTACCATTAAATAGGAGAAAAACAACTTATTTTGTAGAATGTAAGTTGGAAAGAAATATAACTTATTTTGTAGACTTAAGGAGGTTACAAGTATTTCTAAATTTTGTCCTTTCTGTGAGTCTCTAACTGGTTTATCTGAAAAGGATCTGATCCTACCACACATGAAGGCACTACATATAATATCCTGACACAACAGAAGGATTTCTAGATGAATTGGAAGCATCCTGATTGTGAATATCCTATCTTTTCCTGTTTTGAACCACTACTTTAGTGTATACTCCAAGATTGATTTTAACTGTGATCTCCTTCAAGAAAAAAAAAAAAGTGCAAAAAAATAATATTAAGAAAAAGAGAAGGCTGGGCATGGTGGCTCATGCCTGTAATCCCAGCACTTTGGGAGGCTGAGGAGGCAGGCAGATCACTTGAGGTCAGGGGTTTGAGACCAGCGTGGCCAACGTGTTGAAACTCCATCTCTATTAAAAATACAAAAATTAGCCCGGCATGGTGGTGGGTGCCTGTAATCCCAGCTCCTCGGGAGGCTGAGGCAGGAGAAACGTTTGAACCTGCCTCGGGAGGCAGGCAGGGGTTACAGTGAGCAGAGATCATGCCACTGCACTCCATTCTGGGCGACAGAGACTCTGTCTCAAAAAAAAAAAAAAAAAAAAAGAAGGGAAGCAGGAAGTCTTTTATGAATTCTGTTAGAACCATTGATCCCAGTTACCTGCTATAATGTGAATGGAATCATTATGGCTGTTCCATTGACATGGTTTCTTCATTCAGGATCCTGGCCAAAGGAATAGCATGTCAACGTGTAAAATTTTAGCCAAAGATAAGCCATTACAATAGAAATCGTGATGTGCAAAGTCTCATTGAAGCCAATGAAACTGAGTGTAATATCCATATAGCATTCTCATCTGCTTGCTCCAGGATTTAGTATGCAGCTCTGCATCGAAATGAGATTATGCATATAAAATGCCAATATAGAATACACTGCCCAATAAAACATTAGAAAAGCAACTTACAGCCCATATACATGGGCTTTACTTAAATTTGAACTTCACGTGCAAAATAAACCACAGTGCCATCAGAACACTAAATCTACAAAATGTCCTCACTCTGGGTTTTCATGCTTCTTTCTGCATGATTCCCTCAGCCCCCCTCCTATTCAAACACAGTTCTTTTAAGGGCACTCTTCAAATCATCTAACAATTCCCAAAGGGTATTCCAGGAGTCTCTTAAAGTGTCTTTCTAAATTAAAAGGCTCCAAACAATTTAAGTGCATTTTTGAACCAAAAATATCAGAAAATATTTGGGCTTGCAAACCTATGGGTGTGTAACCAGAAGAAAGGGACAAAAGAGAAAACACCCCCACAGTGGATTACAAGGTTATGGGACAGGTCACTAGGAAAGGGAAATAAAACTGAATGTTAGGTTGGGCTTGTAAATTATGCACCTTTCAAGGAAAGAGGTTTAAGGTCTCTTCACTGAAGGGTTTTTTCCCATCCATTTTGCTATTAATTCTTAACTCTTGGTAGGCAGTTCTTTAATGAGGTTGTTTGTGGCAGGTTAATTTTATCCAATCTACTAAGCTCCTCATTTTCCCTTTTAAGTGCACTGCTGCCTACAGCTTTCAGCATTTTCCATACCAGAAGAAAACAGAATAAACGTGAAGTTGCCTGGCTGGGCTGAGAATTAAAGGCTTTATGTGGACAGATAAACAGAGGACCTGGACAGATGGGAGTGGGAGGGTAGAAACTGGGCTGAGTTGAGGGCATGAGGGAGAGAATTCGGTCTTAGGAGAGCAATGATCCTAGGAGTGTAATATATTAAATATTGCAGCAATCGATTTCAATACCCCAAGTGGACATGGGAATAAAAATTCACCAACAAGCTGAAGTGATTAGGAATGCTTTGTTGTGAAGAGAAAAATGTGATTTTCTCCAGATCCTTTTTGTTCAGGTTAGAAGAGGCCTAGACAATCCAAGTGTAGGCCCTGGACTCTCCATTTGGGATATAGCCCTAAAGGTTAGTCATATCTCAATGGTGCTTCTGCTTAGTGAAACGGTGAGCCTTTGTACCAAGGGGGATTAAATATCAACCACAATTATGGGCTGGTCACTCTGGGAGCTTTCCTCCCAAATCAGAGAAGAGCACATTTTGGAGAGGCTGCCTCTTTCCTCTGCGTTAGTCTTTGTTTCAGCATCGGGACAAAGCAGTTGCTTTGCACAATTCTTCTTTCACTAAAATCCAGGGGAAAATGCACAATATGGTTTACAGAAGGTTGATTCACAATAGCAGGCCATAAAAACAGCCTTTGGTGCTACTTAGGGAAGAATATTTTTGAAATGTCATTCTGGGGACAAAAGTATGAAACTGTGATCCATGCAGGGACAAATACCCACTACCACACATGATTTCATTAGTGATTTCATAATTGGGTAGGATTTTCTGTTATTTATGTTTTTTAACTGAATCCAGCTCTTAGACATTCATGCTATGAACTGTGTTCTCTCAGTCCAGGAATCTGTTTAGGGATTTGGGGTAGTCACTGTGGAGGCTGCTTGGAGCGGGGGGATTGTTTTCAGTCACAGCCTGATGGGCAAAGCCTGGGCTCTTCACACCGGGGACACCAAGTCGGCTGCTAGGGACACACTGCTGGATGCCTGCATGCAGCGGCGGCAGCTCCTGCAGCTGCCTCCTCCTTCAGTGTGGCTGCCACAAATCTGAGAAAGACATGCAGCATCATACAAAGGATTTCTTTAATGAGGATGACTTCCTCAGAGCGACTGTAGACTGTGGTTCTGCTCTGGCCTCTCTTTCCCTCTACTCCATCTTTTCCTACCTGTGATATCCTTCCTTATACACAAGCCTGGGGTTGGAGAAAGCAACAACCCCCATCCCCCAACACATACACACACAACCACTACTCTCTCTCTGATAACCCAGAGGCTGATTTCTATTTTACCCTGGTAGTTGAGTGAGGATGGACTGAGTCAGGCTAGAATTGCAGAGTTGGGCAAAAGCAAACATGTCTCTCTCTCTCTCTTTATACATATCTACACCTCCTCCCTTCTCTACCATGGTCTTCTACTCTCATCAGAAATGATGACTTGCTCTCACTTGGAGTTTGGTTGTAAGTACTAGATGTATTTGTCTGCGAGGATCTCCTTACCTGGGAATGGTCCAGGCAGGAGGAGGAACCCTAAGCCCATTTCTTGGGAATCTAATGTGGGCTGACCTTGGCTGGATTAAGGCTGAGATTGGTTATGCAACAAAGCACCTAGGTTTTCGCAGCTTGAATCTCCCTGGCTTTCTGTGGAGTGATGACTGGCTACAAGGAGGCTATTATGCCTTATAAAGCTATTTGTCTCCCCAAAGCTACATGGCCCATTCCTCTCTTCAGGTTGGGGAGAGGGGTAGGTTGGGTCCAGTCAGGTGCAAGAGTAAAATTCACTCAGGAAAGTTACTTTGAGAAAGTATTAATAGTTATTGCAACCAGTTATCTCTCTTCTAGAGTGTGGGAAAGACTGAGTTATGGGGCAATTTGGGTAAGAAAGGAATCGTTCCATTTTGTGCTGATCCCCTTTGGTCATCTTTTATTCTTCATCTCCCCTGCTCCTCTTCCTCCCCGCCCCCCATCCTTCTCTTCCCTGCTTCTTCTTCTGCCTTTCCTCCTCCTCTTCTTTATTTTAAATCATGTCAGAAGAACAAGCACCAATGGGCTTACACTGTGAGGGCCTCTGCTGCAGCTGAAACAAGGCCTGGCTGTGTCTAGGCAGGTGGCACAGAGAGCAGAGATTCTTGTTCTTGTGTGACCCAAGGGTAATTTGGAGAGAAGGAATCACCTTGGGGGAAGACATGTGGGTGGGGTCTCTCTGTCCCAGGTCACTGAGGGAGTTTCTGGGCCCAGGGCCTAAGCCGAAGAACCCTGAAGGCCTGCTCTGGTGTAGGGTACCTGTTGCTGGGAGCTGTGTGGGGAGCCTCTGGTCCCCCGGCCTACTGTAAGTCCTGGGGTTAGGTCGGGCTCCCCCTGGGGCTGCTGGATTCACCTGTCATTACGCTCACTGCCCAGGGCCCCTGACAAACCTCCACAATGTGGGGCTGAACAAGGGCGCTTAAGGTTCACTGATCTGTGTGTAGAACTTTGCAAAACTGCAAATAAGCGAGAAAATTTAGCTATTCTTGTGACGGGAGATACAAGTTTGCACTTAACATGGAAGCATGAGAAAAAGGAGGAGGAAAAAACCCTTTTGGCCCAAAGCCCCACTGTAATCTCCAGAACAATTTCATTTCCTCTGCAGCACCCTGGCTACCCTTGCCCAGGCCTCAGAAAGGTCAGGGGGAGAAGGAGCTTAAGAGCAGGGTGGGGACGCAGAGGGGTGGCTAGGCCCTTGGCCAGGTCGCAGGTGAGGGCCGGCTGGATGATGCGAGCGCACAGGATGGAAGGCCGCAGGACGAGGGAGGGGCAGAGCCACGGCTTTTGGAAGGGTTTGGTGTTTTCTAGAGGGCTTTTTCTCAGGAATTTGCACGGTCCGCCTCTGGGACGGCTTATTGGGGCTCTCCCCAGCCCCGCTAGCAGAACAGGTCGCAGGGAGCTCAGGTTTCCGCCGAAGCCTCGCGCCGCCTGGCCTCCAGCACTCCGCCGGCCTCTGCCAACAGGCCTTTCCCGCTTGCTGAGAAAGGGAAAAGCGCGCGCCCCGGGCCCGGCGGGCTGAGATCACGTTTGTGCCGAGTAACTCCGGTACTCCCGGGGAAGCCAAACTGCTCCCTAGCAGCTGCGTCAACGTCGCACGGCTGCGCGAGCCGGAGAGCGTGTTCCCCGGAAGGGGCTCCCGCAAGCGGCAGCCGAGATCCCCAGTGGTTGCGCGGCTGCCGGGAACCTGCGGGTCGCAGAGAGAAGCAGGCCGCGGGAAGCATTACCTCTCCCCTCCAAAGGGGAACTTGGAACTTTTGAACCCTTTACTTTAAAGTGATCGATCGTGCTCCACCAGAGAGCGGCTCCACCCCCTGTTCCCATCTCCGCCGCCTTCCCTTGTCACCTCGGCTCTAAGTGTTCGTGGAGGTCGCGCGGGGCGCGCGGGGTCGTGCATTTGGCGCTCTGTGCTGCCAATGCGAGCACCCAACACCTAAGCGGCTGTCGCGATTTTGGAGGAATCCCGATCTGAGAACCCAGAACTGGGACATTGGTGCGTTCCTCCTTGCCCACAGCTCCCTAGGTGCAACTCGCCAGCGATAGCTTTTCCCAGGAAATCCGTCCCTGCCCCCCTCCAAAGAAGTCCTCGCAGGAGCCGGGCTCCGCACTGGGAGGCTTCAGGGAATGGAGCACTGGGGCTCAAAGCCTCCACGAGTTAAGCTGATTATTAATTTGTGCTGGTGGGAGCCAGTAGCACGCTCGACGCCTTTGGCTTTGGGAACTGTCCGGGAGCTGGGACGGAGGCAGGAATGACCCAGGGTTGCGACTGGGAAATGCGAGTTGCGGAGGCTCCCGGACGTATCTGAGTGGGCTGGGTAGAACTCCGGGGACAAAGGTTGGCTCTTCCTCGCCCCCAAATAAATTCCTAGTTAACTAGTGTAGACTAAACACGTTAATAGTATTAAGTGGTGAAAAGAGACAGGGTTGAAAGTGGGGGCATGTCAACTGGACCCAGACCGGGTCATACTTCTCTGGTGACAAATCAGGGTGCTTCCGATACGAAAATAGAAAATAGAAATGTAACATTCAACTGGACAAATTAATTTTTGACGGATTTACGGTATGATTTTCTTTCAAGCAGTATTCATTGGTTCTTTCCATCCACAGTGCGGTCCAAAGACAGAAATATAAACAAGCACTTTTTGCTTTGCGGAAACCCCTTAACAGTATCTCCCAAAGAAAGATCAAGACACTTTGTGAATTTTCCCCAGATAATGCCTCATATTCCGAATGACTGATCAGAGAACTCCGGTATTGTTAAATAAAATGAGAGGAAGGCGAGTGACGTGGGAGTCGAACAATGGCATTTCTGAATCAGTTTGCTTGATTGACATTTGGGAGCTTCATGACCCCAGGGAATAGGACTCATTACGGTGAATACACCAAAACATCAACCAAGATTAGAACTCTAGATCCTGTTTTAATCCCATTTCAGTCCAAATTATAGTGGAAAATATAAAATCCAAGTGGAGAGAATCACTTCGTTATATATTGACCTAAAGTTTTAATTATACTAAGGGGGAAATAAAAGTGGAAACCCTATATACTTTCCAACACTTTAGATAGAGCACTGACAAGGAAAACGCATGGATTTGGTAGTGGAGGTACTAAGAATATTTGTGTGGTATAAAACATGTCATACTTGGGAGATACTTTATTGGAAAAATAAGTAGAGTTTTTTGTATATATGAGAAAAATATCATAACCTTTTCCACTTAAAAAGTGAAGATCATTCTGATGCCCCAAAATAACTGAGGCTAAGAAATAATTAGATACCTTAAAGCTACAGTCTAAATTTCCATAATGGGAAGACTTCTCTCCAACATGGGAGGGGAATTTGTTTTTTAATGTCAAAGGTTGTGTTAGCATGTACATTTAACCCAGGAAATTGTAAGAACTATCTTCAACTCAAGTTGGAAAAAGGGAATGTGTTTGAGCAAAGTCTATTTTTAACAACAGAAAAGTGTGAGTTAAAGTGGACTGTGTGTTAGGTTGGGAATATAATCATGGCAAATTCACTATACAAGTATTTTTGATTCTTCAGTGGAACTCATCCTCAAATTTTAGAAACTTGAAAAATTGAAGTCTTAACTATTGTGTTATTAAACTGAACCAAGAGATCACAGAAAGACAAAGCTGTGGTAAAAGATGTTATAATTATATTCTCATATATTTAGTAGGAAAATCACAGCAAAGGAAATGTACCAGGAAGATATGAAATAGAACAAATATGTCACAAATAATGGAGTAGAAGGAGTTGCTGCACAATATAGCTTCACAATCTTATATTTTGAGGGGTAGGTTTTAATGAGAAGCCTCTACATTGCATGGGAACTGGGAGTCAGAAGAATTATTTATGCAGTAAGAAGGAACAAAAATTAATTATTAGGAGCTCAGTAATCACCAAATAAACTCTAAGCTTGGAGGTTAAAAATAGACGGCTATCTTCATGTTCAATTATACAGTATCAATTACTAATACAACTGATGTTTCAGTGTCTCAGCGAGACCAGATACCATCTTGTATGGAGATATCTTGGTATTAATTAATGACTGCTTTATTCTCATTATTCACAAGGAAAAATAGGGGTCGTGTCACATTAAAATTAAGATTATCTTAGTTTATCTGGGCTCTTAAACAAAGATCATTCAAAGTAATTATATTTTGAATTAACCGACGTAGGCAATTTATCTCTTTTTTGTTTGTTTGTTCAAAGACAGGAAAATAAAGATCAGAAATAAACAAAGTTTCATTTTGAAGATAGAAAGAACCAAACAAACATGTCTTGACTTTTGCAATATTTCCCTTGCTAAAGGGGGAATGAGGGAACTGTAAAAGACGTGACTTTGCAAAGTCAAGTCCTTTTTAAAAGACTCGGATCGAAATTCTTGCTATGCAACAAGGATTCAAGTTTGATTAATTTTCTGCAAGCGACGTGACAGCGGTGTTTTAAAAGATTAATTAAAATTGAAGTGATACGGAGCAGGAATTCAACCTGCAGAGGCGTCCCTGGCGCCTTAGGGGGCTTTGCAAGCGAGTCCCAAGCCCGAACTGCGGGCTTTCCCGAGCCTGGGACGCAACTCCCCGTCTCCTGGAGAGGAACGCGGAATTTGGCAGGGCGCCCGCCTGGCCGCCTGGCATCCTGAGCTGGCCGCCAGCTCTCGGGGGGTGGGGCCGGGGTGTGTCCTGGGGAACCCGCTGCTGAAAGAACAGCTAGCGCAGCTCGCGACGAGCCCAGTGAGGACCAGGGTCACGCCGAGAGACCGGAGGGGGCTCCAGGCAGCCTGGAGCTGACGGCGCCGGGCTGTGTCCTCTTCACCTGGGGGTGGGGGGTGGTGGCACGTACTTTGTGACCCGGCTGGTGCAGAGCCCCCTCTACCGTGGGAGTTTGCAGGGGTGTGGGGGTGTGAGTGGCGCTCCGCGGACTCGCGTCTACAGTACAGAGGACATGCAGGGTTCGGCCGGGGGGCGGCTGCACCGGGGCCTGCCTCGTGGACCTGGACTCGGGACTCCGGGCGGCCCTGCCCGGTGCCATTGCCTCAGCCACGTCTCCCACCTCTCTGCTCGGTTTCCCGCCCCACCTTTCCCTTACTCCCGCATCCCTGTCCCCTCGCTTCCCTCCGCGACGCCTCCATCCGAGTATGAAACGAAGCTGAACGCGTTGGTAACTGTGCTCAAGAAGATACAATCGCGGGAGCCCTCAGGGTGGCGCATGGCGGAGAGGCGACGCGGGTGGCGCTGCAGAGGGTACGGTGGGGGGCGGGGAAGAGGGGGGCGTTCGCGTGCTATTAGCTTCCCCAGGGCGCGGACCACGGTGTCCCCTTCTCTCCAGCTGGGGGTCTTGGGTCCTGGCGCTGAGAGGGCGCGCCTTGCCTCGCTGCCCGGGCCGTGCACCCGTGGGCCCCACGGCGACGCGGCGGGGGCGGCCCTTGCGACCTGCGGCGGCGCCAGGAAAGCCCTGCCTCTGCAGCGGGTCCCAGGGGTTGGGGCCTGGAAGGGTCCCTGGGAATGCTCCGCGCCGAGAAGGCTCTGTGGTTTCTCCTCCCCCACACGTCTCCTTGTCCTCCCCTCTTCCCGGGGACCTCGGAGGTGGCGGGGAGGTGGGAAGGCAGGCGGGCTTGCAGACCGTGCAGGCTGGGGAGCCGGAGCTCGGGAGCTGGGGGAGTCCGAGTGAGAACGGAAGCACGCGATGGAAGGGGCCAGGGGAGAGGGGGACGGCACCGGGGAGGGCTGGGGTGTAGGGCAGGCGACAGTCCCTTCCCCTCCGAGTGGCGCGGGGGACCTCTTCCCCGGGGAACCCCCACCCAGCCGTTCCCAACCTCGAGAACAAAGGGTCTGGGAAGCACGGTCGGGGTCGGGGAGCGGAGGTGGAGGGAGGCAGGAAGGCAGGCGGTGGGGGTAGGGGAGGGCGCCTCCCCACGTTTTCTCTCGCGGCCGAATGATGGAAAGCTCCCTCCTGCAAACGCCTCACTGAGGCCGCTTCTAAATCCGGGAGGGCTCGGGTTCCTTACCTAACGGCTGCACTTCGATCCCTTCCTCCCCCAGCGTCCCCACCCCCTCCGGGAACCGGGGCCCCGGAGCTGCCAGGCCCGCTGCACGCGGCGGCGCGGGAGAAACCACGGGACAGCAGCGACCCCTGCAGGTACCGGGCGCCTCCACAGCCGCTGCGCCAACCCTACTCTTAAGGTGGCACCACCGGGTTCCCAGCCCGCGTGCGCGGCTCTCGTGGTCCGCAGCCCACAGCCCTGGCTCCATCGCTGCATGTCTCCCTCGAGCAGCGGGCCTGACCGTCTGGAACGGCCGGAGTGTGCTAATCCCTGCTGCTATCTGCTTGATCCCTTGACCCTACCACCTGCAGGACTTCGTCCGCGGATGCCCAGCTAGCGATTTCGACAGCCGAGATTGAAAATTCCCTGCGAGTGTATGAGGATGCGTAAGTCTCGCTTCAGGGAGGAACGACCAGAATGGCATTTCTTTAAGCCTAAATCAAATTTTTATTTTCGTTTATAAAAAGCAGAAGGCCAGCAGGAAAGGGTCGCGGAGGATTGGCACGACCACAACCGTAGGACTCTTGGATACAAGTTTTTAGGGTGAGACTGGGCGGTCCAGGGTTCTCCTTCGGCGCTCCCATCTCGCAAACTCGTGGGCAGGTGCAGTGCTAGAGGCCGGGGGCAACGGCGGACCCGCAGGGTAACCTCGTCTCGCGCACCTCTCGAGCCCCCAGCAGCAGCCTACTCTGTCCGCATGCTTTGTTTATTTGGTGACACCAGGGAAAGTGGAGAAGATCGAAGTGCAGTTTTTCTTTTTTCTTTATTTTTAACGGAATGGTATTAAGTTAATGGTATGTGTATGTGAACTTATGGTATGTGTATGTAAATAGTATGTGTATGTGAACCCACAATCTCTTGGAAATAAATGTCCTCAGCGAACTCCAGATTTCTAGGGGAAACCTACGTGCCCAGAGCAGGAAACGCACAAGCCAATCCAGGTTCCGGTGCCATCCGCAGTAAATTCCCTGCCTTTTGCTCCAAATTCCTCCGCTGCTTCCAGGAGAGCGACCCCCGGGACTCCCGCACACCCAGGACCGGGAGCGGCGGAGCAGAGGGCGGGTGCTAGGGCGCGGGGGAAGGGAGGCTGCCTGCGGACCTGGGGCGCGCAGTTTCCCAGCACCGTGGGAACCTCCAACCCCGGGGCTCTCGGCCTAGGCTCCGCCCTGCCAGGCCTGGGGCCTAGCGGCCCCCCTAGTGGGTCCTACCGCGGGGAAACCGAGTCCGCGAGCGGGTCTGGCCGCCGCGAGGGAAGCTCGCCTGGGCAAGTGCCCCGCGGGGTCAGACCCTCCCCAGGGGTTGCAAACCGCAAGCGAAAGTCGAGAGGGGCTGGAGCTTTTCCTCTAATCCGTTTTACACTGTGAAAACCGCAAGCCTGTCGCCCAGGCGGCCACTTTTAAATTGGGAAGCAAATAGACGAAAAACCAAAACAAACGTAGGAGCAGACTTTTCCCAGTTAAGTTTCCCCTCAATAAAAACCTCGCTTTCTGGGAAAGAGAGAAACTAATCCGCGCTCACATTTGCTGTCTTGGAGATTCTAGGGGCACTGGGTCGCGCAGGACGCGCGGCGACAACCCCAGTGCGCATGGAGCAGCCTGGACTGTGCCCCTCTCACCACCTCCTTCCCAGGCTTCTCCGTGCTTCGCTGTCCACTGGGGTCCCGCCTCTCCACGGGTCACGCCGAGGTCATATACTCCTTGCAAGGGGTCCGTGCTTTCTCGTTTGGCCTGAAAGGCACATGTTGGCGCTCGATGTTGAGGCACAGTGTGTGGTGCGCGTTGATTTGTCTGCTGATCTGGGTTTCTTCCAAGCACCGGGCAGGAAGTGTAGGGGTTTGGGTCGCCAGTCCAGGGGCTCGGGAAACCTCCAGGCCAACCAGAAGAAACGCTTGCAGACACCTTTCTAACGTCACAGTTTCCCCCAGGGGAAAAAGCAGAAGTTGCCGGGCACATCACTCAGCACCCGGGCAAACTCTCCACTTACCTCGCGCCCTGCTAGGGAGTGCTGGGGGCCTTCCAGGAACCCCTAGATGAGCAAGCAAAGCCACAAGAAGTGGGGTAGGGAACGCTCACCAGATAAACCATGCGCCAGACTTAATCAGCCTGTAATGAATACTTTAAATCTAGGCCAGGTGGGCTGAGTCTTGGGATAGTGAGTGTCTCCTTCCTATGTTGATGTATTAAGGATTCCATGTGGACAATTATTTTTAGTCAAATTTGTGGTCCTGGAGATAGAAAGAGGAAAAGAAGAGAGAAGAAAGACAGAAGAGCTTTATTGTTTTTATATTAAAGAAAAGAACCTAGAAAAAAATGCTTGGTTAAATTGTGGAGAGGAAGGGAAGGAAGGAAAAATGAAGGCTTTTCTTCTTTGTTCTTTAAAAACCCAAGCACTTTCTTTCAGAATCAAAATGTAGAGAGGCAGTCAGTCTTGGAGCATGTTGCATTTGAGGATACTATTCATTAATTCACTTTTAAAGCATTCACTGAGTTGAGCACAGTTTTAAAAAGGTTCTGTCTCACCCAGATCCTGTTTGAAGCTCAACTCATTTTGATTGAAAGAGATTTGAGGCCGGGCGCGGTGGCTCAAGCCTGTAATCCCAGCACTTTGGGAGGCCGAGACGGGCGGATCAAGGGGTCAGGAGATCGAGACCATCCCGGCTAACACGGTGAAACCCCGTCTCTATTAAAAAAGACAAAAAACTAGCCGGGCAAGGTGGCGGGTGCCTGTAGTCCCAGCTACTCGGGAGGCTGAGGCAGGAGAATGGTGCAAACCCGGGAGGCGGAGCTTGCAGTGAGCTGAGATCCGGCCGCTGCAGTCCAGCCTGGGCGACAGAGCGAGACTCCGTCTCAAAAAAAAAAAAAAAAAAAAAAAAAAAAAAAAATTCAGAAAAGACAAATGTATGTGTACACATGGACATATATACACATATAATCTAGTCTGAGACGAGATTCTATGGTAAATTATTAAAAAATTAGTTTTTTTCCTAGCGTTGTATTGCAACCAGAAAGAAGAGTGCTGAATTACCTGTTTCTGCATTTCCCAATAATAAATCTCCTAGGAGAGATAACTTTTTGCAATTGTGCCCCCACCCACTTTCTCTCTGGCTTGTTTTATTTCCCACATACGAATACACACACAGCAGATACATCATGCACAGACTTTTTCTTAATGTATAATCTGTAAATCTAGGCCCATTTAGGTTTTCACTGAAGTTGGGAAACTGTTGAGGACTTACTTTCGTTCTTCACGGTGCTTGCACTTTGCCAAGGATCTTTGGTAACCAATAAAGTGATCATGTTCACTCTGAATATATTTCTTTGTCATTAAATGGAAAAGAGTATTCATGAACTGCTTAAACAGTATTTTTATACCAGAACAACACATAATGAAAAATGAGCTATAGTTGTTCCAAATGTTCAGAATAGCAGCTTCACATTTGCAGTCATATTTTGGCAAAACTATTTCACATTAATTGAAAATCACACAACAGTGCATGCATTCTGTGGAGGGATGCTTATTCACTTAGCTGCACCATCAAAAATTTAAACTATCTGGTTCAAATGACCTGCAATGCCTACTGAAAGAAGGATTGGAAAATTAGGAACTATGGACTTATTTGTGTGTTATTTTAGCCTTTTCGTGAAGCTTGAGTTAAATCTAGTTTTTGTGAAAAACAAAACTAAAGCAACATAAGAATCCCTTAAGTTGGTCTTGTAAAATCATATGGTGTTATTTTTATGTTTATTTTTTTTGAGATGGAATTTCACTCTGTCACCCAGGCTGGAGTGCAGTGGCACAATTTTGGCTCACTGCAACCTCTGTCTCCCTGGTTCAAGGGATTCTTCTACCTCCGACTCCTCAGTAGCTGGGACTACAGGCGCTCGCCACCACACCCGGCTAATTTTTTTGTGTTTTTAGTAGAGATGGGTTTTCACCATATTGGCCAGGCTGGTCTCAAACTCCTGATCTCGTGATCTGCCCACCTCAGCTTCCCGAAGTGCTAGGATTACAGGCGCGAGCCACCACACCCGGCCATATGTGATTGTTATAAAAAATCTGTACCTTAAAGATATGTTAGTGAAACTAGATGGATACAGATATAACTATTTCCTTTTTTTTTTCCCAGTGATTTTTCTCTCTTAAATGTAAGACATGTAGGACTCCAGAACATGGACTGTAATTTGTTCTGATAATAGGAAAACCAATGCTGGTTTTCTCAGTGTCATAGTTATCAAGGGGCAATGCCAAAATCATTAGATAAGCATCATCTTTTCTATCACATCATTGTCTACATGAAATTTCATCTTAGAAAATATGCAAGAATATTATATTTGTTTCCAAAGCTTGGAAATACAATATAATTTGAAGTATTGAAAATATGATTCCTGGTTGACAACATCTTAGAAGTTGCAGAGGTATCTCTTTTGAGACGACTTTAATAATGACTGACTTTAATAATGTTACAAAGCAAGGGAGGATTTCAATAGCAAGCAAGATGTGATGAATGGGCATGAGGAACAATGAAGCTATTGACAAAACATGCTAACTTTTAGAATTCTATCTAAATGATTTTTTTTTTCCCAGTGCAGAGGAAGACCCCCAAGTGTATCAATGTTCATCAGATGCAGGGTAATAAAAATGTGAGTGACAGTTAATGGTCTGTGACTGTAATATGATTGTTAGTATAGGTGAGTGAATATATTGGTTCCTGTTTAAAGAAGATCAGTGGTCCACAGTCAAGATAAGTGAAGTTTGCAGAAAATCGAGGTCCTGAAAGGAAAAGACTAAAGCAAACAAACAGAAACAAACAAACCCACCACCACCACCACCACCACCACCACCAGAATAACTGCACTTGACTAGTATTTTAAAATAATAATAAAACAATTTCAGTAATTAAAAAATCGTTTGTTTTCTGTCTTAGATTTGACTTGAGTCAGTTGTTCCTGCTAGCTATTTAGACGAACTATATGGAATATCACTTAATAGGCAGAAGTGCTGATACAATTTCCTCTTAAAGGATCTGATTCCTGGCATCCAAAGGAAACTGGAATTCAAGTTAGTATTAGAACTTGAATTTGTTCTGCCAGAGTGAAAATTGGTTCCATTAGGCCTCAGTCACAGAATTCTTACAGACCTGGCTAGAGCTGTAGATATGATATATCCAACTAGCTGAAAATCATAGTCTTTTTTTTTTTTTTTTTTTTTTTTTTTGAGACGGAGTCTGGCTCTGTCGCCCAGGCTGGAGTGCAGTGGCCGGATCTCAGCTCACTGCAAGCTCCGTCTCCCGGGTTTACGCCATTCTCCTGCCTCAGCCTCCCGAGTAGCTGGGACTACAGGCGCCCGCTACGTCGCCCGGCTAGTTTTTTGTCTTTTTTAATAGAGACGGGGTTTCACCGGGTTAGCCAGGATGGTCTCGATTTCCTGACCTTGTGATCCGCCCGTCTCGGCCTCCCAAAGTGCTGGGATTACAGGCTTGAGCCACCGCGCTCGGCCGAAAATCATAGTCTTAAGTAATGCTGTATGTGCTTTGGAAAACCATCCGGGTGTTTTAATTTTTTTGTTTGTTGGTTTAACGAAAGTTTCCTAATTTTACAGTTCTCATAATCTGGAACAAGCCTAATTAAGGTCATCAAGGCAAGTGAAAACCTAATGAGCAACCCTTTGGAAATAACATGGTGAGAATAATTTAAGTGTGAAATATTCAACTGTGGCAATGTTTAGCAAGGATTATTTCCTTCACATTTTTCTCACTCATTTGCCCATACTTCCTTCTCACTGCAGATTTATAGTGCTCTTAGGGAGGCTCCTGGAAGAAGTGATATATCAGACAGACATACTATTCAAAAGCTTAAAACTTAGCATCTGACTATGTAAATAAAAATAGAAAAAACAATGACCACAAAAAAGCAAAGTCAACTTAGATGAACAATTCTGCCCAACATATTATTAAGGAGAATGGGAAAAATATGCATGTCATCTAAAAGTTCATAATTTATTCTATACAGGAAGATTTCAAATAAATTTGATTCATAATACACATATACATTTATGTACATCAATATAATGGCCTTTCATAAATTACGTAAATTGATTGGAAATCAATCAATTTACTGATGATGGCATGTTCTTTATATGAAAATATTCAGTAGCTTCATGAAATAATTGATTGCACATTTTAAGAATTGTAAAGTTTCTGAGTGGGGCACAGTGGCTCATGCCTGTAATCCCAGCACTTTGGGAGGCTAAGGCGAGAGAATTGCTTAAGCCCAGGAGTTTGAGGCTGCAGTGAGCTATGATTGTGCCACTATACTCCAGCCTGGGCTACAGAGCAAAACATCGTATCTTAAAAAACAAAACTGTAGAATTTCTAGTGAGAAATAGAAAAAATTTCTAGTGAGACAAATAGAATATTTGAAAAATTAAAATAATTTAAATTCTCCATAATTTTTCATAGAAATATGTCAGCTTATTTTCAACAGAAAATTTGTCAGCTTATATTTTGGTGTCAGTTTTTCCTTGTATATGTTTTATTTCCTTGTGAGCAAATGTTGTTAGCTCAGTTAATAATAGCAGATACAGCAATCATAAAATCTCAGAGGTAATATTTTGGCATGGGCAGTAATTCAAATTAGAACTAATTATGGATAATTCAGAAAGCTTTTTAGTTAATTCTTTTCTCATTCTGTATTCATCTTGTTGCACCAGATTTTTAACTTCTTTTGTCTACAACATTAGATCTCACATTTTTAGGATGTAAAAATAAATGCTCTCTTCAACAATTTTTGTAACTTGGAACTTAAACTTAGCCTGTTCAAGTTATTTAATAAATAGTAAAAAGTAGATGAAGGAAACAGTTTAGGTGGGGTATACCTGTAAATCCAGCACTTACGAGGCAGAGTCAGGAGGATTGCTTGAGCCCAGGAGTTTGAAACCAGCTTAGGCAATACAGGGAGACCCCGTCTCTACAAAAAAAATTAGAAAAAAAAAAACTAGCCAGGCGTGGTGGTGCGCGCATGTGGTCCTAGCTATTCACAAGGCTGAACTGGTAGGATACCTTGAGCCTGGTGGTTGAGCTGCAGTGAGCCGTGATCACGTCACTGCACTCAAGCCAGCCTGGACGACAGTCTGAGACCCTGTCTGTCTGCAAAGGAAAAAAAAAAGGAAGCAGTTCATATTTTTTTTTGCTGATTAAACAAAAAATGGAAGACTATTTTTCAGAATGAATTTAGGTATTTTTTAGTTGTTACAAAATAACTGCTGCCTCCAAAAATCATTGAGTAACAACAACAAAAAAAGCCCCATGAAAAGTTAATGCCCACCCAGCCACTTAAAAGTAGTTCTGTAGACTTTACCAGAAGCTGCTTGTCAAAGTCCAGCGCTTACCAGTTGTTTTTTTTTTTTTTTTTTTTTTTTTTTTTCCTGCTCGATTCAAAGGAGATTGCTTTGCCCTGTGGGAGTCTTGCTCTTCCCAACAAGCGTGGAACAAAAATGCAATAGGCAGTTCCAGGAGTGTTGCCTTTGACAGCATGTCTCAGGGGACTTAATATTCTAGGTGGCAAGTGGCCAGAATAAGTAGGAAACTTAGGTAACTGCCAAGCTACAAGACTGAAGAAAGTACTGCCATAGCAAACTAGAAAGAGGGAAAGAAAGTTTCTGTATTAAAAAGAACGGAAAATTACATGGCTGATGATGAGTGAGAATTATGCCTGGTGTGTGTCTGTGTAGAGAAAAGGATAAACTTTTGGAGATGTTTATAACAACCTTACAATTTGAGAGAAGCTTTGTTTTTTTGTTTTGCTTTGTTTTTGCAACAAGTTCTCACTGTCACCCAGGCTGCAGTATGATGATGTGGTCATAGCTCATTGTAACCCTGAACTCCTGGGCTCAAATGATCCTCTTGTCTCAGCCTCTGGAGTGGCTGGAACTACAGGCATGAGCCACTACACCTAGCTACTTTGTAAAAATTTACAGTGACGGGGTCTCACTATGTTGCCCAGACTGGTCTTTAATTCCTGTCTTCAAGTGATACTTCTACTTCCCAAATGATGAGTATCCCAAGTGATACTCAGCCTCCCAAAGTGCTGGGATTACAAGCATAAACCACAGTGCCTGGCCCTGTTTATTTGAGTATTGCTTTCCTTAATGCTTTAGAAACCAAAATTATATCATTAATTATACTGACATTTGCCTGGACTCTAAAAATAATATAATGCCCAACAATTGTTTTAGCCGCCACAAATTAATCCACTTCTAGAATGCATAGCCCTTTGCAATGTGACTTTGCCACTTCTCCCATCCAGAAGTGGAATCTTCTCATTCCCTTGGAATGTGGCCTGGTCTTGCCAGTTGCTTTGGCTAATGGGCTATTGCAGAAGTATGTTGTATAGGTTCCGGAATCTAGACCCCAAGGAGCTTTTGCAGCTTCCATCTTTGTCCTCTAGAAACACCATGCCACAAAGAAGCTTGGGATGAAGGATCATGAGGTGAGAGGAGTCCAGCACCCAGCACACCCACTGGGAGCTACATGCATGAGACCCCACCCAATCAGCAGAACCATATAGCCAACAGAATCATGAGAAATAAGAAGTCATTGTTGTTCTAAGCCACTAAGCTTTGGAGTGGCTTATTACACATGAATAGGTATCCATGCTTGCAACTACTACAACCATCTAAAGTTGAGAGAGGCTGGGCCCGGTGGCTCACTCCTGTAATCCCAGCACTTTGGGTCGCTGCAATTTCTGCCTCCCAGGCTCAAGCGATTCTTCTACCTCAGCCTTCCGAGTAGCCAGGATTACAGGCGCGCACCACTACCACCTGGCTAAGTTTTAAAAAAATTTGTTGTAGGCTGGGCGCTGTGGCTTACACTTGCAATCCCAGCACTTTGGGAGGCTGAGTTGGGTGGATCACTTGAGGCCAGGAGTTCCAGATCAGCCTGGCCAACATGGTGAAATCCCTTCTCTACTAAAAATGCAAAAATTAGCCTGGACTGGTGGCATGACTGCAATCCCAGTTACTCAAGAGGCTGAGGCACAAGAATTGCTTGAACCTAGGAGGCGGAGGTTGCAGTTGGGGAACCGAGATCGCGCCACTGACCTCCAGCCTGGGGAACAGAGCAAGACCCTGTCTCAAAAAAAAATTGTTGTGAAATATACATTACGTTTACCATTTTAAGAATTTTTAAGTGTATAGTTCAATGGCATTAAATACATTCACATCGTTGTTCAACCATCACCACCATCCATCTCCAAAACACTTTCCATATTGCAAAACGGAAACTCTGGGTCCATGAATCCATAACTCTCTCTTCTTTAATCCCCTCCTTCCCACCGGTTTCTGGCAACCACCGTTCAACTTTCTGTTTCTATGTATTTGATTGCTCTAAATACCTCATGTGAGTGGAATTACACAGCATGTGTCTTTTGGTGACTGGCTGATTTCACTTAGCATAATGCCTTCAAGGTTTATCCACGTAAAAAACGTCTTCCCTTTTAAAGCTGAATAATGTTCTATTATATGTATATATCACCTTTTACGTATCCATTCTTCTGTTGATGGACACTCAGGTTGCTTCCACCTTTTGACTACTGTGACCAGTGCTGCTAGGAACACTGGTATACAAGTATCTGTTAGTGCTCCTGTTTTTATATTTTTAATGATTATACCCAGATGTGGAGTTGCTGCATCATATGGTAATTCTGTTATTATTATTATTATTTTTTGAGATGGAGTTTCGGTCTTGTTGCTCAGGCTGGAGTGCAATGGCTTGATCTCGGATCACCACAACCTCCACCTCCAGGGTTCAAGTGATTCTTCTGCCTCTGCATCCCAAGTAGCTGGGATTACAGGCAAGGGCTACCATGACCAGCTAATTTTGTAATTTTGTATTTTTGGTAGAAACGGGGTTTCTCTATGTTGGTCAGGCTGGTCTTGAACTCCCGACCTCCAATGATCTGCCCGCTTCAGCCTCTCAAAGTGCTGGGATTATAGGCGTGAGACCCCGCACCCCGCCGGTAATTCGATTGTTATTATTTTTATTATTATTTTTGAGGCAGAGTCTCACTCTGTCATCCAGGCTGGAGTGCAGTGGCACGACCTCAGTTCACTGCAACCTCCGCCTCCCGGGTTCAAACGATTCTCTTGCCTCAGCCTTCTGAGTAGCTGGGATAACAGGTGCATGCCACCACGCTCAGCTAATTTTTGTATTTTTAGTAGAGACAGAGTTTCACCATGTTGGCCAGGCTGGTCTCGAACTCCTGACCTCAGGTGATCCACCCTCGTTGACCTCCCAAAATGCTGGGATTACAAGCATGAGCCACCGTGCCTGGCCCTCAGCCCTATTTTTAATTATTTTAGGAACCACTGAATATGACTATTCTTTTGTTGTTGTTGTTTTGTTTTGCTTTGTTTTTGAGACTCGCTCAGGCTGGAGTGCAGAGGCACAATCTTGGCTCACTGCAACCTCTACCTCCCAGGTTCAATTGATTCTCCTGCCTCAGCCTCCTGAATAGCTGGGACTACAGGCGTCTGCCACTACACCCAGCTAATTTTTGTATTTTTAGTAGAGATGGGGTTTTGCCATGTTGGCCAGGTTAGTCTGGAATTCCTGACCTCAGGTGATCTGTCTGCCTTGGCCTCCCAAAGTGCTGGGATTACAGGCTTGAGCCACCATGCCTGGCCAGCAAAGGGTTTTTGTTTTGTTTTGTTTTGTTTTGTTTTGTTTTAATGTTTTGAGACAAAGTCTCACTCTTTCACTCAGGCTGGAGGGCAGTTGTGGGATCATGGCTCACAGCAGCCTCGGCCCCCTGGGCTCAAGTGATCCTCCCACCTCAGCCTCCCAAGTAGTTGGGACCACAGGCGCGTGCCACCATACCTGGCTGATTTTTGTGTTTTTAGTAGAGATGGGTTTTTGCTGTTGCCCAGGCTGATCTTGAACTCCTGGGTTCAGCCTCCCAAAGTCCTGAGATTACACACATGAGTCACTGCACCCCGCCAGCAAAGGGTCTCATAGAGCCCTGAGGCCATCCCTTACTCTGAGAATGTTTTGCAGGCTGGATCAGCTGGAGATGCGAACAAGTTTTGCTTTCCAACAAAAGCGAGTCCTGCGTGTTCTCTTTCCTCTAAATTCTGCTTGCTAGCCACAGTTCTTTCTTTACCCTCACCTCTCTCGTAGCATTTTATCACATGCAGCTAGGACTAACTGACTGGTGCTTTCATCATTCTGCTTGAAAAGATCCAAAAGTTCATTAGGCACATTTTCTGTCTTCCAAGTTACCACGGGTGACAGTTTTGCCAATTTATTTCACTGCTGTATAACACAAACCACCATTTCCTGTCCGCAGTAGCAGTTTTTCACCTCTTTCCCAACCTCTGCTAATGCTTCGTTAATGATTTTCCCAGTTTTTGCTAACAGTTTTCATGCTGCTTTTTCAACCTCTACCCATTGCCCCCTCCTGAAACCAAAGCCACATATTTTAGATTTGTTCAGGCTTCACTTCATGCCCAGTACAAACAATGATACCAGTCGGGGTTCAGTTAAGGAAGCAGAGAGGTCAAGAGTATTGCAGAAGTGGGGAATGGGGGGAAAAAAGAGCACTGAAAAGATAAGGGATTTATTTTAGAAATTAGAGACATAAATCTGGGCAATATTGCAAGACTCCTTCTCTACAAAAGAAAACAAGATTAGCTGGGTGTCACAGGATGCACCTGTAGTCCTACAGTACTCAGAGGGCTGATGTGGGAGGATCGCTTGAACCCAAGAGTTGGAGGCTGCAGTGAAGTCTGATTGACAGAGAGAGAAAAAAAATTAGACACATTACACAAATGTAAGAGAAATGAGGGAAGTTAAGTTTTGGGAGGGAGCTGAAGGGTCAAAAAGTTATCGACATCTGGGTGCTGTGGCTCATGCCTATAATCCCAGCACTTTGGGAGGCCGAGGCAGGAGGATCACTTGAGGCTGGTGTTGGAGACTAGCCTGGGCAACATAGTGAGACCCCACCTCTAAAACAACAACAACAACAAATTAGCCAGGTGTGGGTGGCACATGCCTGTAGTCCCAGTTACTTGGGAGGCTGAGGTGGGAGAATCCCTTGAACCCAGGAGTTTGAGGTTGCAGTGAGCTATGATTGCACTGTCGCACTCCAGGCTGGGAGACAGAACAAAACTGACTCTAAAAAAAAAAAAAAAAGTCGTCATTCAATTGGCTGGAAGCACCAAAATGGGTAGACAAGTTGGAGCTGCAAAGAAATGTGAGAGGCCAAGCACCGTTCAGGCCCTGCAGTGGGACCTTACGGGGAGAGCTCGCAGATGGGTCTCTGGGAAGCTGTCACCTTCACAGGTCTGCACGTGCACACTACACCCAGGTGGTTTACCTGGGGCTGCTGTTGGTCTTATGGCCAGTGATTGGGAGGTTGAGCTGAATGCAGTGTGAGAGTGACGATCAGCTGGGGCCTTGCCAGGCAGCTGGGAGTCTGTCCACACACAAGACTGTAGATCTGCCGAGGGCAACGACTCCTGCTTCACTTCTGCTTTCTAAATTTCACTCAAATTCCTTTTTTGGTCAATTCTAACTTGGAGCAGACTAGGAAAGGGATTTTGGGAACTGTCATTAATTACGTTGACGATAGTAGAATCAGCGCAGACTGCGTACATTTTCTTTTTCTTTTTCTTTTTTTTTTTTTGAGGCAGAGTCTCACTCTGTCGCTGGGGCTGGAGTGCAGTGGCCGGATCTCAGCTCACTGCAAGCTCCGCCTCCCGGGTTTACGCCATTCTCCTGCCTCAGCCTCCCGAGTAGCTGGGACTACAGGCGCCCGCCACTTCGCCTGGCTAGTTTTTGTATTTTTAGTAGAGACGGGGTTTCACCGTGTTAGCCAGGATGGTCTCGATCTCCTGACCTCGTGATCCGCCCGTCTCGGCCTCCCAAAGTGCTGGGATTACAGGCTTGAGCCACCGCGCACGGCCACTGCGTACATTTTCTTATGTCTCCTGGGAAAATGGTACCACTCTGAGGTCCATTGTGAGAGGCATAAAAGTTATAGAAATCCAGGACAGGCGCAGTGGCTCACACCTGTAATCTCAGCACTTTGGGAGGCCGAGGCAGGTGGATCACTTGAGGTCAGGAGTTTGAGACCAGCCTGGCCAACATGGTGAAACCCTGTCTCTACTAAAAATGCAAAAAAATTAGCGGGGAATGGTGGCAGGCGCCTGTAATCTCAGCTACTCAGGAGGCTGAGGCAGGAGAATCACTTGAACCTGGAAGGCGGAGGTTGCAGTGAGCTGAGATCCAGCCTCTGCACTCCAACCTGGGCGACAGAGTGAGACTCCGTCTCAGAATAGAAAATAAAATGTTATAGAAATCCAGGCACATGCTTGGGGGGAGTGGAATAGAGAGGAATGAAGGATAGCGCTGTTGTGGTTTTGAATGATTTGTCCAGCTCTATTTTCTGTTGGAAAATCAAATTCAGCCTCACTGTCTTTGGTGTCCGAGAATCATCTACGCTTGTGGTTTCTTTCTTTTTTTTTTTTTTTTGAGACAGAGTCTTACTCTGTTGCCCAGGCTAGAGTACAATGGTGAGCTCTCGGCTCACTGAAACCTCTGCCTCCCAAGTTCCGGGGATTCTCCTGCCTTAGCCTCCTGAATAGCTGGAATTACAGGCATGTGCCACCATGCCCAGCTAATTTTTGTATTTTTAGTAGAGACGGGGTTTCACCATCTTGGCCAGGCTGATCTTGAACTCCTGACCTCAGGTGATCCACCCACCTTGGCCTCCCAAAGTGGTAGGATTACAGGTGTGAGCCACCGAACCCAGCTACACTTGTGGTTTTCAACATCTGATTTCACATTTACTTTTAGGCCCCCCATCATCTGTCTTGTATTCCTGCTACTCCATTAAAAGTGATCTTATTAAGAACACTAGCCAGAAACAGTGGCTCGTGCTTGTAATCCCAGCATTTTGGGAGGCTGAGATGGGAGGATTGCTTGAGCCCAGGTTGAGATCAGCCTGGGCAACATAATGAGATCCCATCTCTCCAAAAAATAAAAAAGAAAATTAGCTGGGGGTGGTAGCGTGCACCTGTAGTTGGTCCCAGCTATGTGGGAGGCTGAAGTGGGAGGATCCCTTGAGTCTGGGAGGTCGAGGCTGCATGCAGTGAGCTGAGATTGTGCCAGTGCATTCCACCCTGGGTGACAGAGCAAGACTCTGTTTCAATTAAAAAAAAAAAAATACTAATGACTCTTTGATACTAAATCCAGTTGGTAATTTTTGGTTTTCAATTTATTTGATTTTTTTTTGCGGGAATAGAGTGAGGAAAGTGTCAACTGTAACTGTTTCCTCCTTTATATTCTTTCTGAGGTTTCTTCTTTCAGGATTTCTCTCTCTCTCTCTTTTTTTTTTTTTTTTTTTTTTGTTGAGATGGAGCCTCACTCTGTCACCCAAGCTGGAGTGCAATGTCTTGATCTTGGCTCACTGCAACCTCCACCTCCCGAGTTCAAGCAATTCTTCTGCCTCAGCCTCCTGTGTAGCTGGGATTACAGGCATGTGCAACCAGGACTGGCTAATTTTTGTATTTTTAGTAGAGATAGAGTTTCACAATGTTGGCCAGGCTGGTCTCGAACTCCTGACCTCAAGTGATCCACCCACATTGGCCACCCAAAGTGCTGGGATTACAGGCGTAAGCCACTGAGCCCGGTCAAGATTTCTTTTATTCTGTCTGTCTCTTAAATATGTATGCAGGGCTCTCTTGTATCCACCGTTGTATGGAGTTGGCTACCAGCAGCTCATAAAAACTAATTGGGTGCATCTCTTCACAACTCTAGGCTCAGTGATGACAAGCTGGTAGTTTGAAGTTGACCACAGACATCAGCAAATGCTACAAATCAGGCCTCCTTTAGCTGGAGAGGTGATTGTTAAACACTTAACTGTCCATCACTTCTTCCATTCCTGCTCTTCACAGCCTGCCTGGGTAATCCCCAGTTACAGTCTCAAGCACCATCCCTATACTGATGCCCATCACATCTTTCATCTCCTGTTAAGATCTGTCTTTAGGGCTAGTTTTCCAAATAACTCTGACTTCACTTGGCTGTTCCCCAAGCACATTATATTTCCCCTTAAAACTGCTCTTTAAAAAAATATTCTTTGGCCAGGCACGGTGGCTCACACCTGTAATCCCAGCACTTTGGGAGGCCAAGGTGGGCAGATCACAAGGTCAGGAGTTCAAGACCAGCCTGACCAACATGGTGAAACCCCATCTCTACTAAAGATACAAAAATTAGCCAGGTGTGGTGGCATGCACCTGTAATCCCAGCTACTGGGGAGACTGAGGCAGGAGAATCATTTGAAACCTGGAGGTGAAGGTTGCGGTGAGCTGAGATCACACCACCACATTCCAGTCTGGGTGACAGGGTGAGGCTCCGTCTCAAAAAAAAAAAAAAAAAAAAAATTCTGCCGGGCGCGGTGGCTCAAGCCTGTAATCCCAGCACTTTGGGAGGCCGAGACGGGCGGATCACGAGGTCAGGAGATCGAGACCATCCTGGCTAACACGGTGAAACCCCGTCTCTACTAAAAACTACAAAAAACTAGCCGGGCGAGGTAGCGGCGCCTGTAGTCCCAGCTACCCGGGAGGCTGAGGCAGGAGAATGGCGTGAACCCGGGAGGCGGAGCTTGCAGTGAGCTGAGATCCGGCCACAGCACTCCAGCCCGGGTGACAGAGCGAGACTCCGTCTCAAAAAAAAAAAAAAAAAAAAAAAAAAAAAAATTCTTTGTCTCAGTATACAACACCATTTTCCCCCTCTTGCTCACCCCTCATTGCCACACTCTTCATTCACACAATTTTTTTAAGCAAGTTTATTTTTAGAGGTGGGATCTTGCTATGTTGCCCAGGCTGGTCTCGAACTCCTGGCCTCAAATGATCCTCCTACCCTGGTCTCCCAAAGTGCTGGAATGACAGGTGTGAGCTACTGTGCCTGGCCTCCAATCTGGTCTCTATGCCTCAGCCCAAATGATCTTTCAGAAGCTAAGATACGGTCACATCACTCCCTTGTTTAAAACCCTTGAATGGCTCTCCACGTGTGCCATGTAAACTAAACTGGATAAAAACCCAGTTTAGTTTACATGGCACACAGACTCTTTACGATAGGGCCCTGCTTACTTTTTTAGTCTCACAGCTTATCATACCTTCCCCTGACATTTTTGACTCCAGTCACTTCCCACCAAGATCCTTCCTCTGTCGCCCAGGCTGGAATGCAGTGGTATGATCTTGGCTCACTGCAACCTCCACTTCCTGGGTTCAAGCAATTCTTGTGCCTCAGCTTCCTGAGTAGCTGGGACTACAGATGCATGCCACTACGCCTGGCTAATTTTTGTATTTTTAGTAAAGACAAGGTTTCACCATGTTGGCCAGGCTGGTCTCGAACTCCTGACCTCAGGTGATCCGCTGGCCCAGCCTCTTAAAGTGCTAGGATTATAGGCATGAGCCACCGTGCCCAGCCAGTCTGGGGCTTTTAATAAATATGCAGTGCTCTGTATCCAAAATGCTCACTCTCCACCTTCACCTTCTCCATACACTCCCTCATTCTTTTTTTTTTTTTGAGGAGGAGTTTCGCCCTTGTTTCCCGAAGTAATGCAATAGCGCCATCTTGGCTCACTGCAAGCTCTGCTTCCCAGGTTCAACCGATTCTCCTGCCTCAGCCTCCCGAGTAGCTGGGATTACAGGCATGTGCCACCAAGCCCAGCTAATTTTTGTAGTTTTAGTAGAGACGGGATTCCTCCTCATTAATCAGGTTGGTCTTGAACTCCTGAACTCTGGTGATCCACCTGCCTCAGCCTCCGAAAGTGCTGGGATTACAGGTGTGAGCCACCGCGCTGGGCATCACTCCCTCATTCTTTAAGTCAGAAATCACTTCTGTGTGGCAGAGAAAATGCTATGTGTTCACCAAACCATTTCATTTCCTTCCTGGGACCCAGAAAACCTATATTATCCATTTCTCTTTCATCTAGGTGGGGCCATGTGACTGGTTCTGGAGAATGGAGTGTAAGTGAAAGTTGTGGGTTTGGCTGGGCTTGGTGGCTCATGTCTGTAATCCCAACACTTTGGGAGGCCAATATGGGAAGATCACTTGAGGTCAGGAGTTCGAGACCAGCTTAACCAACATGGCAAAACCCTGTCTCTACTAAAAATACAAAAGTTAGCTGGGTGTGGTGGCACATGCCTGTACTCCTAGTTACTCGTGAGGCTGAGGCAGGAGAATCACTTGAACCCGGGAGGCACAGGTTGAGCCATGATCGCGCCACTGCACTCTAGCCTCAGCAACAGAGTGAGACTCCACCTTAACAACAACAGAAAAAGAGAGACAGAGAGAGAGAGAGAGAGAGAGAGAGAAGAAAGAGGAAATCTGTTGGTGCAGAACAAAAATATAAATATGTAATATTAATTAATTGTGTTAAATCATTGATATTTAGGATTCTTTGTTTTACCAGCTGGCAATAAGTGTCCTGATTAATGTACTTTGGGAAGTTTTTTCTATATTTCCTTTAGACTTGGTTGGATACCTCTCTATCTGTTTCCGACGCACTCTGCACTCTGTATTTATCCTTTTTTTTTTCTTCTTGTAGTGATGGCATCTCGCTATGTTGCTCAGACTCGTCTTGAACTCCTGGGTTCAAGCAATCCTCCTGCCTCAGCCTCTTAAAGTGCTGTGATTACAGGCATGAGCTATGTGCCTGACCACAGAATCCCTCTTTTAAAACTGTCCATCACCCTCCAATTATTCCAGAATAATAGGGGCTTATTCAGTTCAAAGCGATCAAGTCTGCTCTCAAACATCAAGTAGCAAAAAAGCTACAGAATTAAATCAGTTCCTCAGTGGGCTCTGGTTTAGGGTTGCTGCTTTTTTTAATTAATTTATTTTTTTTTGAGACAGAGTCTCACACTACTGCCCGGGCTGGAGTGCAGTGGCGTGATCTCAGTGCACTGCAACCTCTGGCTCCTGGGTTCAAGTGATTCTCCTGCCTCAGCCTCATGAGTAGCTGGGATCACAGGCATGCGCCACCACGCTCGGCTAATTTTTGTATTTTTAGTAAAGATGGGGTTTCCCATGTTGGTCAGGCTGGTCTCTCCTGACCTCATAATCCACCCACCTCAGCCTCCCAAAGTGTTGGGATTACAGGTGTGAGGCACCGCACCTGGCTGGGTTGCAGCCCCACTGCTGGAATGATGCCACTGCTATTTCAGGTCTCTGCAGATACCCACGTACGGGCTCCCAGAGAATCTCTATTCTAGTTCATATTCGTGCTCAGTCATTATTCCCAAGACAGAATTACTGGGACAAAGTAGCTGGATCCAGAGATCCAGAGATCCAGAGATCCAGAGAGGTTTGCCATCCTCAATTTCACACTGCAGGAGTGATTCCTCCCATGTAGCCTTCTAGGCCCCGGGTCACCTGTGCAGAATTCTTCTCTGTCTCATGGTGAGTTTAACCCTTTGAAGCCTTTGATGTCCTTTGTTCCTACCAGTTCTCAAGGCTTGTGAGTGGTTGCAAGGACATTGAATCTCAAACAGACGGGGCCAGGGTTTGTTTGCTTTCTTCCCAGGATGCTTCTTGGTCCTCATGCAGATTTACTCCTAGTGACTACCTCTGTATACCAAGCTTCGAGGGACAGACTTTGTCAGGGCACAAAAGGTCCTCTTACCCCTTCTCCCAGAGCAGTAGGTGCCTGTTCATCATATATTTACATAACTAAGGAAGGCCAGTCATCGATTTTCCCTGAACAAAAAACAGATACGTTCTAAAGTGACTTTTTCTGTTCGGTGAACTAGAAGTTCTTAAACTTTTTGGTCTCAGCATCCCATTTCTACTCTTAAAAAAAAAAGAGCTTTGATTTTGTAAGTTCTATTTATCGATGTTTACTGTATTGGAAATTAGAGAAACTTTAAAAAATATATAATCATTAATTCATTTTAAAATAACAAAAACCCTATACATGTTAGCACAAATGACATGTATTTTAGGAAAATAACTATTTATTCCAAAACAAAAAGGATTTAGTGAAAAGAATGATGTTTCACATTTTTGCAAATTTGTTTTATATTTGGTCTAATAAAAGACACTTGGGGCCCGGCACGGTGGCTCATGCCTGTAATCCCAGCACTTTGGGAAACCGAGATGGGTGGATTACCTGAGGTCGGGAGTTCGAGACCAGCCTGACCAACATGGAGGAACCCTATCTCTACTAAAAATACAAAATGTGCCGGGCGTGGTGGCGCATGCCTGTAATCCCAGCTACTAGGGAGGCTGAGGCAGGAGAATCACTTGAACCTGGGAGACAGAGGTTGCGGTGAGCCAAGATGGCGCCATTGCACTCCAGCCTGGGCAACAAGAGCAAAAAAAAAAAAAAAAAAACAAAAAAAACAAAAACCGCACTTGTTTCTTATAGTCGCTTTTGCAATCAATGTGTTGCAGTGTTATTTTGGTTGAAGTAGTTGAAGAAAATTCAGCCTTCCACAGACATAAAGCTGGAAAGCAGAGGAGTATTTTAGTAGCATTTTTAGATAATCATAGGTGTTATTCTTTGGTCCCTTACCAAAACTTGACAAGTGGTAATTTCTTAAAATGTAGTTGCAGTGTAGAATCTGAATTCATATCAATGAACTTTTTTTGTTTGTTTGTTTGTTTTCATTTTTTTTTTTTTTTTTTTTTGAGACGGAGTCTCGCTCTGTCCCCCAGGCTGGAGTGCAGTGGCGCGATCGCAGCTCACTGCAAGCTCCGCCTCCCGGATTTACGCCATTCTCCTGCCTCAGCCTCCCGAGTAGCTGGGACTACAGGCGCCTGCCACCTCGCCCAGCTAGTTTTTTGTATTTTTTAGTAGAGACAGGGTTTCACCGTGTTAGCCAGGATGGTCTCGATCGCCTGACCTCGTGATCCGCCTGTCTCGGCCTCCCAAAGTGCTGGGATTACAGGCTTGAGCCACCGCGCCTGGCCTCAATGAACTTTTTGTACTCTTATATTAAAATTCATTAGGCCGGGCGCGGTGGCTCACGCCTGTAATCCCAGCACTTTGGGAGGCCGAGACGGGCGGATCACGAGGTCAGGCGATCGAGACCATCCTGGCTAACACGGTGAAACCCCGTCTCTACTAAAAACTACAAAAAACTAGCCGGGCGACGTGGCGGCACCTGTAGTCCCAGCTACCCGGGAGGCTGAGACAGGAGAATGGCGTGAACCCGGGAGGCGGAGCTTGCAGTGAGCTGAGATCCGGCCACAGCACTCCAGCCTGGGTGACAGAGCAAGACTCCGTCTCAAAAAAAAAAAAAAAAAAAAAAAAAAAAAAAAAAAAAATTCATTGATTTATTTTGCCCTATGAATGGGTCTTTTGCCCATACATAACTTTGTAGCATCATGCACTGGTCATGTGGAAAATATTGCTTCCCTGAATCACGCAGATCTTCCAAATATTGGTGCTTTACATTACACAGTATTAAAAGAATCACATTTGGGCCGGGCGCGGTGGCTCAAGCCTGTAATCCCAGCACTTTGGGAGGCCGAGACGGGCGGATCACGAGGTCACGAGATCGAGACCATCCTGGCTAACATGGTGAAACCCCGTCTCTACTAAAAATACAAAAAACTAGCCGGGCGACCTGGCGGGCGCCTGTAGTCCCAGCTACTCGGGAGGCTAAGCCAGGAGAATGGCGTGAACCCGGGAGGCGGAGCTTGCAGTGAGCTGAGATCCGGCCACTGCACTCCAGCCTGGGCGACAGAGCGAGACTCCGTCTCAAAAAAAAAAAAAAAAAAAAAAAAAAAAAAAAAAGAATCACATTTGTTATTATCACCATTGATCTCAGCAGAAAAGTTTTAAGTATTGGGAAGGTTTTAAGCTCACAGTGGCAGATTCAAGTTTTTGAAAATTCTAGTTTTTGCTTGAAAGCTCAAATTTTATTACTGGCAACCAACAGTGTCAGCTATATTCCTTAAAGTGACAGATTCACTTCATTTAATATTGAGACAATGTGCCAAACACCGAAGCCTAAATAATCACACATCTCTCAGTTGTTCTTGCAAGTAAAAATGGTGTTCCAGCTGAGTGAGGTGGTGCACGCCTTAAATCCCAGCAATTTGGGAGGCTGAGGCAGGCAAATCACTTGAGCTCAGGAGTTCAAGGCCAGCCTGGGCAACTTGGTGAAACCCTGTCTCTACAAAAAAAGTAAAAATTAGCTGGATGTGGTGGCATGTGCCTATAGTCTCAGCTATTTGGGAGAATGAGGTGGGAGGATTGCTTGAGCCCAGGAGGTCAAGGCTGCAGTGAGTCCTGATAGTGCCACTGCACTGCAGCCTGGGAACCAGAATGAGACCCTGTCTTAAGAAAAGAAAAAGAATAAGAGGGAAGGGTCGGAGGGTGGGATGCTTTGAAAATGAGATTTTGGAGGTAGAGAAAAGCTTCTCAGGCTGGGCATGGTGGCTCATGCCTGTAATCCCAGCACTTTGGGAGGCCGAGGCAGGCGGATCATGAGGTCAGGAGTTCGAGACCAGCCTGGCCAACATAGTGAAACCCCGTCTCTACTAAAAATACAAAAAATTAGCTGGGCATGATCATGGGAGGCTGTAATCCCAGCTACTCAGGAGGCTGGGGTAGGAGAATTGCTTGAACCTGGGAGGCAGAGGTTGCAGTGAGCCAAGATGGCGCCACTGCACTCCAGCCCAGGCAACAGTGTGAGACTCAGTCTCAAAAAAACAAAAAAGAAAGAAAAAAAGAAAAAAAATTCCCAAGGATGGGCAAGATGGCACATGCCTGTAATCCTTGCACTCTCGGAGGCTGAGGCGGGTGGATCACTTGAGGTCAGGAGTTTGAGACCAGACCGGCCAACATGGTGAAACCCAATCTCTACTAAAAATACAAAAATTAGACAGGCTTGGTGGTGGGCACCTGTAATCCCAGCTACTTGGGAGGCTGAGGCAGGAGAATTGCTTGAACTTAGGGTTCAGAGGTTGCAGTGAGCTGAGATTGTGTTAACTGCACTCCAGCCTGGGTGACAGAGTCAGATGCCGTCTAAATATATATATATATAAAGAAGGCCAGGCACAATGGCTCATGTCTATAATTCCAGCACTTTGGGACGCCAACTCGGGCAGATTGAGACCAGGGGTTCGAGACCAGGCTGACCAAAATGGTGAAACCTCATCTCTACTAAAAATACAAAACAAAAACAAAAACAAAAAAAAACCAGGTGTGGTGGCACGAACCTGTAATCCCAGCTACTCAGGAGGCTGAGGCAGGAGAATTGCTTGAATCTGGGAGGCAGAGGTTGCAGTGAGCCAAAATTGCACCACTGCACTCCCAGCCTGGGCGACAGAGCAAGACTCCGTCTTTAAAAAAAAAAAAAAAAAAAAAAGGAAAGAAAGAAAAGAAAGAGAAAAAAGCTTCACAAGATGACATGTGAGAGGGACTGAGAATTCAGCAGGTACAGGACATTGGAACAAAAGATGAGAAGAGAGTTGTTTTCCATAGAATCCCCAGATATAGCTGGGCGCGGTGGCTCAAGCCTGTAATCCCAGCACTTTGGGAGGCCGAGACGGGCGGATCACAAGGTCAGGAGATCGAGACCATCCTGGCGAACACAGTGAAACCCCGTCTCTACTAAAAATACAAAAAACTAGCCGGGTGACGAGGCGGGCGCCTGTAGTCCCAGCTACTTGGGAGGCTGAGGCAGGAGAATGGCGGGAACCCGGGAGGCGGAGCTTGCAGTGAGCTGAGATCCGGCCACTGCACTCCAGCCTGGGCGACAGAGCAAGACTCCGCCTCAAAAAAAAAAAAAAAAAAAAAAAAAAGAATCCCCAGATATATTGGAGGGGGTCCCAGGTGTCCTGTCATACATGAGATAGTATTTGAATCACCTGAATTCAAATATCATGGTATAGAATTGTATTAGGCCATTCTTGCATTGCTATAAAGAAATACCTGCCGGGCACAGTGGCTCACGCCTGTAATCCCAGCACTTTGGGAGGCTGAGGCAGGTGGATCACTTGAAGTCAGCCTGGCCAGCATGGTGAAACCCCGTCTGTACTAAAAATACAAAAATTAGCCAGGTGTGGTGGCAGGCGCCTGTAATCCCAGCTACTCGGGAGGCTGAGGCAGGAGAACTGCTTGAACCCCAGGGGGCGGAGGTTGCAGTGAGCTGAGATCGAGCCACTGCACTCCAGCTTGGGTGACAGAGTGAGACTCTGTCTCAAAAAAAACAAACAAACAAACAAACAAAAAAAACCAAAAAACCAGCAATAAGAAATACCTGAGATTGGGTAATGTATATAAAAAAAGAGGTTTCATTGGCTCATGACTCTACAGGCTGTACAGGAAGCATAGTGGCACCTGTGTCTGGGAGGCCTTGGTAAGCTTCGAATCATGGTGGAAGGTGAAGGGGGAGCACGTGTCTCACATGGTGAAAGCAGGACTAAGACAGAGAGCTGGGGAGAGGTGTCACACACTTTTAAATAACCAGCTTATGTGAACTCACTCACTATCGTGAGGGCAGCACCAAGGGGATGGTGCTAAACCATTCATGAGAAATCCACCCCCACAATCCAATCACCTCCCATCAGGCCCCACTTCCAATACTGGCAATAACAGTTCGACATGAGATTTAGGTGGGGACTAATATAGAAATTCTATCAGAATAAACCCTGCAGGATGGAAGATTAGCATCCAGGTGGCTGACCTCTGGGTTCCATTTTGGGATCCTGTCTAAAGCAGTTTTGAACTCTGGTGCCATACCCAGCTGCATGTCAGCTTTAGTCATCCCTCTAGCGCTGAGCTAAGAGTGCATCTTTGCTAGGAATACTACACGTAACCAGCCATTGCTAACAAATTCACCTGCACAGAGTATTTTAGTTCTTGAAGGAGACTTCAAAGTCAGATTTTTTTTTTTTTTTAAATGGAGTCTTGCTGTCTCCCAGGTTGGAGTGCAGTGGTGCGATCTCGGCTCACTGCAATCTCTGCCTCCTGGGTTCAAGTGATTCTCCTACCTCTGCCTACCAAGTAGCTGGGATTACAGGTGTGTGCCACCACACCAAGCTAATTTTTGTAGTTTTAGTAGAGACAGGGTTTCACCATGTTGGCCAGGCTGGTCTCGAACTCCTGACCTCAGGCGATCTGCCTGAGACCTCCCAAAGAACTGGGGTTACAGAGAAGTTCTTCTAAACTGCTTGAGATGATGCTTGAAACAATAGTTTAAGAAAGGAGGTTTTAGACTGGGCACAGTGGCTCAGGCCTGTTCAAGACCAGACCAGCCTAGCCCAGATGGTAAAACTCTGTCTCTACTAAAAATACAAAAATTAACTGGGCATGGTGGTGCGCAGCTGTAATCCCAGCTACTTGGGAGGCTGAGGCAGAGAATTGCTTAAACTCAGGAGGCAGAGACTGTAGTGAGCCGCGATCCAGCCACTGCACTCCAGCCTGGGCGCTGTGTGACAGAGCGAGACTTTCTCTCTCAAAAAAAAAAAAGGTGTTTTAGGCAGAAGGTATGCAGTATTGTGTGAACTTCCTAGAGTGGTCAAGACCAAAAAATTCATTGCAGAAATAGCAAGTTAGGGAGGATCACAGGTTCCTGGGCAGGCAGGCTTTGATTGGTCTTTGTTTGTTTGTTTATTTGTTTGTTTTTTGAGAGACAGAGTCTTGCTCTGTTGCACAGGTTGGAGTGCAGTGGTACAATCTCGGCTCACTGCATCGCATCCTTTACCTCCCAGGCTCAAGCGACTCTCCTGCCTCAGCCTCCTGAGTTGCTGGGCTTATAGCTGCGTGCCACCACACCTGGATAATTTTTGTGTTTTTAGTAGAGGTGAGGTTTCACCATATTGGCCAGGCTGGTCTCAAACTCCTGGCCTCAAGCCATCTACCCACCTCAGCCTCCCAAAGTACTGAGATTACAGGTATGAGCCACTGTGCCCGGCCTGATTGGTCCAGTGTCCTTACCCTGCTCCACTTGCTAGGAGAGGACTCCCTAGAGACTGGGTCTAGACTACGGGGCGAGCAACTGGACTATAGTGGAGCCACTGGAGGAGGGAGGAAGGATACAGCCAGAAATAGTGAATATGGAATTAGGACAAATGTTGAGGACTTTGATTTAGTGACTTGGCCACAAAAAAAACTTTTTTTTTTTTTTGAGACAGGGTTTTGCTCTATTGCCCAGGCTGGAATATAGTATAGTGATCACGGTTCACAGCAACCTCAAACTCCTGGGCTCAAGCAATCCTCCCACTTCAGTCCCCCTCAATAGCTAGGACCACAGGCATACACCACTGTGCCCAGCTATTTTTTTTTAAATTTTTTGTAGAGATGGGGTCTGACTGTGTTGTCCAGGCTGGTCTTGAACTCCTGGGCTCAAGGAATCCTCATGCCTTGGCCTCTCAAAATGTTGGGATTACAGATGTGAGCCACTGTGCCTGGCTCAATTTTTTTGATTGAGTACTAACTAGACGGAGAAAAGACATCCCCATTCCTGTTACTAGTAGACATAGTTTTGAAAAGAGCTCTAAGGAGGGCTTTGTAGGGAAAAACAGGCTTAATTAGAGTCAGTGACTGCTGCCACTATTCACAGTGATAAGTAGTATATGTGGGAGTCAGGAATGAGAGTTGAGCCTAAGAATCCAGTGAAATCAAGATAGCAGAATTGGAGGTCACTAGGAGAAATGCAAGTCCTCTCTTCTCCCCAAGAATCCTCAAAGATATTAGGAGGGACGTTAGTTTTCCCCTGTAAAACTAATGGTAAAGTGGGAAAGTGAGTTATTTCAATGTAAAATTTTTTTTCTGGCCAGGCGCTACCATTTGTGTGAGGAAAAAATAATGTGTAAACTTCTATGTTAAACAAATGTTTAATATCCCTTGAAGAATACTCAAGAAATTGATAACAATGGTAGCGGGGAGTCACTAGGATTAGTGGCTCCCACCCGTAATGCCAGCATTTTGGGAGGCCAAGGTGGGCGGATCACCTGAGGTCAGGAATTCAAGATCAGCCTGACCAAAATGGTGAAGCCCCATCTCTACTAAAAATACAAAAATTGGCCGGGCGCGGTGGCTCAAGCCTGTAATCCCAGCACTTTGGGAGGCCGAGACGGGCGGATCACGAGGTCAGGAGATCGAAACCATCCTGGCTAACCAGGTGAAACCCCGTCTCTACTAAAAAAATTTAAAAAATTTGCCGGGCGCGGTGGCTCACGCCTGTAATCCCAGCTCTCAGGGAGGCAGAGGCGGGAGGATAGCTTGAACCCAGGAGTTCGAGACCTGCCTGGGTAATACAGCGAGACCCCGTTCTCCACAACAAGGAAAAAAAAAGAAAAAAAAAGACAATAAAAAATTAGCCGGGCGAGGTGGCGGGCGCCTGTAGTCCCAGCTACTCGGGAGGCTGAGGCAGGAGAATGGCGTAAACCCGGGAGGCGGAGCTTGCAGTGAGCTGAGATCGTGCCACTGCACTCCAGCCTGGGCGACAGAGCAAGACTCCGTCTCAGAAAAAAAAAAAAAAAAATACAAAAATTAACTGGGCTTGGTGGCTGGCACCTATAGTCCCAGCTACTTGGGAGGCTGAGTCAGGGGAATTGCTTGAACCCAGGAGGCAGAGGTTTCAGTTAGTCGAGATCATGCCACTGCACTCCAGTCTGGGCGACACGGCAAGACTCCGTCTCAAAAAAAAAAAAAATTTTTTTTCTTTATTTCATTGTAAATGTTTTCTTGCTTAAACAATTCTTATGTAATTGCTTATTATTATTATTATTATTTTTGAGACGGAGTCTCGCTTTATTGGCAGGCTGGAGTACAGTGGCGCTATCTCAGCTCACTGCAACCTCCACCTCCCAGATTCAAGCAATTCTCCTGCCTCAGGGTCCCGAGTAGCTGGGACTACAGCTGCACGCCACCCTGCCCAATTTTTGTATTTTTAGTAGAGATGGAGTTTCACCACGTTGGCCAGGATGGTGTAATTGCTTATTTTTAACATTTATTTTATTTTGATATTTTATTTTATCTTGAGATGGGGTCTTGGTGGGTTGTCCAGGCTGGTCTCAAATTCTTAGGCTTAAGGGATCCTCCTGCGTCACCCTTGCGAGTTGCTGGGATTACAAGCACATGCCATCATACCCAGCTCATTTTTTAAACTAACCTTAATTTTTAAACAGGTATTGCATACACATGGTATAAAATTCAAAAAGTTCAAAAGGGTATATAATGAAAAATAAGCATCCTTTCCTCTTCAGTTTCCTAGCTATGTAGATATCACTGTTATGTTTTTTGTTTGTTTGTTTTTGAGACAGAGTCTTGCTGTGTCGCCCAGGCTGGAGTGCAGTGGTTCGAGCCCAGCTTACTGCAACCTCTGCCTTGTGGGTTCAAGAAATTCTCCTGCTTCAGCCTCCAGAATAGCTGGATTACAGGCACACATCACCAGGCCCAGCTAATTTTTGTATTTTTAGTAGGGACAGGGTTTCACCATGTTGGCCAGGCTAGTCTTGAACTCCTGACCTGAGGTGATCCACCAAGTGCTGAGATTACAGGTGTGAGCCACTAATCTTAGTGGCTCCCAGCCACCATTGTTATCAATTGCTTGAGTGTTCTTCAAGAGATATTAAACATTTGTTTAACACAGAAGTTTACACATTATTTTTTCCTCACACAATTGGTAGCATACTTTGCATAACCTTCTGTTTTTTTTTTTTTTTCATGTAATGGTATATGTTTGTTATATCTTTCCATATTGTTACAGATAGAGCCCCCTCCCCCACTTTTAATAGATTTTGGCTGCGTAGTATTTCATGGTTAAAAGTACCATGATTTACTTAACTAATCCTTTAAAAGTAGTTTTACAAATGTGGCAATATGTTTATAGGATAAATCCCTAAGAGTAGAATTCCTAGATAAAATACACGTGTGCTTAAAATTTTAGTAGACATTCTCAAGTGACCTGCTTTACGGATTGTATTAATTTGCAGTTCCACAGGATAATTTTTTTTTTTTTTTGGAGACAAAGTCTTGCTCTGTCCCCTAGGCTGGAGTACAGTGATGCAATCATGGCTCACTGCAGTCTCGAGTCTCGACCTCCTGGGCTCAAGCAATCCTCCTGCCTTAGCCTCCTGAGTAACTGGGACTACAGGCATGTGCCACAACACCTGACTTCCACAGGATATTTTAATCTTTTTTTTTTTTGAGACGGAGTCTCACTCCGTCGCCCAGGCTGGAGTACAGTGGTGCGATCTCGGCTCACTGCAACCTCTGCCTCCTGGGTTCAAGCGATTCTCCTGCCTCAGCCTCCTGTGTGCCTGGGACTACAGGCGCCGCCACCAAGCCCGGCTAATTTTTGCATTTTTAGTAGAGATGGCTTTCCACCGTGTTGGTCAGGCTGGTCTCAAACTTCTGACCTCGTGATCCGCCCACCTCAGCCCCCCAAAGTGCTGGGATTACCGGTGTGAGCCACTGGGCCCAGCCTGATATTTTAATCTTAAAGGATAGATTGAACCAAGATGACTGAAGAATGTGGGGGTCAGGCAGGCAGCTGAAATTTGGCTTACATATAAATAACCTGCCTGTTTGGTATGGCTTTGGGATATTTCATATCTGTGGATGCCCTTGCTGGTTATTCCAGGTGGGTACTCTTCACTAATTTCTTTGCCTGATTCCCTATCTTCTGTCCACTCTTTTTTTTTTTTTTTTTTTTTGAGACGGAGTCTCACTCTGTCGCCCAGGCTGGAGTGCAGTGGCACGATCGCAGCTCACTGCAAGCTCCGTCTCCCGGGTTTACACCATTCTCCTGCCTCAGCCTCCCGAGTAGCTGGGACTACAGGCGCCCGCCACCTCGCCCGGCTAGTTTTTTGTATTTTTTAGTAGAGACGGGGTTTCACTGTGTTCGCCAGGATGGTCTCGATCTCCTAACCTCGTGATCCACCCGTCTCAGCCTCCCAAAGTGCTGGGATTACAGGCTTGAGCCACCACGCCCGGCCACTCATTTTTTTTCTTGAGTTGGAGTCTCTATCTGTCACCCAGGCTGGAGTGCAATGGGGCGATCTCCACTCACTGCAACCTCCACCTCCCAGGTTCAAGCTATTGTCCTGCCTTAGCCTGCCAAAGTGCTGGGATTACAGGTGTGAACCACTGTGCCTGGCCTTCTGTCCACTCTTTAAGCCTTTTTCTTCCATTTTGTGTGTTTCCCTGGGTGATTGGATTCTTTCTGTGACTTCGTGCTTCATAGATGCCTTCCAGATCTGTATCTTCAGATGCAAACCCATATCCTCTTTGTGCCCATCTGTATACTATTGTTTAGAGAGACAATCCCATTTCTCCACTCTAGGAAAGTCTTAGAGACAGGAACAAAAATTTTTTTAAATTTAATTTAATTTAATTTTTTTTTGAGATGGAGTCTTGCTCTGTCACCCAGGCTGGAGTACAGTGGCATAATCTTGGTTCATTGCAACTTCTGCCTCCCAGGTTCAAGCAATTCTCCTGCCTCAGCCTCCCAAGTAGCTGGGATTACAGGCACTTGCCATCCCGCCCGGCTAATTTTTGTATTTTTAGTACAAGACAGGCTTTCACTATGCTGGCCAGGCTGGTCTTGAATTCCTGAACTCAAATGATCCACCTGCCTCAGCCTCCCAAAATCCTGGGATTATAGGTGTCAGTCACTGCGCCTGGCCCCTAGGAGTACATTTTGATGTATTTGAGGGAAAAGGAATGCTCCGTCCATATGAAGACGGGGAAGTAGTAGAAGCTTCAGAAGAAGCCAGTGACTGGTCAGGGTTGAACTGCAGTTCACAGTTTGACATCTTGGCTTTATATTGGAGGGTGAAAACATCATAGTCCCAAAGGTCTTCGCTGGAAAACGAAAATAAAGTAGTAAGTGTACCATTGCTGCAGCTTGGCAATGGACCTTCCAGGCTCCAGTTTCTTTCTTTATAATCCATTCTGCAGCCCACTGTGAGTGAGAGTTCTCTTTCAAAAATACAGTTTCCACTTCGAGCTTGAATGTCTTGCCTTCGTGGCCTCCAGAATAAAATCTAAGTGATTTAGCACAAGTTCATTAGACATCTGCAATTCTATCTTCCCTTCAAGCTGCGTGATTTTTCCATTCTTTCCTCCCACCCCATTTTTCACCTGTCCCCCATCCTTGTAGCCATGCTGAACTTCAGACTGTGTGATGTCTCCTTTTTCTTCCTACTTTACTTATTAAATGGAGATCTGGTTAAAGAATGCCTTCTCTTGGCCAGGCGCGGTGGCTCACACCTGTAATCCCAGCACTTTGGGAGGCCGAGGTGGGTGGATCACGAGGTCAGGAGATCGAGACCATCCTGGCCAACATGGTGAAACCCCATCTCTACTAAAAATACAAAAATTAACTGGGCATGGTGGTGCTTGCCTGTAATCCCAGCTAGTTGGGAGGCTGAGGGCTAAGGCAGGAGACTCCCTTGAACCAGGGAGTCAGAGGTTGTAGTGAGCCGAGATCTTGCCACTTCACTCCAGCCTGGTGACAGAACAAGACATTGTCTCAAAAAAAAAAAAAAAAAAAAAAAAGAATGCCTTCTCTTTATGAAGACATCTCTTTACTTTTTCTCATTTTCTCATAAAGACCTCTTGAGACAGAATCACTCTCTGTACTGCTGGGGAAGTGTGTATGTAGTTGCACCATTGCACTCATCACACTACATTGCAGCCATCTACCTACGTCTGCTATCCTGTTTGACATGCACTTCCATGTGGGCAGGGTCTAAGTGTCCTACTCATCTCTATAGTCCCAACAATTCACAATGCCTGGCATGTTTTAGGCACCAAATACAAATTTGTTGTATCAAAGATTGAAGACCCACAGTCTAGAGTAACAGTGTAATTTGAGGCAAATATTTTATTCTCATCTGGGATCAGTATTCTCTTTTTTCTTGAGACGGAGTCTTGCTCTGTTGCCCAGACTGAAGTGTAGCGGTATGATCTCAGCTCACCACAACCTCTGCCTCCCAGGCTCAAGCGATTCTCCTGCCTCAGCCCCTCGAGTAGCTGGGATTACACTATCACCTGGCTAATTTTTATATTTTTGGTAGAGATGGGGTTTCACCGTGTTGGGGAGGCTTGTCTTGAACTCCTGGCCACAAATGATCTATCCACCCGCCTTGGCCTCCCAAAGTGCTAGGATTACAGACATGAGCCACCGTGCCCAGCCAATATATATATATATATATATATTTTGAGACAGAGTCTCATTCTGTCACCCAGGCTGGAGTGCAGTGGCTCAACCTCAGCTTACTGCAACCTCCACCTCCTGGGTTCAAGCGATCCTCCTGCCTCAGCCTCCCAAGTAGCTGGAACTACAGGCATAAGCCACCATGCCTGGCTAATTTTTGTATTTTTAGTAGAGATGGAGTTTCACCATGTTGGCCAGGCTGGTCTTGAACTCTTTACCTTGTGATCTGCTCACCTCAGCCTCCCAAAGTGCTGGGATTACAGGCATGAGCCACTGTGACCAGTCCGGCCAGTATTCTTTATTAGTAAAAAATGATCTCTTCCTGTCTTAAAATTTTGTAATTCTAGGATGATAGATACGTCTTAATTCTTGAAATTAAAAATTGAGAAGTGTTACTTTTACTCTTTAAGTGACTATAATCATACTTCACTAACATAAAATCTGATGGCTGGCTGGATTTTATTTTTTTATTTTATTTTTTTTTGAGACAGAGTCTCACTCTGTCGCCCAGGCTGGAGTGCAGTGGCTCACTGCAAGCTCCGCCTCCCAGGTTCACGCCGTTCTCCTGCCTCAGCCTCCTGAGTAGTTGGGACTACAGGCTCCCGCCACCACACAGGGCTAATTTTTTTTTTTTTTTTTTTTTTTTGAGACAGAGTCTTGCTCTGTCACCCAGGCTGGAGTGCAGTGGCACCATCTCGGCTCCCTGCAAGCTCCACCTCCTGGGTTCAAGTGATTCTCCTGTCTCAGCCTCCTGAGTAGCTGAGACTACAGGCGTTAGCCACCATGCCTGGCTAATTTTTTGTATTTTTCAATACAGATGGGGTTTCACAGCGTTAGCCAGGATGGTCTCGATCTCCTGACCTCGTGATCCACCTGCTTCAGCCTCCCAAAGTGCTGGGATTACAGGCGTGAGCCACCGTGCTGGGCCATTTTTTTGTATTTTCAGTAGAGATGGGGTTTCACCATGTTAGTCAGGATGGTCTCGATCTCCTGACCTCGTGATCCACCCTCCTGGGCCTCCCAAAGTGCTGGGATTACAGGCGTGAGCCACCGCGCCCGGCCTGGATTTTATTTCTTATACTGGCTGGCCATTTCAGTTTTGCTCTACTGCTAGGCATGAGATACATAAATCTGCCATACCATAATCAAAGAACTTGATGCCATTATATTGTTTATTCAAGGTAGTCCCAGAACTCCTTCAATATATGTAAACTTATTTTTTTTTCATGTTTTTCTGGTATTTTCCCCCCTTGAATTTTTTTTTTATCATAGTAAAATATACATAGCATAATGTTTTTTATGTTAACCACTTTAAAGTGTTCCTTCTTGAATTATATTGGCAAATAATTCAAGGGCATTATTCCAATTCCTCTCCCCTTCCAAATCCCATAAAACATTCAATAAAATATTGAATATCTATCCATATCAATAAATAGATTTCTCTTACAGCCAGTGGAAATCTGCATATATTCTAAGAGGCTCATCAGTTAGAATGAACAAATATACCATGTTTCATAACCATCTCACTTGTGGGGATGGTATGACAACACACAGACAAACTTTTATAAAGGATTGAGTGAGTTACAAGGCAGAGACTACTCAAAGCCAAGATTAATATTTTGGTGAAGAGTGAAAGACTAACTAAAAAATGTAGGAGAGGCTGGTCGCAATGGCTCATGCTTGCAATCCCAGCATTTTGGGAGGCCGAGGTGGGCAGATCACTTGAGCTTAGGAGTTTGAGACCAGCCTGGTCAATACGACGAAACCCTGTCTCTACTAAAAATACAAAAATTAGCCAGGTGTGGTGGTGCACGCCTGTAATCCCAGCTACTCAGGAGGCTGAGGCAGGAGAATCACTTGAACCTGGGAGGCAGAGGTTGCAGTGAGCTGAGATTGCGCCACTGCACTCCAGTTTTAGGTGACAGAGCGAGACTCTATCTCAAAAAACAAAGAAACAAACACCAAAAATGGCTGGGTGCAGCGGCTCACGCCTATAATCCCAGCACTTTGGGTGGCTGAGGTGGCTGGATCACCTGAGGTCAGGAGTCCAAGGCCAGCCTGGCTAACATGGTGAAACCCTGTTTCTACTAAAAACACAAAAAATTAGCCTGGCATGGTGGTGCTCGCCTGTAATCCCATCTACTCGGGAGGCTGAGGCGGGAGAATCGCTTCAACCCGGGAGGCAGAGGTTGTAGTGAGCCGAGATCGCGCCATTGCACTCCAGCTTGGGCAACAAGGGCAAAATTCCGTCGGGGTTGGGGGAAGAGGGGTGGGCGCGGTGGCTCATGCCTGTAATCCTTGCACTTTGGGAGGCTGAGGCGAGCGGATCACGAGGTCAGGAGACCGAGACTATCCTGGCTAACACAGTGAAACCCTGTCTCTACTAAAAATACAAAAAAATTAGCCGGGCTTGGTGGCGGTCGCCTGTAGTCCCAGCTACTCAGGAGGGTGAGGCAGGAGAAAGGAGTGAGCCCGGGAGGCGGAGCTTGCAGTGAGCCGAGATTGGGCCACTGCACTCCACCCTGGGCGACAGAAAAAGGAAAGAAATCTGTGATGTGAGAATAAGTTGAACTTTAATAGGGTTTTAGAAATAGTCTATAGTCTTTCAGTTGTTTATTTATTTTTACAGACGAGGGTTTCAGTATATTGTCCAGGCTGATCTCAAACTCCCAAGCTCAAGGGATCCTCCTGCCTCAGCCTCCCAAAGTGCTGGGATGACAAGTGTGTACCACCATGCCTGGCCCAGCTTCTTTAAATGTTACTCCTTGTTTATTTATATACATGTAGACAAGTAGAAATAGTAAATGTAGTAAATGTAACAATTAAGTCATGATGTTTTGAGTTTCTGATTTCTCTTCTACCTGGTATAACCCAACTTTCAGGAAAAAAAATGTTCTTATTCAGATTTATTTGTTATGAGAAGTCATATTCTTTTTTTTTTTTTTTTTTTTTTTGAGACAGACTCTGGCTCTGTTGCCAGGCTGAAGTGCAGTGGCACGATCTCCGCTCACTGTAACCTCCGCCTCCCAGGTTGAGGCGATTCTTCTGCCTCAGCCTCCCAAGTAGCTGGGATTACAGGCACACCCCACCACGCCCAGCTAATTTTTGTATTTTTTAGTAGAAACAGATTTCACGATGTTGGCCAGGATGGTCTCGATCTCTTGACCCCGTGATCTGCCCACCTTGGACTTCTAAAGAGCTGGTATTGCAGGCATGAGCCACCGACCAAGAAGTCATATTCTTTTTTTTTTTTTTTTTTTGAGACAGAGTCTTGCTCTGTTGCCCAGGCTGGAGTTCAGTGGTGCGATCTCAGCTCACTGCAAGCTCTGCCTCCCGGGTTCAAGCCATTCTCCTGCCTCAGCCTCCTGAGTAGCTGGGACTACAGGCGCCCCGCCACCAAGCCCAGCTAATTTTTAAAATATTTTTAGTAGAGACGGGGTTTCACCGTGTTAACCAGGATGGTCTCAATCTCCTGACTTTGTGATCTGCCCGCCTCGGCCTCCCAAAGTGCAAGGATTACAGGCGTGAGCCCCAGCGCCCGGCCAAGAAGTCATATTCTTATGAGTGGTAGCAACTTTAATAAATAACAGTTGATCAAATCCAAGAATTTCAAAATTTCAGCACGGAAGTCTTCTAGCTTTCGCTTTCTTTTTTCTTTTCTTTTTCTTTTTTTTTCTTTTTTTTTTTTGAGACGGAGTCTGGCTCTGTCGCCCAGGCTGGAGTGCGGTGGTGCGATCTCGGCTCACTGCAACCTCCGCCTCCCGGGTTTACGCCATTCTCCTGCCTCAGCCTCCCAAGTAGCTGGGACTACAGGCGACCGCCTCGTCGCCCGGCTAGTTTTTTGTATTCTTTAGTAGAGACGGGGTTTCACCGTATTAGCCAGGATGGTCTCGATCTCCTGACCTTGTGATCCGCCCGTCTCGGCCTCCCAAAGTGCTAGGATTACAGGCTTGAGCCACCGCGCCCAGCCTCTTTTTTCTTTTCTTTCTTTTCTTTCCTTTTTTTTTTTGAGACAGAGTCTCACTCTATTGCCCAGGCTGGAGTAAAGTGGTGTGATCTCAGCTCACCACAACTTCTACCTCCCAGGTTCAAGCAATTCTCCTCCGTCAGCCTCCCAAGTAGCTGGGATTACAGGCATGTGCCACCAGGCCCGGTTAATTTTGTATTCTTAGTAGAGATAGGGTTTCACCATGTCGGCCAGGCTGGTCTAGAACTCCTGACCTCAGGTGATCCACCTGTCTTGGCCTCCCCAAATGCTGGGATTACGCTCAGCCAAGAAACCTTGCTTTCTTTCTGAAATGTTGTTGTGCTGTTCAGGTTTATGCAGGGCAGATTTCTTCCCATTTCATAGCTGGAAGATGTTAGAGTAAATCGGTTCAGCTGTTTTTCTATAAAATGATTTAAAAAAAAAATCCCAGTGACCTTTTCCTGCCCTCAAATAACTTTAAGAATAGTTGGACATAAAACCTTCAAACTCTACATATTCATAGCCCTCAGAGGAGTATAATCATTGTTAGTTTGAGAAAAAGCTTAGTCTTTTTTTTGAGTTGGAAAGCTCTAATATTACATGTTTGCACATGTTTGGTATGTAACTCTTCATCTGCTGATGAAAACTGATATGAGACTTTTATAGCATATTGTGTAGATGCTGGTTTTTTACTTTATTTACCATGTCACAGGACTTACGAAGGCATACAGAATTTATGCAGTGACCTTTATATTGAAGCTAAAACTTTACATCTGTTCACCAATATAACAACAGAGAGATCCTGCTATGACATTGCAGAAGTCATATAGAAAAATCTTACAATGGTGATTCCAAAGAAATGACTTCTACTGTGTTTAGATCTCATCAAAGGAGACTGAGTGTTCTGGCACTCTATGGGAAAGGGTATTTTGGGAGGCTCTGTAAAAGATTTTTACACACATTCTGAATAGATGTCTAAGCAAAGATTGTTGATTGCTAGTGTGGTCAGGACAGTTGGGGTATAAAAATAACTTTTATCGGAGTTCCATGTAGAACTCTGAAGGTAGTTAATTCCTCAATGCTTCATAGGTACACCTCCCTGAATATTTGGCTACCAGCCAAAACACAAGATCTTTGTATCTTTTCCTTATTTTTGGGATGGAGTCTCGCTCTGTTGCCCAGGCTGGAGTGCCATGGCACGATCTCTGCTCACTGTTACCTCCGCCTCCCAGGTTCAAGCAGTTCTCCTGCCTCAGCCTCCCGAGTAGCTGGGATTACAGGCACCCACCACCATGCCCACCACGATGCCCGGCTAATTTTTGTATTTTTAGTAGAGATGGGGTTTCACCATGTTTGTCAGACTGGTCTCGAACTCTGGACTTTGTGATCTGCCTGCCTCAGTCTCCCAAAGTGCTGGGATTACAGTTGTGAGCCACCACGCCCGGCCGTTGTTTTTTTTTTTTTTTAAGAAACAGGGGCTTGCTCTTTCACTCAAGCTGGAGTGCAGTGGCATAGCTCACTGCAGTCTCAACCTTCTGGACTCAAGCAATCTTCCGATGGTTTAAGTTCCATATTGTTCTCCATCTTCCATCCTAGAGAGGAAAGAGCTTTCTGCTGTTATTAGCCCCAGGGTACTGTACTATGTCTTGTTGATTTTCTCAAGGCAGTGTCTACACCTGGGTTTTTTTTTTTTTTTTTTTTTTTTTTTTTTTGACAGAGTCTTGCTCTGTCGCCCAGGCTGGAGTGCAGTGGTGCAATCTTGGCTCACTGCAGCCTCCATCTCCTAGGTTGAAGCTATTCTCCTGCCTTAGTCTCCTGAGTAGCTGGGATTACAGGCGTGTGCCACCATGCCAGGCTGATTTTTGTATTTTTAGTAGAGACAGGTTTTCACCATGTTGCCCAGGCTGGTCTTGAACTTCTGGCCTCAAGTGATCCTCCTGCCTTGGCCTCCCAAAGTGCTGGGATTACAGGCATGCGCCACCACTCCTGGCCTGTTATGGGTTGAATTATGTTCCCCTCTCCCAATTAATATGTTGAAATCCTAACCCCCAATACCTCAAAATGTGACCTTATTTGGATAAAAGACCTTTACAGAGGTAATCGAGTTAAAATTAGGCCATAAAGGTGGGCTCTGGCCAGATGTGGTGGCGTGCACCTGTAGTCCCAGCTACTTAGGAGGCTGAAGTGGGAAGATCACTTGAGCCCAGGAGTCTGAAGCTGCAGTAAGCTACAATTTCACCACTGCACTACAGCATGGGTGACAGTAAGACCCTGCCTCAAGCAACAAAAGAAAAGTGGACTCTAATCCAATGAGAGTGGTATTTATATAAAAAGCACAAATTTTGATTCAGAAATAGACACACGTAAAAGAAGACAGTGTGAAGACACCAGGAGGTGATGGCCATCTACGAGTCAAGGACAGAGGCGTGGACCAGGTCTTTCCCTTACACCTCCAGGAAGGGATGAACCATGCTGACACTTTGATTTTGGCTTGCTAGCCTCCAGAACTCTGAGAAAAGAAATTTCTATTGTTTAAGCCATCCATTCTGTAGTATTTTGTTATGACAATCCTAGTAAACTAATATAACGCCTTTTTACATTATCTCTTCATTTAACAATATTTAATTATCCAGTTTGAACATGGCATTGTTTCCTGTTGGAACTGGACTAATGTAGATTTATAATCTATCAATCTATCTATGCCTTATTTGCTTCAGATTTGTTTTCTGTTAAGAAATTGGGGGGGGGGGTGGCTCACGCCTGTAATCCCAGCACTTTGGGAGGCCGAGGCGGGTGGATCACGAGGTCAGGAGATCGAGACCATCCTGGCTAACACAGTGAAACCCCGTCTTTACTAAAAATGCAAAAAATTAGCTGGGCGCGGTGGCGGGCGCCTGTAGTCCCAGCTACTCAGGAGGCTGAGGCAGGAGAATGGCGTGAACAGGGGAGGCGGAGCTTGCAGTGAGCCGAGATTGTACCACTGCACTCCAGCCTGGGCGACAGAGCAAGACTCCATCTCAAAAAACAAAAAAAGATATTGGGCCATGTGCAGTGGCTAATGCCTATAATCCCAACACTTTGGAAGGCTGAGGTGGGAGGATTGCTTGAGCCTAAAAGTTCAAGACCAGCCTGGGCAAAATAGTGAGAATTCATCTCTACAAAAATAAAAAAATTAGCTGGGTATGATGGTGCATACCTGTGGTCCCAGCTACACGGGAGGCTGAAGCCAGAAGATCCGTGTGCCCAGGAGTTCAAGGCTGCAGGGAGCTATGATGGTGTCAGTGGACTCCAGCCTGGGCAACATAGTAAGACCCTATTTGAAGAAAACAAGAAAAAGAAAAAGAAACTGAACACTGCCAATTTGCAAATATCTTTCACATCTATAAATATGCTTGCACAACATTCTGGACATATTTAGGAAGTCTGATTTGGATTCCTCCTCTAACACCAGCCCACACCTGGAATACTTCCACCCACATGGAGACAGGAGTCCTCTGGAGCTGTCTGTCCTTCCAGGAGGCTGTGATTCATCGGTCACGCTGACCAAAGTCATCCGCGGAAGAACCTGGTAACAGTGCCATTCCTGTGCATATGAATGTTTTAATCATCTCCCAAATTAAACCGGTAACTAATTGTTGCCTTACTGACAACCAACACATCTGTTCTGTGGAAATCTCTTTTATTATAAAGGGACAATATGTTTGTCTTAGTGTTATACCTCAGGCCTTTTCTTTTCTTTTCTTTTTTTGAGACGGAGTCTGGCTCTGTCGCCCAGGCTGGAGTGCAGTGGCCGGATCTCAGCTCCCTGCAAGCTCCGCCTCCCGGGTTTACGCCATTCTCCTGCCTCAGCCTCCCAAGTAGCTGGGACTACAGGCGCGCCCGGCTAGTTTTTTGTATTTTTTAGTAGAGACGGGGTTTCACCGTGTTCGCCAGGATGGTCTCAATCTCCTGACCTCGTGATCCGCCCGTCTCGGCCTCCCAAAGTGCTGGGATTACAGGCTTGAGGCACCGCGCCCGGCCAGGCCTTTTGTTTTCAAATTGCTATTTCTTTTCTTTTTTTTCTTTTCTTTGTTTCATTCATTCTCAAAGGAGGTAAAAATTGCTGTTTCTCTATTTGTTCCCAGTAATTTATTAAATGCAATTATTTTCAGGAATATCCTTAAAGAAGAGGAATCTTCTAATGCTCCTGGCTTTTAAAAAGGGAACAAAAATGCAAAAAGCTTTTCACTGGAAATACCCTATTGAAAAAAAACCCAAACACACCCTTCTCTGCCAAATTAAATTTTAACAATGTCAAAAGTAGTAAAGTCAGCTGGGTGGGCATAGTGGCTCATGCCTGTAATTCGGCACTTTAGGAGGCTGAGGCGGGTGGATTGCTTGAGCCCAGGAGTTTAAGACCAGCCTGGGCAACAGTGAATCCTTGTCTCTACAAAAAACACAAAAATCCGCCGGGCATGGTAGTGTGTACCTGTGATCCCAGCCACTGGGAAGGCTGAGGTGGGAGGATCACTTGAGCCTGGGAGGTCTAGACCACAGCGAGCTGTGACTGTGCCACTGCACTTCAGCCTGGGTGAGACAGCGAGACCCTGTCTTAAAAAACAAAGAGTGAAATTGAGTCTCATGCTTACTTGCCTATCTTGTACAATTAGCAAAGCTGGTCTTTCAAACAGAATTAGCCTAAGAAGAATGAACAATTTAGGGAAAAGAGGAATGTAACAGCCTTGGGGAAAATAAAACTAAAATGGGAAATCCAATCCATTTTGCATTTGAGCCACTGAATGTGATTTGACTATAGGGAAGGGTGGCCTGGCAAATCCCCTCAACCACCGTCCATCTTAAAACACACTGAAAGCCATGCTTGTCACTTACGCTACTATTTCACTGTGGCTTTCAACATGATATGCTGTCCATTTTTTAATAACATTTAACACGTTCATCTCCCTTTGACTAAGCACTTATAGCAAAATTATTAGTGCTTATGGCTTACTGCAGACAGTATTTATGCTGCTTTCCAGAAGCCACTTTTATCTGTTGGAAAAAAAAACCCCACTGTAGGATTTTCAACCTTTTAGGCTAACATCTGACTCTATTAGCTTCTAAAGAGAAGAACCATAAATAATCTTCCCATTCTACATTCTATGCTTTTAGCTAATACATTAATCATAGAGGATTTTTTTTCTTTGCCTCGTGAGAAAAAACAGTCTTACAGTTAAAATTTGGGTTTGCAAAATATGGTTTTTAGGTAGCAATGGATGTTTGGAGATAGAAAGTGGGGAGGTCTTTGAGTATAAAAGCTTGGGAACAAAAGGGCTTTTTCCAGGGCCAAATCATATCTCAGAGACCTGGCTAGTAATAAATTTTGGGGGAGGGGTGTAATATTAACTCTTTCAGGTCATAAGGGCACCATTTATTCTTTACACTAACAATGCACTTTGATGCACAGGATAGTTGCTGTGGTCCTGAGCAGTTATGTGCCTCCCAAAGAACTTCAGTTTTAAACCTACTGTAGGAGTAATTTTGGAGCACAGTTAGGATTGATTTGCTGCATTCTTTTATATGGACCTTCTCTGAAATTCATGTCTATACAGTTTTTATTATTGTTTTCCTTGTCATTGAAGTAAAAGGTGTTTTTGGATGCATTTCAATCAGTAAAAGGGTATTTTTTTTTTTCTTATAAGGTGATCATGGGAGAACAGTTTTTAACACAATTCTTTCTTTTTCTTTTTTTTTTTCTCCAAAGGCACAACTACATCATCTTTAGGAGTTAGCAGAGTAGGGCTTATCCGTACTAGTTCTGGTTCAACCATTTATTTATTTACTTATTTTTTGGAGACAGAGTCTCACTCTGTTGCCCAGGCTGGAGTGAAGTGGTGCAATCTTGGTTCACTGCCACCTCTGCCTCCTGGGTTCAAGAGATTCTCATGCCTCAGCCTCCTCAGTAGCTGGGACAGGTGCGTGCCACCATGCCTGGCTAATTTTTTTTTATTTTTAGTAGAAACAGGGTTTTGCCATGTTTTGCTGGCTAGTTTCAAACTCCTGAGCTCAGGCAATCTGCTTGTGATGGATTCCCAAAAGTGCTAGGATTACAGGCATAAGCCATTGCGCCTGGCCATGGTTCAACTATTAATTCTCTAAGTTATTTGCTTTTTTTTTTAAAAATTTACTAAGCAATAATGTTTAATATATCTGTGATTGAAAACCAAAGAATAGGATGAAGAAGCTAAAGTGTGGGACAAACAATTTCACTAAAGATACTTGTCCCAACTCAAAAGTAACTAAACTTCCCCTTTTCATCTAACCACTGTGTAAACACATACAGAGATAAAGCTAAACAGCCTTTTACTTACCTCTAAATTAGAAATCCCTGTTAATCTAAGATATAAAGGATTAAATCACATTTGGTACAGATAGATCTTGTAGGGCAGTTGAAAATGGACAATCTTATTTAATGCACATGTGATAATCCTCTGTTAATAGAATAACTATCAAACTATTCCTTAACATGATTAACATTTTTCTACATTTGTATGTGCAGTTTGCTTTTATGAACTCCTTTAACATGAGAGCTAATGTTGTAGGTTTTGTTGCTTTACTAACACCTAGCATGGTGACTGGCAAATATCAGGCAGTCAAATGTCTATAGAATTAATCAATGAGTACAAATTATTTTTATTCCTGACTTCCTATATTTAATTTTTAAAAAATTGAGTGAGGCTGGGCTTCACTCCTGTAATCCCAACACTTTGGGAGGCCAAGGTGGGTGGATCACGAGGTCAGGGGTTCAAGACGAGCCTAACCAAGATGGTCGGGGGTTCAAGACGAGCCTAACCAAGATGGTGAAACCCCGTCTCTACTAAAAATACAAAAAAAAAATTTAGCTGGGTGTGGTGGTGGGCGCCTGTAATCCCAGCTATTTGGGAGGCTGAGGCAGAGAATTGCTTGAACCTGGGAGGTGGAGGTTGCAGTGAGCTGAGATCGTGCCATGGCACTCCAGCCTGGGCAACAGAACAAGAATCTGTCTCAAAAAAAAAAAAAAAAAGTTTATTTTTTTTCTTTCTGAACATGTGAACTATTGACTCCCAATTTTTCCCCCTTTGCCTTGTCTACTTGGGTGCTTAGAACAAAATGCTGTTGTCAGTTCACAGAAACATATTTTATTTTCCCTTGATCCTAATTTATTTTCTTTTACGTTTTGAAACTTTACTATAGATACCTCTGATAATCAAATATTTTAAGAATGTGGTAGGTTCCAGATAAAAATTTTTTCATTAAGTAATTATGCATTTTTTTCTAAATTAGATCAACAAACATTTATTGAGCAAATGCTATGTTGCAAAAATTACAAAAGACAATAGGAAGAATGACTTACTTCCCTAATGCTTTGGTAGAAAGCTCCCTGGCACATTGACATAACTGGGAAGGTGATGGGAAGAACTGAAAAGTCCAAACTTTATATTGTCTGTCAGATTAATGGAATGAGGACTTAAAATAAAAATTAAATTGAAGTGTGGAAAATAAAGTTATATTTCTTAATTGCCCAAGACTGTAGATCAAGATTTATGTTCACTATATATAGCATCCAATAATGTTAGGGCTAGAAGAGTTGATAAAGCTCAGATTGCCCCATCCTGTCGATCATTTTGTACTGATTCCCATTAAACTGTAAGCACTGCAAGGACAGGAACCTTTCTTTTGTTCACTGGCGTATCCCAAGTCTTTAGAGCAATGCTGGGCATATAGTAGGTGCTCAGTAAATCACATCAGTTCCATCAAATTGAGTCTATTTTTGTCTAACATTTTAAATTCTTTGTGTTGTCTCTTCAAACATCTTAAACATAGGTATTTTAAACTCTCTTTTGATCATTTTACTGAAACCAGTCCCTAGGTATAATTTTTTTTTTTTTTTGAAATGGAGTCTCACTCTTGTTGCCCAGGCTGGAGTGCAATGGCATGATCTCGGCTCACCGTAATCTCCGCCTCCCAGGTTAGAGTGATTCTCCTGCATCAGCCTCCCGAGTAGCTGGGATTACAGGCATGCACCACCACACCTGGTTAATTTTGTATTTTTAGTAGAAATGGGGTTTCTCCATGTTGGTCAGGCTGGTCTCAAGCTCCCGATCTCAGGTGACCTGGTCTTTCTCCATGTTGGTCAGGCTGGTCTCAAGCTCCCGATCTCAGGTGACCTGGTCTTCTTGGCTTCCCAAAGTGCTGGGATTACAGGTATGAGCCGCCGTTCCTGGCATCCCTCATTATAAATTATCATCTTTGTCCTATTTGCTGACTTTTCCTCATGGTAGTTTATTTCCCTATGTGGTTTCTAATTTTTTACTGTAAATTTATCTTCAGCAGGGGTTGTTTTCTGTGAAAGTCTTTTGTACCCTAGCCTGTGAAATGGTTTTCCTTTTCCCTTTGACTGGGGATCTGTGGGTTCTATGGTTTCAGACCAGATTATATGCTAATTTTTCAGCCTTGAAGTCTCTGTGTCATGCAAACAGTGAAAAGTTCAAACTCACTTCCACACAAGGCAAAGTCCTGGGTTTCAGATTTCTCTTCAGTGACTGTTTTTCTATTCATGGGAACAAGTTTCCTTGCTGCTTCCTCAAACTGGTGGCCAAGTGTTTTTAGGTCCTATTTCACAAGGGCCGGCCCTTTTTGAATTCTGGCGTAATATAGAGTTCTATACTCTCTTCCTTACTTAGGTGTTAATGTCACAAGCCCTAACTGTTAAGGCATATATTAAACTCTGATTCCCCTGTTAGCCCTCTGCCTTCAGTTCTCAATTACGCTTCTAAATTCTGCAACATTCCTAGAAGTTTCACTTCTTGACTTCCAGCTTATTTCTGTCTGAACATTAAAAAAAAATGACATTTTATACTGCTAAATGATCCTTATACCTGTGAGCTTGAAGTGGAAGGATTTCTTTTCTTATTTTTTTTTTGAGACAGAGTCTTGCTCTGTCGCCCAGGCTGGAGTGCAGTGGTGCGATCTTGGCTTACTGCAAGCTCTGGCTCCTGCGTTACGTCATTCTCCTGCCTCAGCCTCCCAGTAGCTAGGACTACAGGCGCCCACCACCACGCTGGGTTAATTTTTAAAATTTTTTAAATTTTTAGTAGAGATGGGGTTTCACCGTGTTAACCAGGATGGGGAAGTATTTCTTATATTGGCTTATTTGCGAAGTTTACTAGGAAAACAAATTCATTTTTATTTATTTTTATTTTTATTTTTATTTTATTTTATTTTATTTTATTTTTGAGACGGAGTCTCGCTCTGTCGCCCAGGCTGGAGTGCAGTGGCCGGATCTCAGCTCACGGCAAGCTCCGCCTCCCGGGTTTACGCCATTCTCCTGCCTCAGCCTCCCGAGTAGCTGGGACTACAGGCGCCAGCCACCTCGCCCGGCTAGCTTTTTTTGTATTTTTTAGTAGAGACAGGGTTTCACCATGTTAGCCAGGATGGTCTCGAACTCCTGACCTCGTGATCCGCCCGTCTCGGCCTCCCAAAGTGCTGGGATTACAGGCTTGAGCCACCGCGCCCGGCCTATTTTTATTTTTTATTATTAATATTATTTTTGAGGCAGACTCTTGCTCTGTTGGCCAGGCTGAAGTGCAGTGGCACAATCTCGGCTCACTGCAACCTCCGCCTCCCCGGTTCAAGCGATTCTCCTGCCTCAGCTTCCCCAGTAGCTGGAACTACAGGTGCCTGCCACCACGCCCAGCTAATTTTTGTATTTTTAGTACAGATGGGGTTTCACCATGTTGGTCAGGATGGTCTCATCTGCTGACCTGGTGATCCACCCACCTTGGCCTCCCAAAGTGCTGGAATTACAGGTGTGAGCCCCTGTGCCTGGCCTTTATTTTACTTTTTACTTTTTTTTTTTTTTTTTTTTTTACAGGATCTCACTCTGTTGTCCAGGTTGGAGTGCAGTGATGTGATCATGACTCATGCAGCCTCCACCTCCTGGGCTCAAGTGATACTCCCACCTCAGCCTCTTGAGTAGCTGAGGCTACAGGCATGTGTCACCATGCCTAGCTAATTTTTGTATTTTTTATACAGACAGGATTTAGCCATGCTGTCTAGGCTGGTCTCGAACTCCTGGGCTCAAGCAATCTGCCTGTCTCAGCCTCCCAAAGTGCTGAGATTACAGGTGTGAGCCACCGTCCTCAGCCAAAAAGCAAATTTATTAATGAGGAAACTAAGACCTAAAAAGGTAGAAGTGCCTTGATGGTGAGTACTACAGTGTTAGGAAGCTAAGAAATCATGCCCTGAATTCTTAGATTCTGCTTTCTTTCAAAATTGGAATACCTAAATTTTTGCCTTGTCTTTGGATGGAGATGTATATATATATATATATATTCCTTCTATTGGTTTCATTTTCAGAATGTCATATGTCATACTTTAATATTTGATTTGAATTGAAGTGTGGGGGTGGTAGCAACACAGTGATGTCTTGGGAAGCTATTTTCTGATACTTTTTAATTGGGATCCTGGATGAGTTAGAGGAGAATTTGGAATAGGTACCATGAAAAGGAATTTGAGTGGTCAACAAAGCCTTGTAATATTAGGACCAACCTAATAAAAAGAAAGAATACATGTAGCCACATCCATCCATTCTGATCCAGAGATTTGAAAGGAAAGCCTAAAAGATCAGATCCGATTTCTGTAGATGACCACACTCCTAGTTAAGTGATACAGACAAAACAAAATTTAAGTTCTGTTAATATGGAGATGGGAATCCCAGCTGATTGGTGGAGGCGGGAAATTCCCACCAGCACGGCGGGAAAGGACTGACAATATAAAGGCACCTGCCCTGGTAAACCTGGCTCAGGTTAGAATCATTGAAAACATGATCAGGCACCAAGACCTGGCTAGAGATCCTGGGCTTCACTGCAGAGCTGGCTCGTCTCTAATGGTGAGAACTTGCTCGGGTCTATGGGTAAATGGAGGTATAATCTGAGAACAAGGTCAATCTCATTGCAAAAACAATCAAGGGAGCTCCCTATTGAATATTCTTGTCATGTGCTTTGGGAAGAATGGAGAAGAACCAACTCTTAGAATTGGACTGGGCCTCATTTGAAGCATCCCCCCCCTTTTTTTTTTTTTTTTTTTTTTTTGAGACGGAGTCTCGTTCTGTCGCCCAGGCTGGAGTGCAGTGGCGCGATCTCGGCTCACTGCAAGCTCCGCCTCCCGGGCTTACGCCATTCTCCTGCCTCAGCCTCCCAAGTAGCTGGGACTGCAGGCGCCCGCCACCTCGCCCGGCTAGTTTTTTGTACTTTTTAGTAGAGACGGGGTTTCACCGTGTTAGCCAGGATGGTCTCTATCTCCTGACCTCGTGATCTGCCCGTCTCGGCCTCCCAAAGTGCTGGGATTACAGGCTTGAGCCACCGCGCCCGGCCTGAAGCATCTCTTTTTATCGGAACAAGCATGCAATTTGGAATCAATCAGGGCTTTGTTCTGACCCCAGGTTTTCCACCTGTGGTTCTGTATATTTGGGCTAATGTTCTGAACTTCTTGAACAGCAAGTATTTCATCTCAGGTGTTTCATCAGCAAGATGGAGATCATGCAAAATTGTTTCTGTGAGAATTAAATTAAGTTACCTGGCACCAATACTCTCAATAAATGGCACTTATTATTTGGATAAGTGCCTCATAAGAGGTGAATGCCAGTACTGAACAGAGTAAAAAAGGCCACGGCCTCAAGAGATCATCCTTGACCCTCAATCGAAATTAGTTTCTCCTCTTCTATTCTCTAATAAAGCTCTTTTCTAACATCCACCACTATTGGCACCTGTGCAGTTTTTAGATCTGTGACTGGTTCACAGAGCAGTTATAAACTCAGTGTTGGTGAGGAAGGTTTCATGAGGCTTGGTGAGAACTCCATGTCTCTGACCAGGGCAGTCCCCACTCGGGTTTGCCAGTTCTTCTTTTGAGGGAGTAAGAGGCTCAGTGCTAGCAGATTTCCCCATTTTTTCATATAATCCAGGACGCTTACTTTTTATTTTTATTTTTTTGAGTCAGTCTCCCTCTGTTGCCCAGGCTGGAGTGCAGGGGCACGATCTCTGCTCACTGCAACCTCACCTCCCGGGTTCAAGTGATTCTCCTGCCTCAGCCTCCTGAGTAGCTGATATTATAGGTGTGTGCCACCACACAGGGCTAATTTTTGTATTTTTAGTAGAGATGGGGTTTCACCATTTTGATCAGGCTAGTCTTGAACTCCTGACCTCGTGATCCACCAACCTCAGCCTCCCAAAGTCCTGGGATTATAGGCATGAGCCACCATACCTGGCAGAACTCTGACTTTTTATGTGAAATGCTCTGGTTTTAAAATGTTGGGAAGTAATTCAAAAGATATTGTGTGGGCCAAACCAAAGTCATGTGTGGGCTGCAGTAGACCTGAAAGCTGCCAGTTTACAGCCTCTGGCTTACATCTGTCTTCATGACTAAGTAGTGTTAGGTTCACTATTGTTTGTTCAATGCCTGGCACAGTGGGGGCACATAGTAGGCACTAAATATTTATTGAAAGAAAGAAGGAAGAAGAAAAAATAAAAAACTGAAATTTGTGTTTGTTTGTTTTGTTTTGTTTTGTTTCTTAAAGGGTTATATTGAATCCTGGGTCAAGGACCAGGAAAAAGAAAAGAAAAGAAAAAAGAACTGTGTTGAAAAATTGCTGATATTAAAAATGGTCTAGGCTGGGCATAGTGACTCATTCCTGTAATCCCAGCACTTCGAGAGGCCAAGGTAAGCTGATCACTTGAGGTCAGGAGCTGGAGACCAACCTGGCCAACATGGTGAAACCCCATCTCTACTAAAAATACAAAATATTAGCCAGGCGGTGGTGGTTTACGCTTATAATCCCAGCTACTCAGGAGGCTGAGGAACAAGAACCACTTGAATCTGGGAGGCAGAGGTTGCAGTGAGCCGAGATTGCGCCACTGTACTCCAGCCTGGGTGATAGAGCAAGACTCTGTCTCAAAATAAATAAATGAATAAATGAATAAATAAATAAATAAATAAATAAATAAAAGAGTATAGGTAGTTTGATTGAAGCAGATTCTCGTTCTGTCACCCAGACTGGAGTACAGGGACACAATCACAGCTCACTGAAGCCTCAACCTCCTGGGCTCAGGCAATTCTTCTACCTCAAACTCCAGAGAAGCTGGGACTATAGACACGTGCCACCATACCTGGCTAATTTTTTTAGTTTTTGTAGAGACGGGGTCTCACCGTGTTGCCCAGGGTGATACTGAGTTCTAAGTTAATATAAACCAAGAAAGAAAAACCATTCACTGCTTCTCTGTATCATTTTAGGGAAAAAACAGACTTATTATTTTTGTTGCTTTTATAACCAAAGACTGAAAGAATGATAATGTTTACCACAGAAGCAAAATTTCCCATTTGTAAGTATTGTATTGAACAGACTGTTGGTTGCATATTGTCAAACCGCTTTTAGTTTGCTGCAAAGTAGAATTTAATCTCTGACCTCAAGTTTTATTGTGTAATGAGCTTGCCAAATACATTGAATTGCAGATTTCCATGGTAGTATGATTTGTGTACTGGCTTGAACTCTGAAAGTCACTGCAGCTGTCATTTGGTGAAAAATAGGGAAAAAGAGGCTTTGGGAAGCTTAGGTTTCTAGAGCTGATGGAAGGGAGAAAACCTCAAATGCTAGATTCTTTAGAGACTGTCTAAATTGAAGTGGCTATCTTTGACATAGTTGTAAGTTTAAGGATTCCTAGAGATTGGCCTTTAGGGACACAAAATGTGCATCAGTAACTAGAGTGGTCTGCCGGTAAGATTACTGAATTGCAAAATTGAAGATCCACAAATGTTCCTAATAGACACTCGGTATTCGTCCTGTAGTACATTTGGTACTTTGGCCCCAAAAAGTAAATATTGAAAGTAATGGTGGAGGGGGCCATCTCTGTACTCTAGGAATTTACACTCTGGTTTGGGAGCCAATACCAATAATTGGGAGAGTAAAAGACTCTATGATTGAGAGCTAAGCCATGTGTTAGGGACTATAAATGTAACAGGAAATCAGCGGGTAAAAATCACAGCAGGCTTCATAGGTCAGTTAAGAACTCAGAACTTCTAATAAGTATTGTTAAGATTTAGGGAGGGAGAGAATATACATTGCTATCTTGGTCCCCTCTGCTTTTGAAAATATGTTGATTCCTTTCTTGGGCTTTTTTAAAAAATAGGAAAAAGGAAAAGTTGTTTCTTTTCTACCATCGATTTACATATTGTATTAGTCAGTTCTTGCCTTGCTATAAAGAAACACCTGAGACTGGGTAATTTGTAAAGAAAAGAGGTTTAATTGGCTCACACATCTGCAGGCTGTAGAGGAAGGAGAGCAGCATCTGCTTGGCTTTGGGGGAGGGCTCAGGAAACTTATAATCATGGTGGAAGTTGAAAAGGAAGCAGGCACATCTTACGTGGCTAGAACAGGAGGAAGAGAGGGGGGAGGTGCTACACACTTTTAAACAATCAGATCTCATGAGAACACAGTGAGGATCACAGGAATAGCACACAGGGCATGGAGCTAACCCATTCATGAGAACTTTGCCTCCGTGATCCAATCATCTCCCACCAGGCCCACCTCCAATACTGGGGATTACAATTCCACATGAGATTTGGGCAAGGACACAGATTTAAACCATAAAACACATAGAAAAACACAGATATATTTTTGTAGAGATGTAGTCTTGCTATGTTGCCCAGGCTGGTCTTGAACTCTTGGCCTCAAGCAATCCTCCCACCTCAGCTTCCCAAAGTACTGGGATTACAGGTGTAAGCCACCACATCTGGTCTATATATATAGGGGATTTACTGTGAAGGGACCAAATATATATGTAAAAAAAAGGTTAAAAAATATATATATATACACATTTTTGAAATAGAGCCTTACTCTGTCACTCAGGCTGGAATGCAGTGGTGTGATCTCGGTTCACTGCAACCTCTGCCTTCTGGATTCAAGTGATTCCCTCACCTCAGCCTTCCAAGTATCTGGGATTATAGATGTGTACCCCCACGTCCAGCTTTTTTTTTTTTTTTTTTTGAGATGGATGGAGTTTCGCTCTTGTCGCCCAGGCTGGAGTGCAATGGCTCGATCTTGGCTCACTGCAACCTCCGCCTCCCAGGTTCAAGTGATTCTCCTGCCTCGGCTTCCAGAGTAGTTGGGATTACAGGCGTGTGCCACCACGCCCGGCTAATTTTGTATTTTTAGTAGAGACAGGGTTTCTCCATGTTGGTCAGGCTGGTCTTGAACTCACGACCTCGGGCGATCCATCCGCCTTGGCCTCCCAAAGTTCTGGGATTACAGGCGTGAGCCACCGCACCTGACTTGGCTAATTTTTGTATTTTTAGTAGACATGGGGCTTCGCAATGTTGGCCAGGCTGATCTTGAACTCCTGGCCTCGTGTGACCTGTATGTCTCAGCTTCCCAGAGTGCTGAGATTATAGGCATGAGCCACCATCCCCAGCTTTTTTTTTTTTTTTGGATATGGGGTCTTGTTCTGTCACTCAGGCTGGAGAGTAGTCGCAGCATCATCGCACACTGCAACCTTGAACTTCAGGGCTCAAGGGATTCTCTTCTAGCCTCAGTGTCCCAAGTAGCTGGAACTACAGATATATGCCATCATGCCCAGCTAATTTTTAAATTTTCTGTAGAGACAAGGTCCATTATGTTGCCCAGGCTGGCCTCGAACTCTTGGTCTCAAGTGATTCTCCAACCTCAGCCTCCCAAAGTGTTGGGATTAGAGGCATGAGCCACCGTGCTTCACCTGGAAATGTTATTTTAAAAACACATTAACAGTAATTATTCTGAGTATGATTTTAGATAATTTAGATTTTTCTTTGTAATTTGTCATTTTATGACATTGATCATTTATCTGTGCAATCAACAAAAAATATGTTAAATATCCTTCTGTTTCAAAAACCAGCAAGGGCACTTTATTGCTTACACCAGTAATTAGAAAGATTAAAAACCCTGGTTGCAATGAGAACACATGGACACAGGGAGGGGAGCAACACACACTGGGGCCTGTGGGGTGGGGAGTGGCGGGGGGAGAGCATCAGGAGAAATAGCTAAGGCATGCTGGGCTTAATACCTAGGTGATGGGTCCATAGGCGCAGCAGACCACCATGGCATAGGTTTACCTGTGTAATAAACCTGCACATCCTGCACATGTATCCCAGAACTTAAAATAAAAAAAAAAAAAAAAAAAAAACACGAGAAACCCTAGTTGCATATTTTAATTGCCTGGATTTCTAAAACAAGACCAAACAAAATATACCATTATGTGCTCAGGTCCTACTTCAGCTCAATTAAATGAGAATCTCTGAGGGTTAGGGCCCTGGTTTTGGCTTTTAAAAAAAGCTTTCAGGCCGGGTGCAGTGGCTCAAGCCTGTAATCCCAGCACTTCGGGAGGCCAAGACGGGCGGATCACGAGGTCAGAAGATCGAGACCATCCTGGCTAACCCAATGAAACCCCGTCTCTACTAAAAAATACAAATAACTAGCCGGGTGAGGTGGCGGGTGCCTGTGGTCCCAGCTACTCGGGAGGCTGAGGCAGGAGAATGGCGTGAACCCAGGAGGCGGAGCTTGCAGTGAGCTGAGAGATCGTGCCACTGCACTCCAGCCTGGGCGACAGAGCGAGACTCCGTCTCAAAAAAAAAAAAAAAAAGCTTTCAGGTAGTTATTTTGTTTTGAGACAATGTCTCAATCTGTTGCCCAGGCTGGAGCACAGTGGCGTGATCTCAGTTCACTGAAACCTCAATCTCCTGGTCTCAGTCAATCCTCCTGCTTTAGCCTCCTGAGTAACTGGGACTATAGGTGCATGCCACCATGCCTGGCTAATTTTTAAATTTTATTTATTTATTTATCTAGAGACGGGGTTTTGCCATGTTGCCCAGGCTGGTCTCGAACTCCTGAACTCAAGCATCTGCCTGCCTCGGGGCTTCCAAAGGGCTGGGATTATAGGTGTGAGCCACCATGCCTGACCTAAATTTTATTTAAAAAATTTTTGTAGAGACGGGGTTTTGTCATGTTGCCCTGGCTAGTCTCGAACTCCTGGGTTCAAGCTATCTGCTGGCTTCAGTCTCCCAAAGTGTTGGGATTACAGATGTGAGCCACTGCACCCAGCCTACCTTTCAGATCATTTTAATGTGTATCCAGTATTTCCTGGAAATATATTACAACTGCAAAATCTCACATTCCCTTCAGATATACTGCAACGGAAACTCTAGGACTGGGACTCAGCAAACTGTTTTAACAAGACTTTTGCTGGCTGAGCATGGTGGCTCAGGCCTGTAATCCCAGCACTTTAGGAGGCTAAGGTGGGTGAATCACTTGAGGCCAGGAATTCAAGACCAGATTGGGCAACATAGTGAGACCCCTATCTCTACCAAAACAAACAAACAAAAATTAGCTGGTATGGTGGCCCACCCCTATAGTCCCAGCTACTTAGGAGGCTAAGGTGGGAGGGTCTCTTGAGCCCAGGAGGTCGAGGCTGCAGTCAGCGATGATTGCAGAACTGCACTCCAGCCTGGTCAAAAGAGCAAGACATTGTCTCAAAAACAAAAACAAAAACAAAAACAAAGCAAAACAAAACAAATAATAAAAGTCTTCTGCTAAAGTTTGAGCTTCTGCGATAGAGCACAGGCCCAGCCTGAAATATACACTTCTTAATCTTGCCTCAACCTCCCAAACCTCCCTTACCATTTTCCAGCCCTCAGTTTACACTCTAACCAGGTGAGTTTATTGTGTGTCTACTGAGCTACATGGCTCTTGCCTCTTCCTGGCCTGACTAGTCACCCTCTCATGGAGCCACAGACACTTTAGTCATCCTTCAAGGGCCAGCTCAGTTCTCACCACCTGCGTGAAGCCCTTCTGTATTTCTCTGCCCTCACACTGCTACAGTTCCCTCTTCTCTACCATTCATTCATTTCTTCAATAAGTATTTATTTCACGCTTATTATTTGTGAAGCATTAAGTGGAATACAAAATAATTATGTGATGGTCCCTTCATAGGGGATGTACTTGTTTCTATGTGGGACTAACGAAGGAGAAGCAGATGTTGAGGGGAATGCCATGTGGGCTGATAGGATGTGAAGTTCAGAAGTGCACCAAGTGCGGTGGCTCACCCCTGGAATCCCAGCACTCTGCGATCACAAGGTTAGGAGTTCAAGACCAGCCTGGCCAACATGGTGAAACCTCGTCTCTACTAAAAATCCAAAAATTAGCCAGGCGTGGTGGCTGGTGCCTGTGATCCCAGCTACTCGGGAGGCTGAGGCAGGAGAATCGCTTGAAACCGGAAGGCAGAGGTTGCAGTGAGCCTAGATCACGCCACTGCACTCCAGCCTGGGCAACAAAAGCGAAATTCCTTCTCAAAAAACAAAACAAAACAAAAAAACAAAAAAGCAAAGAGGTGCAGGAAGGGTGGAGAGCAGAGCTGGAATGTGTTGGGTTGAGAACCAGAATGTAGACCATTTGCTCCAGGAGGTGACTCCAAGAAGACAGGACGGGAACAAGTTCTTCTAGGTATTCTACCTGCCTCGGCCTCCCAAAGTGCTGGGATTACAAAGCGTGAGCCACCGCACCTAGCCTCGTTCAATGTCATTCTAATGTCATTATAAAGTTGATAAGAAGAAAGAAAAATGGATTGCTGGTCAGGGCCACTGGCTGGGTAGAGTTTGCATGAGTTTGCAGGTTCTCCCCGTGTCTGCATGGGTTTTCTTTGCATGGTTCTGGGCGTTCCCAAACGCCTAGAAACACCCTCTGGTTTTCCTCTCCATTCTAAAGATGTGCACGTTAGGTGAACTGGCTGTCTACATGGTCCCAGGCTGAGTGAGTGTGTATCTGTGTGTGAGTGCCCTGTGGAGAGAGGGCATCCTGTCCAGAGATCATTCCAGCCTGGCCCCCCTGAGCCACAGGGACCGGCTCCAGTCACCTCTGGCCCTGAACTGGAATAAGGGAATAAATCATAATCTTACTTGTTTTTATTAATCTTTCTTAAATGTATGTGTAGTTCACATTTGTTTCAATGTTTAATATTAGAAGAGTTTTTTTCTTTATTTAGAAGTTTGGTGATGTTTTTGTGACCAGAAATATTCCGTAGGAAATTTAGTCTGTATTAGTTAAGCTGTGGTCAAGTTGGTTTGGTTATATGGCATTTTGCTTAAAGTCACAGTTTCCAAGAATCTGTTGATGATATTAACTGAGGACTTTCTGTAGAAACCACCCATGGATGAGCTTTTCTTTTCTTTTTTAATAACGTTTTTTTTGAGACAGGGTCTTGCTCTATTGCCCAGGCTGGAGTGCAGTGGTGCGATCTTGGCTCACTGCAACCTCTGCCTCCTGGGCTCAACTGATCCTCCCACCTCAGCCTCCTGAGTAGATGAGACCCCAGGCACCTGCCACCATGCCTGGCTAATTTTTGTATCCTTTTTTTTGTAGAGACGGGGTCTTGCTATGTTGCCCAGGCTGGTCTCCAACTCCTGATCTCAAGTGATCTGCCTGCCTCAGATTCCGAAAATGCTGGGATTACAGGCCTGGGTTACCTGGCTCGGCCAAGATGAGCTTTTCTGCCATCCTGAAATTTTCTTTCCACTGCACTTGTGTGGGTCCATGGTTAACAAACTTTTTCCTACATGGAAAAGCAGCAAATGCTCTTTTGAGAAAAGGCAGTAACATCAGTGATTTTTAACTATAGGTGAACCAGAGGCAGAGATGGCTTACAAATGACTCAGGTGTGTGCTTACGTTTGTGTTTTCAACTATGCGACTTTTGCCTGAGCAGGGAGATGAGAGTCAATCTTGCTGTTATGAGATAAAAGACGTCCTCTCAGATGATTCATGTCATAGGTTTCACTAGCCAGCATTTGAATTGTGAATATTACATTGTAAAGAGAGAAGAATGAAAATAAAAACAAGGAAAGAAGAAGATGGAGGAAGATTATAGGTTCTGTCTGTACAGTTTCTGGTAAAAGAAAGCAGTGGAATCTAGCTCCGGACAGAGGTATGTGCAGGGGATAGCTGCAGGTAGTAATTGAAATTTATATAGACTTTGTCTAAACGGTGACCACCACCCACATTATCCCCATCATTTCCCAAGCCAGACATGCCATTATATGTGATATGATCACTCTCACCACAGGGGCTACTAGTTAGAGAGAGGTCTAAGATGGTTACAGAAATGCCTGGTGAAAACAAAGGACAAAAAGAACACTTTGATGCAGAGGAAGGAAAATTAGAATTGGTTTGCTGCAGGACCTCTGGATGCAACGTGTGGCAAAGTACGGGGTGTTTCCTGAGGCTTGCCTGGGAAGATTTCCCCGCATAGCTTCTCTAGGTCGGGATCTACTTAATACAGAATAGAGAATATTTCATGAGAATATGTGTCAGTGACTATATTCCACCATGATAATGCAGATTTCTTTCTTTTCAGAGACAAAGGTGTGCCCAGTACAGCTACTAATGTAATAAAAATTAATAAAAATGATCATTTACTGAGTTATTACTATGAACTGACATGTAATTTAAGGAAAGTGTTAATCCCCAAAGACATAGATATTGTCCAGACCAAAATGACAGACACTTATTATATTATCATCCCTATTTCATAGAAAGAAAAATCTGAGGCTCAGAGGGATCAAGCAACTTGCTCAAGGTCACACAGTTGGAATGTGAAGAAGCCCTGGTCTATCTGACTTCTAATCCCAGGGTTTTTTTGTTTTTTGTGTTTTTTTTTTTGAGATGGAGTCTCGCTCTGTCACCTAGACTGGAGTGCAGTGGCACAATGTCGACTCACTGCAACCTCCTGGGTTCAAGGGATTCTCATGCCTCAGCCACCCATGTAGCTGGGATTACAGGTGTGCACGCCACCAGGTCCGGCTAATTCTTGTATTTTTAGTAGAGACAGGGTTTCACCATGTCGGCCAGGCTGGTCTTGAACTCCTGACCTCAAGTGATCCACCCGCCTTGGCCTTCTGTAGTGCTGGGATTACAGGCGTGAGCCACTGCGCCCAGCCTAATCCCAGGGTCTTGACAACTAATAGTATGAACTAGGAGTAGACACTTCAGGGGAATATCCTGGAGATTGTGTCTTTTGAATACACTTATGCAGGATATCGTAATTTTAATATAGTATACTTAAATATAAACATAAAAAAGCACTGAACCTTTGTTCACACTGGTCTACCAGTGTTCCTGGTTTCCCAGGTACCGAATCCTTCCTCTTCCTGAAAATGGGGCAACTAAGTTCCCTTTCCCTGCAGGTTGTAGGAAGACCCTTTAACTCTGATCTTAGCCAGTGAATTTAAGGAATTCTGGCAGAACAAACTGGGACTAATGTAGGGTGGAAGAGGGAAAGCGTCCCCTTTATCCTCTGAAGGTTTGCTGAAAATGAACCAACAAAAGTCAGATTAATAGGAGAAAAAGGCATATGAAATGTATTTAATGTGCATAAGCATGGAGGAATGGTAGGAGAATGATTACCCAACAGCCCAATGAGCTCCAGATGTTTGTATACCCTTCTTCATAGGGGAAAAGAAGATGAAGTTTATAGGAGTGAATGATTTTCAGGGGAAAAGAATGAGTCCAAAGAACAGTGGCCCTGAACAAAGTTCTTCTGAGCTCTGGGGGAGGTGGCATAAAGGTGAGGGGTAGAACCTCACTGTGAACCAAGGTTATCCTATGCAGACAAAGCCTCCAAGGTAATCTCTCAGAGCCACCTGCAGAAGAACAGATGAAAAGTCTGTCTGGGCATGGTGACTACTAGTCTCTTCTCTTCTCTCTTTAATCTTTTCTGGTATTTGATAAGATTCCTAGGGAGAGGAGTCTCAAAATAATTGCATTTATTTTTCTTTTATGTTTTGTAGAGATGGGAGTCTCACTATGCTGCCCAGTCTCCCACCTTGGCCTCCCAAAGTGCTGGGATTATAGGTATGAGCCGCCATGCCAGGCCCAGTTGAGTTTTTTTTTTTTTTTGGAAAAAAGGTAAATGGCTCCTCTTAGGGTCATTTTCTTTTCAGATAAGGAAATTTCAGAGATTCCCTCCTGGTGATTTGGGAAAGAATGAAGATCAAAGAGATGAGGGATAAGAAAAGGTCCGAGAGAAAGCTTGGTTCTGAGGTTTATTTTTTGAGATCTTTGAATTTTCCTTCAATCAAAGCACTCGGCATGTCAAAGCATCATCTTTGGGGGTATTGTTTCTGCATCGTAACATTAAGTAGCCGTCACCTCAGTCCCCGTGTCTCTGTTCTGGCAACTGAAATCCAGTGGTGTTTTTGTTACTTGGTCTTGTTTTTCTTCTAGCTCTGGTACATGGATTCTGTGCATCTCATGTCCAAGTTTCCACCTTCATGACCTGCTTCGATTCTAGGTCTTTAGGGACTAGGACTCTCACTTGCCCTCTCCAGTCCCTTCCCAGAGCCTAGAATTCCACACTGAGCCCTTAACCTGTGGTCAGGCTTGGGATTCCTCTGCCTTCTAGCGCCTCTGATGGTGTCTGGTTCTAGATTCCTGGTCCCCACATTTGGCCTGTCCATTGGGTTTCTGCATTGTGAAATTACAATATACAGTTGGCCCTCCTTATCCATGGGTTCCTCATTGGTGGATTAAACTGTAAACCAAAAGGAAAATTCTTCCTATCTTGTCTGATAGTAGGTCATAAAATCTGCGTTCCAGAAAGGTCCTGCCCTATACTTGGGAGGAAGAAGTGCTACACAGAGAGGCCAAGAAGGATCTAAACAGGCAGGCCTTGCTAGTTTCCCTCTGTAAACCAAAAATAAAATTCTAAGCCTCCCAACCATCTGAATGGAACCCTCCTCTTAGCCAGGGACATTCCAAAGCTAACTCGAAAAACTAGTTCAGGCCATGATAGAGAGTTGGGGTTGCACATGACTCATTTACACCCTTTTGGAATTCAGGCACAACTGACCAGCATTAACAATAGAATGCAGACCCTAAGACTGACAAAACAGACACTTTGTAGCAACAAGATACCAAATTCCAACCTGATGTTTAGTATAGCATCACATAACAGGTACCAGGCCCTGAAAGAAAGTAAAGTATTTTACCCCAAAATGTATTTATTTGACATATTTTGAAATGGCCCTGCAAACTGTCTCTTGTGGGAAAACAAACATTCTGTAGAGAATCCCTTTCCCTTTCCAAGTCCTTTGCTGATCCAGGAGATATTTAACTAAGAGTCTGTCTCCTGTTAGGGTTGGATAAGAGACATTTACCATCTATTCTCTGAAGCCTGCTACCTGGAGCTTCATCTACATAATGTCCCCTTATCTTGACTACCAGCATTTCTTTCTGCTGACTTTAACTCTTGAGGCAGACCTTAACCTTTTCAACTAATTGCCAGTCAGGAAATCTTTGAATCCACCTATGACCTGTGGATCATGTAATCCACAGTGCTGCCTTTAATCTCAGCACTTTGAGAGGCCAAGGCAGAGGGTCACTTGGGGCCAGGAACTTGGAGACTGTCCTGGGCAACATAGTGAGAACTTATCTACAAAAAATAGAAAAATTGACTGAGCATGGTGGCGCACACCTGTGGTCCCAGCTACTTGAGAGGCTGAGGTGGGAGGATTGCTTGAGTTCATGAGGTTGAGGCTGCAGTGAGCCATGATCGTGCCAGCCTGCTGGGTGACAGAGCAAGACCCTATCTCAAAAAAAAAAAAAAAAAAAAAGAAAGAAAGGCAGGGCTTGGTGTCTCATGCTTGTATTTCAGAACTTTAGGAAGGCCAAGGTGGGAGGATCCCTTGAGTCCAAGAAACTAACCTGGTAAGACCCCCATCTCTTAGGAAAAAAAAAAAAAAAGTAGTAAAAATACTTTTAATAGATTATGGATATGTGTATACAATTATACAAATATATTATCTCAGGCTTCACAACAGGGTAAAGTTTCTGTAAGTTGTCCTTACTGAGATTGGACATAACTTAAATTCCAGAACAGGAGTAATGTGAGGTTGGATACCCAGAAGCATAAGAGGCTGAACACTATGCCTCTGTAGTCCTAGTTTTGAGGGAGGATTGCACAGGAGTTTGAGTCCAGCCTGGGCAACGCAGAGAGACCATGTCTCAAAAAAAAAAAAAAAAAAAAAAGAGAGAGTTGTGTTGGGATCCTACAGCCTGATATAATTCTATGGAGGGAAAAGATTATACCAGATTTCACGGGTTAATTCAGTCAAAGCCATAGAAGTAGAAAATCAAAGACAGAGTGGGCTGGGCCCTGTGGATCTCCATCAGTTCCTCTTGCAGACAGGACCTCTTTTGAAAGTCCCAAACTGCATATATGGGCTCTCATTGACCTTTGGTGACATGCGCCTGACACAGATAATAACTCGACTAGCATCAACATATGTGAGTTCTAACCAGCTGTGTGTCCATGGCCAAGTTACTTTGCCTTTACTGAATATTTATATTCTCATCTTTATAAGGGCAATAAGCATGTCTATCCCTTTAAGACTGTTCTATTGATCAAATAAGAACATATATGTGAGTAAAAAGTACTTTGCAGAGATATATGACTGAAAGGAAAGTGAATTCCAGTTCTTTTGAAATGAGTGCCAGTTTAGCAGAAAATAATAAAGTAACACTGGGTGTGTTTGGCATCATTTGGGGATTAACGAAAGTGAATTTTTGGGTCAGCTAACCTCTTGACATGCCAGTGTAAGAAAATTATACTATACACAACTGACTGTACACTACATGAGAATGTCCCAAATGGTCCCAAGGCAGGCACTTCATCCCCCTCCTCCATTCCTTGGAGCCAATAACCCATTAAGTTATATTCAAATTCAGAATTTTGCATTATTATGAGGTTTTATTGTGTATGGACTTCGGTGTTTATTCCTTGAATAGGTGAAAATAATTTAAAATGTCTAGGGGTCTCGGTTATTATAAATACAGTTGGGGTCGGGGGTGGTGGCTCAAGCCTGTGATCCCAGCACTTTGGGAGGCCGAGATGGACGGATCACCTGAGGTCGGAAGTTCAAGAAGAGCCTGACCAACACCGAGAAACCCCGTCTCTACTGAAAATACAAAATTAGCTGGGTATGGTGGCACATGTCTGTAATCTCAGCTACTTAGGTGGCTGAGGCAGAAGAATCGCTTGAACCCGGGAGGCAGAGGTTGCAGTGAGCCGAGATCACGCCATTGCACTCTAGACTGGGCAACAAGAGCAAAATTCTATCTTAAAAAAAAAAAAAAATAGTACAGTTGGGATATGGAATAGGATGTTCTGTCTCTACTGTGCACGACCCAGAGTATTAAGTTTTTTTTTTTTTTTTTAAAGACAGAGTCTTGCTGCTCTGGTACCCAGGCTGAAGTTCAGTGGTGCCATCATAGCTCACTGCAGCCTCGACTTTCTGGGTTCAAGGGATCCTCCTATCTCAGCCTTCCTAGTGTCCGGGATAACAAATGCACACCACCATGCCTGACCTATTGTTGTTGTTGTTGTAGAGACAGGGTCTCACTCTGTTGCCCAGGCTGGTCTTGAACTCCTAGCCTCAAGTGATCCTCCTGCCTTGTCCTCCCAAAGTGTTGGGATTACGCGTGTGAGCCGCTGCGCCCAGCCCACTTTCCCTTTTTTGTATGTGAATCTTCTTCCACCACAAGTGCTGGAGCCTTTCTGAACCTATTCAGATTCAGGGGCTGCTCAATTCTTGAATTATTCTTCGCTCAATTGAATTCTATTTAATTTAATTTGTCTAAGGTTTTTGTTTTCTTTTTTCTTTTTTTAAACAGGGCCTTGCTCTGTCACACAGGCTGGAGTGCAGTGGCAAGATCACAACTCACTGCAGCCTTGACCTCCCAGCTCAAGTCATCCTCCTGCCTCAGCCTCTTAGGACCAAGGTGTGCACCACCATGCCTGGCTAATTTTTTTGATTTTTTGTAGAGATGGGATCTCACTTCATTGCCCAGGCTGGTCTCAAACTCCTGGGCTCAAGCAATTCTTCTGCCTTGTCCTCCCAAAGTGCTAGGATTATAGGCGTGAGCCACTGCACCTAGCCTAGGTTTTCTTTTTGCAGTTGTTACAGTGATGACCCCAGTGAGTCATGTGTCTGTGTCCATGCTCCCTTCTCATATAACTTCCCTGCTCCTCCCATCAAGAGGAAAGGCTACTACGCCAGCTCTTGTATCGAGGCTGCTTTGTGACTTGCTGTGACTAATGTAATACAGTGGAAATGACACTGTGTGACCTCTGAGGTTAGACCTTATAAGGTCTTGTTTCTTTGCTTCTACTCTCTTGAGACACTACTGCCTCACGAACAAGCCTGGGCTTGCCTCTTTGAGGATGAAAGGCCACATGGAAAGAGGCATAGCTGTCCTGGTCATTTCAGCTACCTCAGCTGAAGTCCTAGACAGGGGAGTGAGGAGGCTGTGGCCCAGCCACCCTCCAGTTGTCCCATCCACTGACTGCAGCTACACGGAGAGAAACTGCCCAGTGGATCCCAGCCCAAATTGTGGACTTGTGAACAAATAAATGGTTTGTTGTTTGAAGTAACTAAGTGTTGGGATGATTTGTTATGGAGCAAAGGATAACTGGAACAGGAAGTTATAAAGATACTGCTTTCCTATCAGCCTTCATGGTGCTTGTGTTACAATCCAAAATGCTTCCTAGAGTTATCTTTGTTTTGATATGGACAGGAGACAGGGAAATACTGGGTAGAAGAGGGTGGTTCTCTGGCAAAAGGCCCCACCCTCAAGCCTGGATACTCGCCACCATAAATGAGAACAGGCCTTTCTGTTTTTGTGCCCAAAAAGTTGCCTTTTGGCCTGCCATGCCCCACTATCCTGTACCCATATAAACCCCAAACCCCTGGTTCCAGGAGAAGATGAGCAGACAAACAGAAGAGCAGAAGAGCGGCAGAGAGGGAGAGAAGAGAAGGAGCGTTCAGAGAAGTTCAGCTGGGGATGGTCAGATAATTGGCTTCTAGATTGCCAAACTACAGAGGAAGATCATCTTCCCACTCTATCCCCTTTCCAGCTCCCCATCCATCTTGCTGAGAGCCACCTCTACCACCCAATAAAACCCCTGGATTCACTGTCCTTCAAGTCCATGTGTGACCTGATTCTTCTGGAATGCTGGACAAGAGTTCAGGATACAGAAAGCTGTCACACTGGTTCCCTACCCTTGCAAAAAGGCAGAGAGTCCACTGAACTGGTAAACACTTAAGCTGTCCACAATGGCAAGGCTAAAGGAGCATACTGTAACACACGGGTATCACCCACTTGGGCTCCAGGAATTGCAGGCTCCCACCTCTGGATGCTGCTATAGGGCTGGAACCCAGTGCCCTAGCTCCTGCACCTGTCCATCTGCCTGCTCCCTCTCCCGTAAGGAGTTTGACCAGTGACAGCGACTGAACAGATGAGCCACATCCCTATTGCACGTCCTGTGAGGGGGGTCAGGGAACTCTCCATAAATTCAGTTTCATACAGAACACATGATAAATGTTTTGTTTTCCTTGTTCTTCTGTTATGCTTGGTGGTCCCTAGAGCCTGGGCTCTTTGCATTGGAGGGGAGGTCTGGCTGCCATGTGCTGCCATCCAGCCTTTCTGTTTTTCAGAGACTATGCTTGACTTCCCCACCAGAACATGCCCACAGTGACAATGGTGGCTCTTGTCCCTTGGAGCTGAGGGGTTCTTACTCTGAAGATGGCTGACAGATCTCAAATGGCTCTTAGGAACTGGAGGAACTGAGACATCACCCAAATATGCCTTCCCAGATACTGATGAATTCCTCAAATATTCTCAGTTTTGCTCTGTACACTGAAATTTCTTTCTTTCTATGTAAAGTGAAGAAAAATGGACTGATGGTAAGGCTCAAGTGATTCTCTTCTGTGCAAGATATTTTATCTTCCTCTTCTTTTTTTTTGCACTGTTCAGAGGCCTTTGTGGATTAAGTCAGGTTACTTGGCTATATTCTGATTAGCTAAGATTGTTAGATAAGGGATGACCTCCAGATAAATCGTTTGCTGTGTAAGAAGGCTCTATTTTAAAACCAGAATTTTTTGTGGTCTTGTCACTCAATGATGGAGATGAATGAGATTTCATCCCTAGTATAACTGGATAGGAAATGGCTTTATTAGATAAACCTTGGCATACCCTTGTTTTAGAGTAGGAATAAAGGTATAAATCATCACATAAAAATTATATGAATTTTAATCTTATTTACTATTATACTTGTAAATTTGCCACTAAAATATTAATCAGGGAAAGACATAAATGCAGCTACTAGTAAAACAAAAAGGTAGTTTTGTTCTTTTATTATTGAGATGGTAATAATAGATTAGAAAGAACACTTTGAAAATATAGATAATAAAACATTTTAAAAAGAAAATAAAAATCACTCAATCTCACCTCCAGAGATAGTCATTGTTAATATTTTAAAATATATCCTTCTAGGTTTTTTTTTTTGAGACAGGGTCTTGCTCTGTCTCCCAGGTTGGAGTGCAGTGGCGTGATCATGGCTCACTGCAGCCTCAACTTCCAGGGTTAAAGTGATCCTCTCACCTCAGCCTCCTGAGTAGCTGGGATTACAGATGTGCACCACCACACCAGCTTTTTTTTTTTTTTTTTAAGTGGAGACAGGATCTCATTTTGTTGCCCAGGCTGGTTTCAGACTCCTGGACTCAAGTGATCCTCCTGCCTCACTTCCCAAAGTGCTAGGATTACAGGCGTGAGCCACTATGCCCAGCCTGTCCGTCTAGATTTTTAACGTACATATACTCACTTTGAGGAGTGTCTTCAAAAGATGGAATGCATGCTATTTCGCCTCTTCCAGCATGTATTTTACTCCACTTATTAGGTTAAAAGTCACAAAGAAAGTAACTGTGCCTACTTCATTTTAGACAATTACATAAGTTTTGCAGTAATATACCGTTCCTACCTTGGGCAAGAGGGTAAAATAGCTGTCTGGGTTCCATCACTCTGCAGTGGAACCTGCACACCAAGCAAACAGTTGTTAATTCATTTAAGCCAGGAGGACATTAAAAAAAAGAAAAAAGAAAAAAGAAAGTGGCTGGGCGTGGTGGCTCACGCCTCTAATCCCAGCACTTTGGGAGGCTGAGGCTGGCGGATGGCTTGAGGCCAGGAGTTCGAGACCAGCCTGGCCAACATGGTGAAACCCCATCCCTACTGAAAATACAAAAATTAGCTAGTTGTGGTGGTGTGTGCCTGTAACCCCAGCTACTTGGGAGGCTGAGGCAGGAAAATCACTTGAACCCAGGAGGCGAAGGTTGCGGTGAGCCGAGATTGCGCCACTGGGGCGACAGAGTGAGACTCTGTCTTAAAAAAAAAAAAAAAAAAACCCCAAAACCCAGACCTACTGGTAGACCTCAAGTCAACAAACCAGCTTGTCAGTTGGCTATGTTGTTCCTTTTCCAACTATAGACCACATGGGTATTGGTTAGTGTTCCGAAAGTGGTGAGTACTACGCATAAAGAATTACATTTTCTCAGCCTGAGGCATGTGTGTTTCAAGACAGTCACAATGTATTGGAATCCAAAATGAAATGAAGAAAGTGAGTAAGCTGCTCTACTAAACAGACGGCTTTCACTAAGTGTAGCCATTAATCTTGTCCTGATCATTTACCGGAATGTGGTAGATTGCAATGTTTCCTTGATCTATTAATGAACTATCACCGCAAAATATGTCACCAAAGTGAAATAATTGTTGATGTGTTCATGAAAACCATAGGATAGACCAGAACCCTCCCCTCCATGGAATTAGGCAAATGAATAACTTATTTGAGAAGGAAGAAGAGATTATTGTAACCCCTCTGGAACAGTTTTTAGGACCACAGAGCAAAAGCCCAAAGCTTGTAAATGACCTGAAGAATTATAGGAGTCTTTCTAATTAGGCACTTTATAATGAAAATCTGAGTTTTAGAAAAGCAATTTTAAAGGGATAATTCTTCATTTGACAAATGATTCACAATAGAATTTTAAAGGATTAATCATCTAGTAAATTTATTTTTTATTATTTTTCTTCTTTTATTTAAAACTTTTTTATTTCTAATTTTTGTGGATACATAGGAAGTGTATAATTATCTAGTAAATTTATTTTTATTTTTTTATTTTTTTTTATTTTATTTTATTTTTTTTTTTATTTTTATTTTTATTTTTTTTTTTTGAGGCGGAGTCTCGCTCTGTCGCCCGGACTGGAGTGCAGTGGCCAGATCTCAGCTCACTGCAAGCTCCGCCTTCCGAGTTTACGCCATTCTCCTGCCTCAGCCTCCCGAGTAGCTGGGACTACAGGTGCCCGCCACTTCGCCGGGCTAGTTTTTGTATTTTTAGTAGAGACGGGGTTTCACCGTGTTAGCCAGGATGGTCTCGATCTCCTGACCTCGTGATCCGCCCGTCTCGGCCTCCCAAAGTGCTGGGATTACAGGCTTGAGCCACCGCGCCCGGCCTATCTAGTAAATTTAACATAGCATTTAGATTTTAAAATTCTCTCTGTCTGTAACATAATGTGCACATGTCTTAAGTATAAAGTAAAATGAACTGCTACGATACGCAAAAGTTTCACATGGGCTCAGTGTGATGGTTCAGACTGGTGAATCCCAGCACTTTGGGGGCCAAGGTGAGAGGATCCCTTGAGCCCAGGAGTTCAAGACCATCCTGGGCAACATAGCAAGACCCCATCTCTACAGAAACAAAACAACACAGAGCAAACACACACACACACACACACACACACAAGGTTTAAATGGTGGAAACAGGTTGGATTGGTGGGCATCTGAAGTCCCTGAGTTTCATCTGTTGGGTCCAGAGTACTTTTTATGTGCTGATTAACAAAAGAGAGGCTGGGCTTCAGCTATATTTCCTCTTTAATTTCTTTTTTTTTTTTTTTTTTTTTTTTTGAGACGGAGTCTCGCTCTGTCGCCCAGGCTGGAGTGCAGTGGCCGGATCTCAGCTCACTGCAAGCTCCGCCTCCCGGGTCCACGCCATTCTCCTGCCTCAGCCTCCCGAGTAGCTGGGACTACAGGCGCCGCCATCTCGCCCCGCTAATTTTTTGTATTTTTTTAAGTGGAGACGGGGTTTCACTGTGTTAGCCAGGATGGTCTCGACCTCCTGACCTTGTGATCCGCCCGCCTCGGCCTCCCAAAGTGCTGGGATTACAGGCTTGAGCCACCGCGCCCGGCCGATTTCCTCTTTAATTTCACATTTCATACATAGATGGGACCACAGAACAGGCTTAGTAAATCCCTGCTGATGAATTGGCAGATCACAATGATCCGAAGCACAAGTCCTGGAGTTTGACTGCCAAGCTCAAGCCCTGGCTTCTCACTCTATTATCTGCATATCCTTGAACAAATTATTTCATTTCTCTGCATCTAGTTTCCTTCCTTCCTTCCTTCCTTCTTTCCTCCCTCTTTTCCTTCCTTTCTTCCCTTCTTCCTTTTCTTCCTTCCTTCCCTCCTTCCTCTCCTCCCTCCCTCCCTCCCTCCCTCCCTCCCTTCCTTCCTTCCTTCCTTCTTTCCTTCCTCACTTCCTTCCTTCCCTCCTTCCTTTTCTTCCTTCTTTCCTTCTCTTTCTCTCTCTCTCTCTTTCCTTCCTTCCTTCCTTCCTTCCTTCCTTCCTTCCTTCCTTCCTTCCTTCCTGAGACAGGGTTTCACTCTGTTGCCCAGGCCAGAGTGCGGTGGTGAAATCACGGCTCACTGTAGCTTCAACGTCCTGGACTCAAGTGGTCCTCCCACCTCAGTCCTCCAGTAGCTGAGACTGCAAGCACATAACCACCATGCCTGGCTAATTTTTTATGTTTTGTAGAGACAGGGTCTCGCAGTGTTGTCCAGGCACTTCGGCCTCCCAAAGTGCTGGGATTACAGGCTCGAGCCACTGTACCCTGCCTCTCTGGGTCTAGGTTTTCTTATCAGTAAATTTGAAGCTAGGAGTATTGACTATCTAGAGTAGCTGTGAGAATTAAATAAGATTATCCACATGGCATGATCAGTGAGCTGCCTGATGCATAATAAGCACTCAACGGTAGCAGTGATTACTGCTTTTTTTTTTTTTTTTTTTTTTGAGACCAAGTCTCTTTCTGTCACCCAGGGTGGAGTGCAGTGGCACGATCTCAGCCCACACTCTAACCTCCACCTCCTGGGTTCAATCAATTATCCTGCCTCAGCCTCTTGAGTAGCTGGGATTACAGGTGCCCGCCACCATGCCTGGCTAATTTTTGTATTATTACTATTTTTTTTTGGTAGAGACCAGGTTTTACCACGTTGGCCAGGCTGGTCTCGAACTCCTTACTTCAAATGACCCACCTGCCTCAGCCTCCCAGTGCTGAGATTACAGGCGTGAACCACCATGCCCAGTCAGATTACTGCATTATTCTTAGTAATAAAAACAAGGACCATCCAGGACCTTTTCCTCTCTACATGTTATCACAGGTGATATTCAAATATTTATCATGGCCCAGGCACCAACTGATCAGAATGAACACACACAACCTGGGTGGCTGCGTGGTACCCTCTGACAAGAAATGCCCCTTGAGTAATCTCACTACAACACAATACGATGGGAGGCTCTATAGCTCCATAGTTCTTCAACAGGGATGTGTGGATACCCTTTGTCTTATTTTAGGGAGGCATTAATGACTACTGGAAGTAGAATAGAAATTACTTGTTGTGGGACTATCACTGGCTGTGACATCTTGAATAAACTACACAACATCTCTGTGGCTCACTCGCCTCCTGCTTAATACTCACACTTTGGGCAGAGTTGTTATGGGGATCAGTAAGGATCAGAAATGTAAAAGCCCTTTGAAAAAGAGTAAACCATTATACAAGCGCAGGAGATTTGCAAAACCTCCTTCCAGAAAACACATTCCAGGGGGAAATCGCTACGATCTACATGCCTCTTCCATTTTCTTGTAACATTTCGCGCTAAACCTGTCTATGAGATTTAAAACATCACATTACATTTCTCCATTTTTACATTGGCAAAGTCAATCAGAATGAAAGGTTTTCAGAAAGTAGAATTAACTTCTTCCTATTAACGAGAAATGATAAATTGGGGATCATTTCCCTGATATTTTGCTTCTCTCTAAAATGTAGGTCCTATTTTATAAAAATTTAGGTTAATTAAAATATTATAAATTATGCCTATAAACTAGAAACTCTTTATAAACTTCAGTAAGTTTTTTCTTCAGCCCGACCTAAACTTTTTTCACATGCGAATGGCGAATGTGTAAATCCACTCAGGTTATTAAACACAGTATTGAATTGTTTTATACAGTTGGTAATTTTTAAACGTTGCAGCAGCGTGGCAAACAGTTATAACTGGTGGTGCACATCTATTTTCAATTTGTGGCATTTGTGCCTTTTCAATAACGTTGGCCCTTTTCCTCTTCTGACTCAATTTCCTTTCTGTTTCTTATTCATTTTATAGATTGTTTCAATCTGTCTCACTTCTGAGCCAACATTTTTGAGATTAGGATCCCATTTGGGATCTTTTACTCACCCATATCTTGCACTCACATGCTTTTCCAAACACATGCACACACATGCACACAGAGCTAATTACACAAAGACTCAGAGCAAACATTTAGTCCCATGTAACCCACAAGTAGCAAAAGTGCTACGAGGAGATAATGAAACAGTTTTCATAAACTAATCACAAAATCTGCTTCTTTACAGTGACATCTCATTTAAATCTCCTCTATTTAGATTTACAGGGGTGCAAAAACTGTTTCTGCCAATACATGTAATTGTAGAATGAAATTAGTCCTTTACAGGCCCTAACTCTGCCCAGAGGGTGACATCCCACATATATAAAAACAACATAAAGCAACTGATGGAATGGCGGGGCACGATGGCTCAAATCTATAATCCTAACACTTTGGAAGGCCGAGGCAGGAGGATCTGTTGAGCCCAGGAGTTCGAGACCAGCCTGGGCAACATGGTGAGATCCTCTCTCTACAACAAAATTCAAAAAATTAGCCAGATGTGGTGACTTGCACTTGTGGTCCCACCTCCTCAGGAGGCTGAGGTGGGAGGATCACTTGAGCTTGGGACGTCAAGGCTACAGTGAGCTGTGATTGCACCACTGCACTCCAGCCTGGGCAACAGAGCAAGACTCTCTCAAATAAATAAATAAATAAATAAATAAATAAATAAATAAATAAAAATAAAGCAATTGATAATGTTTAGGATACATAACCCTAAAATATGGCACTTTGGCATACTGAATATTTTAAGCTGAAGGAACTTGAGAAAGCACTAGAAGCAGGAAGCTCTCCCTGACCTTTCTGTGCTGTTCTCGGTTGAAGCAGGGTGTAAGACCCTCAGGTGAGAGATGCCCTGCCTACACCAAGAGGAAAGGGACATCCTGATCTCTGAAGACACAAGGTCACAGGGAAGAATTGGAACAAACAGGCCTGGCTTAGTTTCCCCCAGTTTATTACCGTTAGATCATTCTCTTTTTGCCTGCTTATATTTCTCCACAACTGTCTACTCTTCTTCAAACCTACTATAACAAACCCTCAGGTTGACTCTTTCTTTGGGTCTTCATTTGTTTGTTTGTTTATTTGTTTGTTTTGAGACAGAGTCTCCCTCTGTTGCCCAGGCTGGAGTGCAGTGGCTTCATCTGGGCTCACTGTAATCTCTGCCTTCTGGGTTCAAGTGATTCTCCTATCTCAGCCTCCCGAGTGGCTGGGGTTACAGGTGCGCACCACCACGCCCGGCCGGCCGGGTCTTCATTTCTGAAGGCTCCTTTGCCATGTAAAACTTACATTAAATCAGGCTGGCGTGGTGGTTCACGCCTGTAATCCCAGCACTTTGGGAGGCTGAGGCAGGTGGATCATGAGTTTAGGAGATTGAGACCATCCTGGCTAACACAGTGAAACCCTGTCTCTACTAAAAAAATACAAAAAATTAACCAGGCGTGGTGGCATACGCCTGTAGTCCTAGCTACTCGGGAGCTTGAGGCAGGAGAATTGCTTGAACCTTGGAGGCGGAGGTTGCGGGAGGCGAGATCGCACCACTGCACTCTAGCCTAGACAACAGAGCGAGACTCTGTCTCAAAAAAACTAAAACAAAAAAACCCCCAACTTATATTAAATCAATTTGTATGTGTGCTTTTCCCTTGTTAATCTGTCTTTTGTTATGGGGGTCTTAGCCATGTGTGTGGAAAAGACAGTTTTCCTCCCCTACAAAATAAAATAAGAATAATTTTCACAATGAACCCCAATTTTGAGATTCCCTTTTTTCTTCTTCTCTTTTATTTTGAGACAGAGTCTCTCTCTCTTGCCCAGGCTAGAGTGCTGTTGCACGATCATGGTTCACTGCAGCCTCAAACTGCTGGATTTAGGCAATCCTTCTGCCTTAGCCTCCTGGGTAGCTGGGACTATAGGCATGCACCACCACACCTGGCTAATTTTTACATTTTTTTTATAGAGATAGGGTCTTGTCGCTATGTTGTCCAGGCTGGTCTTGAACTCCTGGACTCAAGCAATCCTTCTGCCTTGGCCTCCCAAAGTGCAGGTATTATAGGAGTAAGCCACCATGCCTGGCCTCTTTTTCTCTTTAGCACCATTGTTTTTTTTGTTTTGTTTTTTTTTTTAAGATGGAGTCTTGCTCTGTCACCAGACTGGAGTGCAGTGGTGTGATCTCAGCTCACTGCATCCTCTGCCTCCTGGGTTCAAGCGATTCTCCTGCCTCAGCCTCCCAAGTACTATGATTACAGGTGCTTGCCACCATGACCATCTAATTTTTGTATTTTTAGTAGAGATGGGGTTTTGCCGTGTTGGCCAGGATGGTCTCGATCTCTTGACGTCGTGATCCACCCGCCTCAGCCTCCCAAAGTGCTGGGATTACAGGCGTGAGCTGCCGTGCCCAGGCTAGCACCATTGCTTTTCTGTGCCCAAGGTGCACACTTCATTTTTTGTTTGAGAGGTAGTCTTACTTTGTCACCCAGGGTGGAGTGCAGTGGTGCAATTTCAGCTCACTGTAACCTCCACCTCTAGGGTTGAAGTGATTCTCCTGCCTCAGCCTCCCAAGTAGCTGGGATTACAGGTACCTGCCACCACACCCAGCTCATTTTTATATTTTTAGTAGAGACAGGGTTTCACCATGTTGGCCAGGGTGGTCTCGAACTCCTGACCTCAAGTGATCTACTTGCCTTGGCCTCCCAAAGTGCTGGGATTACAGTTGTGAGCCACTGCGCCCAGCCCCAAGGTGCACATTTGATCCCCCTCTTGAGTCATTAAACCCCACGTGTGCATTCATAGCCAGGCAGGTGCAGAGATTCACTCCATTTCTTCCTAGGTTCCAGGCCTCACACCATTTTTTGCTAGTGTCCGGGAGGTATCTATTCAACTGCATTTTCTCCTCTCCTTTTTTCTTCTCCTCACCACTCAAGGCTCTTAGCTCAGATACTTCTTCTTCCTGCGCTTCCCATCTCCTTGCTGTTGGGGTTGAGGCCTTCGGATTTGTGCAGAAGGAAATGATTCTGCACGAGTACAGCAGGGAGGAGACCTCGAGGGCTGTGGTTTCATCTGTGCTGCTCACCTCTGCCTCCTAATGATGGGGTGGGCTGAAGATTCACTGGTGCTTTCATTTGTTCATCCATTCATTCGTTTTTTCATTTGAAGGTGTCCAGAATATGTTACAATAGCCTAAAGATTATTTTGAGTTGAAGACATTTGGGAATCAACAGCTGCAAGAAGAGGCTTTTGGTCGGGTACGGTGGCTCATGCCTGTAATCCCAGCACTTTGGGAGGCCAAGATGGGAGGATCAGTTGAGGTCAGGGGTTCAAGACCAGCCTGGGCAACATAGTGAGATCCCATCTCTACTAAAAATTTAAAAATTAGCTGGGTGTGGTGGCACAAATTTGTGGTCCCAGCTACTCAGGAGGCTGAGGATGGAGGCAGGAGGAACACTTGAGCCTGGGAGGATGAGGCTGCAATGAGCCATGATCATATCACTGCACTCCAGCTTAGGCTACAGAGCAAGACCCTGTCCTTCCCACCCACCCCAAAAAAGAGGCTTTTTTTTTCAAAACCAGAGAGGACTGACTCTTATCACTGAAGAGAGAAGTCAGCACACATTAGCACCTGGATGAGAAATTACCTAAACAGACAGATACTGTCAACAAACTATTGCTTTAATTATTTATTTATTTATTTATTTATTTATTTATTTTTTGAGGGGGAGTCTCACTCTGTCGCCCAGACTGGAGTGCAGTGGCACGATCTCTGCTCACTGTGACCTCCGCCTCCGAGGTTCAAGTGATTTCCCTGTCTCAACCTCCTGAGAAGCTGGGACTACAGGTGTGTGCCACAACATCCTGATAATTTTTGTATTTTTAGTAGAGATGGGGTTTCTCCATGTTGGCCAGGTTGGTCTCGAACTCCTGAGCTCAAGTGATCCGCCCATCTCGGCCTGGGATTACAGGTGTGAGCCACTGTGCTCGGCCAGCTTTAGATGAATGTTTGTGTCTCCCTCCAAAATTCATATGTTGAAACCCTAGCACCCGATATGAGGATATTTGGAGATGGAGCCTTTGGGAGGTGATTAGGTCGAGGGCAGAGACCTCAAAAATGGGATCATGCCCATCTAGAAGAAGCCCCAGAGAGATTCCTTGCCTCTTCCACCATGGGGGTACACAGTGAAAAGCTGACCATCTGTGAGCCAGAAAGTGGGCCCTCGCCAGATGCCAAATCTGCCTGCATGTAGATTTTTGGACTTGTCAACCTCCAGAACTGTAATAAGTAAATTTCAATTGTTTATAATTTTGCTATAGCAGCCCAGATGGATTTAGACAGCTATCATATCTCCTGTCTATTCTCCTAAGGCCCATTCGTTTTTCGTAAAAATCACTTGTTCACCCAGAAGTGCCCCTCTGCCCCTCCCCATCCCCTGCTAAAATGATATATAAGCCCCAAATTCTAACCATCTCCTTGAATCACATTTCTTTGTGAACTCCCATGTGTACGTATATGTGTAATAAAATCTGATTTTCTTTTCCTCTGGCTAAACTTTTGTCTGTTTAATTTACAGGTGCCCAAATAAAGAACCTAAGAGAGTAGAGAAAGCTTTTCCTCCCCGACATATTCATTTATACACATATTTGTCTTATCCGTCATTGAATGAATGCAGTTTTTTTTCCTGAGTTGAAAAGAATGACAAAAGTTTTCTTTAGCTGTTACAATTATTTACATATTTTTTTTAAAAAGCAGAGGAAAAAACCTACATATAATCTGAATGCTTTTCTTTTAAAAAAAATTAGTTTGTTGGTTTTGTTTTTAAAGTTCTGGGGTACACGTGCAGGACGTGCAGGTTTGTTACATAGGTAAACGTGTGCCATGGTGGTTTGCTGCACCTATCAACCCATCACCTAGGTATTAAGCCCAGCATGAATTAGCTATTTATTCTGATGCTCTCCCTGCCCCCGTCCTAATGTGTGTTGTTCCCCTCCCTGTGTCCATGTGTTCTCATTATTCAGCTCCCATTTATAAGTGAGAACATGCAGTGTTTTTTTTTTTGTTGTTGTTCCTGTGTTAGTTTGCTAAGGATAATGGCTTCCAGCTTCATCCATGTCCCTGCAAAGGACATGATCCCATTCCTTTTATGGCTGTATAGTATTCCATGGTGTATGCGTACCACATTTTTTTATCCAGTCTATCATTGATAGGCATTTGGGTTGATTCCTTGTTTTTGCTATTGTGAATAGTGCTGCAATGAACATACACATGCATGTATCTTTAGAATAGAATGATTTATATTCCTTTGGGTATATACCCAGTAATGGGATTGCTGGGTCAAATGGTGTTTCCGGTTCTAAATCTCTAAGGAATCACCACACTGTCTCGCACAATGGTTGAGCTAAATTACATTCCCCCAACAGTGTAAAAGGGTTCCTAATTCTCCACAACCTCACCAGTATCTACTGTTTCTTGACTTTGTAATAATTGCCATTCTGACTGGCCTGAGATGGTATCTCATTGTGGTTTTGACCAGCGATGTTGAGCTTTTTCTCAGTGAATGCAGTTTTTAAGGGAAGGCTTTGCTCCAGGTGATGTGCAAAGTGTTGCAGGGAATGAGTGAGGGGAAGTTGTCCAGGACACTGTCCTTTCCTTTGAGGAGCAAACATATCTAAACAATCACATCATAAGGTGTGGTCAGCGTGAGTGAGGGGTGAACATTGGAGAGGCAAGTCACTTTGTTAGGAGAGTAAGCGCTATCTTTTCCTTCATCCAAGAACACCTTGAAAGACTGGTCCCTGGGAACCCCTAAGAAGTTCCAATTCTTTCTTAAATTTTTATTTTTTATATTTATTTATTTATTTATTTATTTATTTATTTATTTATTTATTTATTTTGAAACAGAGTCTCGCTCTGTCGCCCAGGCTGGAGTGCGGTGGCCGGATCTCAGCTCACTGCAAGCTCCGCCTCCCGGGTTTACGCCATTCTCCTGCCTCAGCCTCCCAAGTTGGGACTACAGGCGCCCGCCACCTCGCCCGGCTAGTTTTTTGTATTTTTTAGTAGAGATGGGGTTTCACCGTGTTCGCCAGGATGGTCTCTATCTCCCGACCTCGTGATCCGCCCGTCTCGGCCTCCCAAAGTGCTGGGATTACAAGCTTGAGCCACGGCGCCCGGCCTCATTTATTTATTTTTGAGACAGCGTCTCACTCTGTCACCCAGGCTGGAATGCAGTGGCGCAATCTCTGCTCACTGCAAGCTCCGCCTCCCGGCTTCAGGCCTTACTCCTGCCTCAGCCTCCTGAGTAGCTGGAACTGCAGGCGCCTGCAACCACGCCCGGCTAATTTTTTGTATTTTTAGTACAGACGGGGTTTCACTGTATTAGCCAGGATGATCTCGATCTTCTGACCTCGTGATCCGTCCGCCTCGGCCTCCCAGAAGTGCTGGGATTTCAGGCATGAGCCAGCGCACCCGGCCAATTTTTTTTTTTCTTTTTTTTTTTGAGACGGAGTCTTGCTCTGTCGCCCAGGCTGGAGTGCAGTGGCCGGATCTCAGCTCACTACAAACTCCACCTCCCGGGTTTACGCCATTCTCCTGCCTCAGCCTCCCGAGTAGCTGGGACTACAGGCGCCCGCCACCTCGCCCGGCTAGTTTTTTTGTATTTTTTAGTAGAGACGGGGTTTCACCTTGTTAGCCAGGATGGTCTCGATCTCCTGACCTCGTGATCCGCCCGTCTCGGCCTCCCAAAGTGCTGGGATTACAGTCTTGAGCCACCGCGCCCGGCCCAATTTTTATTTTTTATATTTTGAGACAGGGTCTTGCTCTGCTGGAGTGCAGTGGTATGATCACAGTTGACTGCAGCCTTGTCCTCCTGGATTCAAGCGATCCACCTCACCTCAGCCTCCCGAGTAGTTGGAACTATAGGTGTGTGCCACCATGCCTGGCTAATTTTTCTATTTTTTGTAGAGATGGGATCTCGCCATGTTGCCCAGGCTGGTCTTGAACTCCTGAGCTCGAGGAATCCGCCCACCTCTGCCTCCTAAAGTGCTGAGATTGTAGGCTTGAGCCACCGCGCCTGGCCAGAAGTTCTTATTCTGACAGAGGAGGGACAGAAGGAGCAAGGGGAGCCCCGAGGAAACAACGCCAGTGTTCGCTGGGTTGCTTTGAAGTGAGTCTAAATTCAGATCTTTCTGGCCAGCTGAATTTCCAACTGTTTCAAGTTTTTGAAACAGGAGGGTTTTCAGATGTGCAAAAACGATTTGCTTACTCTTACCTTCTCCTCCTTGATGGGCATTTTTCCTTTAAATGCTATACAGATGACAGAAGTATTCCCACTCCGAGGTTAAATTGGAAAGTACACGTCATAGTTCTAGACGCGTTTGATGTTGAGTTTTGCTTTTAGATGCTCGGCTTCATGAGCTTACATATCTAGGCCCTTCTAAATCAGAAACGGATCCTTAACACGGGGTAGCGGAGTCGCTGGCCAGATTCAGGGAGGGAGGCACAGAGGTTCCATTTGGCTTCCTTTATTGTTCTACGGATGGCATGAAAGATTTCCTATAAAAGAGAAATCAGAAACCAGAATAAGGCATCCTGTTTGTTATCTCTGGTCAGGCAAATAGCATTAAAAAAATTATTTTTCAACATTAGATTTGCATCGCATGTGTTGGAGTATCTTATGAAGACCAAATAAATGGTTCGTGAGGAACTAGGTGGAAATAGTTTCTCATGGATTTGCTTTGTTTATACTTGTAGGGTGGAGTGTTAGAAAACTGGAGCCAGATAAAGAAAACAAAGGCGGATTTTAGGGCTTATAGAAGTTCAGTTGGGTATTGCTTTTTGTTTTCTGTATTTTTTTTTTTGAGGTGAAGTCTGGTTCTATTATCCAGGATGGAGGGCAGTGGTGCGAACTTGGCTCACTGCATCTTCGACCTCCCAGGCTCAAGCGATCCTCCCACCTCAGCCTCTCAAGTAGCTGGGACTACAGGCACACACCACCACACCCAGGTAATTTTTGTATTTTTATGTAGAGATGGGGTTTCACTATGTTGCCCAGGCTGATCTCAAGTGATTTGCCTACCTTGGCCTCCTAAAGTGCTAGGGTTATCGACGTGAGCCCCTGTATCTGGCCAAAATGATGTTGTTTTCATACTACAGACCCCTCTCTGGGAGGCAAGGTGCTTAATTTTGTGTTAAGTGGTGAAGAACCCTTCTTTCTGATTATCATTAACCATTTGGCAGAGTATTTGGAAATGCTAATGGTCTTTGATTTACACCCTCAAGAGAGATCTCTTTGCCCAGTTGGAATTATGCCTGTCCCACCAGGGGCCAGGGGCCTAGGGAATAGCTCTGCCAGCTGAGGGGTCCTTACTGGGGGAGAGTCCCTTCTCTCTTTCTCTTTCCTCTCTCTCATGCTCAGGTTCAATAATACATGATGGTATTTTTATAGTGAAGACATAGTCTCAATTGGGAAAAAAAGTATGTAAAAAAATACTATAAAAGACCAGGCGCAGTGGCTTCCGCCTGTAATCCCTGCACTTTGGGAGGCCTAGGCGGGTGGATCACCTGAGATCAGGAGTTCCAGACCAGCTCGACTAACATGGTGAAACCCTGTCTCTACTAACAATACAAAAATGAGCCAGGTGTGGTGGCGGGTGCCTGTAATCTGATCTACTCGGGAGGCTGAGGTGGGAGAATCGCTTGAACCTGGAGGTGGAGGTTGCAGTGAGCCGAGATTGTGGCACTGCGCTCCAGCCTGGGCGACAGAGCAAGACTCCGTCTCAAAAAAAAAAAAGAAGAATACTCTAAAAGCGATGCCCAATTGGAAGAATATTGAAGATACATGTTAATCACGTCTTTTTTTTTTTTTTTTTTTTTTTTTTTGAGACCGTGTCTCCCTCTGTTACCCAGGCTGGAGTGCAGTAGCACAATCTCGGCTCACTGCAAGCTCCATCTCCCCGGTTCACACCATTCTCCTGCTTCAGTCTCCTGAGTAGCTGGGACTACAGGCGCCTGCCACCACGCCTGGCCAATTTTTTGTATTTTTAGTAGAGACAGGGTTTCACTGTGTTAGCCAGGATGGTCTCGATCTCCTGACCTCATAATCTGCCCGCCTTGGCCTCCCAAAGTGCTGGGATTACAGATGTGAGCCACCGCGCCCAGCTTTTTTTTTTTTTTTTTTTTTTTTTTTTTGAGACAGAGTCTTGCACTGTCACCCAGGCTGAAATGCAAGTGGCACAATCAGAGCTCACTGCAGCCTTGGCCTCCTTCCACCTCAGCCTCCTGAGTAGCTAGGACTGTAGGCACAGGGTACCCTGCCTGGCTAAGTTTTTTTTATTTATTTTTTTTGAGATGGAGTCTTGCTCTGTTGCCCAGGCTGGCATGCAGTGGCATGATCTCAGCTCACTGCAATCCCCGCCTCTCGGATTCAAGCAATTCTCTGCTTCAGCCTCCTGAGTAGCTGGGATTACAGGGGCCCGCCACTGCACCCAGCTAAGTTTTTTGTATTTTTAGTATAGACAGGGTTTCACCATCTTAGCCAGGCTGGTCTTGAGCTCCTGACCTCGTGATCCACCCACCTTGGCCTCCCAAAGTGCTGGGATTACAGGTGTGAGCCACTGTGCCTGAACTTTTTTTTTTTTTTTTTTTTTTGAGGTGGAGTTTCACTCTTGTTGCCCAGTCTGGAGTGCAGTGGTGTGATCTCGGCTCATCGCAACTTCCGCCAGGTTCAAGTGATTCTCCTGCTTCAGCCTACCGCATACCTGGGATTACAGGCATGCGCCACCACACCCGGCTAATTTTTGTATTTTCAGTAGAGACGGGGTTTCTCCGTGTTGGTCAGGCTGATCTCGAACTCCTGACCTCAGGTGATCTGCCCACCTCGGCCTCCCAAAGTGCTGGGATTACAGGCGTGAGCCACTGCACCTGGCCATGCCTGGCTAATTTTTAAATTTTTTGTAGAGAAAGGCTCTCACTGCATTGTCCAGGCTGGTCTTGAATTCCTGGGCTCAAGTAATCCTCCTGTCTTAAGGTTCCCAAAGTGCTGAGATTACAGGCTTGAGCCACCATGCCTGGCCTACATCATCTTTTTACTAAGAGGAAGAACAGTCAATATAATTAAGTTTTTTTCCTCATTATGCCATTGATAAATTAACCCTTAGAAGGCATGCCTCTCTTTTTTTTGAGACAGGGTCTCACTCTGTCGCCCAGGCTGGAATGCAGCAGCACAATCTCAGCTCACTGCAACCTCTGCCTCTTGGATTCAAGTGATTCTCCTGCCTTAGCCTCTGGAGTAGCTGAGACCACAAGCGTGTGCCTCCAGGCTCAGCTAATTTTTGTATTTTTAGCAGAGACAGGGGTTCACCATGTTGGCCAGGTTGGTCTCGAACTCCTGGCCTCAAGTGATCTGCCTGCCTCAGCTTCTCAGTGCTGGGATTACAGCCATGAGCCACTGTGCCTGGCCTGGCATGTCTCTTTTTGTATTGCCCAAACTTCTAAATGAGAAAACTAACCCCCACAACAGACTCAAGTGACTCTTGTTAGTTGTTTTGATTTCACTGCACTAAAATTTGAGGAAAATGCTGGGCGCTATGGTGCACACCTGAGTGGTAGTCCCAACTACTCAGGAAGCTGAGGCAGTACAAGTGCTGGAGGCCAGGAGTTTGAGGCTTTGGTGCATGATGATTGTACCTGTGAATAGCTGCTGCACTCCAGCCTAGGCACCATAGCAAGACCCTGTCTCTAAACATATTTAAACGGGGGCGGGGGGTGGGGGGAGAGAGAGAGAGAGAGAGAGAGAGGGGCTGGGTGCAGTGGCTCAGCTTATAATCCCAGCAATTTGAGAGGCCGAGGCAGACAGATCACAAGTTCAGGAGTTCGAGGTCAGTCTGGCCATCATAGTGAAATCCCGTCTTTACTAAAACTACAAAAATTAGCTGGACATGGTGGTGCGTGCCTGCAGCCCCAGCTACTCTGGAGGCTGAGGCAGGAGAATCGCTTGAACCCAGGAGGCGGAGGTTGCAGTGAGCTGAGATCGCACCACTGCTCTCCAGCCTGGGCAACAAAGTGAAGACGTCTCAAACCAAAACAAAACAAAACCCAAAAAAACCAAAACAAAAACAAAAAAACTTGAGGAAAATACAGTAGTCCCTCCTTCTCCGCAGTTTCACTTTCCAAGGTTTCAGTTACCCAAGGTCAACTGTGGTCTGAAAATACTAAACGGCGAATTCTAGAAATAAACAATTCGTAAGTTTTAAACTGTGTGCTGTTCTGAGTAGCATGATGAAATCTTGCTGGGGTCCCTGCTGTGTCCCACCCTGTTCAAATCATCCCTTTGTCCAGCATATCCACACTGTGGATGCTACCTGTCTGCTAGTCGTTGACATATTCTGCTCCTGATATCCGACCATCAACATGGTCATGGCTGTGTGATCCAGGATCACCTGAAGCAGATCATCCTTTCTCTGACATATTATCAGAAGGTCAGTAGTTGCCTAGCATGACATCACAGTGCCTATGTCATTCACCTCACTGCATCTCACCAGGTACACAGTGTATCATCTCACATCATCACGAGAAGAATGGTGAGTATAGAACAGCAAGGTATTTTGAGAGAGAGAACACATTTATGTAACCTTTATTGTAGCATATTGTTAGAATTATTCTATTTTATTATTAGCTATTATTGTAGCTTTTTTTTTTTCTTTTTTTCTTTTGAGATGGAGTCTTGCTCTGTGGCTCAGGTTGGAGACAGAGTGCAGTGGTGTGATCTCTGGTCACTGCAACCTCTGCTTTCTGGGTTCAAGCAATTCTCCTGCCTCAGCCTCCCCAAGTAGCTAGGATTGCAGGTGCCTGCCACTACGCCCGGCTTTTTTGTTTGTTTGTTTGTTTTTGTATTTTTAGTAGAGACGGGGTTTCACCATGTTGGCCAGGCTGGTCTTGAACTCCTGACCTCAAGTGATCCGTCTGCCTTGGCCTCCCAAAGTGCTAGGATTACAGGTGTGAGCCACCAGGCCTTGCCCTATTAGCTATTATTAATCACTTACTGTGCCTAATTTATAAATTAAACATCATAGATTTGTATGTATAGGGAAAAAAACATAGTATATATACATAGGGTTCAGTACAATCCATGGTTTCAGACTTCCATTGGGGGTCTTGGACTGTATCCTACAAAGATAAGCAGGGGGCTGTTGTATCATAATTAGAACTAAGTGAACCACACATTCTTTCCCTGAAGGAGATAAGGTCCCTCAATATCAAAGACAGTTTAGAAAGGGTAACCCAGGACATCGAGTACCTTTCAGGTTTACCATTTATTCCTTTTCTTAACTTTTTTTTTTTTTTTTTGGTGAGTGGGGGAGGTTTGGTTTAGGCCTGAATAACTGATCTTTATCTATCCAGACATCAAATGCTTATTTTCTTGGTTGCAATTTCATCACCTAAAATGTCTCTGTATATATAAACATCGCTCTTCTTTAATAGAAAGCTGATGAACTTCGAAATTCATTTGAAATATGTATTCAATATAAACCACTCTTCATTTCTTGCAAAAGTAGAGTAACACAGCAGCCTCTATTTTTTTTTCAAAATTATTTTCTATTCTCTCATCTCATTTTTCATAGCACCCCTGTTAAGACTGAATGGGAATATTGATAAACAGGAAACATGCTCAACTTCTCTAATGATCAAAGAAATACATATTAAAATGAGATGCCACTGTTTCTTCTATCACTGGGACTGAAATGAAAGGTATTTATCATATCCATTGTTAGTGAGAAACCCGGACAGAGAAAGATCAGAGAACGTGCCACCCCCATTCCCCACAGCTTTCCAGCTCTGGCCCTGCTCTGTGGCTGCCCCTCAAGTCTGAAAATCACCTCATATTCTTACAATAAATCCCTTCTCTTCTCTTGCTGTCATTTTTCTCTACTTATTTGCAAGTAAAGAGCGTTAACTAATCTAATGCATTTTTTTTTTGGCTTTCATTTCAACCTGTTTTCTCTCTCTCTCTTTTTTTTTTTTTTTTTTTTGAGACAGGGTCTAGCTCTGTTGCCCGGGCTGAAGTGCAATAGCGCGATCTCGGCTCACTGCAACCTCCGCCTCCCGGGTTCAAATGACTCCTGTCTCAGCTTCCTGAGTAGCTGGGATTACAGGTGCCTGCCATCATGCCCGGCTAATTTCTGTATTTTTTGTAGAGATGGGGGGGCTTCACTATGTTGGCCAGGCTGGTCTCAAACTCCTGACCTCAAGCGATCTGCTCTGCTCAGCCTCCCAAAGTGCTGGGATTACAGGCGTGAGCCACTGTGCCCAGCCATGCTTTCTCTTTATAGTATTTGTTACTTCTACAAATTGATCACTTGGAGTTTCTTGCCTTGACTGTATTAAGGATATCTAATGGTTTCCTAAGTTTTCTCCCCTGGATCCTGCATTGGATCATTTTCAGTTGTAGGCCTTTTCTGTGAACTTGTGTGTATTTTTCCCTTTTCCTTTGTCTAAGTGTGATTTTGCAGGCCTCACCTTTTTTCCTCTTCTCTTTTCTGAGCTAACAAAAGGTAAATCTGTTCACACTTGATGATTGCTAACAGACTAAAGTATTCATTGCCCGTGGCTCTATTCATTATATACTTCTTAAAGCCATAGCTGGGGGCAGATTGGTGTGCTCAGCCCCCTACTCATGCCCTAAAACAGATTCATTTGAGGGCTCTTGCGGTACTCAGGTAGGAGGACTTCCTAACTGGGCCTCCTGACACACCCTTTGATTCTTTGGACCATCAGCTGTAACCCTCAGTGTGAACTCTAATCCCCAGGGAGGACCACAATCTCCAGGGTAGCTTGCAATCTCCATGACAGACTGCAGCAGGATCCTTCTGTTCTCTAACTCAGGGATCTCCAACCCCTTGGCTATGGATGGGTGCTGGTGCATGGCCTCTTGGGTACCAGGCTGGATAGCAGAAGGTGAGCTGTGGGTGAGCGACCATTACCACCTGATATGGTTTGCCTGTGTCCCCACCCAAATCTTATCTTGAATTGTAGCTCCCATAATTCCCACATATTGTGGGAGGGACCTGAATGGCGTGAACCCGGAAGGTGGAGCTTGTAGTGAGCCAAGATTGAGCCACTGCATTCCAACCTGGGCGACAGGGTGAGACTCTGTCTCAAAAAAAAAAGAAAAAGAAAAAGAAAAAGTAACGTCTTTTCCTCACCCATCACAAGGTTCATGACTGAAACTCCCATAACAAAAGGCATTAACAAGAGAAAAGCATATAAACTCAATATAAGTTTTTTTTTTTTTTTTTTTTTGAGATGGAGTTTCGCTCTTGTTACCCAGGCTGGAGTGCAACCTCTGCTTCCCAGGTTCAAGCGATTCTCCTGCCTCAGCCTCCCAACTAGCTGGGATTACAGGTGTCTGCCACCATGCCTGGCTAATTTTTTGTATTTTTAGTAGAGGTGGGGTTTCCCAGGCTGGTCTCGAACTCCTGACCTCAGGTGATCCAGCTGCCTCAGCCTCCCGAAGTGCTGGGATTACAGGTGTAAGCCACCACACCCAGGTAAACTTAATATAAGTTTTATGTGACACAGAAGTCTTGAAATGAAGACCCAAATAAACAGGGAAAACTGGTTTTTCTTTTCATTTTTAGAGATGAGGTCTTGCTATGTTGCCCAGGCTGGAGTACAGTAGCTATTCACAGGCACAATCATGGCACACTGCAGCCTTGAACTCCTGGGCTCAAGTGATTCTCCTGCCTCAGCCTCTCAGTAGGTGGGACTACAGGCACACGCCACCGCACCTGGCAAAACTGTATTTTTATGCTTAGGTTTGCTGAAGAGTGGATATGATATGGACAGAAGACAGGGAAATACTGGGTAGAAGAGGGCAGTTCTGGGCAAAGGCCCCACCCTTAAGCCTGGAGGCCCATGGCCCTAAATGGGGACAGGCATTCCTGTTTTTGCACCCAAAACATTGCCTTTTGGTCCACCATGCTCTTTATCCTGAACCCACATAAACCCTAAACCCCAGGCTACAGAAGCAGATGAGCAGATGAAGAGATGAGACAAGCAGATGAATGGCAAAATGATGCAGCAGAGGAAGAGGGAAGAAGAGGAATATCTGAATGCCAAGAGGAGTTTCACTGGGGGCGGCCAGAGAGGAATTCGGCTGCTGGACAGCCAAGCTCCAAGGGAAGATCATCTTCCCACTCTATCCCCCGCTTCTAGTTCCCCATCCATTCTGCTGAGAGCCACCTCCACCACTCAATAAAACCCTGCATTACCCTTCAAGCCCGTGTGTGACCCGATTCTTCCAGGATGCTGGGCACGAGTTTGAGATACAAAAAGCTGTCACATTGACCTTCTGCCCCTGTGAGAAGGCAGAGGGTCCATCAAACTGGTTAACATTTAATTCATCTGTGGATGGCAGGGCAAAAAGGGCATGCTATAACACATGCCCACTTGGGCTCCTGCATCTGTCCGTCTGTGTACTCCCCCTACCCTGAGAGGTTTGACCAGCAGCAGGACTGAACAGGTGAACCACGCCCCTGTCGCACATCCTACGAGGGGGATCAGGGAGCTCTCCCATTTCAGATAGTTGTGTAGAAGTATAACTGAATCCAAGCTTGTACCACTTTCTGCACAGCAGCCAGTAAGTCAAGAGACAAAGCATTGGGGCAAGGAAAACAACTTCATTCTGAGAGCCAGCAAACCGAGAAGATGGCCAACTAGTGTTCCAAACAACCACCTTGGCAGGGTGTGGTGGCTCACACCTGTAATCTCAGCACTTTGGGAGGCTGAGGCACGCGGATCACTTGAGACCAGGAGTTTGAGCCAGCCTGGCCAACATGGTGAAACGCTGTCTCTACTAAAAATACAAAAATTAGCTGGGTATTGTGGCAGATGCCTATAATCCCAGCTACTTGGGAGGCTGAGACTGAAGATTGTTAAGCCCAGGAGGTGGAGTTTGCAGTGAGCTGAGATTGCACCAATGCGCTCCAGCCTTGGTGACAGACCGAGACTCTGTCTCAGAGAAAAAAAAAAAAGAATCATCTTAAGTCAGTACAAATTTCAGGCTCTTTTTATGTTAAGGGCAGGGGCAAAAAAGGGGGGGGTTGTGGTCAAGAGAAGTATCTGATGACCACAGACATCTGGGCACCAGCAAGGGTCCGAGGAGGCTGGGAAACCTTTGTGCTGGGTCAGGTCACAATGTTTCCATGAGTTTTTTTTTTTTTTTTAGACGGAGTCTCGCTCTGTCACCAGGCTGGAGTGCTGTGGCCCGATCTCAGCTCACCGCAAGCTCCGCCTCCCGGGTTTAGGCCATTCTCCTGTCTCAGCCTCCCGAGTAGCTGGGACTACAGGCGCCAGCCACGTCGCCCGGCTAGTTTTTTGTGGTTTTTAGTAGAGACGGGGTTTCACCGTGTTAGCCAGGATGGTCTCGATCTCCTGACCTCGTGATCCACCCGTCTCGGCCTCCCAAAGTGCTGGGATTACAGGCTTGAGCCACCGCGCCTGGTCTCCATGAGTTTTTAAAGTAACTTTTTTTTTTGAGATGGAGTTTCACTCTCGTTGCCCAGGCTGGTGTGCAGTGGCGTGATCTCAGCTCACCGCAACCTCTGCCTCCCAGGTTCAAGCGAATCTCCTCAGGACATGCTCCCCCAAAATAGGATACTTGGGCATATGAGAAAACAGCAGAAGCAGGAAGATCCTTCTGCCCTTCTCTCCTGAAGCAGGTCGTAAAAGAATTCTCTGAACTTCCCAAAATAGGTCGTTCCAAAAGGGTCCTTCCTGTATTCAGATGAAATGAAGAAGACAGAGAAACAAAGAAGAATCTGAACAAACAAGCCTTACTAATTTTCCCCCAGTCTATTACCATTAGATCATCCTTCTTTGTCCAATCATACTTTCTTTTTTTTTTTTTGAGACAGAGTCTTGCTCTGTCACCCGGGCTGGAGTGCAGTGGCGCAATTTGGCTCACTGCAACCTCCACTTCTCAGGTTCAAACGATTCTCCTGCCTCAGCCTCCCGAGTAGCTGGGCATGCACCGCCGTGCCTGGCCAATTTTTCTGTATTTTTAGTAGAGACGGAGTTTCTCCCTGTTGGTCAGGCTGGTCTCGAACTCCCGACCTCAGGTGATCCACCCACCTTGGCCTCCCAAAGTGCTGGGATTACAGGCATGAGCCACCGTGCCCAGCCTAACATGTCTATCCTCCTTATCTCCTCTTGGGTTAGTTTTGGGAAAGGGACTGTAATCATTTTTTTCTAAAGCTAAACTAGAAACTAAATTCCTCCGATACTTAGATGGTATACATGCAAAGCTAAGCAGAAGCTTTTGAACCTAAAGCCTATGACCGTGGTGGAGGGGATAGACAGAGACAAAATGGAGTCAGTCATGCTAAGACTCCATCCACTGTTACAGAAGTATGATTGCGGCTGGGTGCAGTGGTTCATGCCTGTAATCCCAGCACTTTGGGAGGCCGAGACGGGCAGATCATCTGAGGTCAGGAGTTCGAGACCAGCCTGGCCAATATGGTGAAAGCCCGTCTCTACTAAAAATACACAAATTAGCCGGGCGTGGTGGTGGGTGCCTGTAATCCCAGCTACTCGGGAGGCTGAGGCAGGAGAATCGTTTGAACCTGGGAGGTGGAGGTTGCAGTGAGCCAAGATTGCGCCACTGCACTCCAGCCCGGGTGACAGAGCAAGACTCTGTCTCAAAAAAAAAAAAAAGAAAGTATGATTGGACAAAGAAGGTATGATCTAATGGTAATAGACTGGGGGAAAATTAGTAAGGCTTGTTTGTTCAGATTCTTCTTTGTTTCTCTGTCTTCTTCATTTCATCTGAATACAGGAAGGACCCTTTTGGAACGACCTATTTTGGGAATTTTAGAGAATTCTTTTACGACCTGCTTCAGGAGAGAAGGGCAGAAGGTCAGAGAGATCTTCTTGCTTCTGCTGTTTTCTCATATGCCCAAGTATCATATTTTGGGGGAGCATGTCCTGAACCCCATTACTTTCATAGTACTTAGTTGGGACAGACCCCTGTAACAAAAGGCAGATTAACAAGGGAAAAACAAACAGAAGCTTATTAACATGTATATATACCTCATGTATACACAGATGACATCCAGAGAGATGAGTACGATCTCAAAGAGGTGGCTTTGAATTCAGGATTAAATACCATTATCTGCAGAAACAGTGCAGGGGAAGGCTTATGGGGATGTGATCAGAAAAATTATGGTAAGTAAGAGAAGAGTTTGTTATGCAGATTTAGTTTGATGCCTCCAGTTAATACAGAATGTCTGGGCTCCTGGCTAAACTTCATCCTCAAGCCTGGAACCGCAATTCAACCCTAAGTGAAAACAGCTTGACCCTGATACAGAAGAGCTGGGCTCCTGGCTAAATTCCACCCTTAAGCCTGGAAACTTGGCCCCATTTTTCACCCAAATGATTGCCTTTTTGGTCCACCTTGTCCCCTATCCTGTGCCCATAAAAACCAGAGCAGCTAGCAGAAAAAAAAAGAAGGCCCGGCGTGGTGGCTCATGCCTGTAATCCCAGCACTTTGGAAGGCCAAGACGGGTGGATCACGAGGTCAGGAGATTGAGGCCATCCTGGCTAACACAGTGAAACCCCGTCTCTACTAAAAATACAAAAAAGTAGCTGAGCATTGTGGCGGGCGCCTGTAGTCCCAGCTACTCAGGAGGTTGAGGCAGGAGAATGGCGTGAACCCGGGAGGTGGAGCTTGCAGTGAGCCGAGATCGCGCCACTGCACTCCAGCCTGGGTGACAGAGCGAGACTCCGTCTCAAAAAAAAAAAAAAAAAAAAAAAAAAAAAAAAAAAAAAAATAAAAGAAAAGAAAAGACAACACAAGCAGCTGACCAGGAGGAATACAAGCTGCTGAGCCTCGGGGATGCAAGCGGCTGAGTGGTAAGTAGAGAAGCAACTGAGTCTTGGAAACTATGGATAAATGTGACTAACTTCAGACGGTGCAGTTTTGGAGGGGAGCCCGGCCAGAGACAGCTGGGTTTCAGGGAAAGATCACCTTCTTCCACACTGTCTCCTTTCCAGCTCCCCTTCCACTGAGAGCCACTTTCACTACTCAATAAAGTCCTCCCCATTCATCATCTTTCAAACAGTTCGTGTGACCTGATTCTTCCTGGACACTGAATAAGAACTCAGGTGTCAAAAAGGGCAAAAGCGCAGGTGCGGGAGGCTCTCACCCTCACCATTCACTGGGCTGTTAATACTTAGCTGTCCATGGACTGCAGGCTTAGTGAAACGAGCCACTCTAGTTCCTGCCCACGAAGGGGGTCAAGGTCAAGGGAATAATACCGTCTCACAGTGGTAAGAGTCTCTTGTGATTAAGAGTTATCCTGTTCTTCCTGGTACAGGAAGATATCCTTAAAAGTGGAGATTCCCTTTACAGATGTAAATTTCTCTTACAAAAGGGTAACCTCTACAGTTTTCAGAACATCTCTTGGGTTTGCAGTTTCTCAAACTCATCCTTATGCTAAAGAGGCATTTTTTTTGGTAGCATATTTTGGTCTTCTACAGTCATGTTTTGGGGTGCATATTTTTGGTCCCCTACAACCTATAGAATTTTTCCTGTGGAGTTTAAGCCTCACAGGATGCAGGGCCTCACTGCTCCCCAGCCTTCTTTCTTTCCCTGAGTTTTCTGGCAGAGAGACGGGCTACACGTGGGGATCTTACTCTGGCTGTTTCACAGTTTATTATTCAGTATTTTGGTAGCCACACACCCTCCGTCTCTGAGACAGGAAGTAGACTCAGAAGGAGGTATAACATGTCTTATGACTTTTTTCAGTCTGGCTCTGGGTAGATTTTTCTTAACTCAGCTCCATTGGCAATAACAACGGGTGGAAATTTCTAACAGGTTTTGGCATGAGATTGTCTCTCAGTCTGACTTTTCAGTAGGAGAAAGGAAGCTGATGAGGAATCCAGTTCTCCTTTGAACAGTGACCTAGCAATGTCTTCCCCCCACACGAAATCTACCTTGCTCTCTATGGGTTTCAGTAGTCTGTACAATCTGGCCTAATCCCGAAATTCACACCCTCTACTGCCAGCAGGCTGGCCTCCTTTGCTGTTTTTTTTCATGCCACTTGCTTCCTGGCAGGTCCACTTTCTCTGTTTAGCTATATTCTTCCATGTGTAAACTAAAAATAAAATACTAAGTCCTCCAACTGACTAAATGGACTCCCCTTTTGGCCAAGGGGATCCCAAAGAAATGTAAAATACTAGTTCAGGCCATGATGGGAAGGGGAGTTGGACATGCCTCATTATACCTTTTCCCTTGTGGAGTTTAAACATAATTGTCCAGGATTAACATTAAAATAGAGATCATAAGACTGACAAAACAGACTCTTTGTAGCAATAAGGTAACAAATTCCAACCTGACTCTGGTATAGCATCATAAGACAGATAACAAGCCTTAGAGGAAATCAAAGTATTTTATTTCAAAGTGAGACAGGCTAGTTCCCTTGACCTTAACCCCCTTCAAGGGTGGGAACTGGAGTGACTCCTTTCACTCAGCCTGCTCCTGACCACTCCTTGTGAGAGGGAGCATGTGAGCAAGCAAATGTGGGAACTGGAGGGAACGAACGCTAGAACTGGCTGGTCACTCCTCTCTGGCAGGAGCAGGCTCTGTGTGACCTCCTGCAGCATCCAAGCCCCTGACCTCTCGGCGCCTGAGTTCTTGTCTGCTGTCCAGGAAAAATCAGGTCATTGGAATGGATTGAACGGTGGTCTATGCGGAGGGTTTTATTGGGCAATGGATGTGACTCTCAGTGGAATGAGGAGTTGGAAAGGGGATGGTGTGGGGTGAAGGTGATCCCCTGAAGCCATACTGTGTGAAGTTAGCTGTGTCTATCCGTAGTCTCCAACGCTCAGCAGCTTGCATCCCCACTGGTCAGTCATGTGTGCTGCTCTGCCAGCTGAAGTCTTTTATGGGCACAGGACAGGGGCATGGCAGGCCTAAAAAAGCAACATTTGTGTGGAAAAATCCGGTCAGCTGTTTTCACTTAGGGCCACGGTTTCCAGATTAAGGTTGGGTTTAGCCAGGAGCCCAGCCATTGGGTATCACAAGTATACTTCTTTCTTCTCCTTCTTCTTCTTCCTCCTCCTCCTCCTCCTCCTCCTCCTCCTCCTCCTCCTCCTCCTCCTCCTCTTCCTCTTCCTCTTCCTCTTCCTCTTCCTCTTCCTCTTCTTCTTCTTCTTCTTCTTCTTCTTCTTCTTCTTCTTCTTCTCCTTCTCCTTCTCCTTCTCCTTCTCCTTCTCCTCCTCCTCCTCCTTCCTCTTATTCCTCTTATTCCTCTTCCTCTTCCTCTTCTTCTTCTTCTTTTTTTTTTTTTTTGAGACAAAGTTTCACTCTGTTGCCCAGGTTGGAGTGCAGTGGCACAATATTGGCTCACTACAACTTCTGCCCCTTGGGTTCAGACGATTTTCCTACCTCAGCCTTCTGAGTAGCCGGGATTACAGATGCACACCACTATGCCCAGATAATTTTTGTGTTTTTAGTGGAAATGGGGTTTCACCATGTTGGCTGGGCTGGTCTTGAGCTCCTGACCTCAAGTGATCCGCCTGCCTTGGCCTCCCAAAGTGTTGGGATTACAGGAGTGAGCCGCCATGCCTGGCTCAAAAGTATATTTCTTTGACAAATTTTGGAATGGCTCTGCAAAACCATCTCTCGTGGGGTAAATTCACATTCTGTAGAGAATCTCCTTCCTTTACTAGGTCTTTTTCTGATTGAAGGGAGATTTAACTGAAACTCTGACACCTTTTAAGATCCAAAAGGAGACATTTGCCATCTATTCTCTCTGAAGCCTGCTACTTAGAGGTTTTGTGTACATAACAAGAACCTTGGCTTCCACAACCTCTCTTATCTTAACTTAAGCATTTCTTTACGACTTCAACTCTTTTTTTTTTTTTTTTTTTTTTTTGAGATGGAGTCTTGCCCTGTCAGCCAGGCTGGAGTGCAATGGCACAGTCTTGGCTCACTGCAACCTCCTCCTCCTCCTGGGTTCGAGCGATTCTCCTGCCTCAGTCTCCTGAGTAGCTGGGATTTCAGGTGCGTGCCACCATGCCTGGCTAATTTTTTGTATCTTTAGTAGTGACGGGGTTTCACCATGTTGGCCAGGCTGGTCTCGAATTCCTGACCTCATGATCCGCTGGCCTCGGCCTCCCAAAGTACTGGGATTACAGGCGTGAGCCACTGCACCTGGCCTTCTGACTTCAACTCTTTAGGCAACACTTAACTCTTTCAACCAATGGCCAGTCAGAAAGTCTTTGAATCCTACCATGACCTGTAGGCATTTCCTCTTCCAATGACCTGCCTTCCTGGGCCAAACCAATGTGTACTTTCCATGTATTGATGTACGTTTTTGCCTGTAACTTCTGTCTCCCTAAAATGTATAAAACCAAGCTATAACCCCACCCCCTTGGGCACATGTTCTTAGAACCTCATGGTACTGTGACCCAGGTATAGTCATTCATATCTGGCTCAGAATAAACCTCTTTAAATTACAGATTTTGACTTTTTAAAATCAACACATGTAATGCCAGATCCAGTTCCATCTCCTTCATGGAGCCTTTTTATAATCCCAACCCACACTGAGGCCCTCGGCTCTCATCCATTCATTCATTCACTGATGTGGGGGCCAAGGTCCGTGGCACTCCCTAAAGGTTCACTGAAAAAAAAAAATCATTGGCATGGGGGAGATTGAGTAATGGGAGAAAAGGTAGACAAATTTATTTAATGTGTATACACGGGAGTGTTCAGAACGAAGACTCAACCCACCAGTGAGGTACAAAAGTTTATATACCATCTTTTGGCTACAGAAAGAGTGGGGGCTTAGATCCTGGAGGTAAAAAGAAATTTAGGCAGAAAGAAATTTAGGCAGTTAATGAGGGCAACAGATTCCTCAGCAGAGTGTCCCTTACAACAAAAAGCAGTCCCCAAAATCATTTCTAACAAAGAGCAGCCTAAAAAATTGAGCGGAAAACATGAATAAGGGAGTTGGAAGCTTGCATGGGAGAATGCCAGCAGCTTTGCCAATAGAAAAGGGCCACCTGGGGGCCAGGTATGTCCAACACGGAGACTCCATCTTCCCTTTGTT